>NC_064922.1:949049976-950249976 GCF_023897955.1 Schistocerca gregaria
TCCTTCAAAGTAGTTCCCTTCCGATTGCACACACTTTTTCCAGCGCTTCTGCCATTGATGGTAACACTTCACGAACCTCATCTCCTGTAATATCCTCCAAGACCCTTGTCACAGCTTTTCGGACATCTTGTGTTGTTTGAAAATGTTGTACCTTGACCGCCATGTTGACTCCTGGAAATAGAAAAAAGTCGCTCGGAGCGATATCTGGTGAATAACGTGGCTCGGGTAGTACTGAAATTTGTTTTGAGGTTCAATATTGGTGTACTGACAGAGCAGTATGGGATGCAGAGTCCAATTATCAGCAATGTTGTCACGGACACGAAGAATTCAATTACGAACTCATTCTAAAATGTATTTGTAGTAATATTGGTTAAATGTTTGTCCAGGAGGCACCACCTCTTTATCAATAATTCCCTTGGAATCAAAGAAGCACACAAGCAGGTTGATGGTTGCCCACTGCGGTGTCCATCTTCAACATTCGTTCTGCCTTCACTAAACATTCAATGCCAACGAAAAACTTGAGCTATTGACATAACATTCTCTCCAAAACCCTTCTGAAGCTTACTGTAAGTTCTCGTCGCGTTTTCACCTAATTTAACGCAAAAAGAAATGCCATACCGTTGCGCAGTATTATGTGGTTCCATTTCAGTGACGAGAGACACAAACACGTGTTAACTTATTACAGCACAACTCACGACTCAGCAGTCAAAGATGTTGTGTCTACACAAGCCTGCAGGGTTGCCACATCTTGCAAAGAAAATCAGTCTCATTACTGTATTGTCGCACCTCGTACACTTCGATTTCGCCAGCTCCCGACCACTCCACGAAATTGTTTAACGTTTGGTCATTCCAGCCAATCCGAATCAGGCGCATTCTCATTGGCCGTTTCCTGTTCCCACCTACAGTGCTTCTGGAATGTGCTGCTCCCTGTTGAGCACTTTCAGAAGTTTCGCTGCAAGTGTTGGAAAACGCCGATCATCACAGATCCATCACTCGACCTTAAGTCAGCCAGCCTCGCGTGCTAAGGTCGCTGCCCACTTATGAGGATTAAGGAGAGACCGACACATCAGCTCCACGCTGTAGAAACACACTCCCGCTCCCTCTCCTCACAAACTGGCCCTTTCACAGACAATAGCCACAGAAATACACAGGCATTGTTCGCAAATGGTATATTACAAGTACTGAGCCCTCGGTATGCGTGTCTGCGGCTTTCATTTGCAGCCTGATTACCACTTCTACAGTGAATACTTCACCCCGGAGCGGAATGTGCCCTGTTTGAAACATCCTGACAGATTAAAACTGCACACCGAATCTGGGCTTCTATGCAGAACCGTGCCTTTCGTGAACAATCCTCCAACCGACTGAGCTATCCAGGCACGAACAACGAGCCGCCTACTTAAGTTCCGCTAACATGCCAATAATTAGAACTTTTCGGAATGAAAAGCTTTCTGATTGCTCGTATCGATGGGATTGAAATTTGGCGGTGGGACGAACTATTATATGGTTTATTTATCAACTGCGTAATAATCGATTCTTATGGCAGCTACTGTCAGCGCGCAAGTTTTAAAGGGGTCACGTTTACTCGTTGACCTCCTGTTTCCGTGTTGTTAAGTAGATGAATTCCACTATACGTTTTCTGCCTGTTTAGGCCCATAGTGTAAACTGACATTTAGCAATGTTGTTTGCAGATACATCGCCTGACAAAAGAAAGAAGCAGCCAGAAGTTGCAAGGAAATGAAAATTCACGGGTTGAAAGGATATATGAGGTACTTTAAGGATTCTTCTGGAACTTCTTGATAGAACAATTCCATACTTAAGTTTGAATAACAAGTACACAGTTTTTGTTCTACTGATTTTTGTTTATTTCGAACCAGTTTACGGCTTATTAGGCCATCTTCAGGAAACAACTGTCTAGTGTCTGGAAGGGACACTGCTTTTTAGGTAACCGAATATTATAGGTGAAGGTACAATCACTTGAATAGCGTGTCGTGCACCGAACTTCTTTCTTAATGTTGAAATTACATTTTACACAATAGACATTGTTAAGTCCAATGAATTATTAAATTACGCAATATTAGAGGTTAAATGGATTTCATTTTCTGAGATACTGTTAAAATGAATACTTCTCATTTATGTTGTGCAACAAACTTCTTTTTTTTACACCAAACTCAAGGCAATGGACAGTATTATACATAATAATTAGAATACATAATCTTACGTTATTACGGAATACATGATTATGATGCTGTAACTGAACACTCGCAACTTATGTTCAGAAAGAAACATGTTTTACGTTGTAAATAATATCATTATTCAGTGGACTATATTAAACAAAGTACATGGTTCAAATATACAATATTGAAGTATTACAAGTTATACTGTAGTATTTTATTAAGCAAGGAATAGGAAAGTCAGCTGGGTTTAATTTTGTATTGCAGTATGTGTCAAGGTTTGTGGGTATGTGACTGGTTGTCAGCATTATGTGAAGCTTAAAAGTGAGGATGTGCTTAGCTGTAGTTGATAACTTAGAACCAACTGGAGATTTTGGGCTAAACGTCTGTTTATCTCGCGTGCTTTTAGCATGCTTAGTTTTCTTCCTTTGTTGGCTACATGTAGTACTTGTGTGTGGATTTGGTAGATGCGTCCTTCCTTCAGCACATATTCGGCAAAGGTGCATCGTACATCCATAGTTGAAATGGAGGACAGTTATTATCCATTCCTTTCAGTAGTTATCAATTATTATTATTATCATTATTAAGTGAAACATAAGAAAGAGATTTTATATTGATTTGAAGTTCGCCAAAGGTATATATTAAATTATGTTTCAAATGAGCGCCAGGCTCCGTACAAATTATTTCTGATTTATGCAATCTCCAGCTGTATTCGTGTTAAATCAACCTAGCTGTTATGGCCCTGCATGTCTGACGAATATACAGTTGAAACTTCTTTCTTTAATAGTTTTTTTACTTACATTTCAATAACTGGGAAGGGGAAACTTCTTAATTTAATTCTGAAACTGATGAGTGAAACAACGTACTGTCACTTTGCTTGTCTTTATCATTTCATATCTGACCTACAGAATTATTCATGACAAATACAACTCATACACAATCTGACTGCTCAAATAATTAAGACAAAAGAATGGCCCTGAATTAGAAGAAATCCTAACTATAACCTATACGTTTCATAAGACACTTACGTCACAAAAAAATCTTCATTACGCGAAGTACAGCGATACAGAAAGCACCAATACAGCCAGCTAAGTAAAAGATTCTAACCACTGTAGGCTCCAATTACTAATAGGCACGTGGTTAGCAAAGGAAAGATTTTGTTGCAGAGCAAACAATGTATTTAGCAAATTTTGCCTTAAAAATGTGAGATCCAGTTCAAAAAATATATAATCGTCCTTGACATCGAGGTTCTAAAATTATATAATCATCAATAGTTTTAAATCTCTCGCGCTAACACTGCAGACCTCTAACCTCCATCTCTGCTAATTATAAACTTTCAACCTCCATCACTGCCGGCCGTTCACCTCCAACTGCGAGTCCGACCAGCCACACAGAGTCTCTTAAAGAGGGCGCACATCGCTGTCAGACTTATTAATGCAGTCTATCGTGCTGCCAACATTCAAAAACATACACAGGCTACTTACACAGTTTGTTGCAGGCATTACAAGTGATTTTATAGACACAAGTGTTACTACTTAATAACTCTGTTTTGTCCTTGCTGTTGAACAGAATATGGACTGCAATGCCTCTTACATAAAATGAAGTTTTGTTGTTGCATGATGTGAGGGTTTGGCTAATTTGTCAGACAGCTTTCCTAAATATGGGATTGTACAGCAGCTGGTTCTAGTTATGACTGTTGTCGCAGAGGGTGCATACACATACAGTAACAGTAGAAGAAAGACAGTCTACTTGTTATTCAACCTTAGATGTTTGATGTTATACCGGCTATTATAAAATTAGTCAAATTTACAAAGAACTTGACAGTACAGGCCCACTTGCCAGTATAACATTGTACTGTTCAATAACCTGGATACATGCAGTGATTAGATTGGAAAGGGTGGCCTAAGGCCGTTATTAGACTCCAGAAGCAAGCTTGTGCTCAACTGTAAGTGGTCCTTGGCATCCCATATACTGGCACTTAGAAAGGGTTGACATACGAGCTGGTCCCATACACGTTCTATCATGGACAGATCTGGGGATTTTGTTGGCCACTGGAGTACCTCTCCATCAAGCAAACAGTTGATGGAGGAACGTGCCATGTGTGGACGAGTTTTGTACTGTTGAAAAATGACACCACAATACTGTTGCTTGAGAGGTAACACAGGAGAAAGCAGAGTGTCCGTGACACAGCCTTGTGTGCCGTCAGAGTCCCCTTGATTACTAACAGCCCTGGCCTGTGGTCATACCCAGTGGGTCCCCACACCATGACGGCAGGAGTAACACTGTTCTACATCTCAAAACATTTCAAGAATGGAATATCTCCCCAGATCGCTCGCTATGCTCGCCGATGTTGGTCATCTTGGGTAGTGCACAGCTGCAATTCATCACTGAAAACGGTGTGACGTCATTCATCAGCAGTCTATGCTTCCCATTCACGACACCACCTCAAATGCAGCTGTTCTTGTTGAGGTGTTAACAGCAACTTACTCATGGGACGGCAATTTCCCAGCCTGCTCGCTGCTAGCCTTCGACCAGTGGTTGAGGATGACACAGATAGTTCAGTAGAGTCCACCACTTGTTCTCAGATGGCATTAAAATATGCCTGATGCACAGCATGACAATCCTCCCTTGTGGTGCTCAGACGTGGTTGACCATAACATTGACAACGAATGAGCCTGTCTCCACATTCCCATGCAGTCCAACGTCGGGCGACTATCATGTACGATTTCCCTACAAATTTGGGTATTGCATGATTTGACCAGCCAGCCAAATGGAGACACATGATGAGGCACCTTTTAAACTCTGCCAGGTGCTGATAACGCTGTCTCAGGGGAGTACGTGGCATTTCCGAGTCTTTCATCACTGAACATCTGACACTCTTCACGCCCCTCATATAACTTACCAGGTCTGGTAACAACATTAAACACAAACAACAGAAATACATCCTAGTCGCCATTCTGCCTCTCACAGAAAATTGCAACTCTGATGATTTACACTGAGGTCACAGAAGTCATGGGATACGTCCTAATATCGTGTCGGATCTTCTTTTGCTCGGTGTTGGGGTGTTGTGTAGCAACTCGAGGTGGCATCGACTCACCAAGGTGTCAGAAGTTCCATGCAGAAATACTGAGCCACGGTGCATGTATCGCCATCTGTAATTGCGGAAGTGTTGCCTTTGCAGAATTTTGTCCACGAGCTGAACTATCGATTTTGTCCCATAAATATTCGATGGGATTCATGTCGGACAATGTAAGTGGCCAGATCATATCCAGAATATTCCTCAAACCAACTGCGAACAACTGTCGCCCTATCGATGATGTGCTGCCATCCATAAACTTTGACTATTTTTTTGGAAGCCTGAAGTTCATGAATGAGTGCAAACGGTCTCCAGGTAGCGGAACTTAACCATTTGCAGTCGCCACATGGGGTAATGGGGTAGCCTTGTGGTCTAGGGCGTCTTGTCACGGTTCGCGAGTCCCCCCCCCCCCCCCCCCCCCCCCGTCAGAGGTCCGATCCCTCTCAGGCATGGGTGTATGTGTTGTCCATAGCTTAAGTTAGTTTAAGTTAGATTAAGTAGTGCGTAAGCCTATGGACTGATGACCTCAGCAGTTTAGTCCCACAGTCCTTACCACAAATTTCCAAATTTTTCCATTTCCAGTCAAGGATCGGTTCAGTTGGAGCAGACGACCCAGTCTATTCGATGTAGACACAAGACACACATTTATGGGGCCACCAGCAGCTGACACAGTGTCTTGTTGACAACTTGTATTTATGGGTTTGTGGGGTCTCTGCCACACTTGAACCCTACCTCTTACAAACTGAAATCAAGACTCATCTGAGCACCATTGTTTTCCAGTCCAGTGTGGTGCAACCAATATAGTCACACGACCAGGAGAGACGCTGCAGGTAATGTGCTGTCAGCAACACCACTCAAGATGGTTGTCTGCTGTCATAACCCATTAACGCCAGTTTCACTGTACTGTCCTAACGGATACGTTCATCATACGTCCCATATTGGTTTCTGCGGTTTTTAACGCAGTGCTGCTTGTCTATTAGACTGACAACTCTATGCAAATACCGCTGCTCTCGATCGTTAAGTGAAGGCTGTTGGCCACTGCATTGTCTGTGGTGAGAGGTAATGGCTGAAATCTGGTATTCTCTGCACACTCTTAACACTGTGGATCTCGGAATATTGAATTCCCTACCGATTTTTGAAATGCCCAGCTCCAACTACCATTCCGTATTCGAAGCCTGTTAGTTCCTGTCAAGTGGCCATAATCATGTCGGAAACTTTTTCAGATGAATCACTTGAGTACAACTGTCAGCTCAGCCAACGCACTGACCTTTTATACCTTGTGTATATAACACTTGCCAAGGGGCCTGGGTTAGATTACCGGCTGGGTTGGAGATTTTCTTCTCTCAGGGACTGGGAGTTGTGTTGTCCTCATTATCATTTCATCATCATCACTGGAAGGCAAAGGGAGGGAAACCACCACTGGAATCACTTCCCTGATGCGGTGGACCTCTGTGAGAAGACTTCCCCCATGACAAGACCTACTGTCAGGCAGAAAAAAAAGTAGTTATATGACACTACCGCCATCTGTATACGTGCATATCGCTCTCTCATAATGTCACCTCAGTGTACATCCCCACCAATGGTGCCTAAGAAGTTAAATCGACTTCCGATCATGTATTAAGTGTGCTTTGCTTCTTTTGGCAAGCAGTGTAGATACGTACAACAAAAACGAGAGTATTAGTCCAGAACGTAGCTGTGACATTTTTGGACACCCAGGAGTTTGACTGATGTGCGCAGGACTCGGTGCCGGGCCCGTCGCTGGCGTCGCTGGTGCGGCCGCTGGAGCCGTGGCTGGTGGAGGCCGCCCTGGCCGCCGTGCCGCCCGGCCGCGAGCGGCGCGACCAGTCCGACCTCGACCACGGCCACGACCACGACCACGACCACGGCCACGACCACGACCACGGCCACGACCACGACCACGGCCACGGCCACGACCACGCCCCACTGCGGGCGGAGCCGCGCCGCCCCCGGCTGTCCAGGCCGTGGCCGCAGGCGCCGCTGGCGCGCCTCCACGTGGCTGGGGGCCGGCGCTACCGCCTGAGGCTGATTGCCGCCACCTGCCTCGTCTGCCCCTTCCGCTTCAGCATACAGCAACACCGTCTCTCCGTCATCGCCGCCGACGGCGCGCCGGTCCACCCGCGGACCGTCGACGGTGTCGTCATGTGGCCAGGTCAGTGATCCCCTAGATATTCAGAGCTCTCCGACAGCTCTTTTGTATCTCAGCTGGTTTCCTAACTAGCTGCCAGCATGCTCTGTGCCTACTCAAACTGGACCTTCGAGTCTACGTCGCAGTTACTTACACTAGTCTTTGGCGTTACCTGATCAAAAGCATCCAGACACCTACTAGTGCACCTTTACACGGGATCGGTCCACCTGACGCATTTATGATGGATTTCACTCTCCTGGGGCCACTTTTAACGAGATGTCTCAAGGTATGTACATAAATGGCAGCCCATTCTTCTTCAAGAGGAAGGCATCTGAAGAGATCCACTTTCTATCTTCTGCCGGCCAGTGTGGCCGTGCCGTTCTAGGCGCTTCAGTCTGGAACCGCGTGACCGCATGCCTGGGGCATGGATGTGTGAGATGTCCTTAGGTTAGTTAGGTTTAAGTGGTTCTACGTTCTAGGGGACTGATGACCTCAGAAGTTAAGTCCCATAGTGCTCAGAGCCATTTGAACGTTAATGACATCCTCCACCTGGTACGCCACCAGATCACAAACAGATCTGCCACCCAGAGGTCCAGGACTGCTGGCATCACTGGTACGAGCTCTCAACATTGGAAAACGTGTTCTGCTGCAAGGGGAAAATGGCCGCACCCAAGTCACCATCCCTGCTCTCCCAGCAGCACATTTTGTCACTCCTCCACATTGGTCTCTGGTTTGTGGTGCTCATTAAACATTTGGCCTACCACCATGCCTATTGGTGTGGCATGGACATGCCTGTTACTCAAATAGTAGGCTCTTGCACCGTGTGCTAGAGCAACTAGGCCACGCCTCCAACCCATTTCTTAACTTGGCCATACTCTTCCAGCCCTTTGTTAAAGCTCCATTTGGATTTTGTGGGACATTTCTTAGGCCACACCTTGCTCACTGCAATCATAATTGAGATCTAATTCCCATATGTTTCCAACATGACTGCCACAACAACTGGTAACACTATTCAAAACTTATCTCACATTTGTTTCCACTAAAGAACCATGAGACCATTGTCACAGACTATGGTCCACAGTTTTTATCTGCAAAATGATTTCTTTTCTGGGACAGAAATGGCATCGCCTTAGTTCTAACAGCACTCTTGCACCCTGCCTCAAATGGACTAGAGGATCATTTCGTCTTTTAAAACGCAAATGTCTGAACTTTACGGTCACCATCCTCTGGATAAGGATTTCACCTTTTATCTGACAGTCTACATGTCAACCCCACTCGTCTCCTCCCAAGAAACGTCATGGCCGATCTCATCAGCCCAACTTCCTATCCTTCACCCCACAGTTCACAGCCCCCCTGCTTGGCTCATTACCAACCACTGTTATTCACTTGCAGACCCAGTGTGGACCTTTGTTTGTCTAAGGGACGCAAACGTTGGTTTCCATCAGTAATTTCGAAGTTACTTAGCAGGGCCATGCCAGAAGTCACACTTCAGAATGGCTAACCATGCCACACACTTGTCAACCAATTATGACGCCGCCATAGCGCTTCTCCTGACGCCAAAATCCTACCACTTTCTTTTGTTAAAGAGATGGAGCTACCTGACATCTCCATCCTGGATACCAGCAGGTCATATCAGTCGCTCCCAGCGGCCAGCTCACTGGAGTAGGCCCTGAAAGCTCCACACACCATGACACTAAAGGTTGTGAACATCATCTCCAGCTGTCAGCGTGGAACATGCCTACTCCAGATATGTTGAGATGAGCTTCGCCCTTACCTCCCCTTCATGGCGGACGGGGTGGGGGTGGGAAGGGGGGCCGGAGGGATGCTATACCAAGGCTTAATACCTGTGGTATCACCTACCATCTTCACATTAGTGCTCTTAAGATGCGTAAGATGAACAGTTCTCCAGACGAGAGATGATCTCACTCCAACACTCCACCAAGAGGTGACCCAAGCACTGCTAGAGGCCATGGACCACACAGGCCTATTCTCTTCTGCAAGACATGTGATCCAAAATAGGCCCAGCTGTATCCTAGCGCCACTGGAAATTGGAGCCGTGCTCAGATCAGACCAGAGCAGTTCACTCCGAGTGAGTTTTCCTGGACCAGGTGCCGATTCCACAAGGACTACCTCAATCAGGATTCTTACTCGAAGTCGCTATTGTTCACATCGGATTTTGCGATTCTGGGAGCTGCCTGCTATAGACTTAATGTCTGTGCCCTTCCCCCCCCCCCCACCCCCCCCCACCCCCCCACCTCCATTGAAGAAGATGGCGACTCTGTCATCGTGTTTGATTTTTGGGCTTGTAAATTTATTCCTGTTTGACTTACAAATGGCTACTGACCAGACTCAGATAATTTTGCTCCATATGGGACTTTGACTTTTGTAAAGTATGAGTTTAATGAACGTAAACTCAATAATTCAAAAACAGCCTTATTCGCATTTATTATTATTATTATACCGCCAACCGGTTTCAACCCGACGTAGGGGTCATCTTCTGGGCGTTTACACTGTGAAGTTATAGATATCCGTCAGAAATAATCCATTATAGAACAGCTAAAATTACGTAAATTTAAAATGTGTTACCCATTGGTCGACTGCTGGTAGTGTCACTCCTGTCTATATAATGGCAGGAAACTATGCGAGACTAACCCTTCGTATGCGCTTAAATAGGGTACCGAGATTACGTGAATAGACGGCAACACCCCAAGCGGCGATCAACGGCATTTAATACAATTTATTATATCTAATTACTAGTCACCTTGGTTTAACACAAATTTAAGTCACGGAAAACTGGTGTCATCTTGTACTCACCACAAGGATTAGAGGGTGCTGTAGTCCATCAATGTGAACCGTTGTAGTAAATGGACTCAAACGTTTTCTACGTAAATGTACGAATAGATATTTTAGAATACAAGACGACACCAGTTTTTCTGTGCCACAGATTGTTTTACTTTATATTATGGCACATAATGTAATATACTTTTACGAATTTTACGAGTTGACTATGGAACATTTGTTATTATTTTATAATTAACACTATAATTGTAACTCTTTTTAAATGGAATTGTTCCGTTTCCTGTCACTTACATTTGTGTTAAACCAAGGTGACAAGTAATTACATTGAACAAACTGTATTAAATGCCGTTGATCGCCGCTTGGGGTGTTGCCGTCTATTCACGTAATCTCGGTACCCTATTTAAGCGCATACGAAGGGTTAGTCTCGCATAGTTTCCTGCCATTATATAGACAGGAGTGACACTACCAGCAGTCGACCAATGGGTAACACATTTTAAATTTACGTAATTTTAGCTGTTCTATAATGGATTATTTCTGACGGATATCTATAACTTCACAGTGTAAACGCCCAGAAGATGACCCCTACGTCGGGTTGAAACCGGTTGGCGGTATAATAATAATAATAAATGCGAATAAGGCTGTTTTTGAATTATTGAGTTTACGTTCATTAAACTCATACTTTACAAAAGTCAAAGTCCCATATGGAGCAAAATTATCTGAGTCTGGTCAGTAGCCATTTGTAAGTCAAACAGGAATAAATTTACAAGCCCAAAAATCAAACACGGTGACAGAGTCGCCATCTTCTTCAATGGGGGTGGGGGGGGGTGGGGGGTGGGGGGGGGGGAAGGGCACAGACATTAAGTCTATAGCAGGCAGCTCCCAGAATCGCAAAATCCGATGTGAACAATAGCGACTTCGAGTAAGAATCCTGATTGAGGTAGTCCTTGTGGAATCGGCACCTGGTCCAGGAAAACTCACTCGGAGTGAACTGCTCTGGTCTGATCTGAGCACGGCTCCAATTTCCAGTGGCGCTAGGATACAGCTGGGCCTATTTTGGATCACATGTCTTGCAGAAGAGAATAGGCCTGTGTGGTCCATGGCCTCTAGCAGTGCTTGGGTCACCTCTTGGTGGAGTGTTGGAGTGAGATCATCTCTCGTCTGGAGAACTGTTCATCTTACGCATCTTAAGAGCACTAATGTGAAGATGGTAGGTGATACCACAGGTATTAAGCCTTGGTATAGCATCCCTCCGGCCCCCTTCCCGCCCCCACCCCGTCCGCCATGAAGGGGAGGTAAGGGCGAAGCTCATCTCAACATATCTGGAGTAGGCATGTTCCACGCTGACAGCTGGAGATGATGTTCACAACCTTTAGTGTCATGGTGTGTGGAGCTTTCAGGGCCTACTCCAGTGAGCTGGCCGCTGGGAGCGACTGATATGACCTGCTGGTATCCAGGATGGAGATGTCAGGTAGCTCCATCTCTTTAACAAAAGAAAGTGGTAGGATTTTGGCGTCAGGAGAAGCGCTATGGCGGCGTCATAATTGGTTGACAAGTGTGTGGCATGGTTAGCCATTCTGAAGTGTGACTTCTGGCATGGCCCTGCTAAGTAACTTCGAAATTACTGATGGAAACCAACGTTTGCGTCCCTTAGACAAACAAAGGTCCACACTGGGTCTGCAAGTGAATAACAGTGGTTGGTGATGAGCCAAGCAGGGGGGCTGTGAACTGTGGGGTGAAGGATAGGAAGTTGGGCTGATGAGATCGGCCATGGCGTTTCTTGGGAGGAGACTAGTGGGGCTGATATGTAGACTGCCAGATAAAAGGTGAAATCCTTATCCAGAGGATGGTGACCGTAAAGTTCAGACATTTGCGTTTTAAAAGACGAAATGATCCTCTAGTCCATTCGAGGCAGGGTGCAAGAGTGCTGTTAGAACTAAGGCAGTGCCATTTATGTCCCAGAAAAGAAATCATTTTGCAGATAAAAAATGTGGACCATAGTCTGTGACAATGGTCTCATGGTTCTTTAGTGGAAAAAAATGTGAGATAAGTTTTGAATAGTGTTACCAGTTGTTGTGGCAGACATGTTGGAAACATATGGGAATTAGATCTCAATTATGATTGCAGTGAGCAAGGTGTGGCCTAAGAAATGTCCCACAAAATCCAAATGGAGCTTTAACAAAGGGCTGGAAGAGTATGGCCAAGTTAAGAAATGGGTTGGAGGCGTGGCCTAGTTGCTCTAGCACACGGTGCAAGAGCCTACTATTTGAGTAACAGGCATGTCCATGCCACACCAATAGGCATGGTGGTAGGCCAAATGTTTAATGAGCACCACAAACCAGAGACCAATGTGGAGGAGTGACAAAATGTGCTGCTGGGAGAGCAGGGATGGTGACTTGGGTGCGGCCATTTTCCCCTTGCAGCAGAACACGTTTTCCAATGTTGAGAGCTCGTACCAGTGATGCCAGCAGTCCTGGACCTCTGGGTGGCAGATCTGTTTGTGATCTGGTGGCGTACCAGGTGGAGGATGTCATTAACGTTCAAATGGCTCTGA
Organism: Schistocerca gregaria; assembly: GCF_023897955.1. Lineage (NCBI taxonomy): Eukaryota > Metazoa > Arthropoda > Insecta > Orthoptera > Acrididae > Schistocerca > Schistocerca gregaria. Next base: position 949,062,720 of record NC_064922.1, read on the forward strand.
GCACTATGGGACTTAACTTCTGAGGTCATTAGTCCCCTAGAACTTAGAACTGCTTAAACCTAACTAACCTAAGGACATCATACACATTCATGCCCAAGGCAGGAATCGAACTTGCGACCGTAGCAGTCGCCCGGTTCTAGACTGAAGCGTCTAGAATCACTCGGTCACACCTGCTGTCTTGTCGTTGAGTGTTGGTTGGGTGCTCTGTGGTGTGCGAGCAAAAAGCTTTGGTTTGAGTGGGAGATTGCCCACAGCTTCTTCTATGGTAATGTCCAGGTGGGAATACACTTTGGGATCCTTGTCGAACACTAGGTCCTGGCCTGTGGGTATCTGGGAAAGAAGATCAGAATTTGCATGTTGTGTGATAGAACCATAATGGATATCACAACTCGACAGGAACAGGGTACACCGCTGAAGGCAACGATCGGTTTTGGTGAGAATGTTGGCTGAATCCTTGAAAAGAGGAAACAAAGACTTATGGTCGGTGAATAATGTGAAATGCCTAACTTTCACATAATTATCGAAATTTTTAAGCCAGAAATGATGGCTAATGCTTCTTTCTCAGTCTGACTATATTTTCACTGAGCGTTTGAACACAGCCTGGCCAATTTTTGGGACGTGGCTTGCGGAAGAGAATAGGCCCGTGCGACCTGCGTCTAGCGGCTCTTAGGTCGCCTTCTGGTGGACGGTTGAAGCATGGCCGCCTGCCTTCCAGAAAATTGTCGCCTCTGTGTTGAGTGTCTTCAAAACACTACGTTAACTGTCTCAAGCTAGTAAGACATAAGTGATCCAGTTTTGGTTGTAATTGCTCCAGGCATTCTAAAACTATACTCTGAATAGACATACACAAACATACACCTTTCTTACAGACTCTCTCTCTCTCTCTCTCTCTCTCTCTCTCTCTCTCTCTCTCTGATGAGCGAAAACATTATGATCCTTACATAATAGCGTACCCATCCACCTTTGGAATGCAATATGACAGCGATTCTATATTGCATGCATTTGATACGTCCTTGGTAGGTTTCTAGTGGTATGTGGTACCAGGGGCCTACTCACAAGTCACGCAGTTGCCATAAATTCAGAGACAGTGGTTTATGTGTAGGGAGCTGACGTCTGATAGCATCGCAGATGTGTGTGTTGGGTTCAAATCAGGTGAATTTTGTAGCTAACACATGAGCGTGACTTCACCATCATGCTCCTCAAAATACTATAGCACAGTTGTGGCCTTGTGACACTGACAATTATTCTGCTGGAAGATGCCGTCCCTGATGGGGAAACACCAAGCATGACGGGGTGCTACTACTCCACAGTAGTGTTCATGTAGTCCACAACTGTCATGGCGCCTGTCACAGGTCTCATCGAAGCCCTGGCGAATGTCGCCGGTAGCGTCCCGTCAACGAATTCGTCATCAGTGACGGGGCACAACCTCGGATTGGGATGGACACACCATGCTGTATCCTTCACGTAGTGCTTGTTCCGAGTATCCAGACAAGACCATCGGGCTGTTGTAGCAAGAAACATGACTCATCTGACGAGACGATGCGTTTTCATTGAAACACGATCCAATCCCTATTATCTGATGCTCATTGCTATCGTTATCGATGATGTTGTTGGGTCAACATGGGCACACACATGAATTGTCTTCTATGGAGCTCCATGTTCAACAACATGCAGTCAACTGTGTTATGCAAAACACTTTTGCCTTCAGCAGAACTGTACCCAGTCGTCAAAACTAGCACAAATCACTGCCTATCCTTCTTCCGACATCCATGTTCTATGATGAGGCGGTGTAGTTTGTTGCCTGCTCGTGTTTTCAGATTCGTCACAAATCTCCATGGATGCTCGTGACAGTAGCACTGGTACACCTAAACAACTTCGCCGTTTCTGATAAGGTCATTCCAGGCACTGGATCATAACAACCTACCCTTTGACAAACTCGCTTGTGTGAGCTGACTTACCCACTTGCAGCCCCTCACTAGAATGGTTTTCCATTTGACTCTGCTCGACTTACTGTCCTCGCCACGTCACACCCTGGAAAAATAACTAGGCGACATTCAGTCTCGCAGCAGGCAGTAGTCATAATACTTTTGCTCATTATTGTATATCGATACAGCATATAAAAAGGTGACAGCTATTACAAGAAATACCGTTTACTTTTCGTCTCCTTTATACCTAATTGAAATTCTTCTTGGACACTGTGCTGCGTACAGTCAGTGATTCTGTGATTCTATATGAAATTTCGGCAAAGAGAGCAGCTGCCTGTACTAGCAGGTGGCTACAGAGAAACAATGGCTCTTACAGATTCCCAACACCAGGCAGTAGCTGTAGGAGAGGGAAGGAGAACTGTTGTGATCATCTGGTGCTGAACCCTAATTACAAAGCTAATTAACACTAGCAAAGGGATAAGACAAGGATGCTGTATTTTTCCCAGCACTCTTCAATATATAAATAGATGAAGTGATACTGTAAATACAAAAGGAGTATTTTTAGCTTGTGTTCCTAAATGCAGTCCTATTTGCAGATGGCCTGACACTGATTGCAGGGAATGAAGATGGCTCTCAGATGGGAGTCTATTAGCTTCAGCAGATAGTCTCAGAATATAGCCTAAAACTGTCTGTAGATAATACGAAAGTGAAGGCATTTCAGGACATACAACCAGTAAGATCAGAAGAGGTCTTTGATAATAAAATATCGGAGCAAGTTACATTTTAAGTATCCAGGATGCAAAGTCACATTAGGAATACAACCCTGATGTGGATAAAAAATTAAATGAATTTACTTCCATTTGCGTAACAGCTGCCAAACATTTGCAGAATAAAGGCAGGAAAGAAAGCCAACCGACTTTTTATAAAACCATAGCAGTACCAATCCTTAGTTACGGAAGTGAAACTTAGATGACGACAAGACAATAAGAACGTAAAATACAGGGAATTGAGGTTTCTATAAAGAATGGAAGGATATACAAGTGAACATCATAAAAGAACTGAGGACATAAGGGAAGACCTAGAAATATATACCATAAAGAAAGAGTAGGAGAATATGGAAAGAACAGGTAGATCTTATGAGTCGAGAAAGACACCCAGTAATAGCACTCATTTATAAATCACCGGAAGAAGCAGTGTAGGAAGGCCATACAAGAGATGGAATACTGTAACAGCAATTTGCCTAATACATAAAATGAAGAAGAAGGAGGAGAAGAAGAAGAAGCAGAAGAAAATTAAAAACATTTATAATGACTATGTGATATTTCAGATACGTCAGTCTTAATACCGTTGTGTCAAGTAATTTTTTCAAAACATTTCTACTGCTTATATGGAATGACATACTGACAGAAATGCATGACAGCAAGACAGATGGAAGCTAATCTGAAGAACAAGTTGACTGGTCTAAAAAACAAAGTGGTCTCAAAATGTGTGGCTGTGGAAATTAAACTAAATTTTGGAAAACAACACTTGTGAAGGGAAATTGTGAAATAATATGTATGAGGGGGAGATCCTTGAGAAATTTAAGGGTAAAAAGTATTTAACAAGCAAGTGTATATCACACATTTGGAACTATGTATTTAAAATTACGTAGCACAAGAAACTAATAATACTGATGAATAAAAAATGTTGTCATGGAGGATGTAGAATGGAATGTATTCACAACAGAAATTTTTAATTATTTAGAAGAATACAAAACCTGTCTTAATTGGCTTCTTCACAGAGCCAGAGATGAAATATTTAATAATGGCCTGAGGTTCAACCTAAGTTCCAAAGCAGAGCAATTAAAAGAGTAGGCCTCGATATGGCTCAAACACCATTATAAAAACGCAATAAAATAATGTATACAATCAGTGGAATAATTTTGGAACAAATTAATCGTAACAATAAGACATTAGGTGAAAATAATAAACAAATTTAGTTTGTGATACAAGCAATAAACTAGAAATACATGAGCAGTAACAGTGAAGACCAATAAGGCAACACCATGGTAATGATGAATGAGGGTGAGTATTATAGAAAAATCCATGGATTCTTTAAGAAAAATAAAATCATTTAAAGGAAACAAGACAACAACATCAACTAAGAAAATAAATGATTAAATATTCAAAGGGCATTTAAAATGCAGTTTTATTTATGTGATAAGGACGGCAGATAGTGTATAATAATGAATCCTAGGGTGCACGCAGGGCACAATCTAAAATTCGGAGAGAGGGTTTTCTAATTCGATCAGTCATAAATTATATTAACAGCACAATTCAAATACAGGGAAAGAAAATAAACACCATAACAGAGTTTTGCACTTACGAGACGAAATGTATTGTTCCCAATGTCCAACACAAGCTGTTCACATTTCGATAAACTGTAAATTCATATCATTCAATATTTCCAACTTCTATACCAACGATTGAATTAGAGACTATGAATATCATAAAAGACAATTTAATTAAATATAAGAAATCAGACAAGGCTGAAATACATGTGTTGATGGAAGGTAAAAGGCACTGTGATAATAATGTTAAACTTGCTGGCAAAAGTTGTGAAATAACTAGGCACTATGTCCTCTGAACATATCGATAGGTTCAGTCATACTGGCAAATATTTATTTATCGTATGATGATACAGAGATTGGGTCAAATACATAGTTTTAAGAGTATACAGTGTAACAAATGACAAGCAAAACACATGTACAGAATCAAATGTTCAAAGTATTATACTAAATTATCTACAAATGACACAAGTTCTTAGATTTCTAAGTCCAGTCTGTTGATCCAGTTGAGCCCTTCAGGAGATGCATGGTGGATGTCATTTATTGATCCCCAAAGACTAGTTTCGGGCATTCACCAACAATGTCATTAATTGTCTGCAGGGAAGCTCCACAGTCACAGTCTGGAGATGTTGCCCAGCCCCATTTGTGCTTTAGATATTCGCAGCTACCTTGTCCTGTTCGGATGCAGCTGATGATTTTCCACTTGCGTCTGGGGAGTGTGAAACCTGGAACTCGCATGGAAGGCTTTTCAACCAGATGACCGTTGAACACTGACGACTCTTCCCACTGACTTACTTCGTTGATGTTAATGTCAGAGGCTTCAAGGTGTTGTGCAGTTCGCGAAGGTGGTTTTCTTGACTTCAGACGCTGATGTTCTGCTATTAATACATCGCTGTGTAGGGGTAGCTGGGGGTTCTTCTCATTGTTTCTCCAGGTCTTCAGGAGAGCATCTGATCTTCATAGAGCTGGAGGTTGATGTTACTTAAAACTGGTAGCCATGGAGTTTGAGTGCAGCCTGTGATAAGTCACATTGTCTGGTTGAGTTGCGCTTCTATCTTGCTACAGCGAGCACTGTTCGTCCAAGTTGGACAACAGTATTCAGCGACAGAGTATGATAGTGCCAAAGCAGTTGATCTTAAGGTTTGAGCGCTGCAATCCCAGGGGGTACCAGCAAGCTTCTGAATGATATTATTATGGGTCTTCACTTATGCGGCCACGTTGGAGAGATGTTGTCGGAAAGTTAGGGACCTATCGAGTGTTATTCCGAGATACGTCGATGCGCTGCAGTACTTCAAGGTTTATCCTCGGAGTTTAACTTCTGGTTTATAGCTAGAGTGTCTGTTCCGTAGGTAGAATGCTGAAGCAACAGTTTTCTGAGGTTTTAGGCGGAGGCACCATTTCATGAAGTATGTGTCCAAGATTTCTATGCCAGCAGTTAATGTGCTTTCAGCAGTGGTGAAACTAGAGCTCTGGTTTACCAAACAGAAGCCACCAGCATATATAAATTTCCTTGAGGTTGTGGCTGGCAGGTCATAAATGTATAAGTTAAAAAGGAGAGGGACCAATACAGATCCGTGAGGTAGTCCGTCACTTACTCTGAAGACTTTGCTTCAGTCGTTATCAGAGTAAATACTGGTCAATGGAAACTATTGTTGATAGCTATTTAAAATACTATCTGTTTTAGACTGGACAGTGGCAATCAACTCATGAAGAGCAATGTTCTGTGCAATGTATCATATGTTTCGTATTTGCTAATATATGCCACTAAAGCAACAGTGTTATTCAAATGTATGAGAGTATGGAGTCTACTTCACCAGCATTTGTATATGTATATGACGGATGTATAATGTACACACCCACAGAAGATAACTTTATAAACTTATAAAGATATGAGTAAGCACTCGAAAATGGCACACTGCGGAACTGAGCTGTCTGTGTGAAAATAAATAAATGGATGTGAGCAAAAAATGAAAGGATCGTATGGCATTGGAGGCTGGCAGGCCCCATGTGAGGACGTTCGGCCGCCGATCGCAAGTCTTACTGCAGTCGACGCCACAATGGGCTACTCGCGTGTCGGTGATGAAGATGAAGTGTTGATGAGGATAACACAACACCCAGACCACGATCGGAGAAAATCTCTAACGCGTCCGGGAGTCGAACTCGGATCCGCTGCATGGGAGGCGAGCGCGTTAACAGTCAGCTAAGCAGGCGGACATTGTCATTAAAATACAGTTAAGGTGGAATACTTCTGTAATACCTTTGTGCCTGCGGCACAACACATGAAAGCATTACATCGATTTGAAGTCATGGAATGATGAGGGGTGTTTGTTGTGCAAGAAGAAGGCTGAGAACAGTAGTGCGAAAGAAACTGGTGAATCAAACAGAGTGTCTGAAAATCACATTGCGTATGTAGACACATCTTTCGTAATTGGACACAGGAAGAGCTGACGTGATCAAACAACCCAATCATATGCACATCATATGCAAACAGTCATCGTTTTCTGGCGTCGCTAGGAATTATCACTATTTGTGCCATGTTAATCTACATCATAGTAGGAAATATTTAGCAGCGCTATCGATTGGGCAAGTTTTTGTTTCATTTTAGGTTGAGATATTTCTCTAAGCTTTTAAATTAGCCACAAGGTAAATTGCATACTTGCTGTGACAGTTTTGTTATTTCCATTTTAGATGCTGATCCAAGATCATAGCGAGTTCAGTGTCTTTTTGGTAGAGCAACTTGATTCCGTGAAGCAGTGTGGTAGGAACTGTTCCACAGAAATGTTCACTGATGAACTCTTAGTGCAACCTGCGACCGTAGCGTTCGCGCGGTTCCAGACTGTAGCTCCTACAACCGCTCGGCCACCACGGTCGGCTAGCAGCAATGTTCGTAGGGGTGGAGCTTAAGACATATTAGAAGGATGCAAAGGAAATGAAATATCAAAAGGAACACATGATTGCTATGAAGCTGCGGTATGTGTGTACTTTATTCAACGATTATTTTCGATACCACTACGATAAAACTGAGTGTTACAGGCTCGCTATAGTTGACCAGTATGCCTCAGTTAATTTGGAACAGATGATTCCAGTGCTATCAGATGTAGTATTCCAATAAAGTAAAGTCGTACTGCGGTTCCTGGAGATCATGTCTTCCTTATTCAAAAAGTTATAAACTCTGGATCACACCTGTAGAAGAATCAAACAAGCAGATAATATTAATAAAGCTGTCTGTTTCCCCCTTGTACGACATATGCTCAAGTGTAGTCATGACAGTGTTATAACACTCTTAAAAATAAAATGGCGTGTGACTAGAGCCTCCCGTCGAGTAGACCGTTCGCCTGGTACAAGTCTTTCGATTTGACGCCACTTCGGCGACTTGCGCGTCGATGGGGATGAAATGATGATGATTAGGACAACGCAACACCCAGTCCCTGAGCGGAGAAAATCTCCGACCCAGCCGGGAATTGAAACTGGGCCCTTAGGATTGACTGTCTGTCGCGCTGACCACTCACCTACCGGGGGCTGACTATAACATTGTTAATGTCTACGACGATGTGTATTTCGAAACACCGCAAGTAAGGCATAAAATGAAAAGTGATAAACTGTCATATCTTTATTTCAACATCATTCTACATCTACAGCTACATCTACATCTACATGATTACTTTGCAATTCACATTTAAGTGCTTGGCAGAGGGTTCATCGAACCACAATCATACTATCTCTCTACCATTCCACTCTCGAATGGCGCGTGGGAAAAAGGAACACCTAAACCTTTCCGTTCGAGCTCTGATTTCTCTTATTTTATTATGATGATCATTTCTCACTACGTAGGTGGGTGCCAACAAAATATTTACGCATTAGGAAGAGAAAGCTGGTGATTGAAATTTCCTAAACAGATCTCGCCGCAAAGAAGACCGCCTTTGTTTCAGTGACCGCCACCCCATCTCGCGTATCATATCAGTTACACTCTCACCCCTAATGTGCGATAACACGAAACGGGCTCCCGCTCTTTGCACTTTTTCGATGTCCTCCGTCAATCCTACTTGGTAAGGATCCCACACCGCGCAGCAATATTGCAGCAGACGGTGTCCAAGCGTAATGTAGGCTGTCTCTTTAGTGGGTTTGTCGCATCTTCTAAGTGTTCTGCCAACAAAGCGAAGTCTTTGTTTCGTCTTCCCCACAATATTATCTACGTCGTGTTTCCAATTTCAGTTGCCCGTAATTGTAATTCCTAGGTATTTAGTCGAATTTACAGCCCTTAGATTTGTGCGATTATCGTATACCCAAAATTTATCGGATTTCTTTTGGTACCCAAGTGGATGACCTCGCACTTTTCTTTGATTAGTGCCAGTTGCCACTTTTCGCACCATACAGAAATTCTCTATACATGATTTTGTATATTTAATTGATCATCTGATGATTTTACTAGACGGTAAATTCCAGCGTCATCTGCAAACAATCTAGGGGGGCTGTTCAGATTATCACTTAGGTCATTTATATAAATCAGGAACAGCAGAGGGCCTATGACACAACCTTGCGGAACGGCAGATATCACTTTTGTTATACTCGATGATGTACCGTCTATCACTACGTACTGTGACCTTTCTGAGAGGGAATCACGAATCCAGTCACACAACTGAGATGATACTCCATATGCACGCAATTTGATTAATAGTCGCTTGTGAGAAACGGTATCAAAAGCCTTCTGGAAATCTAGGAATATGGAATCAATCTGAGATCCTTTGGCTCCAGTCATGGATTGTGCGGCTGGTCCCGGCGGAGGTTCGAGTCCTCCCTCGGGCATGGGTGTGTGTGTTTGTCCTTAGGGTAATTCAGGTTAAGTAGTATTGAAACGTCCCCTTAGAAAAATTATACAGGACTGTGCTTAAACTGACACACAATATTATTAGCTCAACGCAATCTGACTTTCAAAAATCGCTACAAAAGAATGCCCCTGACTAACATTAACCTATACCTTTCACAAATCACTTACTTCACAAAAATATTCGTTACTCAAGCTACTGCAATACAGCGAGCGCCACTACTGCCAGCTAAATAAAATATTCAAACTATGGAAGGCACTAACTACTGATAGGCATAGCTAGCAAATGAAAGATTTTGATAGAGAACAAAAAATATATTTACCTTAATAGTCATAACATATATAGCAGTTCATGACATCCAGTCTTACAAATTTCAAAACTCCGCCATTTCTTTCTCCACATCCACCACTGCTGGTGGCTCACCTCCAACTGCGCAATGCTACGCGCTGTTAACAGCCAACAGCCCAACACTACAATGGGAGACAACAATGCCAACCAGCCACAGACTGCACACTGCACAGCCAGTGATTTTCATACAGAGCGCTACGCGGCGTTACCAACATAAAAACCTAAACAGCCTACTTACAGTATGTAAGTTTAGGGACTGATGACCCGTTAAGTCCCATAAGATTTCACACACATCTGAGCATTTTTTGAGATCCCTTGTCGACAGCACTGATTGCTTCGTGGGAATAAAGAGCTAGCTGTGTTGCACAAGAACGATTTTTTTCTGAATCTGTGTTGGTTATGTATCAATAAGTCATTTTCTTAAAGGTGATTCATAATGTTCGAGTACAGTATATGCTCCAAATTCCTACTGCAAATTGAGGTCAGTGATATCGGCCTGCAATTCAATGAGTTACTCCTATGTAGGTCAAGAGAAAGCAGAGAAGTTCCAATTCATGCAGCAACTTGGTATTTATTTTATTTTCCAACTCGAAAGAATAAATACCACAGTTTCTGCACTAATGTAAGTTTTTATTCATAAAATTCTTAAACCTTAAAGAGATGAACTTTTTATTTTTTCATTTACATAGTTAGCAGCAAGTGTCCGTGAAATATTTCAGTATTGCTTCAAGTCAGTAATTGCGGTTTTTTAATTACCCTGATTACTGTAAAGTAATTACTTTTTTTTAAAAAAAACTAGACCTCACGCTGGTCAATTTGATACCCCAATTGTCCATTTCCCTCTCTTGGTTGGGCTATGAAAATTCTGACAAAATCCCTTTATGTAGTGGCTAGGGAGTATTGTTTTGTCTCCACTCAGAAATTTGTCCAAAAATTGTTACCTAAATAAGGCGGTGCTTGAATGATTGCTTCATATCCATCGACGGCGTGTTTTTTGCCGCCAGCCAACCTGATTAGTGCAGTTGCTGCACTGTACTACAGGTTCAGCACAAAGTCTTGCCCTGATTATAAAAATTTATAACAGAATAACCGTTTGACATAATTTACATTTGATGCCATTACACAGTTTAGTGCTACTAGTTTCTTTTAAGACCACTTGCGTTAGTAAACCTCAACGTGTGCTCTCTTGGTATCTCGGAGAATGTCGTGGTGGTATTCCCGTTCTCACCAGGTGCTTCGTAACATGTGCTCTGTCACAGTACCCACAGCAGCTTGTATACCAGCCTTCAGTTCGTCGATGTCATCAACTGGTGTGACAAAGACTCTGTCCTTGATACAAGCGCAGAAAAAAAATGAAGCCAAGGGGCGTAATGTCTGGAGAGGGGCGTAATATCCGGATCGATGGAATGGAAGGAACGGTCCAATACCCCGGCCACCCCGCTCTACAGACACTACGGCTCTTTGCTTTTTCTTCTGGGGCTTTATCAAGGACAGTCTTCATCACAGCAGTTGCAGACGTCGACGAACTGAAGGCTAGGATACAAGCTGATGTGCGTACTGTGACAGAACAGATACTTCGAGTATCAGTAAGTGGCTCGAAACAGCATATCCAGACACTCTGGGATGATGATGGCATTGAAACAGAGGATGACACGCGTAAAGCTGAAATAATAAACACATTTTTCTAAAGCTGTTTCACAGAGGAAGACCGGACTGCAGTTCCTTCTCTAAATCCTCGCACAAACGAAGAAATGGCTGACGTCGAAATAATTGTCCAAGGAATAGAGAAGCGACTGAAATCACTCAACAGAGGAAACTCCACTGGACCTGACGGGATACCAATTCGATTCTACACAAAGCACGCGAAAGAACTTGTGTCCCCCCCCCCGCCCTTCTAACAGCCGTGTACCGCAAATCTCTAGAGGAACGGAAGGTTCCAAATGATTGGAAAAGAGCACAGGTAGTCCCAGTCTTCAAGAAGGGTCGTCGAGCAGATGCGCAAAATTATAGACCTACATTTCTCACGTCGATCTGTTGTAGAATTTTAGAACATGTGTTTTGCTCGCGTATCATGTCATTTCTGGAAACCCAGAATCTACTCTGTAGGAATCAACATGGATTCCGGAAACAGAGAGACCCAAATCGCTTTATTTTTTCATGAGACCCAGAAAATATTAGATACAGGCTATTTTCCTTGATTTCTGCAAGGCATTCGATACAGTTCCGCACTGTCGCCTGATAAACAAAGTAAGAGCCTACGGAATATCAGACCAGCTGTGTGGCTGAATTGAAGAGCTTTTAGCAAACAGAGCACAGCATGTTGTTCTGAATGGAGAGACGTTTACAGACGTTTAAGTAACCTCTGGCGTGCCACAGGGGAGTGTTATGGGACCATTGCTTTTCACAATATATATAAATGACCTAGTAGATAGTGTCGGAAGTTCCATTCGGCTTTTCGCGGATGATGCTGTAGTATACAGAGAAGTTGCGACAATAGAAAATTGTAGCGAAATGCAGGAAGATCTGCAGCGGATAGGCACTTGCTGCAGGGAGTGGCAACTGACCCTTAACGTAGACAAATGTAATGTATTGCGAATACATAGAAAGAAAGATCCTTTATTGTATGATTATATGATAGCAGAACAAAGACTGGTAGCAGTTACTTCTGTAAAATATCTGGGAGTATGAGTGCGGAACGATTTGAAGTGGAATGATCATATAAAATTAATTGTTGGTAACGCGGGTACCAGGTTGAGATTCATTGGGAGAGTCCTTAGAAAATGTAGTCCATCGACAAAGGAGGTGGCTTACAAAACACTCGTTCGACCTATACTTGAGTATTGCTCATCAGTGTGGGATCCGTACCAGGTCGGGTTGACGGAAGAGATAGAGAAGATCCAAAGAACAGCGGCGCGTTTCGTCACAGGGTTATTTGGTGAGAGTGATAGCGTTACGGAGATGTTTAGCAAACTCAAGTGGCAGACTCTGCAAGAGAGGCGTTCGGCATCGCAGTGTAGCTTGCTCGCCAGGTTTCGAGAGGGTGCGTTTCTGGATGAGGTATCGAATATATTGCTTCCCCCTACTTATACCTCCCAAGGCGATCACGAATGTAAAATTAGAGAGATTAGAGCGCGCACGGAGGCTTTCAGACAATCTTTCTTCCCGCGAACCATACGCGACTGGAACAGGAAAGGGAGGTAATGACAGTGGGACGTGAAGTGCCCCGCACCACACACCGTTGGGTGGTTTGCGGAGTATAAATGTAGATGTAGATGTAGAGAACACGTAGAGCTTTACTAACGTAAGTGGTCTTAAAAGAAACTAGTAACACTAACCTATGTGAAGTATTGTGTGAAACGGTTATTCTATAATAGATTGTTATAAGCAGGGCAAGAGTTTGTGCTGACCCTGTATGTGACAGGTGGGACACGGAAGGCGCCGTGCCGCTGAGTCTGAGGGGAGCGTGCGCGTGTTGCAGGCGAGCGCTACGACGTGGTGCTGGAGGCGTCCCAGCCCCCGGCGACCTACTGGGTGAGCGTGCAGGGTCTGGGGCCGTGCGCGCCGCTGCGCCTCTACCAGCTGGCCACGCTGCAGTACGAGGGCGCCAGCCCCCACCCACTCACCAGGGACCCTGGCTACGCAGGGCTCGCCGCCGCCGACGCCTACGTGAGTACCTGCGCCTCGCCTGCCATCGTGCAGTCGTGCGCTGCACCGTACCCCTACACAATGATAAGCCAAAACGTGACCACTGAACACCTCGACGATGGTGGCGTTGCGGGCGCATGAGGCGGTAACAAAAGTATGTAACTGCCGCAGACACGGGCGGGGTACCATTCTAGCGAAGATGTGAGGTGCAACTGGGAAATCCGCTGAGATAAGCGACTGTCACAAAGGGCAGATTACCACCACGCACAGTCTGTGAACGAGTGTCTCGAAAACGGCGAAGCTGGCCGAGCATTCACGTCCTGCTGCTGTCCTGATCATCTACGGAAAGAGGTAGAAGGACAGTGAAACTACCACTAAGCGCTAAATGGCGGACGCCCACGACTCTTCACACAACGGGGGTTTGTAGACTTGTCTGCTGCGTAAAGTGGGCTAGATGGTGATCTGCAGTGGCGTAGCGTCGTTGTAAAGGTTGGGGAGACTTTACAGTTACAGGGAGACAAAATAGTACAGTAAACAATAATTTAAACAAATGAAACAAAATGTATCAAATAAAACAACAACAACTACTACTACTACTACCACTACCACCACCACTGATAATAATAATTGTTGTTGTTGTTGTTGTTGTTGTTGTTGTTGTAGTCTTCAGTCCTGAGACTGGTTTGATGCAGCTCTCCATGCTATTCTATCCTGTGCAAGCTTCTTCATCTCCCAGTACCTACTGCAACCTACATCCTTCTGAATCTGCTTAGTGTATTCATCTCTTGGTCTCCCTCTACGATTTTTACCCTCCACGCTGCCCTCCAATACTAAATTGGTGATCCCTTGATGCCTCAGAACATGTCCTACCAACCGATCCCTTCTTCTGGTCAAGTTCTGCCACAAACTTCTCTTCTCCCCAATCCTATTCAATACTTCCTCATTAGTTTTGTGATCTACCCATCTAATCTTCAGCATTCTTCTGTAGCACCACATTTCGAAAGCTTCTATTCTCTTCTTTCCAAAAACTATTTATCGTCCATGTTTCACTTCCATACATGGCTACACTCCATTCAAATACTTTCGGAAAAGACTTCCTGACACTTCAATCTATACTCGATCTTAACAAATTTCTCTTCTTCAGAAACGCTTTCCTTGCCATTGCCAATCTACATTTTATATCCTCTCTACTTCGACCATCAGTCATTTTGCTCCCCAAATAGCAAAACTCCTTTACTACTTTAAGTGTCTCATTTCCTAATCTAATTCCCTCAGCATCACCCGACTTAATTCGACTACATTCCATTATCCTCGTTTTGCTTTTGTTCATGTTCAACTTATATCCTCCTTTCAAGGCACTATCAATTCCGTCCAACTGCTCTTCCAAGTCCTTTGCTGTCTCTGACAGAATTACGATGTCATCGGCGAACCTCAAAGTTTTTATTTCTCCTCCATGGATTTTAATACCTACTCCAAATTTTTCTTTTGTTTCCTTTAATGCTTGGTCAATATACAGATTGAATAACATCGGGGAGAGACTACAACGCTGTCTCAATCCCTTCCCAACCACTGCTTACCTTTCATGCCCCTCGACTCTTATGGTTGCCATCTGGCTTTTGTACAAATTGTACATAGCCTTTCGCTCCCTGTATTTTACTCCTGCCACCTTCAGAATTTGAGAGAGAGTATTCCAGTCAACATTGGCAAAAGCTTTCTCCAAGTCTACAAATGCTAGAAACGTAGGTTTGCCTTTTCTTTATCTAGCTTCTAAGATACGTCGTAGGATCAGTATTGCCTCACGTGTTCCAACATTTCTACGGAATCCAAACTAATCTTCCCCGAGGTCGGCTTCTACTAGTTTTTCCATTCGTCTGTAAAGAATTCGCTATAGTATTTTGCAGCTGTGACTTATTAAACTGATAGTTCGATAATTTTCACATCTGTAAACACCTGCTTTCTTTGGGATTGGAATTATTATATTCTGATTTGAAGTCTGAGGATATTTCACCTGTCTCGAACATCTTGCTCACCAGATGGAAGAGTTTTGTCAGGACTGGCTCTCCCAAGGCCGTCAGTAGTTCTAATGGAATGTTGTCTACTCCCGGGGCCTTGTTTCGACTCAGGTCTTTCAGTGCTCTGTCAAACTCTTCACGCAGTATCGTATCTCCCATTTCATCTTCATCTACATCCTCTTCCATTTCCATAATATTGTCCTCAAGTACATCGCCCTTGTATAGACCCTCTATATACTCCTTCCACCTTTCTGCTTTCCCTTCTTTGATTAGAACTGGGTTTCCATCTGAGATCTTGATGTTCATACAAGTGGCTCTCTTATCTCCAAAGGTCTCTCTAATTTTCCTGTAGGCAGTATCTATTTTACCCCTAGTGAGATAAGCCTCTACATCCTTACATTTTTCCTCTAGCCATCCCTGCTTAGCCATTTTGCACTTCCTGTCGATCTCATTTTGGAGACGTCTGTATTCCTTTTTGACTGCTTCATTTACTGCATTTTTATATTTTCTCCTTTCATCAATTAAATTCAATATTTCTTCTGTTACCCAAGGATTTCTACTAGCCCTCGTCTTTTTACCTACTTGATCCTCTGCAGCCTTCTCTACTTCATCCCTCAAACCTACCCATTCTTCTTCTACTGTATTTCTTTCCCCCATTCCTGTCAATTGTTCCCTTATGCTCTCCCTGAAACTCTATACAACCTCTGGTTCTTTCAGTTTATCCAGGTTTCATCTCCTTAATTTCCCACATTTTTGCAGTTTCTTCATTTTCAATCAAAACCAATAGATTGTGGTCAGAGTCCACATCTGCCCCTGGAAATGTCTTACAATTTAAAACCTGGTTCCTAAATCTCTGTCTTACCATTATATAATCTATCTGAAACCTGTCAGTATCTCCAGGCTTCTTCCATGTGTACAACCTTCTTTTATGATTCTTGAACCAAGTGTTAGCTATGATTAAGTTGTGCTCTGTGCAAAATTCTACCAGGCGGCTTCCTCTTTCATTTCGTATCCCCAGTCCATATTCACCTACTACGTTTCCTTCTCTCCATTTTCCTACTACCGAATGCAGTCACCCATGACTATTAAATTTTCGTCACCCTTCACTATCTGAATAATTTCTTTTGTTTCATCATACACTACTTCAATTTCTTCGTCATCTGCAGAGCTAGTTGGCATATAAACGTGTACTACTGTAGTAGGTGTGGGCTTCGTATAATAATAATAATAATAATAATAATAATAATAATAATAATAATAATAATAATAACTCACCTGTTCAAGAAACGATGAAAAATTTGTACAACTCCAGCAGCAAGAGAAGAAGCATTTATATTGCCTTGTACACAAGTGCAACGCGCCTGTCTTTTCTCCCCACGAATAAGTCTATAACTCGGTCTACAAAGGTCTGATCACTGGATAGCTCTTCAAGTAGTGTGTTTTCTATTGCGAACGTGCTCAAACACGACAGCCGGGTGTTCGACACTGAATTCCTTAAATAATTCTTGACTCGTGCTTCGTCCACTGCTTGCTGTCGTTGCGGGTAGGGTTAAAACCAAACGTAGGAACTTTGTTGTTTCTTCATAAACAGAGTCCTAATCATTGTTGACAATGAACTTTAAGAGGATTCTTGGAGATAAGTGTTTTTTCTCGTCAGCGTTTATGTTACATAGCTCATTTTCAAGTTGCTCTTGTTTGAAAAAAGGGTACTGTTCTAATAACTGAAGCAGTTTCAACTATGGGAATTCTTTTTGATAGTTCGGGAAACACTTTCGATCGAAAGCTCAACAAACTGAATTTGGGGTGATTCTTGAAATCTTCTTTTCATTTGAACAATTTGCAAATCCAGTATCTCGTAAGTTAGTGCCCTGAGAGATGTCTTTTGACTATCACAGAATGATACGTTGCCATTCAAACACAAGCTGCATTTAATGCATTCATCAACGAATGTTTCTGTTCTTAATTGTCGTAAGTTTCTCAAAACAATTCTTATTTCGTCTCGGCAAACAGTTATACTGACAGATTTTGACTGAAGAACATTAAAGACATGACCAACATAAACAAAGAACCCTCGATAGAAGCAAAGCAAGTAGAAAAACGTAGCATCATCCATCCGTCGTTTCATTTCCACAGCACAGCTCCAAGATTCTGGGTCCCACTGAGAGTCTGTATCACAAATTATATAATTAAAAACACTGTATAGCTCTGATAAATGGCTAGATATTGTTGAAACTTCCCTGGAACGAAATCTACAACGAGTGTTGCTCGCATCTGGCAGTTTAAATCCTTTCTCAGTTAGCAATACAGTTCGTTTTGATGATTTGCTAAAAAACGAATGGAATGCAGAAAGATCACTTACAAACATGCGTACTTGTATGATTTTGGAGGCATGTAACAGTACCAAATTCAGCTGGTGTGCGTAACAATGAATAAACAGAGCATAGGGACAGAACTGCTTCACCAATTGTTGTAGTCCTCTTTCGCTGCCCGCCATTACTGAAGCGCCAGCATATGTTTGACTAACCACTTTTTCTTTCACATTCCATTCTTTCCATACTGCATGAATCAATTTTATCTCCAGAAACATAGTGAAATCCAACGAATCGTTCCTCAATTTTGTCTGCAATACAGTACCTGAATATTATACTCATTTGACTTTTGCATGACACGTCTAATGTTTCATCAGCCTGAATCGAAATTAAATTGCAGTTCTGAATTTCAGATTTTATTTTCTCATTAACTGCCAGAGTTATCATTTCTATTACATCATTCTGTACATCCGGAGAAGTTCCTTTAAAGGTTGAAGATGATGATAGATGGTCTCGGATTAACTGCTCTCCTTGAGCTAATAAATCCAACAATTCCAGATAGCTACCTTTGTTGCTGGAGGACTCGTCTTCCCGATGGCCGCGAAAGGCTAGTTCTTGTTTACAAAGAAATCCAATCGCCTGAACAAGACGAGCCAATATTCTCCTGTTGGATGCGACTTGTTCATTTTATTTTATTGCTGTAAGACGAGCGGCTTCAGAAAGTGCGTGCTCAATTCTACTTTTGCCCAATAACTGAAATGATTCTTTGTTCTGCAGGTGACATTTTGGTCTCTGATGCTTTTGTGCTTTCCTGTCAAAGTTCTTTATTGTTCAAATGTTCTCATTGCACCGTTCCTTTTCACCACCAAACAGAAGACATATATAACAATATAATCTGTTATTAACGGGATTCGCAGTCGTCCAAGTATACTTTTCGTACCAGGCTGTCTAAAAGTGCGTTTTTGTTTGGCTTCACTCAAAACTACACTGAGTATAGGAGTAGGTCGTTTGTCCTTCAATTCGCACTTTTTTAGTACGTTAATGTAGAAAAAGGTGTCTTTAATAAAAATTGTATAAGGTGTTGAGTTGCTGGCTCACTCATGTTGGCGACACTACGAAAATATGCACTAATATCAGAAGAATGCCTATGAACACAAACCGCGCTACTTCACTTCCGTGTTAAAAGCCAGCATAGAAGCGGCAGGGACTGGTCTCGATACCTGCTAGCAAGTGCAGCGCACCGGCCTTCGTGGAAGGGGAAGTGGAGGGGAGCCGAGAATGCCACTAACACAGCCAGGTAAGGGAAGGGAGGCAGACAGAGCAGTCGAGTCTCAAGCAGGCAGATACACCAATACTCGGGGTGCGGCGCGGGCTACAAAAGTAATGTCTTCTCACATTTAAAGCTCTTAGTAGAAAATTGTTTATATTTTGTTATGAATTACTATTGCACCTTTTTTAAGCACCAATACAGGGGTGACTAAGTCTCAAAGTCTCCCCTCACACTACGCCACTGGTGGTCTGTCGCATTTCTGCCGAAACAGCACAATGCTGGTGCACGAACAAGTGTTTCGGAGCTCACCGTCCATCGTACATTGTTGAACATGGAGCTCCGCAGCCGACCACCCCTACGAGTTCACTTGTTGACTCGGCGACATCGTCAGTTGCGATTGCAATTGGTACAGGAACATGGGGACTCGACAGTCAATGAATGGAAACGTATCGGCTCTTAGAGTGAAACACATTTTTGCTACGCTAGGTCGACGATCGCCTCCACAAACGCCGTGATCGATGTGAACGACGGCTGGAGACGTGCAGCGCGCCACGAACGCAGGCTGGTGGCAGTAGTATTATGATGTGGGAGACATTCTCCTGCGCCTGCATGGGAGCTATGTTAGTAATCGGTGACATGCCGATAGCTGTTACCCACCTCCTTCCCTTCGCGCTCTGACGTCTTCCCCGACGGCCATGTCATCTTTCAGCAGTATAATTGCCCGAGTCTCGGAGACAGAGCCCTGTTACAGTGGTTTCAGGAGTGTTACACGGGGCGTTCAGAAAGTCTCTCCGCAGTGCCGTATGATTGTTAGCCGCGAGTGCCGTATACCGCAGTGAATATGCCGAAATGAACCCAGTGAAGTACAAGCTATTAATTTATTGAACATTCATTTTTACTTACAAATTGTCACATTAAATGTTGAAAGTGGCCCCCCTGTTGTTGACTACTCAATTCAGTTCGTGTAATCATGTTTCCGAACATAAGCTCTAACATTTCTTCTGTAAAAGAAGCAGTGGAAGTGGATATTGTAGTTTTCAATTCGTCGATGGATTTTAAAAGACGGTTTTTATAGACAATTTGGTTTCGCTGCACCCAGAAGAAAAAGTCAGGTGGTGTAAGGTCAGCCGATCGTGGAGGCCTAAGGCCCTGTGAAACTATGTGATCACCAAAAACATCAGCAAGCAGTGACATTGAAACGCGAGCAGTAGCCGCCGTTGCACCGTCTTGTTGAAAATAACCGTTCAGTATTTCAGTTAACACAAGTTCTCCTATGAATGGGTACAGAATATCACTTCAGTATCGTTGCGCGTTTATTGTTTCGTTGAAAAATATGGAACCTACAATCCGATGTCTAGTAACTGCAATCCAAACTCCTATTTTCACAGAATGAAGTGATTCCTCATGAATACGCAATGGATTTACAGCACTTCGCATACGAGAATTTTGCGAGTTCATGTACCCGGATAAATGAAACCACGCCTCATCAGTGAAAAACGTTTCATTAAGAATATCCCTTCCATTTTATTGAACGAAATTTTTGAACCATTGACAATATCGCAGTGTCCTGCCATGATCATTATTTTTCAGTTCTTGCACGACTGTCACTTTGTACGGCAAAAGTTCTAATTTTTTCCTTACAGCTGTGTGGGCCGTTCCCAGACTCCTGGACGTTTTATCGGAAATATAGAGTAGTTTCTACATCTACATCTACATACATACTCCGCAATCCACCATACGGTGCGTGGCGAAGGGTACCTCGTACCACCACTAGCATCTTCTCTCCCTGTTGCACTCCCAAACAGAACGAGGGAAAAATGACTGCCTATATGCCTCTGTACGAGCCCAAATCTCTCTTATCTTATCTTTGTGGTCTTTCCGCGAAATGTAAGTTGGCGGCAGTAAAATTGTACTGCAATCAGCCTCAAATGCTGGTTCTCTAAATTTCCTCAGTAGCGATTCACGAGAAGAACGCTTCTTTCCTCTAGAGACTCCCACCCGAGTTCCTGAAATATTTCCGCAACACTCGTGTGATGATCAAACCTACCAGTAACAAATCTAGCAGCCCGCCTCTGAATTGCTTCCATGTCCTCCCTCAATCCGACCTGATAGGGATCCCAAACGCTCGATCAGTACTCAAGAATACGTCGTATTAGTGTTTTATAAGCGGTCTCCTTTACCACATCTTCCCAAAATTCTACCAATGAACCGAAGACGACTATCCGCCTTCCCCACAACTGCCATTACATGCTTGTCCCACTTCATATCGCTCTGCAATGTTACGCCCAAATATTTAATCGACGTGACTGTGTCAAGCGCTACACTACTAATGGAGTATTCAAGCATTACAGGATTCTTTTTCCTATTCATCTGCATTAATTTACATTATCTATATTTAGAGTTAGCTGCCATTCTTTACACCAATCACAAATCCTGTCCAAGTCATCTTGTATCCTCCTACAGTCCTCAGACAAAACGCTAGGACGTACACCTCTCAGTGCATCTGTCACTGAACCCGTACTTCGAAATTTGTTAATCAAATCTCGCACAGTACCGCGATGTGGGAGTTTTGTCTCCGGGAAAACTGAATTAAATGTCTGACGAACTGAGAGTGTACTTAGCGCCAGCTTTGAGCAGTTGTTCGACTAAAAACACACGTTCTTCGATGGTTACCATTTTAACAGTGACAAAAACGAAATAAACGAATAAAGGAACTACACTTCGACGTTCACGTCAACGCGTAACGAGACACACCAACGATAGTACTGATGCGGGCTGACAAACGAAACAGTGGAATGTTGGGAGAGTCCGCTTGAAGGGAAGTAACCCAGCGAGGCGAACAATCACACGACACGCGCGGCTGACAACCATACTGCACTGCGGAGAGACTTTCTGAACACCCCGTAGTGAACTTACCTTGATGTCTCGGCGACCAAGTTCAACTGACGTAAATCCCACGGAACCCGTCTCGGTGCTTATCGGGAGCCATCATCGCGTACGCAAATCAGCGGCCCGTTATTGAAGAGAAATACATGAACAGCGCGTAGAAATCCAACGCCACATGCCTCCACAAACCTACCAACAAACTGTCGCATGCATGATAAGCAGAACCAGTGATTTCTTTTGCTCGAAAGACGGACAAACAAGCTGTCAAGCAGGTGGTCATAATGTTGTGCTTCATCAGTGTATCATTCAAGCCCACTTGAATTAACTGGCAAGATGTGAGCATACGTGAAGTGTCCCCGCACATATCAATGACATACTGTGTCCACTTGCCTTGAAACATAATCTTATACCCATTTGTCTACGCGATGCATGGTAAATGCGCTGCATATGCCAAAAGATCTGTGCTAATACCAATTACAAAGAGATGTATATATCATAGTGCCCGCCCGGTTAGCCGAGCGCTCTAACTCACGGCTTTCTGGAGTGGGAGGGAGAGCCTGGTCCCCGGCACGAATCCGTCCGGCGGAGTTGTGTCGAGGTCCGGTGAGCCGGTAAGTCTGTAGATGCTTTTTAGGCAGTTTTCCATCTGCCTCGGTGAATGCAGGCTCAGCTACCCTATGTCGGCGATTGCTGCACGAACAAGTTCTCCACGTACGCGTACACAACCATTACTCTACCACGTAAACGTAGGGGTTACACTCGTCTGGTGTGAGACGTTCACTGGGGGTGTCCACCGGGGGCCGAAACGCTCAATAACCCTGGGTTCGGTGTGGGGCGGCGGAGGGGTGAAGTGGACTGCGGTGGTCGTCGTGGGGTTGTGGACCACTGCGGCTGTGGCGGGGACGGAGCCTCTCCGTCGTTTCTAGGTCCCCGGTTAACATACAATGCAATATAATACAATATATCATCTTTCATTAAACCGACATTACCTCATCAAAAGTATCCGGACAAGCTTACGTCATGCGAAATTGACCGCCAAACGTCACGAGAGGCAGACTTGCCAATATGTAAGGAGGCAGGAAATATTTTTTGTCAGTGGAGAAGCAGTGATATCAGAAAGGTGACTTGGGCAAATCATTCGACGTCATCTGAGTAAAAAATTCGTCAGTGACATTTTAAAACTACTAAAGGTGCCCATGTCGACTACTACTGATGTGCCTGTGAAGTGGAAACCCGAAGGAACAACCAAAGCTAAATTAAGACCATGTACTGGCAGACGTGTATGTCGAGCATTGAGAAGTGTGGTTGTGAAACAGTTCCACGAAATCAGCAGAACGAATCAATCGTGAGTCCCAAGATGCACCCAGCAGTCCAGCTAACACAGTGGTTGAGCGTAAAATGCGGTACAATGGTGGAGAAGCTTGTTGTAAGCTACTCACTGTAGCCAATGCTACGAGACGTTTGAGGTGGTGTCCAGAGTGAAAACAAGTGATTTGGAATGATGACTGACGTTATACGCTGCCCCTGCGGAAGTCCGAAGGAAGGTTCAAAAATGGTTCAAATGGCTCTGAGCACTATGGGACTTAACACCTGAGGTCACCAGTCCCCTAGAACTTAGAACTACTTAAACCTAACTAACCTAAGCACATCACACTCATCCATGCCCGAAGCAGGATTCGAACCTGCGACCGTAGCGTTCGCGCGGTTCCAACTGAAGCGCCTAGAACCGCTCGCCCGCAATGGCCGGCCCTAAGGAAGGTTTTGGATTTTGATGAATATCTGGAGAATGTTACCTGCCATCATGCGCAGTGCCAACAGTGAACTATGGAAGAGATGGTGTTACGGTATGAGGGTGTTTTTCATGGCTAGAGTGTGTGCTGCGTACTGTTGAGGAACAGTTCGGAGTGGAGGACTGTATCTGCTACACAATACACCCTGCCATGAAGTATTATCTCTCAGGCAGTAGTTTGTGGGCAATAAAATTCATGAAATGCACTTGCCTGCACAGGACGCCGATCTGAAGCCAGTGGAATACCTTTGAAATCCAAAATGAGATTTTCACTCTGCAGCGGAGTGTGCGATGATATGAAACTTCCTGGCAGATTAAAACAGTGTGCCGGACCGAGACTCGAACTCGGGACCTTTGACTTCGCGGGCAGGTCCACTTGCCCGCGAAAGGCAAAGGTCCCGAGTTCGAGTCTCGGTCCGGCACACAGTTTTAATCTGCCAGGAAGTTTCATATCTTTGGAATGACTCAGAATGTCGTCTTCGCTCCAAACCCTAGCGTCACTATATTTCCTTGTTCCGGATCTACAAGGAGGAGCTGCTGTTCCTCCACAGACGTTCAGTGACCCCAGCAGAGTTTAAGCGGTCATAAATGCGAAAGTTGCAAACCCGACATATTAATTTCCACTAATAGGTTTGCGGATACTTTTGGTCAGATGTTGCACACCATTTTTTCTCAGTAATATATAAGTGACTGGTTCAGTTAGCATTAAACGTCATCACGATAATGAAAAATTCATAATTAAAAGAAAAACTCAGGCATCGACAAAATTTCAAAGGTTTATTTGCCAGGCATTTTGCTACAAGGGCCCTAACACTTTTCGCACATCATGCATTTATACACTACTGGCCATTAACATTGCTGCACCAAGAAGAACTGCAGATGATAAACGGGTATTCATTGGACAAATATATCACACTGCAACTGAGATGTGATTACATTTTTCACGCAATTTGGCTGCATAGATCCTGAGAAATCAGTACCCAGAACAACGATCTCTGGCCGTAATAACGACCTTGATACGCCTGGGCATTGAGTCAAACAGAGCTTGGGTGAAGTGCACAGGTACAGCTGCCGATGCAGCTTCAACACGAAACCACATTTCATCAAGAGTAGTGACTGGCTTATTGTGACGAGCCAGTTGCTCGGCCACCATTGACCAGACGTTTTCAATTGGTGAGAGATGTGGAGAATATGCTGACCATGACAGTAGTCGAACATTTTCTGTATCCAGAAAGGCTCGTACAGGACCTGCAACATGCGCTCGTGCATTATCCTGCTGAAATATAGGGTTTCGCAGGGATCGAATGAAAGGTAGAGCCACGTGTAGTAACACATCTCAAATGTAACGCCCACTGTTCAAAGTTCCGTCAATCCAAACAAGAGGTGACCGAGACGTGTCACCAATGGCACCACATACCATCACGCCGGATAATACAGCAGACTGGCGATGACGAATATACGCTTCCAATGTGCGTTCAACGCGATGTCGCCAAACATGGATGCGATCATCATATGCCGTAAACAGAACCCGGATTCATCCGAAAAAATGACGTTTTGCCATTTTTGCACCCAGGTTAGTCGTTGAGTACACCATCACAGGCGCTCCTGTCTGTGATGCAGCGTCAAGGGTAACTGCAGCCATGGTCTCCGAGCTGATAGTCCATGCTGTTGCAAACGTCATCGACCTGTTCGTGCAGATGGTTGTTGTCTTGCAAACGTCCCCATCTGTTGACTCATGGATCGAGACATGGCTGCACGATCCGTTACAGCCATGCGAATATGATGCCTGTCATCTCGACTGCTAGTGATACGAGGCCGTTGGGACCCAGCACGGCGTTCCGTATTACCCTCCTGAAGCCACCGATTCCATATTCTGCTAACAGTCATTGGATCTCGACCAACGCGAGCAGCAATGTCGCGATACGATAAACCGCAATCGCGATAGGCTAGAATCCGACCTTTAGCAAAGTCGGAAACGTGATGGTACACATTTCTCCTCCTTACACGAGGCATCACAACAACGTTTCACCAGGCATCGCCGGTCAACTGCTGTTCGTGTATGAGAAATCGGTTGGAAACTTTCCTCATGTCAGCACGTTGAAGGTGTCGCCACCGGCGCCTACCGTGTGTGAATGCTCTGAAAAGAAAAGCTAATCATTTGCATAGCAAAGCATCTTCTTGCTGTCGGTTAAATTTCGCGTCTGTAGTATGTCATCTTCATGGTGTAGCAATTTTAATGGCCAGTAGTGTACATTATTATTTTTAAGAGTGATTTCAGGTGTGCCGCAGGGGAGTGTCATAGGACCGTTGCTATTCACAATATACATAAATGACCTGTTGGATGACATAGGAAGTTCACTGAGGCTTTTTGCAGATGATGCTGTGGTGTATCGAGAGGTTGCAACAATGGAAAATTGTACTGAAATGCAGGAGGATCTGCAGCGAATTGACGCATGGTGCACGGAATGGCAATTGAATCTCAATGTAGACAAGTGTAATGTGATGCGAATACATAGAAAGATAGGTCCCTTATCATTTAGCTACAAAATAGCAGGTCAGCAACTGGAAGCAGTTAATTCCATAAATTATCTGGAAGTACGCATTACGAGTGATTTAAAATGGAATGATCATATAAAGTTGATCGTCGGTAAAGCAGATGCCAGACTGAGATTCATTGGAAGAATCCTAAGGAAATGCAATCCGACAACAAAGGAAGTAGGTTACAGTACGCTTGTTCACCCACTGCTTGAATACTGCTCAGCAGTGTGGGATCCGCACCAGATAGGGTTGATAGAAGAGATAGAGAAGATCCAGCGGAGAGCAGCGCGCTTCGTTACAGGATCATTTAGTAATCGCGAAAGCGTTACGGAGATGATAGATAAACTCCAGTGGAAGACTCTGCAGGAGAGACGCTCAGTAGCTCGGTACAGGCTTTTGTTAAAGTTTCGAGAACATACCTTCACCGAAGAGTCAAGCAGTATATTGCTCCCTCCTACGTATATCTCGCAAAGAGACCATGAGGATAAAATCAGAGAGATTAGAGCCCACACAGAAGCATACCGACAATCCTTCTTTCCACGTACAATACGAGACTGGAATAGAAGGGAGAATCGATAGAGGTACTCAAGGTACCCTCCGCCACACACCGTCAGATGGCTTGCGGAGTATGGATGTAGATGTAGATGTAGATGTAGAAAGCTATTAAGGTAAATACATTGTTTCCTATGAAAATCTTTCCTTTGCTAACTGTGCCTATCAGTAGTTAGTGCCTTCAGTAGGTAGAATCTTTTATTTAGCTGGCAGTATTGGCGCTCGCTGTATTGCAGTAGTTCGAGTAACGAAGATTTCTGTGAGGTAAGTGATTCATGGAAAGTATAGGTTATTGTTATCAGGGACACTCCTTTGTAGGGATTTTTGAAAGTACTGGCAGATGTGAAAATTGTAAGGACGGGGGCGTGAGTCGTGCTTGGGTAGCTCAGGTGGTAGAGCTCTTGCCCGTGGAAGACAAAGGTCCCGAGTTCGAGTCTCGGTGCGACACACAGTTTTAATTTGCCAGGAAGTTTCAAATAATGCATAAGTTTACCAGCCCAGTAATTTTAATTTTTGCAGGGGAAGTTTCAACTTGCTCAGTTCACGAAGCTCTTTCACTTGAATACATCATCCAATTTCACTGAAATTTTTTTTAAAGAAACGAGACGCGAGCTGCTTTATAATCTACAGATCACACATATCAAAACAAAACTGTATCATTCCAGTTCCCAGTGAAAATGCTTTAAAGTAAAAAGAAGGCGAAACGCATCTGGGGGTAATAATATACAGTGTAGGAAGAAAAGGTGGTTTTTAATTACAAAACGGATATTGTAATCATTTGTTTGTCTGTACATGTACATCACATCCACCGATTTGTGTCCCATCCAGATAATCTGCGGTGCGTCGTTTTTAATTAATTTATTTACTTAAGCATTTATTCTACCTGTCAAGATTAGGGCCTTCAGGCCCTCTCTTACACCTAACCAGTCATTGAACGAATTTCAGTTTGTACAGAACATTATCGACATACCACTTGCTATACAGTATTAATGTTAAAGAAAAAAATAGAAATTATAACAGTAGTACAAGGGTAATTACAACAATCAAAAAATAATTGTAACAATCAAGAATAATAATAATAATAATAGTAATGACTATGTATATGAACGTAAAAATATTTTTCTTTTATGAAGGTCAGTGCTATTGCTAATTAGGAATTTTCTCGTTATGTTCTTGCAGCGTGTGAGTTATTCTCATCGAGCAGAGACATAAGAACGATAGAATGGGGTGAGAGCGATATAGAAGAGGTAGCTAGGTTAGAGGAAGAGAAATAGAATGGTAAAATTCGAAGCTATGATGGAGAGGAGAAAGAAATAGATGAGAGGGGAACAACAATGGTGGCTATACCGTCCCTAATATGTACGTTTTGAGTTCCCTCTTGAATGTTGAGTGGTTCTGGATAAGACGCAGATCACAAGGGAGCGCGTTCTGTAGTCGTATGGCTAAGATGGAGAATGACACGGAGAAAGATTTTGTGTTATGTAAAGGTACAGCCAAGATGCTAGACGTATCCGATCTGGTATTGCGATTGTGGAATGATGATAGGTGTTTAATGTGAGAAGATAAGTATTGGGGGCACCAGTGACTAAGAAATCGATAAAGTAAACACATCGTGTGGAGGTCGCGTACCTTATGTGGGCGTATGCAACCTAGCTGGGAGTATGAAGGACTGATATGATCATACAACCGTATATTCCACACCTATCTAACGCAAGCATTCATCACTAGCTCGAGGCATTTCGAATTTTCACTATTTGTGTCGCGTTGAACTACATCACAGTAGTAAAGATTAGGCAAGACTAGTGTTTGGACTAATTTTTGTTTAACATGGGTTGGAAATATTTTTCTAAATTTTTGGATTGCGTGTAGGGAGGAGAGCGATTTCCGGCAAGCTGTGACTGTTTGTTCTTCCCAGTTTAGGTGTCCATTCAAGATTATTCCAAGGTCTTTTACTGGTTTTTGGTATGGTAGTTGGGTACCATTGAGGAGTATTTGAGGAACTGTTTGGCAAAAGTACCGGCTCATTAACTTTGGATGAGATATAAGAATGACCTAGGATTTCTTGGGGTTCAGTTTCAGACCTAGGTTCTGTGCCCATCGAGATACAGAGGAAATATGTGCGTTCATACTCGGTACAGCTTCAGAAATGATCTTGGGGCTTGCACTTACGTTCAGTTGGATGTCGTCGGCATATAGATGGTAGTTGCAGTAGTGAATCACTGAAGAAATATCATTAATGTACAGTGAGAAGTCCCAATGGGGCGTTCCCCAAGGGTCGGTGCTGGGGCCACTGCTGTTTCTTATTTACTTAAATGATATGCCTTTTAGTATTGCAGGTGATTAAAAAATATTTCTGTTTGCTGATGACACCAGCTTGGTAGTGAAGGATCTTGTGTGTAATATTGAAACAGTATCAAATATTGTAGTTTATGATATAAGTTCGTGGCTTGTGGAAAATAATTTGATGTTAAATCACGGTAAGACTCAGTTTTTACAGTTTCTAGCTCACAATTCAACAAGAACCGATATTTTGATCAGACAGAATGGGCATAATAGAAGCGAGACGGAACAGTTCAAGTTCCTAGGCGTTCAGATAGATAGTAAGCTGTTGTGGAAAGCCCATGTTCAGGATCTTGTTCAGAAATTAAACACTGCTTTATTTGCCATTAGAACAGTATCTGAAATAAGTGATCCTTCAACAAGAAAAGTACTCTACTTCCCATATTTTCATACGCTTATGTCGTATGGTATTATTTTTTGGGGTAATTCTCCTGATTCAAAAGGGTATTTTTGGCTCAAAAACGGGCTGTTCGAGCTACATGTCGTGTAAGTTCGAGAACCTCTTTTCGAGCCGTATTCAATAGTCTGGGAATTCTATCATTGCCTTCATAGTATATATTTTCTTTAATGTCGTTTGTTGTTAGCAATATTAGCCTATTCCCAAGAGTTAGCAGCTTTCACTGAGTTAATACTAGACAGAAATCCAATCTTCATGTGGAATACACTTCCTTGACTCTTGTGCAGAAAGGAGTGCAGTATTCTGCTGCATCCATTTTCAATAAACTACCACAAGAACTCAAAAAAATCTTAGCAGTAGCCCAAACACTTTTAAGTCTAAACTGAAGAGTTTCCTCATAGGTCACTCATTCTATTCTGTCGAGTAGCTCCTGGAAGAGCTGAAAAACTAAGCAAATTCCAGTGTTACATTGTTGATTTTCTTTATTTAAAGTAACTACTTGTCGCCTGAATATGTTTCTTATATTTCATTTTATCTGTTTCTACTATCATGTTATAATTTCATGCATAGACTCGTTGCATAACCATGGAGACGTCTCCTTAATTTGGTCTGACAGAACAATAAACAAATAAATATAAAAATGGACCAAGGACGGAGCCTTGGGGAACTCCAGAGCGCACGTTTTTCCATGATGGCTTCTCCGACCCACAAATGACTTGTTGATTTGTGTTTTTGAGGTGGCTGTCGAACCAGTGTATTGCGCTGTTTGAGAAATTCAGTTGTTTCATTTCAATTAGCAATACAGGGTGTTACAAAAAGGTAAAGCCGAACTTTCAGGAAACATTGCTCGCACACAAAGAAAGAAAATATGTTATGTGGACATGTGTCTGGAAACGCTTACTTTCCATGTTGGAGCTCATTTCGTTACTTCTCTTCAAATCACATTAATCATGGAATGGAAACACACAGCAACAGAACGTACGTGACTTCCAACACTTTGTGGCAGGAAATGTTCAAAATGTCCTCCGTTAGCGAGGATACATGCATCCACCCTCTGTCGCATGGAATCCCTGATGCGCTGCTGCAGCCCTGGAGAATGGCGTCCACAATACGAGCGCGAAGAGTCTCTAAATTTGCTACTGGGGTTTGCCTAGATAATGAGCTTTCAAATGTCGCCATAAATGAAAGTCAAGAGGGTTGAGGTCTGGAGAGCGTGGAGGCCATGGAATTGGTCCGCCTCTACCAATCCATCGGTCACCGATTGTGCTGTTGAGAAGCGTACGAACTCTTCGACTGAAATGCGCAGGAGCACCATCGTGCAAGAACCACATGTTGTGTCTTACTTGTAAGGGCACATGTTCTAGAAGCACAGGTAGAGTATCCCGTATGAAATCATGATAACGTGCTCCATTGAGCGTAGGTGGAAGATCATGGGGCCCAATCAAGACATCACCAACAATGCCTGCCCAAACGTTCACTGAAAATTTGTGTGGATGACGTGATTGCACAATTGTGTGAGGATTCTCGTCATCACACACATGTTGATTGTGAAAATTTACAATTTGATCACGCTGGAATGAAGCCTCATCCGAAAAGAGAACATTTGCACTGAAATGAGGATTGACACATTGTTTGATGAATCATTTTGCTGAAATGTACCCGTGGAGGCCAATCAGCTGCTCATAGTGCCTGCATACGCTGTACATGGTACGGAAACAACTGGTTCTCCCGTAGCACTCTCCATACAGTGACGTGGTTAACGTTACCTTGTACAGCAGCAACTTCTCTGACGCTGACATTGGGGTTATTGTCAACTGCACGAAGAATTGCCTCGCCCATCGCAGGTGTCCTCGTCGTTCCAGGTCTTCCCCAGTCGCGAGTCATTGGCTGGAATGTTCCGTGCTCCCTAAGACGCCGATCAATTGCTTCGAACGTCTTCCTGTCGGGACACCTTCGTTTTGGGAATCTGTCTCGATACAAACATACCTCACCACGGCTACTGCCCCGTGCTAATCCATACATCAAATGGGCATCTGCCAACTCCGCATTTGTAAACATTGCACTGACTGCAAAACCACGTTCGTGACGAACTCTAACCTGTCGATGCTACGTACTGATGTGCTTGATGCTAGTACTGTAGAGCAATGAGCCGCATATCAACACAAGCACCGAAGTCAACATTACCTTCCTTCAATTGGGCCAACTGGCGGTGAATCGAGGAAGTACAGTACATACTGACGAAACTAAAATGTCTTTTCTTTATTTGCTTGTGAGGAATGTTTCCTGAAAGTTTGGCCGTACCTTTTTGTAACAACCTGTGTATCAAAGTCAACTGTATCGAAAGCCTTGCTAAAGTGAAGCAGTGTTAGGATGGTAGCTTCACTTCTGTCCATAGCATGTTTACTTTGATTAATGCAGTTGCTGTACTTTGGTGCTTTGGGAAGCCTGACTGATATTTATGATGGGTGTCGTGAGTTTTGGCCTTGGAGTGTAATTTGTTTGTGTCGACTTCATCAGAAGCTTCTTCGAAGTGGACGTGTGTGGTGTTGCTGGTTGCCATCAGGACCTGAACCCGCTGCACGGCGCCTGCGGCCGCGGGCTGTGCGTGAGCGCGCTGCGTGC
This sequence comes from Schistocerca gregaria, assembly GCF_023897955.1. Taxonomy (NCBI): domain Eukaryota; kingdom Metazoa; phylum Arthropoda; class Insecta; order Orthoptera; family Acrididae; genus Schistocerca; species Schistocerca gregaria. The sequence continues at coordinate 949,094,502 of NC_064922.1, forward strand.
GGCGGAGGCGGCGCCGGCACGCATGCTGCCCTTCGGCACGCCCCCGCACGTGCGGCTCGCCATCTCCTTCGGCTTCCACTTCTTCTCGGCGGGCCGGCTGTTCGCGCCGGGCGTCTACCGCCGCTACTTCCGTGAGTCTGCGCCCTCCATTACGCTCCTAATGTGACGGCGGCAGCCAGCCATTAGCGTCGGCAGCGAAGGCGGAGCGCTCACGCACAGGCGCGCTCACCCGCTCTTCAGCCGTGCTTGCTCAGACGCACGCGCTACTCGCCGTAGCTGCTGCAGATATCTTCTTACCTTATGATGGATTACTCCGTCTCTCGCCGTGGCCGCTAAGGAACGCTTCGTTACGTAGCAGGCAGTCCTTTGCACGGCCGACAGAATCGATCGACCGCTTGCGGCGTAACGCGCTCTTTCGCACATCGACGGTGGTTCTGCAACATAAATTGTCCACCTACCTCGATACTGCTGCAGATCTGCACACGTAACTCCTGACTGCAGCTACTTAAGATATCTCAGAAAAGCAATGTTGAAGAAACTGATATTTCATAACTGTACGTCGGACGCCGCTACTAGTACAAAAAGCTGAAAATAGCCTAGTGAACTCTAATGAATAAACCGAAAACGGGTTGCTATTCAAATTTCTAAGTTCAAAGGTCGTTCTAAACTTGCATTAGGATTTTTTTATTGCCATTGAGCAAGATCATCAGCCCACATGTGTTCAAAACACTGAAGTTCCTGTTCATAGTCCTCGTCACAATCAAACAGCCAGAACTTGTCCTATCCAATTCCGAAATCATTTACGAGAGTTACACAGTGAATAAACTGCTATTTACTTTTGCACTCGGCATTCAGTGGTTCTCTTTAAATAAAGTTTTTGCTCGCCATATATACTCAGTAAAAAGAATTTACTTAGTACCGCCACGCTTTTTGTTCAAAGTTTACACACGCGATTTTCTCCAGAACAAAATATCTCTTGACTCTTAAAATTTCACAAATAGTTAATGGTAAACACCAGCTACCTTTATCACCGTACGGAAACACGGAAGTCACAATATCACTTCATTTTACACATAATGCGTTCGGACACTTTCAGCATGACTGGCTCCTTCGAAAGCTAGTCCTCTACTACCTTCTTCTCTCTCTCCCTCTACCAGCGCCTGTATCTCATGCGCTAGGTGGCAAACCGTCTCACTTCTTATTGGCTGTACAGAGTTCTGGCGAATCAGAACTGACTTACAGGGCGCGGCTCGCACCAAAATCTACTAAGAACCAACCACTGCACTCAGCTCATTGACGTCATTAAAATAAGCAACTCAAAACTCTCTTATTAAACAAATAAAATGAAATAATCTTTAAGCTGTACTTTACGTCTGTAATTTAACTATATAGTCGCGAACGTTACATATTCAAACACGCGTGGACGTACGCCCGAGTTGCTCAACACGTGGGGCGTGAGGTCTCCACAGTACATCGATGTTGTCGCCAGTGGTCGGCGGAAGGTGCACGTGCCCGTCGACCTGGGACCGGACCGCAGCGACTCACGGATGCACGCCAAGACCGTAGGATCCTACGCAGTGCCGTAGGGGATGGCACCGCCACTTCCCAGCAAATTAGGGACACTGTTGCTCCTGGGGTATCGGCGAGGACCATTCACAACCCTCTCCATGAAGCTGGGCTACGGTCCCGCACACCGTTAGGCCGTCTTCCGCTCACGCCCCAATATCGTGCAGCCCGCTTCCAGTGGTGTCGCGACAGGCGTGAATGGAGGGACGAATGGAGACGTGTCGTCTTCAGCGATGAGAGTCGCTTCTGCCTTGGTGCCAGTGATGGTCGTATGCGTGTTTGGCGCCGTGCAGGTGAGCCCCACAATCAGGACTGCATACGACCGAGACACACAGGACCAACACCCGGCATCATGGTGTGGGGAACGATCTCCTACACTGGCCGTACACCTCTGGTGATCGTCGAGGGGACACTGAATAGTGCACGGTACATCCAAACCGTCAACGAACCCATCGTTTCTACCATTCCTAGACCGGCAAGGGAACTTCCTGTTCCAACAGGACAATGCACGTCCGCATGTATCCCGTGCCACCCATCGTGCTCTAGAAGGTGTAAGTCAACTACCCTGGCTAGCAAGATCTCCGGGTCTGTCCCCCATTGAGCATGTTTGGGACTGGTTGAAGCGTCGTCTCACACGGTCTGCACGTCCAGCACGAACGCTGGTCCAACTGAGGCGCCAGGTGGAAATGGCATGGCAAGCCATTCCACAGGACTACATCCAGCATCTCTACGATCGTCTCCATGGGAGAATAGCAGCCTGCATTGCTGCGAAAGGTGGATATACACTGTACTAGTGCCGACATTGTACATGCTCTGTTGCCTGTGTCTATGTGCCTGTGGTTCTGTCAGTGTGATCATGTGATGTATCTGACCCCAGGAATGTGTCAATAAAGTTTCCCCTTCCTGGGACAATGAATTCACGGTGTTCTTATTTCAATTTCCAGGAGTGTATCTTTTCAAATACTCACAGTTGGTCAACTATTAACATATATATATATATATATATATATATATATATATATATATATATTTTGTAAGATGGCAAGAACTATGCCCCTTACATGAAGTCATTAAAGATCGCCTAACTCACGTTGAGCGATCAGTAGGGCTGAACAAAATGACTGACAAGGCACAATGCACCTTATCGAGGGTATAGTGTCGACGTAGTGGAATAATTAATGTCGGGTGACGGTTTTAAATTAAGTCACACGACATGAAAACTTTGTGGAAACGAGTGGATTTACTGGAGGCTAGTTTATCCAGGGAAGTATACAGAGTTAAACGTGGCTGACTGGGGAGTGGCGAGGGGAAGCGACAATAGGCAGCTTAGGGCGGCTCAAGCTCTGAGAAAGCGGTAACGGTGCGCGGCCTCCAGCTGCCCTAAGATCAGTGACAGTCAGTGGGTGGTTGACCCTGACTCCATGCTACTGTACCGGGAAACTGATGTTGAACTTTACGTCTGTTGATAAATGTCGTCCCGTTTTCTGTGAAACATGCGAGAAAGCCATGCAAAGCTATGGTGGAGTGGTCAACAGAGGTCAAAATATGCGTGTTCGTGACTATAGCAACTTCACGGTGAATTCACGGTCCTCAGAGCCTGAAGTAAATCAGGTGAAGAGCGACAGCATGAAATACGCCAGCCTCCGGTGGGAACGTAGGACCAAGGAATTTGAAGTACTCTCCTGGGAGTCAGAATTCTGGAAAACTTGGCGTTTGTGCAGACACTAACCTTGATGGGTGCCCTAGGGAGAGCTAAACAGAAGAAGTTGAGAGGAAGGGAAATTTTGTGGGAATTCGATCACTTCCCAGAGCAGGCGTTGGTCAGCGAGGGAAGCGAGGCATAATTAATGTGACTTGTGCTGCAGTTGGCGTAAGTGACTTTGCTGGAGGGGAAACTGAGGTGAAGAGCGGACTGGCAGAAGTCTCTGTAGAGGTCTTCCATTCCCAGCTTGCCTAGAGTGCAGACGTGGCGTTCTTGACTCAGCTTGCCTGAGAAAGAGTGAGCATCTCTGCAGTTTAGGACTTAGCAAAGGGAACGATTGAGCTTGGAGATAGGAGGTTTTGGTTCAGCTATGTACTGAGCAAGATAGCTAGGAGAGAATAGAAGAGTGCAGCGTTGCAGCACCTCGAGGTCGTCCGACGTCCACACAACGCTGTATTAGATGATATTGCGCCCACTCCAGCCACTGATTAATTTGTTGAATCACGTCGGCAAAGTTTCCACGAGGGTTTCATGGGCCGTGTACTGTAGAATTCTTCTCACACTTCGCATTACGCCTGGGTCAGTCGATAGGAATTACTTTTGAGTTATCGAGATTTACTCCACGCAAACGCAATTTATTACCATTGCCTGATAGAAGAGTCATATAATGTGATGATTGGAGGTCGTGAGTTAAAATAAATTTGTGATAATCGACTGCATCTGTTTTCAATCAAGTAGTAGAAATCCCAAGTCACGTTCTTAATTTTTTTTATGTTCAACATTTGTATCTCGTGTTCAATAGCTGCATATAACATCAATGTGCAACATGTCGCCACTGTGTACGGTATTTGGGTTACAACAGCGGTATGTGAGCGAACGTTATCCTGTTGGAAAACGCCCCCTGGAATGCTGCTTATCAATGGCAGTAGAGCAGGTCGAAGCACCAGACTGATGTACAAATTTGCAGGCAGGGTGCATGGAATGGGCACTAAAGTGCTGCTGCCGTCATACGAAATCGTACCCTAGGGCACAACTCCAAGTGTAGCTCAAATGTGCCTGGCACGCAGACAATCTGGCTGCATGCTCTCAACTGGCTTCCATCTGACCAACACACAGCGATCACTGAAACCAATGCTTCCATCAGAAAACACAACAGAGCTCCCCCTGGACCACTAATGAGCTCTCGCTTGACACCACTGAATTCTCAAATGGTGGTGGTTTGAGTCAGTGGAATGCACGCTACAAGGACACTGGCTCGGAGCTACCCTTGAACTAAACGAGTTGTAGCAGTTCGTTGTGTCAGTGGCGTGCCAAATACTGCTCAGACTGGTGCTGCAAAAGCACTATGATGTGCCAGAGCCATACTCCGAACACGATGTTCTTCCTCTCGGTACTGCCACGTGACCATCGGGAGCCCTGGCTTCTTTCGACTGTACATTCCCGTGACCACCGCTGGCAGCAGTTATGTACAGTGGCTACACTACTTGCAAGTCTTTCTGCAGTGTCGCAAAAGGAACATACAGATCCTCGTAGCCCTGTTGAACGACCTTGTTCAAACTCTGTGAGGTTTTGAAACCGACTGAGAGATTAAAACTGTGTGCCGGACCGAGACTTACACTCGGGACCTTTCCCTTTCGCGGGCAAGTGCTCTACTAAGTGAGCTACCCACGTCCCATTCTCACAACTTTAATTCCGCCGGTCCCTCGTCTTCCAGACCACTTCCCCGCGAAAGGCACAGGTCCCGAATTCGAGTCTCGGTCCTGCACACATTTTTAATCTGCCAGTAAGTTTAATATCAGCGCACACTCCGCTGCAGAGTGGAAATTTCATTGAGTGAGGTTTTGATAATTCCGTCTTTGTTGTCTTAAAGGCGTTCTTGCCGCGCGGGACTAGCCGAGTGGTCTAGGCGCTGCAGTCATGGACTATGCGGCTGGTCCCGGCGGAGGTTCGAGTCCTCCCTCGGGCATGGGTGTGTGTTTGTCCTTAGGATAATTCAGGTTGAGTTGTGTCTAAGCTTAGGGACCGATGACGTTAGCAGTTAAGTACCATAAGATTTCACACGAATTTGAACCTTTAAAAGGCGTTCTTGACCATGTCCAATCTCAAAGCTAACTTACGCTCAGGCCCGTCACAGCGAGTTTTTAAATCAAACCTGATTTGCATCGTCATTGCAGTGCTAGCAGCGCCACTCTTATACGACTTGCGCGAAATTTGGATAGATATGAGCTTACAGTTGTAGGAACACACATACAAGTTTCGTTTATCTCACACGACTCGTTCATTATGTTGCGATTCTTTCCCGTCAGTGCACCTCATGATATCAATTCACTGGTTTGTTTGTCACGTAATTCTAAAGGAAATAGTCCATTTTTCTATTGCGAGGGAGCAGTATGTGCAGCCTATGGCAACTGTGTGACCTGTAAACACTGCAATATCTGTGCTGTGTGTCATTACGAGACTTCTGCTACTTCAGGGAGGTTCGCACAACAATAACGTACGATGACAGGCTCCTTGCAGTCATTATAATGGGGCACGGATTGAGACAGACAGGCGTCGCTGCGAATGTCGCTGTGAAGCAAAGTGATGTCTCTAGGATCTGGAAATAGGTACTAACGACAGAATCAGTTGAGCATCGTCACAGAAGCGGCCGCAGAAGAAAAGCAACAGGTGTGTAGGCCGGGTATCTGCGTATAACAGCAAGTAGAAACCTTGAGCCCAATGCTACACGTCTGTGGTGGTAGTTTGAAGCAGGTACTCCTTAACCAGGTAATATGTGTCACAGGAGCCGGACATGTGCTGATTAGATTACATTAGTTTTTCGTTCCATAGATCTGTGCTGAGGAGATCCTCGTGGATGTGGAACATGTCACTTTTTTAAAGGTGAAATAACAATACTAATAGTATGAGTATATATAGCACATCATTGTTTTAAGCTGAAATAACAATTCTAATAGTATGAGTATATACAATACATCATTTGTTTCCATTAAAAAATTCGTCAGTGGAGTAGACGGAGTTAGCCACTAGTATGTCTTTCAGGCTCCTTTTAAAGTGACCTTTATTTGTAACTAAATTTTTTATATTTTCTGACAAATTATTGAAGATGAGTGTTCCTGAGTAATGGACCGCTTTTTGCTTTTAAGTCCTTGTGCAGATCATTTTTGTTCCTGGTATTGTGTAGATGAACTAAGCTGTTTGTTGGAAAAAGAGATATATTATTTAGGACAAATTTCATTAAGGAGTAAATATACCGAGATGCAGTAGTTAGTATACCCAGTTCTTCGAAGAGGTTTCTACAGGACGTCCATGAATTTACTCCACAAATGATACATATTAGATGCTTTTGGACTCTGAAAACTTTTGTTTGCCTTGAAGAGTTACCCCAAAATATTATACCATTTGGCATTATGGAATGAAAGTAGGCAAAGCATGCAAGCTTTTTCATTTTTATGTCGCCTATGTCTGCTAACATTCGAATTGCAAATACAGATTTGTTAAAGCGTTTCTGCAGTTCTGTGGTGTGCTCCTCCCAACTGAATTTATTATCAAGTTGTAATCCCATAAATTTAGGACTGTCAACCTCTTCTATCTGTTCTTGTTCATACTTTATGCATATGCTGGGTGGAAACCTCTTACAGGATCTGAATTATATATAGTGAGTCTCTTCGAAGTTTAATGTCAGTGAGTTGGCTTTAAACCATTTATTAATATCCGTGAAAATATCATTAGCAGATCTTTCTAGAACTACACTCGACATACTATTTATTGCAACACTTGTGTCATCTGCAAAAACAAAACGAACTCTGCTTCTGGCAGTGTAACAGATGAGAGAGCATTAATGTACACAAGAAAAAGCAATGACCCTAAGATGAATCCTTGTGGGACACCACATGTAATTCCTTCCCATTCTGATGATGAATGATGACTTAATTCACTAGTCCCTTTCACTGACACCCTTTGTTTCCTGTTAGCGAGGTATGACTTGAACCATTTTGCAGCACTGCCCGTGACACTATAGAATTCAAATTATCATATCGCATGAGCATGAAACATCTTTGTGGACTAGGCAGCAGTGGGACACAACGCTCTTTTCTGATCACATCCGTATGAGTCTCCACCCAGATATTCGTGTGTCGAGACAATGAGGACAACGCCTAGACGCCAACTGTATCGTAGACCGCCGCCCTCTATCAAGGCAGTTCAGTCATTTTTTGGGGTGGAATCACGTATGGCTGCAGGACACCCCTTGCGCCAGGACATGAGAGAGTGGCCGGTATGAAGATAGGGACAACATCCTTGCACGCACTGTGGCTGCATTTGGTAAACATATTGGAGCGGGATTCACGCAATGCACTCCCCCCATCATTACTATCTTGTGAAGACCTGTCTATTAGAGAATAGAGTCATTCGGATGGAACAGCCTCCGTATTATCCAGACCTCAGCTGCATTGATAAGGCATGGGCCATTCTGAAAGCAGCGGTTTACGATCGTCATGTCCCATCAGAAACCACTGTGAAGGAATGCAGCTGTATCCCACTTGCCTATCTGTCCAAATTGGTAAGGAGTTGCGAAACCGCATTCAGAGGTGTCTCCACTTACGAGGAGGGCTAATTTGGTTCATAAAGAATATGTTATGTAAGATGGCCGACCGCTGTGGCCGAGCGGAGCCGGCACGGTAGCTCAGCGTGTTCTGTCACACGGTTAGCTACTCTCTGTAATAAAAAACTGAGTGAACGGATCAACGAAGAACCTAAACGGGTGTCATCGGACGTCCGTCCTGAACAAATTCCACGAACAATACAGAACAAAATGAGAAAAAAAAGAAAAGAGAGGTTGTAGGCGCTTCCGTCCGAAACCGCGCTGCTGCTACGATCGCAGGTTCGAATCCTGCCTCGGGCATGGATGTGCGTAATGTCCTTAGGTTAGTTAGGTTTAAGTAGTTGTAAGTCTAGGGGACTGATGACCTCAGATGTTGAGTCCCATAGTGCTGACAACCATTTTTTTTGTTATGGAAGATGACAGTGTAGTGTCTGCCATGGAGTCCATGAGTTTTGGGGGACGTTTATAACACAGCTGCATCGCCAGCCTAAATTTAAATATTGTAAATGACCGTGTAATCAGCTGCTGACCTAACCTCACTATGTTACTCTGAACTAACTTACGTGTGTGATACGAGAGTGGTTAATTCATGTGTGGCATACTAAAATGAAAAACATTAAATTAAATTTATTGCTTAACTCAAAATCAATAAAGATGTTGTCAGTAACTCACACTGTAGGTTTACCAATATGTGCAAAAATTAGGACCAAGGGAATTGAATTAACTTCAATGTCTGACATTAAATACGGTTTTCACAAGTATATAGTGCCAATGTGGCTGAATAATAGTTACGCATGGACACAGGAGTGCACTCAGTCGCTCGAAATACACTAGAAGTCAACCAACAAACTTTCAGAAATTGTTCGGAGATACCATTGGTATTTTGGTATAATGGACCCACCATCTCAGGCATATCGTAGCTTTTCGTTTGGGTTCTTGACCCAGTTAGCTCTGCACTAAAAATAGCGCACAACTGCAAATGTCAACAGTATGCGCTGGGTGTCTTGTTTCTATTCGCTCACATACATGATGTTGACAACAGTAATTCCCAGTAGTACTCTTCGCCTTCAAGCTTACATCCAGTACTGCTCGGTTCTGTCTTGAGTTTGTTCATCGGGCAGTGTTAAACAGTGATACACGGTTGTATGGATAGGTTTACTGATGAAGAAAATGGTTTAAATGGCTCTAAGCACTATGGGGCTTAACATCTGAGATCATCCGTCCCATAGACTTAGAACTATTTAAACCTAACTAACCTAAGGACATTCAACACATCCATGCATGAGGCAGTATTCGAACCTGCAACCGTAGTAGCAGAGCAGTTCCGGACTTAAGCGCCTAGAACCTCTCGGCCACATCGGCCAGCATGATGAAGAGTTGACTGACGTGCACGCCATGTATGAATTCACAGCATGCAACGGAACAGCGACACAACAATGCTACGGTAAGCTATTCCCACAGCGACGGCAACTACACCAAAATTCAGTCTTCCATCTGATAACTGTGTGTTGTGTGTAGTGTAAGTTTTCCTCATAGCATATTACAGGCTTCTTCACTGTTGTGAAGGTATTTTCGCAGTAAAAGGGGTGAGTGCGGTAACAAACCGAATAAATCATAATCTCATTATTACTCTGTAATAAGCCGCTGGAGACAGCAGGTCCCTCAATTCAAAATACTCAGAAGGTATCTGTGATCAACCTCTGGAAGTTCGTTGCTGGTGTTTTGATTCAGCCTGTATGGTGTCATGCCAAAGTCACACAATTGGCTTAATGTTGTAAAGAAACCAGCCCCAAACGCCTCTACAGCAGCTGTCAAATTCTCCCAGCTGGACATTATCCAGTTGCTGTCAGTTTGCTGCTGTGAGTCTTCTGCGAGCAATTCCTCTACATACATCAATGCATGCAGTTCCCTTTGCATTGAAACTGGTTTAGATGCATATGCATTCACCGACACCAGATATTCCTGTCGGATTTGAAACCGATTATCATTGACTAGATATGACATTCATTTCTGGTATCTGTATGTAAGGATCTCTTTATGAACAGTGTTTCATCTGCCACGTTACCTATCCTGAGCGATGCAGTATTTCTAGTAGACATGTAGGTTAGACCGCACTGATACATCAGGAAATTAGGCAACTTCATTCACAATGTGATCATATACTCCTTTCTGCCATTCTGCCACGTTCCTGTATCGACTCATGTTACTGTGCTTTTCATACAACCGACTGCCATATATGCACCACTTCATTGCCATGTCTTACACCTGCGATGAAAAGTCATTTGACGTCTGGTACAATTTCTGCACCATGTACAACGCTTGAAGCTGTTTAGTGTGTTTGTGTGCATTGTTTCTCTATTTTTATTGTTACTTTATTCCTTCATCACAAGGGAGAGGGTCAGCTGGCAGCAGAACAGTACTCTTCTCTTCAGGTGTATACTGATGTTTCAAAACACACAAAAGAACGCTGTTCGTTGACGATATTTCGAATAAGACTCAGGAAAACGTATGATATTTAAAAACAAGAGTTGCCGGAAAGCTGGTTGGTTGGTTTGTCTGGGAGAGTGGACCAAACAGCGATGTCATCAGTCCCATCGGTTTATGGGAGGGCGGGGAAGGAAATCAGCTGTGCCCTTTCAAAGGAATCGTCCTGGCATTTACCTGAAACAATTTAGCGGAAGCACGAAAAATCTAAATCAGGATGGCTGACGACGGATTTGAAGCATCGTCCTCCTGAATGTGAGTCCATTGTTGCCAGAAAGATAAGACGAACGGTGCTCACAATCACTTGACAGGAGGGACCTGCATTTAGAAGGAGTAATGAAGAGATGGATATGGATTGGCCTTTGGGATAGTTAAAGCTGTTAGGTGATCGAGTTGGGCTGGGTTGTGAGGGTAGGTGTAATGTCTGATGAAAAAAGTGAATCAGGAGGAGGAAACAGAATGAAATTGGCGCTGGAGCGTATTTGTGATGTTATTTCACTGATTACGGAACCGAGTTACATTTGCGGAGGATATGACACTATGAGTCCAATTGGCAGTATTTAGCTGCAGCCCCTCATTGCGTCCGCTTGTTTGGCAAGCTGACCAACGATAATTGTGACTGATCCTTGTTGTTCTGGATCCTGACGTTTGGGCTTTGGGCAGAGTTGATATGTGAGCTGGTCCTAGACAAGTTCTAGAGGGGTCAGGTAGGGGATCTTGCTGACCATGAAAGTACCTCAGTATCAACCAGATAGTTCACGCTGACTCAAGCTATGTGTGTATGGGCACTGTCCTCTTTAAAAGCTGCTCTGTGGCGATGTACCATGAGAAATAACAAATGATAACGTTGGATGCCGGTGACGAACTGTTGTGCCATCAGATGTACCTCAATTATACCAACTGCGAGCCAAAGTCATACCTGACGGCTCCCGATACCATGACGCCTGGAGTAACATCGTCGCACCTCTCCAAAACATTGGAAGGCTGGATCCTGTCCCTAGGTCTCCACCATAATCGCCGACGGTGTTAGTGAAGAACTGTGATTCATCAGTGAACACAACAGTCTCTGCTTTCTGGTCACTGCCCTACTTCAATCACAACAATCTGTAATGTGGCGTTAATGACAGTGGTAACTCGCCAGTCCCACTGCTGCTATTCTTCGACCAACGATGTGGGATGACACTGCTGCAGGGATTACATTACTTGTTCTCCGATTGCAGACGCAGGTGTGAAGCGATTGCAATGTACTTGGTGTGCAATATTCCGATATTCCGTTGTCGTGGTCAGGCGTGATCGTCTGCAACTTTGACAAGTATACCTGCCATTGCAGTGCAAGATTGGACCACTGTCCCATCTCAGTGCCCCACAAATTTGCTTGTACTTCTGGAATGTTGATGCTCGGTTCAGTACTAGAAAATCTAGTCCATGGACAAAGTTCAATGTCTCACTGGCATTGCTCCACGTGACATCACAAGAGAGGTCGGCACTAACATCGACAGGCATGAATCAAACACAGTAACCTCACATCCACTCTTCGGACATCAACTTGCCAAGCCAAGACTGAAGTGCAGGAAGCGTTTCCTAAGAACTTCACAGTCCTTGGAAGGTACAGCTGCGGCTAACCGACTCATCAAGTGGAAAGAAAGATGCCAACACCTGAGAAACTGGATGACACCACAAGAATCCCTACCACCTGGACACATGGAAAAAAAATGAAATGAGTGTATGGCATCATTGGCCGGGAGGCCCCTTTTCGGGGAAGTTCGGCTGCCAAGTGCAAGTCTTATTTCATTCGAAGCCACATTGCGCGCCATGAAGTGATGATGAGGGCCACGCAACACCCAGTCTGTGAACATAGAAAATCTCCAACCTGGCTGGGAATCGCACCCAGGCTTGCTTGCATGACAGGTGAGCACGTTACCAGCCAGCTAAGCAGGCGGACTGGACACATGTAGAAGTGGATCATCTGGAAGTCGTCGAACAGACTACAGACCAAAGTCGCAAGATCGAAGGACAATCTACTAAAATGGAACTTCCAACTTCCAACACAACACTGTGCGAATGCGCTAAATTGCAGACAACCCAGCATTTCTTCAAATTGAAGTTATGCCTGGCCAGCTGTAGCATGAAGCACTTAATGTCTGCAGCACCCAACAGTACCAAAGGTGCCAATTCTGGGTGAATACTGTATAGTACTCTTCGTATGTATTGTATATGTGTTCATTGTAGTGTACCTCTGACACGAATAAAGAAAGACGCCACAAATCTGGACTTACATGATTCGAACAGCCGGCCAAATGGAGACTCAAAATGAGGTCCCTTTCAATCTTTGTCAGATGCTGGTAATGCAGTCTCACTCGAGTACACAGTATTTCCATAATGTGCATAGTGATCACCGATATCTGACGCTGTTCTCATCCATTGAACACTGTCCCAGTACAACATGAACAATGTTAGTACACTTTGGTACCCATTCTGCCTTTGACAGAGAAATACTACTCTACTCATTCCCTTATCTGCAGATGGTTGTGTGTGTATAATATTAGTAATGGTTCAAATGTCTCTGAGCACTATGGGACTTGACATCTGAGGTCATCAGTCCCCTATAACTTAGAACTACTTAAACTTAATTAACCTAAGGATATCACACACATCCATGCCCGAGGCAGGATTCGAACCTGCGACGCGGTTCCAAACTGAAGCGCCTAGAAACTCTCGGCCATCCTAGCCAGCGATATTAGTAAGTTACATTGAATGCTTCTGGGGTGTTTCACTTCTTTGTCAGGTAGTATACAATGTGGGAGGATGGCTGGCTGGATAACAAGGGATTCAGGATACAAAGAGTCCGTCAAAGAGTCGTGGTTCTATTTAGCCATTTATCAGACAAGCTGATATTGGGACAGATGGGGGATCCCAATTGGGAATGGGTGGGGGGATGGGCTTACCAGTTCCGGCATTCACCTTCAATTGGGTGATTGGAACTGTATTAATTTGCTTCTGGAATATCGTCCTTCATTGAGAACGTTGTCTTGGCCAAAAATTAAGATACTGTATGTGTGTGAGATGTATCAATGTTGTATGTGTTTGATAAGTGTGTATGTGTTACTGAAGGGAGCAGAGAGAAAAGAATGATGATTGTCCTCTTGGAAGGGGGTCACTGGCATTTTGTCTTGTGAGCTCATTTCGGACGAGAGTGTCGTAATGTGGCTGTAAATGTTTTCGGAGGTTAGCCTGTCCTGAGGCGGTTTGCCTGCCTGCCTGCCTGCCCGCAGAGCCGCCGCTGCCCGTGCTGGTGGCGGGCACGATGAACAACGTGTCGTTCGTGACGCCGGGCAGCCCGCTGCTCACCCAGCTGGACGACCTGCCCCGGGGCTCGCTCTGCTCCGGGGCGGGCGAGGGCCGCAGCTTCGCAGAGTGCACGCACGTCATCCGCCTGCCGCTCGGCGCCACCGTCGACCTGCTGCTGATCGACCAGTGTGAGTTCCTTTGTTTTTACTGCCTCCCTACCGCACTTCACGATTCTTGCAACATTACATTTACTGTAACTCTTCAGGCTTTCCCGGCGAGATCTTGACGTGTGGATTAATCGGGGATGTTTGTGTCGCTCTGGCACAACATTTCGGCCACGTAACTCGTTGCCTTCTTCAGGTGCTGCCTGAGGCTGCCGTGTTGGAGGATCTTGTCCAGTCTCAGGTAGCACCTGAAGAAGGCAATGAATTACGTGGCCGAAATATTGTGCCAGAGCGACACAAACATCCCCCATTATTCCACATGTTATTACATTTACTGTTGTAGATGAAAGGGCTCTCTCTCAGCCTTTAAATATGCCAGACACAATGGAACGCCTCATTAATTTAAGTTACAAGCTCACGTATCTACTGACGCTAACACTAGTGACAGGCACCCTTTTGTTATTTTGGTTTATGTTTTTCTGCCTGGGTTGATGTGTCCCACCATGTTTTCCTCATGCCTGTGCCAGTCTCTTCATCTCAGAGTAGCTCATACCCCAAACGTTCTACATCGCTTGTTTATTACAATATCAGTTTCCCGCAACCGTTTCTGCCCCCTGCAGTTGCATGTAATTCCGTGGAAGGTATTCCTTAATTTCCTAATACATGTCCGATCAGCTACACTTACATTTACGCTTCACAATCCAAATTATGGTGTGCGGTGGAGGGTACTTGGTATATCAATATCTCTTTCTCCTCTACTGATTAATTAATGATTCTAGGAGTAATAATTACGATGGAAATTTGCTGGCCCCACGCAAGAACTCCAATATACTGAGTTCTATAATTTTCAGTGTGATATCGTTTGTGGCTGCGATGAGTTTTTTGAAAGAGTTCATGATGCCTTCAGCTGCCATTCTCTTTATTTTATGTACGATTGTTCAGTTGCCTTAGGTCATTTTCAACTCCTTTGTACACGATTTTTAGTAGTAAATTACGTCTTGTATGTCTTTGCTCCTATGACTCCCGTTTCTGCCTCAGGATCACGGGGTCCCGGGTTCGATTCAAGGCTGGGTTGGGGATTTTCTCTGCCCTGGGACTGGATGTCTGCGTTGCCCTCGTCATTTCATCATCATCAGTTGTGACAGTCGCAACATTGGACTGAGAAAAGAAAATTGCACTACGTAAAGATTCGGACTTTGTACAGGCGCTGATGACCAAGCAGTTCAGCGCCCGAGAAACCAAACATCATCATTCTATGTCTCCATGTTATGCTCGTAAAATAAACCCGAAATGTTTTACGCTATACTGGGAACGCGTTGCTTTCGAGCAATCGTTGCGAAGCTCTTCTTTTCATTAGATCCATGACTTTTCCTTTCTGCAACTTACGTAATATTTGAAGTGATCCATCTATATTATGAATTTTGTGACTGGTGTCTTTTAAGTGTGCAGCAAATGTGGATGGGTTATTGCCGCATATTGTCTTGTGCTCTTTAAACCGTACATTAACTTTACGCACAGCACACTTTCCAGAAAGGCTTATTATTTTTCGTATACATGAAAAATCTGTAACATTTAATATTCGATTATTACATGATACTTCCTCTCGCCTTGAAGGTATATACCTCCTCTTCTTCTTTTAAGACATTGTTGCGGAGGCTAGTTTGCTTTGCTCAAATTTCTTGCTTCTCTATTACAGGTACCAGTAAAGCAGATAGATAAGGTCAAATAACCAATTAGTAAATTAAGTTGACTTTGTTCTGTAAGAATTAATGTAATTAGCATGAACTAAACAAAAATCCACGTCGTCTATTATGGACGGGAAAAAACAGAAGTACAGCGGGAAAAGACAGGAGTACAAGATCGGTGGAACATCTGATAGGATTTTTCACAAACATAAGAAAATTAATGTTCTTCATCTTTTATCGCTAGCTCGATACCCTTAATTGCTGCGGGCATACAGCATTTTAATCTTTGCCGTAAACTACTTAGGCGAATGAATGGATAAAAATAATCAGAACAAAAATAAGACATATACCCAAATAGGAAAACGAGCATAAGTTCCAGTACACTGTATCCGGGTTCCAGCACTAACGGTGCGCTTGCACGACTATTGTTAAGCGTCCGTGTGAGCCGGAATCTCTCTAATTTTACCTTCAAGGGCCTCGGGCGACGTATACAGTAGGAGGAAACAACATACTGGCTGACTCCTCCTCTCGTAACTCTAAGAGCAGACTACACAGTCATGGACAACGCCTCTACTGTAGCGTCTGCCACTGCAGGTGGATTAGTGTCTCTGTGACGCTTTCGCATTCAAACCTATGACGAAACGTGCTTCTCTTCTTTGGATCTTCTGTATTTCCTCTATCAGTCCTATTTGGTGAATGGAGCGGTGGTATGCGTAAGGCGCTCAACAGCGAGCTAATCAGTGCTCGTACTCACCTAAAGGAGTACAAGTGTGAATATCAGTTGTGAGTAGCATGCAACAAAATGTAAATTAAAAAATTGAACATTCAGCGTTCCTGAGACTCTCTCACTCGTACTGTCACACAAAGCAGCAAAAGACGGATGGCTGAGAGCAGTGTGCGAGTAAAATACATGCAGTGTAACCACACGTCTAAAATAATAGAACAAGGAACTGTGCTTACACCATCAACTGAAAAATAAACGATGAAGCAACGAGCCTAGAAACAAATTAAAACCATCCACGTGAGAAGACCAGACACCACACAGAATCTTAAAATATGAGTCACATTAGATTCATCATCACCTAAAACACAGGGCAGGTTCACTGAAAAATGTGGCCCTCACGGATACGTATAAAATGCATTCACTTAAAAGCACTGCATACGGATTGATCTTCCTGCAGAAGGAGGAATCCATGCGTCAGAGGACAGTGTCCTGTCCAGAGGCGCATTAGAAGTACTTGCTGCCGTCGCAGTGGCCGGAACATGAAACGCCACGGTCGTGTCGTTGGTTTCGTCGTCCTCACCCTGTTCTTCTCCAGCCCTAACCAGTCCTCCTCCCACAGACGCACGATGTTGCGTCTCAATAACGAGGTAACTGCACGTACAGGAGCAGCACATTTATAAATTGGTACTGTCAAACAGGCATCCTTG
Organism: Schistocerca gregaria; assembly: GCF_023897955.1. Taxonomy (NCBI): domain Eukaryota; kingdom Metazoa; phylum Arthropoda; class Insecta; order Orthoptera; family Acrididae; genus Schistocerca; species Schistocerca gregaria. Next base: position 949,111,422 of record NC_064922.1, read on the forward strand.
GCTGCCACATCTGCTGCTTCATTACCCTTAATGCCCTCGTGCCATGACATCCAGCACAATGACACACCCTTTCCCTGCCTCTGTAAGTGGAAAAGCGTGTCATGACATACTTTTCGGCTGGATGCATACGATCGGTAGCCGAAGAGCACTTATTGATGAGGAATTTGGTAGCAAGTCGGAACGGGGTCTTCTCCAGTGTCCTCAATATCGCATTCTTTCAGCGTGGTACACTGTACGTGTACCAGGTAAGAGATTCTTGACTACACTGTCTGGAAATAGCACAGCACAACCGACGGAATTATCCTGTATAGTCACAGTGATCGGATAAAATCCTGTAAAACATTGATTTAAAAGCAAAGGTCAGAGTAAAAATCTTCTGGCACATTGAGTGATCTAAAATAACCCTGAGTCTCCGTATTAATCGGGGCAGTGAACGACTCGAACCACTAAGTCCTGCTGACTTCGTTGCTCCTGGTGTATTTCTAATTAGTTGGTCCATTGGAGGGCGAGCGACAGTATGAAATGCCGGTGATTGTGGCATTGATAGCAGGCTGTTCACATAATTCCTCATGAGGACCCACTGCTGGATTAAAAAAAAGTCCTGTGGCTACAGCTTGTCGTCGGGTAGGCTGGCCGCCTTGCCTAAGTTTTTTGAGGTAACGTCACTTCGCCGACTTGCGAGTCAATGATGATGATGTGACGATTAAAACAACACAACACCCAGTCCTTGAGCGGAGAACATCTCCGACCCAGCCGGGAATTGAACCAGGTCCCCGCGCATGGCATTTCGCCGCGCTAACCGCTCAGCTGTGGAGGCGGACTGCAGCCGAATGACAAGTGGTGGTTCGCCATCCACAACGCACAGGCTAGGAATTGGACTCATACTGTACTTTACTATCACCTGTTTCTATTGTTTTGTGGCAAAAGCTTGAAAAATTTCCGTTTGTTGCTCTGACTTTGGACACCAGTGTACATTCCCCAGCATTAAATAACGTCAGGAGGCTTTTAGCAGGTTGAACGTTAGGTGTAGTGTCTATCGCTAGTCGTGAGATGTGGCAGATGAACTTAACATATGAAAGAAAGGACGAAAGTAGGCAGCTTGTAACCTTTCAGTGTCATGGGTGGTGCAATACTTCATGTGGGCCCTTATACCAAATCTGTGACTGGATAAAATTTATCAGAATTGTTAATTTGCGTAATAAAAGACACTGTAATGACAAAAAAAGTAATAAAAATACTGTCGAGTTTGGAACAACAATCCTCGTAAACTGCTAATTTCTCAAATCGAGAATGTACCACTAGTGGTTGAAGGGGCCGACACGTGTTGCAGCGCCGGTGATGGGCGCCCTGAGCCACCCGTTCCACGTGCACGGGCTGCGCGCCTGGGTGCTGGAGGAGGGCGTGCGGCCCCCGCCGGCTGCAGAGCAGTGGCTGCCGCACAGCGGCGCGCCCCCCTCCAAGGACACGGTGGCCGTGCCCGCCGGCGGCTACGTGCGGCTGCGCCTGCTCGCCGACAACCCGGGTGAGTTCCGCTAGGAGGCCGCCGCACAGGGGTCACAATCCCAAAAAGCTGCTCAAGACATAAGGAGTTGTTCAATTTGTACCAAACTTAGTATGTAAGGGTTTGCGGAGTTTCTCATTAAGAATATGATATCAAAAAGTGAAAAAAACAAAATGGCGGACCCAAGATGGCAGCCTCTATGTACACTACTATCATTTTTTACGTATAAAAGTAATTTTTAGGGAATTATCGAGGTTACTGATGATGACGGAGTTCAAAAAACTTAAAAATAGTGGATCCAAGATGGCGGTCAAAATCTTATGTCCTTTATTTATTTATATTTATATATTTTTATTCATATAAAAGTCAGTATTTAGGGGTTATTGTAGTTAATGCTTAAAAAATAAACCGAAAAAGTGGAAAACTCGAAGAAAGGACCAAATATAGCTTACAAGATGGTAAAAATATTACAAAAAATTATTTCATTTTAATTACAATTATTTATTTTGTAAATTTTTCATAACTTAATTTACAAGTTTTCATTTTCTTATTCTTTTTCATCTTCTGCTTGAACTGAATCGTCATCATCCTCAAACACTGTTTCCTCATTATCTGCATCTGAATCTTCATAGTCTTCCTCCACAGGAACTAAGAGGGTAACGGCTTCTGGCGACAAACTCTTCAGTTTCTTCGGAGAAGATTTGCGTAAGGAAGAAACATAGTGGTCTGTCGTTGCCAACAATCTCCTGAACACGTCTTCCATAGTCTTAACTCTTGAAAACTTTCGAGAAAAACTCGGACGAAATTGCTTTATCAACTTATTGGTTCATTCCTGAGCATCCTCCAATAGTTGACCGATGGGTAAAATGGCCGAAGAAATAATGTCTGGTACATGAACCAACAATCTATGGACTGCTGTTGGCATGTTGTACCAGGGGTATTCTTTCACGTAGTGCTTGGCAGTTGCTAAGGCGTATGCTCGAAACTTTTCAAACTCGATCTGACGTCCGCTCGAAATCGTCTGCAAAATTATATGGAAACGGTGGATTAGTTCTTCGGAAACTCCAGTTATCAGTGCTGATGTTGGAGTGTTTTAAAAAAAAACGTCGAGCGGTGTTTCCGTCATTCGTACTGCCAAGCCCTTGTTTCGGCATGCCAATTATAATTCCAAGCTGCTCTTTGAGAGTTTTTTGAATGTTGGCTTTCAGTATTCCTTTTTCCTCTTTATCTTCTGCTTTACGTGCCTGCCACTTTTTTGTTTTCATTTGGTATGCCAAATGAATACAACATTCAAAACATCGAATCCAGGCGTGAAGAGTTGATAGTCCGTACGGAAGATAATCGGCGGTAACTTGTTTTTTCAAAACATCGTCAATGTTATGAAATTGGGCAGACGTAGCCTTGCAGAGATAGCACCGTTGTGCAGATTTAGTGTTGGTGATAGCATTGCACACTTTACCATCTACCATGGTCATGCTTAAATTGTATTTAATGGAAATGTCTTTCCCATCCATGGAGGAGTTCGATCTGTTTGTCGTAATACGCTTTCTCATTTAAAGACGTTTGCTCTGTTTCCTTTGTAAATACTAACTTCAGTGGTCTGCAAAAGAGGGTTGAAGACGGCTTCGGATTAATCCGTAAGATCTTTTCTTCTTTAGTTTCTTCATTTACACCTGCAAGTTTCAGTGGAACAAGCAACGTGAAAAATAAACTTTAATCTGAAATGCTCGAATCTGAAAACTTCATTTTATACATGCTTTGGCCGGAGGTTCCGTCAAAGTCCCACTTACAAATAAGGGCCATATTAGACATTTCCGAATCACTCATATGTAAAATATCGTCTCGTTTCAGCAGTACAACACGTTGAACAGTGTGGTCTGACAAAGCTAGCAACCGTACCTCAGCTTTTGATTCGGTAAAAGTAAGGATTACGGCTGCAGGGCGGCAAGCTATTTTTGCTACCAAAACAGCTGAATACGGTGGATATAGCGTGTTTAAGCCGTTTCCTTTAGCCCCATTTCTCAAATGCTGGTAAGATTCTTTTGACAGTTTCAAGTCGAAAAGGAGTGCTAGACCTTCATTTGCATCATATGAGGATGGCGATGCTTAAAATTACTACAGCACGTAACAGTGACAGTTTACGCCTCACGGGCTGAAATTAATTATAAAACTGATATGGCTACGTAAAGTACGTTATAGGAAGTATTGCATATTTTGTCGTGTTGGGACCTGTCTCAACTTAATTAGTCGTTACTTGACAAAAGGTACAACGTGGACTTTGTTTACAAAATGCACTTTGTTGGCGCCAGTAGCGCTTGTAAGCATCGTCTCAATACGTCGCGCTGCTAGCGCCAGCGAGAGTAAGGATTGTAATCTTACGTAGTTTTGCTCATAATAATTTCATGTTACTACTTAGTTGCTATACAACATAAATATTACAAAAAATGTCTTAAAAACTGTAAACTTCAGGCGCAGCTTACAGAGGGTGCCATATGCAAAACCGTTGTGTACTGTAAAACCAACATATAATTTTACGACAGTAATGGTTGAACTGTGTAAGCATTCACTTGAACGGGAACAACTGCTACAATTCCGCACTGGTAGGTAACGTTAACATTAAAAGACAATGATGTGATGGACTTACAACTTTTGTAAATCACATTGTAATATATACTCTTGTATTTGTTTTAGCATTGATAATGACCTGACAGAGGTCGAAATCTGATCTGCGTTGTCACTATGTCATTAAAGCAACTTAATTCTACGACTAATTGCTGCTCTATCTAACCCAATACAACCACAGTCGTTGTGTTCACCCAGCCCATTGAGGGCAACCTAATGAAATTTCTAGTAGTTTACTATCGAGTTGAGATTTTCATAAATGTTTTATTCGTATCTGACACAAACTACCAGTACGGTAATAAACATGCTTTTAAACACGTCACTAATGGCAATCAAGTAATTTATAGCAATACAACAATTTAAAAATTAAAAAAAACACAGAAGCTAGCAGTACGGCAATAAACAACCTTTTAAAACAAGAACATTAGTAAACAGGCTACTAAAGTAATACAGAACTTTGTTAATAAAGTACGGTGAGGTATTGAAGCTTCCAACACCGCCATTAAGAACATTAAACAGGTCTCAGCAAACACACGATTAATGGCAATAAAAGAATTTACAAATTTGGAGGAATTAAAAAAGTTTTAAACCAAACTGTCCTGGAATATCATTAGAACATAACAGATATGACAGACCCATATAAGGTGACCACAAATCACCCACCAATTTAAGTACGCCCCTTAAACACAATTTCCACTCTCAGGCTGGTCGCTGAACCGACTTTTAGCCAGCGAAAACTTTTTATAAGATGTTTTAACTTGCTGACCGAATTAGAGCTAAACTCGTGCAAGGAAACATTACACCACACAGTCCTGAATGAGCGACCACATGATGGACTAACAAGAAGCATGAATTTACTCATAACCCACTACAAAATAGCGAAACAATTAAACTGCTAAAACTACACCTCCAACGGGACAGTAACGAGAGGAGGAGGAAAACCACTGTCTTCAATAACACCGGTGCCGGGGACAGGAAATCCGGTCGCTGGAGGCCACAAGGCAGAAGAGACGCTGGTTACACAAAATTATTACTTTATGATTAAACCTTCCACGAACTTGACTTGCAATTATGCTCAAACAGGCAGCACACGACCTCCGATGGCAAGGATCCACACATCCGACCGCGCACGCGTCGCCAGCGTACCCAACACGCCACGGTCACGCGACAACACGCTCTGTCACCGGAGTTCACGTCTTCTCTGCAACGTTGACGGGTAGTGACCGCTCCTTCATGTTAGGTGTCTCCTTTTAAACTGAAGTGTTGAAACGGAGGATTTAAAGAAGCTTGTTAACGTCCCACCAAGGCGAAATGAACAGCAACTACTCGTGGGGCGATTCTGTATACAACCAACACGCGGGGAGCTCTTCCGTCAACTCGACCCGCTCGTTACACACCACCGACATACATCACGTGGCGTCTCGGTGCAACTGACCATGCCTGCTTCGCACTGGAGAGCCACGCTGCCCTCCCGTGTCCACCACACTCTCTGAGCGCAACACCCCTACTTCCGCGTCACCACACGAGGTTACAACTAGTCAAGGATCTCACTTCCTCCAAAGCAGTTTCCCGGAAGCAAAAACGCAGATATCGATAGCAGAGGGAAAAGACAGCCAAGCAGCCACTTAATGACAGACAACATATCAAACAAACATGTCAGGGGAAGAAATGGAAAACCAATGCAATCTAAACACAAGGGGTAGCACGAGTCGATACATGGCTCATCTACTTACAGCACTGACAGTTTCTATTTTCAATCTAGAGCATTATGGAGTGTCTTCCGAAAGCTGATTCCTGCCAGTAGTTAGAAAAAAAATTGAAGTGAATGTTACAGAATTTTTCAATGGACTGGAAATAACAGCCAGTCAGTTGTGAAGTACTCTTTAAGACAGTTCTAAAAGGTTTGAGGTTAGGTTTTGAAGTTTCTGCCTGTTTTCAAGAACATGTACATGCTTTCAGGCTCAACCACTTTGAAAAATCAGTCACTGCACAACTTATGCTGGAAACGAAGCGTGTCATCAAAAATCTAGAAAACAATTTGGTAACATTACATAATGAAGCCAGTGGTAAGGCCATAAATCTGTTAGAACAACTGGAGATATACCTCCACAAAACCAAAAACCATAATCGATGTTAAATGAACTAAAAGATTTCGCAAGCCACAACTATTTCAGTAATTTTAAAGATCTGTTTCAAAATTAATTCCTGCATGTGTCAATTGTTCCCTGCACATGTCAATTGTTCAATAACTATATCTTTACCACTATGAAAAATTCATCTTTGACCACACCACCTGTGAAGTGTTTACAAACATGTGTTTGCGAATGTGCCTCTTGGATGAAGTGATATCCTCGAAAACGATGGAGGAAAAAAATGATGCTGTTACTAAAACGTTAAAAACGCTTTTCTTGGATTATTTCCTAAGTACACACTATTCATCTCTTCGACAATTTGGGACTTATCTTCCGCGTCTGACTTACGAAATTCGTAACCTAACATCAAACCTTTTCGTGACAGGAATATGCATTTCATCTCATCCAAGAGAACAAATAAAGCATGTATTAAGACGAATTAAACCTGAAGATGGACCCACAGGGCCCGATATGCATCGTGTTCTGATTAAAAGACGGAAAGTTGTGACTGAAGTGTTTTTTTTTTTTTAATTCATTCTTCGAGTGTATTGAGTACAGTCACGTTTGAAGCTGCAAAATATGGATAAAATTAAGTTGATTAAGGGGATGATAACGCGATATACTAGACAGAGATTCTACGTACAATATCTTCCGAAGAAGACAGTTTTAAAACTGTTCGAACCATTGTGGAGGTGTAATAAACCAGTATTCTCCAACTGTTTGGCTGTTATTTCCATTGAAGCTTTTGCCTGTACAGCTGCTGAAGCGCTGCCAAGCTAGCAACTTTACAAGAAATTTTTAAGAAGAATATATTTTTAGTTCGACCTGTCAAAAAACAAGACGCATTAACGATATGGACAGAACACAATGAATGAATATTATTTAAGTTTACAGCATGTAACTAAATTCCCTTTACAGACTTTGTGAACTAGTATTGGGACGAAGACGGTTAAGTTTAGCACAGGAAACCAGGTCCGGAAACGTACCATTTTCCCGCTACATGCACAATACAGTACATGCAGTAACCACACCTATGTTTAAACATGGAAGCAGAAAAGATTGTAACAACTACAGAGGTATCTCTTTAATCAGCGTTGTGGGTAAAATCTTCTCAGGTATTGTTGAAAGGAAAGTTCGAGTATTAGTTGAGGACAAATTGGGTGAAAATCTGTGTGGGTTGTCAGGACCAGATCTTTAGCTTACGGCAAATAATGGAGAAGTATTATGAGTGGAACAGGGAATTGTATCTATGTTTTAAGATCTAGAAAAGGCATATGACCGGGTTCCTAGGAGGAAGTTATTGTCTGTTTTACGAGATTATGGAATAGGAGGCAAAATTCTTCAAGCAGTTAAAGATCTTTGCATAGATAGTCAGGCAGCAGTTAGAGTTGACGGTAAATTGAGTTCATGGTTCAGAGTAGTTTCAGGGGTAAGACAAGGCTGCAACCTGTCTCCTCTGTGTTCATATTATTTATGGATCATATGTTGAAAACAATAGACTGGCTGGGTGAGATCAAGATATGTGAACACAAAATAAGCAGTCTTGCATTTGCGAATGACTTAGTTGTGATGGCAGATTCGATTGAGAGTTTACAAAGTAATATTTTAGAGCTAGATCAGAAATGTAAGGACTATGGTATGAAGATTAGCATCTACAAAACGAAAGTAATGTCAGTGGGAAAAACATATAAACGGATTGAGTGCCAAAGAGGAGGAACAAAGTTAGAACAGGTGGGCGGTTTCAAGTACTTAGGATGCATATTCTCACAGGATGGCGACTTATTGATAGAACTGGAAGCGAGGTGTAGCAAAGCTAATGCAGTGAGCGCTCAGCTACGATTTACTCTCTTCTGCAAGAAGGAAGTAAGTGCCAAGACTAAGTTATCTGTGTACCGTTCAATCTTTCGACCAACTTTGTTGCATGGGAGCGAAAGCTGGGTGGATTGAGGTTACCTTATCAACAAGGTTGAGGTTACGGATATGAAAGTAGCTAGGATGATTGCAGGTACTAGTAGATCGGAACAATGGCAGGAGGGTGTCCACAATGAGGAAACCACAGAAAAACTGGGAATGAACTCTATAGATGTAGCAGTCAGGGCGAACAGGCTTAGATGGTGGGGTCATGTTACACGAATGTTAGATGCAAGGTTACCCAAGAGACTCATGGGTTCAGCAGTAGAGGGTAGGAGGAGTCGGGGGAGACCAAGGAGAAGGTACCTGGATTCGGTTAAGAATGATTTTGAAGTAACAGGCTTAACATCAGAAGAGGCACCAGTGTTATTACTGAATAGGGGACCATGGCGGAATTTTATAAGGGGGACTTTGCTCCAGACTGAACGTTGAAAGGCATAATCAGTCTTAAATGATGATGATGATGATGATGATGCACAATACGACAACACACGCTTCTCTCTGTCTCCTGCTGTTTGTCGTCTAGGCCCAGTTACAAACAGCACGTGACGACCGACGACTTCAGCAGACGTACAGTATCTACGTCTACATTGATACTCTGCAGATCAGATTTAAGTGCCTGCCAGAGGGTTAATCGAACCGCCTTCATAATAATTTTCTCTTATTTCAATGTCGAACAGCATGCGGAAGAAACGCACACCTATATCCATGGAAGCTCGGATTTCCCTAATTTTATTATGATGATCGTTTCTCCCCGGTGTCAACAAAATATTTTCGCATTCTGAGGAAAAGTTGGTGATTGAAATTTCGTTAGAAGATTGCGCCGCAACGAAAAACACCTTTGTTTTAATTATGTCCACCCCAAATTCTGTACTGTGGCCGTGACACTCTCCCCCATATTTCGCGATAACACAAAACGTGCTGCCTTTGTTTGAACTTTCTCGAAATGCTCCGTTAACGGTACCTGGTAAGAATCCCACACAAGCACTCCAAAAGAGGACGGACAAGCGTAGTGCAGTCAGTCTCTTTAGTAGATCTATTGCGTCTTCTAAGTGTTTTGACAATAAAATGCAGTATTTGGTTTGCCTTCCTCACAACATTTTCTATATGTTCTTTCCAATTAAGTTGTTCGTAATTGTAATGCCCAGATATTTAGCTGAATGTACAGCCTTTACATTTGACTGATTTATCGTGTAACCCAAGTGTAACGGATTCCTTTTAGCTCTCATGTGGATAATTTCACGCTTCTCATTACTTAGGGTCAATTGCCCCATACAGATATCTTTTCTAAATCGTATTCCAATTTGTTTTGATCTTTTGACGACTTTACTAGTCGATAAACGACAGCGTCATCTGCAAACAACCGAAGACGGCTGCTCAGATTGTCTCCTGAATCGTTTATGTAGATAAGGAACAGCAGAGATCCTACAACACTAATCACTTCTGTTTTACTCGGTGGCTTTCCGTCAGTTACGCTGAACTCTGACCTGTCCGACGGGAAATTGCGAATCCAGTTGCATAACTGCGACGACATTCCATAAGAACGCAATTTTTACTACAAGCCGCTTGTATGGTACAGTGTTAAAAGCGTTCTGGAAATCTGGAAATACCAAACCAATTTGAAATTCCTTTTCAATAACACTCAACACTTCATGTGGATAACGAGGTAGTTGTGTTTGGCAAGAACGATATTTTGTAAAAACCATGTTAACTGCGTGTCAATAGACCGTGCTCTTCGAAGTATTTCATAATGTTCGAGCACAATATATTTTCCAAAATCCTTCTGCATATCGACGTTAATGATAGGGGAATGCAATTTAGCTGATTACTTCTAATACCTTTCTTGATAGCCCAGCGGTCTGGGGCGCTGCAGTCATGGACTGTGCGGCTGGTCCCGGCGGAGGTTCGAGTCCTCCCTCGGGCACGGGTTTGTGTGTTTGTCCTGAGGATAATTTAGGTTAAGTAGTGTGTAAGCTTAGGGACTGATGACCTTAGCAGTTAAGTCCCATAAGATTTCACACACATTTGAACCTTTCTTGAATACTGTTGTGAGCTGTGCAACTTTCCAGTCTTTGGGTACGGATCTTTCGTCGAGCGAACGGTTGTATATGATTGTTAAGTATCGAGCTACTGAAAGGAACCTAACTGATATACAGTCTGGACAGAAGACTTGCTTTTCGCGAGTGATTTAAGTTTCTTCACTACTCCTAGGAAATCTACTTTTAAGTTACTTATGTGGCAGCTGTTCTTGATTCGAATTCTGAAATATTTACTTCGTCTTTTTTGGTGAAGGAATTTCGGAAGGCTGTGTTTAGTAACTCGGTTTTGGTAGCATTGTCATCAATAGAATTTCCATTGCTATCGCGCAGAGAAGGCTTCGATTGTGTCCTGTCATTAGTATACTGTACGTACGATCAAATGTCTTTGGATTTTCCACCAGGGTCTGATTCACGTGATCACCAATCGTTGGTCATCCAGCATCCGTCGGAACCAAAACCAGCACCAGCAGGTCTTCCTCGGTTCCCACAGGGGACTTGTAAATCGAGGATTACATGTGACATTGCAGTCAGCAATATCGCGAGTTCAAGTCGGGAGAACGTAAAGGCCAAGCAATGGGGCTAGCACGACCTGTCCGCAGTCGCCCAAATAACTGGTCGAGATCATCTCGCACCTGAAATATGACGTGGTGCGCCATCGAGCTGGAACCACATGTTTTGACGCAAGTCCATGGCTCGGTATGGGACATTATGTGATCGGTGAATGACATACGAAATACTCTAGTCAGTAGCTCCGAAAATGTGGACGATTTGAAGGTGTGGTATGACATTTTCCGTGTGGCTGGAAAACTACGTTTCCGTACGTGAGTTTCTGTGCTAAACTTAATCGTCTTGGCCCATGCTACAAGTTCTTAAACTCTTTAAAGGGAATTTAGTTACACCCTGTACATATGCACGAAACACACAGGGTGTAACGTAAAGGCATCACTAAACTTCCAGGAAACATCCCCCACACCTAGAGGAAGAAAACGCGTTGTACAAAAATGGGTCTCGAAATACTCCATTTCCGTGTTAGAGCTCAGTTTCTATAACTCTCCGACACGTTAATCACGAGAAACACACAGGAAAAGGATGTAGCAGCAGAGTATGCCCTCCGTCCGCATGGATAGACGCATCAACTCGAAGTTCCGTAAACAAGAGCTTCCAAATGACCTACAAAATTAATAGCAACTGAGGATTTTTCCTATAGAAGATTCACAGAATCACCGACCCACCGTAACAGTAAGTGAGGATACCACCTACATAACAAGACAGAATGGAAGATCATTCGAAACGAAGCTCAGAAACTATGAGTACGGGAAATTTTTCCCGTTTGCATACTGCGAAAAGGAATCGTAAGCGACTGAATCGCATTGTGGATCACCCAAGTGCGAATGAATGCTGCTCTTTGGGCAGAGGAGTGCGCTCCCACGCGGCGCAGCGAATATGTTTGGCGTTAGTAGTTCGTTGTGATAAGCTGTCTAGTGTGCACGCATTAGAATTGTATCTCCGATTTCAGCGCTGGGAGTCGTGTTTCTGAAATCCGTCGCAGAGGCATTCAGAGATGGTGTGAGATGTGGACAGGGAGGGTGTGACGAACTTTTCCGTGGTGTGACACGTCCACCAATTATGTTGAAATTGCTACCAAAGTGTCGTCCTTAACCCTCCTCACACCTCACATCAACTTCTGAGCTGTGGCCTTTTTTTTTGTGTCGACACCTTGCTGTTTAGAGCATCACAGAGCCCGAGTATGACGTCACAGGACGGCACGCTTTTGCACCACTACAGAAAAAGGTTGATGACACCTTCGAGTCAAATTTGGAACTTCACTGTCACAGCAGGAGAACATGTCTGGGTTTAAAAAAAGTGGCCATTTTATTTCGCTGCTCAGTGTGGTATCCAAGTTGTTTTGGAATGTGCCTGCACTATATGGATATTCTACTTTGTACAATGTGGTCAAAGGATGCCAAAAATTCTAATTTCAGTCCAAAGGCAGATGGGGCGTCGTTGAAGACAAATGGTTAAAATGGTTCTGAGTACTATGGGACTTAACTTCTGAGGTCATCAGTCGCCTAGAACTTAGAACTACCTAACGCTAACTAACCTAAGGACATCACACACATCCATGCCCGAGGCAGGATTCGAACCTGCGACCGTACCAGTCGCGCGGTTCGAAACTGAAGCACCTAGAACCGCTCGGCCACCGCGGCCGGCGTTGAAGACAGACAATGCAACTGTGGTGTCGTACATTATCGATACCGCCCGCACGAGGCAGAACGCATCCCGATGTCGGCACTAAACCGTGTGGCGGCCTCGCCAGCCCACGGCCATCTTGAAGCCACACCTGCTGCATTAGTCACGGTTAAGGAAGCCACACGACCGATCCCGTCCAGTTTTATAACGCAAATCCCTCCAGTGGATTACCAGCCTTATTCGTAGCTTCTCTGTAATGTGATTGTTTATGACTGCTAGGCTCTGACTAATGAGAAACAATTGGACTCACTGTATTAAAGTTAAGTAAATACCAGTGTCACCCAGATTATGTCTGCTTCTAATTATTTATATTTTCTGTCTAAGCACCCAGTTATTCCTCGGCACCCAACTCTGACGGATCCAGTAGTAAGCAACTCAGGATGTAGTGCTGCAGCGGTCCACATGTAGGCGTCTGGTGTATAGGTGGTGCTCATCGACTAGTGTCATGATACTGTTAGAGGCGCCCTGTTTCTCTCGTTAACTGGAACATACAGCGCTCTTTCGTTGAGCCGCCTATCCATATTACCGCGATATCTTTATCATTGCATCCGCTCGAGTTAGTACAAGGAATCAAAGAGACCTTGAAACTATTTTTGGGAATCTCCCACCACGAGATATGTTTGCGAGTCCACAGAGGTTACTTGATGACAGTGTCGAGGAGGAGGTTAGTTTTCAACGACCCGTCGATAACGAGGTCATTACAGACGGAGCACAAGCTCGGATTAGGGTAAGATGGGCAAGAAAATCGCTCGTATCCTTTCAAAGGAACGATTCCGGCTTTCAACTGAAGCGATTTAGGGAAATCACGGAAAACCTAAATCAGGGTGGCCAGACGCGGATTTTAACCGTCCTCCTTTCGAATAGGTTGACGGGCAGTGTTCAAAAATGTTCAAACGTGTGTCAAGTCTCATGGGACTTAACTGCTGACGTCATCATCCCTAAGCTTACACACTACTTAACCTAAATTATCCTAAGGACAAACACACACAGCCATACCCGAGGGAGGACTCGAACCTCCGCCGGGACCAGCCGGACACGGGCAGTGTGTCAGGCCACGTTTCGACCAACAAAACAGCGGTAACTGATGTTCTTCGAAGAAGGCTCGCGCATATCAATTCTTCATTTCTCAGTTATGTGCTTTTCCCGGGAGTCTAGTTGGTTGGTTCATTAGCGAAAGGCAACAAAAAAGCAAGGTCATCGGTTTAATCGGAGAAGGGAAGGATGGGAAAGGAAGTCGGCCGTGCTCTTTCAGAGCAACCATTCCGGCATTTGCCTAGTGCGATTTAAGCCAATAATTGAAAACCTAAATCAGGATGGCTGGACGCGGGTTTGAACCGTCGGCCTCCCAAATGCGAGTTTAGTGTGCCAACCACTGCGCCACCTCACTCAGCCAGAGTGCTAGTACAGAATGGTGTGCAGAACTTCTTTGTAGGAGAGAGCTCTAGCAGAGCCGCACCAGTGATACCAACCGTCGTTGGCGCCCGGATAGCTACTTAGTTAGCTGTTTTACTCATGTGACTTATTTACTGAGGTTTCTGTAAGAGCGTCGTGTGCGGCATCAGAAAAGCCGTGAATAGGCCCCGCCACTGTAGTGACACAAAAAAACTCTTTGGAGAGCAAAAAGATGAAAACAAAAGGATGACGAAAAACTGCAGGAAAGAAATTGTGAAGAAACCACAGCCTACGAAGACAAAGTTAGGGGACACTTGGACAACACTGTGGGAGGAAAACGGTAAAAAAGCGGCTGAAAATTCTGGTTACCACATATATGTAGACTATAATTCGCTGTCGATGTATGGGAAAGTAAGTGTTGATTGTCAATATCTTAGGAACCAATAAGCCGTGTTACATAGCAGGAATTGTTGTGTGGTTCAATACAGCAATAGGTTTCAGATTTCTGCAACTAAGGACGCCTTGGAACCAGGATAAACTTGCATTGTTGTTCTTTTTCTTCTTCTTCTTCTTATAGGTTATCTACCGCTGACGCCGTTTCTCCGCCTCCAGTAGCCATCTACTTCTGTGTTGCCTTCCCTCAACGTTCGTATTCCTTGCTTCCATTGCCTGCTTCACATCACCTTGCTAGCTGCCTCATGGGCGATCTCTTTTCTTCCGCTCAAATGGCATCCATCATAGTATGCTATTTCATGTCCTGTCTTCCTATTCACATGGCCAAACCACGTCAGCTATTTTTGCTGGATGTGGTCTCTATCCATTTTTATTCTTTGTCGGATTGCGTCATATGCTTTCCTCCCCATTCAATTACAGCTTGAGGCTCGTCTTTCGTTATCCACCTCAATGGCAAGAGGTTTAGTCTTACTTTCAGCTAACGTCCAAGGATTCTGCTCCACATAAAACTACACTTTAGACTGTAGTCTTACACACTTACTTCTTCGATGTTCTTATCTTTTTGTTCCACAGAACAGGATTCATTGTGCTTGTTACAGCTCGTCCTTTCTTAATCCTACTGTTGATTTCGTCGTTAGTTGCACCTTGTTTATTAACTAACACTCCAAGGTACCTCGCCTTTTCCACGCTTACAATTGCTTCTCCATCTACTTCCAAATTATTTACATTTTCACTTCCAGTGGTCAAGTACTCACACTTAATGTTCATTTTCAGGCCAGCCTTGTTGTATTCCTCTTTAGGCTTTCCTATCATATAGGTCAGATCACCATCTTCTGCTAGGACAGTCTGCTTATCTGCGCGGTACAAGCTGAATGCCTTGCTGTCCTCTCTTGTCACTCCGGTAACCTGACATTTTCTATGCCAGGTCTCCAGTACTGCAGCTAGATACAGCTTAAACAGCATCGGTGACGCCCACATCAATGCCCCTGACCTTTATTCGCCTAGAATTCTCTCTATCTGTCTCTCTTTATTTTATTTTTTTCAAGTTTCTTCACCTATTCAGAACACGAGGTGAAAAAAAAAGTGATAATTCAGTTGACACGAATTTTGGCTGCGAAAGGCAACGTTTTGCTTTGGCAAACAGTTTTACTGTTTCGTGATACCTCTCATTTCTCTGCAAAGCGGAAGATTCGGTATACATAATGTATTGTTACGATGACGTAGTGTACAGTATGTCGGATAACCCTGTATATCAAAGACCGTGCCCTCCATGGTTTGTCTTATATGTTGCCCCTTATTTCTCTTTTTCGTTGTTATTTACAGAGTCTTCGTTCAGGAGCATGGTCTAGTGAAAAATCGTGAATGAGAATATCAGGATGTATCCAACATTTGTTTGACGAGTAATTTCGTTGGGCTTCATATGGTAGGAACATTTTACTCTCGAATGCAGGAGTCCTGCAGGGGGAAGTGAATAACAAAGCGTGAACATTTTCACATGATTCTTTCAGCAAAAGAAAAGAAAGTCTGGGAAATGCTAGACCATGGGTTAGAATGCCACCTCATTGTTGACAGTTTGAGACAAAAGGCAGAGAAACTGTGGGGCCACGGGTGGAATAATTGTTAAATGTTCCTATTATTTATTTAGTGCTGTTGTTTGCCGTTCTCAACACGGGCTCTCTAACTACAGTACTGACAACCAGAAAGTGATTAGCAAAACGTGAAGCCTGTAATTAGAATTCCTAGTGCCCACTTCATCTGAGAAATACATTTGTAGCTACAGCTTATAGCTCTGAGGAATTAGGAGATTGTCTGGGATTCTTAATCAAAAACCATTCTCTCTAAAACGTTCACTATATTCTGAACGTCACAGACCAAAAATAATCCACACAATCCAACTACCAGAGCAGTTCAGAGTCTAATGCGCTGATGCAACTATAACTGTTCAAATTAAATGTTTAAGTAAATGTTCGCCATAATTTGATGATAATGTTCATCAAACGTCACCCTAAATAATGGTAGAATATCTGTCCTGTGGCGGCACGTGAAAATACGACATACGCAAACTAAAGATAGACCATTAACGTCATCCCAAAATTAACACTTCACTCGAAAACGATTTCATGGTTACGCGTATCCCGAGTAACTTATTACTGCATTCGAGGCTGTTTATATCAACTGCCGCCGTTGGATAAGCAGCTGCAGCAGCAAGTCGTATAACCCTAGCTTACTTATTTGTTAGGTAGTTTAATTAATTTCTTTGCGTGTTTTTGGGTACTTGCATTGTTTAATTCATATATTTCGGGCGTATTATAGTATTTGAAGGTTGTAGCATCGCGCCTTAGTACCTGAATAGTGCAAATTCGCGTAGTCGTCTGTCTTCTGTTTTTGTTTTGAACAGCCAGTGTCGGTTGGTCACAATCATTGTGCTCCCTGCCGCCGTTGGATAAGCAGCTGCAGCAGCAAGTCGTATAACCCTAGCTTACTTATTTGTTAGATAGTTTAATTAATTTCTTTGGGTGTTTTTGGGTACTTGCATTGTTTAATTCATATATTTCGGGCGTATTATAGTATTTGAGGGTTGTAGCATCGCGCTTTAGTGTTTACTTCGTAGATTCTTATTTAAATTGCGTGTGAGTTTCGTATAGGAGGTGCAATTTCGAGTTTTAGTTACTGTAATCGTAAATTCAGCAGATTGTAGCGCAGTCGTTAGCCATTTGTACAGGTTAGTTGATACATTCTTTGCGTGTTCCGCTTGCGTTATCTAGGCACGGACTCGTGTTTCGGTAACTGTTGTTAAACATCGATTAGAATGGACAGGGACTGCGATTGCTGTGTTCGGATGAGGGCTGACTTGGCATCCCTTCGCTCACAGCTGCAATCGGCGCTGACTTCGGTCGCGCAGCTTGAGGCTGTTGCCAATGGGCACCACTGTGGGGAGCCGGACTCGGGTATCACGGGGATGTCAACCTCGTCCCGTCTGTCCCCAGATCGGTCTGCCGCTGTGGTTGCCCCGGTTGCTGCCCGCAGTGGGGCTGAGCCCTCGCCTGTGGTTGATTGGGAGGTCGTTCCAAGGCGTGGCAGGCAGCGAAAGGCGTCTCCGGAGGCTGATCAGAAAGCCTCCCCGGTGCGTCTGACAAACCGGTTTCAGGCACTGTCTCTGGCTGAGCCAGATGCAGCTGCCTGCCCTGTTTCAGAGGATCATTCTCAGCCTTCAAGGTCCGGGCAATCGCAGAGGGTGGGCTTACTGGTAGTTGGGAGCTCCAATGTTAGGCACGTAATGGGGCCCCTTAGGGATACGGCGGCTAAGGAGGGGAAGAAATCCAGTGTGCACTCCGTGTGCATTCCGGGAGGAGTCATTCCTGATGTGGAAAGGGTCCTTCCGGATACCATGAAGAGCACAGGGTGCAGCCAGCTGCAGGTGGTGGCACATGTCGGTACTAATGACGTGTGTCGCTTTGGATCTGAGGAAATTCTCTCTGGATTCCAGCGGCTATCTGATTTGGTGAAGGCTGCCGGTCTTGCTTACGAGATGAAGGCAGAGCTCACCATCTGCAGCATCGTTGACAGAACCGACTGCGGATCTTTGGTGCAGAGCCGGGTGGAGGGTCTGAATCAGAGGCTCAGACGGTTTTGCGACCGTATTGGCTGCAGATTCCTTGACTTGCGCCATAGGGTGGTGGGGTTTCGAGTTCCGCTGAATAGGTCAGGAGTTGACTACACTCAGCTGGCGGCTACACGGGTAGCGGAGGCTGTGTGGCGTGGACTGGGCGGTTTTTTAGGTTAGAAGGCCTCGGGAAAGTGCGGGATGGGCTGCAATGTCAAAGGGTGCTTGGCAATTACAGGACGTGCTTGGATCAAGGAACAGTCGGAATTTTAGTTGTAAATTGTTGTAGTTGCGCTGGAAAAGTCCCTGAGCTTCAAGCGCTAATAGAAAGCACAGAAGCTGATATCGTTATAGGTACAGAAAGCTGGCTAAAGCCTGAAATAAGTTCTGCAGAAATTTTTACGAAGTCTCAGACGGTGTTCAGGAAAGATAGATTAGGTAGAATTGGTGGCGGAGTGTTTGTGTCTGTCAGTAGTGGTTTATCTTGTAGTAAAGTCGAAGTAGATACTCCGTACGAATTGGTGTGGGTGGAGGTTATACTTAACAGTAGAATTAAGTTAATAATTGGCTCCTTCTACCGACCCCCAGACTCCGATGATACAGTTGCGGAACAGTTCAGAGAAAGTTTGAGTCTCGTAACAAATAAATACCCCACTCATACGGTTATAGTTGGTGGGGACTTCAACCTACCCTCGGTATGTTGGCAAAAATACTTGTTCAAAACCGGTGGTAGGCAGAAAACGTCTTCCGAGATTGTCCTAAATGCATTCTCCGAAAATTATTTCGAGCAGTTAGTCCACGAACCCACGCGAATGTAAATGGTTGCGAAAACACACTTGACCTCTTGGCCACAAACAATCCAGAGCTGATAGCATCATGACTGATACAGGGATTAGTGATCACAAGGTCATTGTAGCTAGGCTCAATACCATTTCTTCCAAATCCATCAGAAACAAACGCAAAATAATTTAATTTAAAAAAGCGGATAAAGTGCCACTAGAAGCCTTCCTAAAAGACAATTTCCATTCCTTCCGAACTGACTATGCGAATGTAGACGAGATGTGGCTCAAATTCAAAGATATAGTAGCAACAGCAATTGAGATATTCATACCTCATAAATTGGTAAGAGATGGAACGGATCCCCCGTGGTACACAAAAAAGGTCCGAACGCTGTTGCAGAGGTAACGGAAAAAGCATGCGAAGTTCAGAAGAACGCGAAATCCTGAAGATGGGCTAAAATTTACAGACGCGCGAAATTTGGCACGTACTTCGATGCGAGATGCCTTTAATAGGTTCCACAACGAAACATTGTCTCGAAATTTGGTAGAAAATCCGAAGAAATTCTGGTCGTATGTAAAGTACACAAGCGGCAAGACGCAGTCAATACCTTCGCTGCGCAGTGCCGATGGTACTGTTATCGACGACTGTGCCGCTAAAGCGGAGTTATTGAACGCAGTTTTCCGAAATTCTTTCACCAGGGAAGACGAATGGAATATTCCAGAATTTGAAACACGAACATCTGCTAGCATGAGTTTCTTAGAAGTAGATACCTTAGGGGTTGCGAAGCAACTCAAATCGCTTGATACGGGCAAGTCTTCAGGTCCAGATTGTATACCGATTAGGTTCCTTTCAGATTACGCTGATACAATAGCTCCCTACTTAGCAATCATATACAACCGCTCGCTCACCGATAGATCTGTACCTACAGATTGGAAAATTGTGCAGGTCGCACCAGTGTTCAAGAAGGGTAGTAGGAGTAATCCATTTAACTACAGACCTATATCATTGACGTCGGTTTGCAGTAGGGTTTTGGAGCATATACTGTATTCAAACATTATGAATCACCTCGAAGGGAACGATCTATTGACACGTAATCAGCATGGCTTCAGAAAACATCGCTCTTGTGCAACGCAGCTAGCTCTTTATTCGCACGAAGTAATGGCCGCTATCGACAGGGGATCTCAAGTTGATTCCGTATTTCTAGATTTCCGGAAAGCTTTTCACACCGTTCCTCACAAGCGACTTCTAATCAAGCTGCGGAGCTATGGGGTATCGTCTCAGTTGTGCGACTGGATTCGTGATTTCCTGTCAGGAAGGTCGCAGTTCGTAGTAATAGACGGCAAATCATCGAGTAAAACTGAAGTGATATCAGGTGTTCCCCAGGGAAGCGTCCTGGGGCCTCTACTGTTCCTGATCTATATAAATGACCTGGGTGACAATCTGAGCAGTTCTCTTAGACTGTTCGCAGATGATGCTGTAATTTACCGTCTAGTAAGGTCATCCGAAGACCAGTATCAGCTTCAAAGCGATTTAGAAAAGATTGCTGTATGGTGTGTCAGGTGGCAGTTGACGCTAAATAACGAAAAGTGTGAGATGATCCACATGAGTTCCAAAAGAAATCCGTTGGAATTCGATTACTCGATAAATAGTACAATTCTCAAGGCTGTCAATTCAACTAAGTACCTGGGTGTTAAAATTACGAACAACTTCAGTTGGAAGGACCACATAGATAATATTGTCGGGAAGGCGAGCCAAAGGTTGCGTTTCATTGGCAGGACACTTAGCAGATGCAACAAGTCCACTAAAGAGACAGCTTACACTACACTCGTTCGTCCTCTGTTAGAATATTGCTGCGCGGTGTGGGATCCTTACCAGGTGGGATTGACGGAGGACATCGAAAGGGTGCAAAAAAGGGCAGCTCGTTTTGTATTATCGCGTTATAGGGGAGAGAGTGTGGCAGATATGATACACGAGTTGGGATGGAAGTCATTACAGCATAGACGTTTTTCGTCGCGGCGAGACCTTTTTACGAAATTTCAGTCACCAACTTTCTCTTCCGAATGCGAAAATATTTTGTTGAGCCCAACCTACATAGGTAGGAATGATCATCAAAATAAAATAAGAGAAATCAGAGCTCGAACAGAAAGGTTTAGGTGTTCGTTTTTCCCGCTCGCTGTTCGGGAGTGGAATAGTAGAGAGATAGTATGATTGTGGTTCGATGAACCCTCTGCCAAGCACTTAAATGTGAATTGCAGAGTAGTCATGTAGGTAGATGTAGATGTACCGATGCGACGCGACTCCCGGCACAGGTGGTGCACTAATCAGCATCTGGAGAGAACTGGGGCCTTTCTTTTCTCGCGCAGCGTTCTTACATATAAAGCCGCGGTGCGGCTGGCTAAGGGAACGCCTGATCAAATCTGCTCTCCCGACTAGCCGCTGGGCTAGTAATGCACCACTTCAAGTTATTCAATAAATCATTGCTTCCTTTGCTGATGCCGATGAAGCTTTCAATTTAATTGTGCAATCAGCACACAATAAAGTATTAATAACAAAAGTCTGACGTGGCTAAGTAAAATGTTTTGGGCGAGAGAATTAATTTAATTACACTGCACGCAGTAGACGAGCTCTGAACTATCTCTTTGGACATACGCTATAGCTATAGTTTTATAGTTATTCTGTTGAAACTTCTCACAATTTTATGATTATAGAGAATCTCTCTTCTACTTAAATTTAAACATCCTAGCTTTATTTATTTACCTACTTAATTTATCTTGCTTCCTTAATTTCTAAGATAAAAACCAGAAAATCATGAATTTCAATTAATATTTTAATTTGTGAGATCCAGTTTCTACTAAATTATTATGCAAAAGGAGTACAGTGTACAGTGTACACGTAGCTACTTTCACCATTCGAGTCTACCCTTGTATTGAAACGAATTATCAGGATCTTAGGATGTTGAAAGCTGATGTTATTTTCAGAGAATTTTGTATACTGTTCTTATGATGTCATCACTGCAAAGGTAACCGAAATCAGTAAAATTAGTTTGCGTACGCACTACAAGGTGACAGTGATGGCTGCACCGAGTTTGAAATTGATTGGCTGGGTGTTAAGAGATTGAACTGCGATTCCATCAGACCCTCCGAGAGAGAAGTGAGACAGTTTGACAGTAAAATAAGTTAGAACGCGGCATGTCATTCTCAAAGGAGAGAGGTCTTCCGAAGTAAGAGTGATTTCAGGTGTGCCTCAGGGCGGTGTCGTAGGACCGTTGCTATTCAAAATATATATAAATGACCTTATGGCCTTGTGGATAACATCGGAAGTTCACTGAGGCTTTTTGTGGATGATGCTGCAGTATATCGAGAGCTTGTAACAATGGAAAATTGTACTGAAATCGAGAAGGATCTGCAACGAATTGACGCATGGTGCAGGGAATGGCAATTGGATCTCAATGTAGACAAGTGTAATGTGCTGCGAATACATAGAAACAAAGATCCTTTATCATTCAGCTACAATATAGCAGGTCAGCAATTGGAAGCAGGTAATTCCATAAATTATCTGGGAATAGGCATTAGGGGTGATTTAAAATGGAATGACCATATAAAATTAATCGTTGGTAAAGCAGATGCGATACTGAGATACATTGGAAGAATCCTAAGGAAATGCAGTCCGAAAACAAAGGAAGTAGGTTACAGTACACTTGTTCGCCCACTGCTTGAATACTGCTCAGCAATGTGGGATCCGTACCAGACAGGGTTGATAGAGGAGATAGAGAAGATGCAAGGGACAGAAGCGCGCTTCGTTACAGGATCATTTAGCAATCGCGAAAGCGTTACGGAGATGATAGATAAATTCCAGTGGAAGACTCTGCAAGAGAGACGCTCAGTAGCTCGGTACGGGATTTTGTTAAAGTTTCCAGAACATACCTCCACCAAGGAGTCAAGCAGTATATTGCTCCCTCCTACGTATGTCTCGCGAAGAGACCATGAGGATAAAATCAGAGAGAGTAGAGCCCACACAGAGGCATACCGACAATCTTTCCTTCCACGAACAATACGAGACTGGAATAGAAGGCGAACCGATAGAGGTACTCAAGGTATCCTCCGCCACACACCGTCAGGTGGCTTGCGGAGTATGGATGTAGATGTAGATGCACTCTCCTCCGCTGTTCAACCTGTAGAATAATAATGTTATGAAGCTGGTTAAATGCGGTACCTGTTCAAGCGAGATGTAATTAAAAAACGGCGGTTAATTAACTGTCTCGTAGAGCAACTGATTTCCAGAACATGATAACACTGTATGTTCAAGATGTTCATACCTTTTTTATTCGAAGATGAAT
Organism: Schistocerca gregaria; assembly: GCF_023897955.1. Classification (NCBI taxonomy): domain Eukaryota; kingdom Metazoa; phylum Arthropoda; class Insecta; order Orthoptera; family Acrididae; genus Schistocerca; species Schistocerca gregaria. The sequence goes on from NC_064922.1 coordinate 949,134,442, forward strand.
TTCTAAGAACACCTTGTGAAACATTTTGGATGCAGCCTGTAGTATATGACAAAAACAATTAAGTAATTGATCTGTAAGTTCATTCAAAGTTGAGGCAAAAAGTAAATGAGTTAGGAAAAAAAATTGTGAGTGTTTTGTTGCAGCTCGAGAAAACGATTGTAGTGAGATAGAAATGAAGAGAATTTTAAATGAAAATGTAAATAAGGCAAATACAGAGAGAAAACGCTCGTATTTTAATCACGCACAAATTGATTATTTAAATTGCGTTTTATCGTTAAACTGTGACCAGAAGCCAGAATACGAGTTTAGCAAGCAGACGTACTTACGCAATACCATAAAGTTTAGCGTCAAACACGAAAACGAGAAAGGAACCGCATAAAAAGTTAGGGCAAGTTTTGTATTGAGAAGAATCCTACACAACGGCGAATCAACCGGCCCGTGTAAAACACAGCCGAGTAAAATAATTACAAGCGGGCCCAAGTTTACGAGCAGTATTGGTGTGTACAGACGCTCGCTCGGAATGAAAAACGATGGAATTAGACAGAATATTAATAAGAAATATGAAATAACTCTACAAGTTTAAAAGCTTGTTTTGTGTGGACATGGCCGCAACCGGTCTGGAGCGAGAGCACTCATCAGTAGACGGGTTCCCGCTTTGCCCCGCACCCTGTGTGTCTGCGGCTGCTTCGAGCAGTCAGTGGTTTAACGCGTTGATAGGCTACTGCGCATCCAGTCGCTCGAATCAGTTTGAAATATGTCGCCGGGACGCTATTCCGAATGTGTAAAATTATAGCCATAGAACTATAATTTAGCTATGGAATAACGAAATGAACGGAATTTTCTTAAGACTGTACAGGTGGCGGACAAAAACGTGGAAACGATGCGAGAAATGCATTCTTGAGCATAAGCGCAGTTACTAGGCAAGCCTGCAGGTTGCGTATGTGACTGCGAACGGCACCTGTGCAATGTCCTCGATAGTTTGCAAGTATAAGTCGTGGCCAGAACAGAGTGTTCAGTGTAGTTGTAAGCGCTTTATGTCGCGGCTATTGAATTCTAAGGTGGAAAAACTGCTGGTGCTACTATTGTGGGTGCTTCCGTAACAAAAGGAGCCGAAGAGTTTGGCGTTTTGAAGAGGCATCAACTGTGTAAGCGCATATTGTGAAAGCGGAGAAACACCGTCCGCTACGTTAGAACCCGGACGAAAGTGAAAGACGGTCATTGAAGAGGATTGTGACGAAAAGTAAACGGACGTCAGATGCAGAAGTCACTGCAGAACTGAATATCGCACTCGCGAACACCGTCAGCAGCAAAAGAAAAAGAAGGAAGCTCCAGAAGCTGGAGATTCCAGGACTAGCTGGGATTCTAAAACCACTCGTCAGTGATGCAAAGGCAGTTTGCAGGAAAACGTGGTGCTGAAGCCATAAAACGTGGACTATAGAGGAATGCAAGAAAATCATTTGTTCGGATTGTAACGTGCCCGAGGAAAATGTATTATGTCGTGCACAAGTGCCCACTAACACAAGAACGGGGCCTGGGCATTTAACGACCGCATCCCAACACGCCACATACACGGTTTTCCGACGGCGGTTGCTCTTCTCTCCTTGCACTTCCTGCTTCGATGTGTCCATAAACGTTCAATTGAGTGTGAAATCTTATGGGACTTAACTGTTAAGGCCGGCCGGAGTGGCCGTGCGGTTCTAGGCGCTACAGTGTGGAGCCGAGCGACCGCTACCGTCGCAGGTTAGAATCCTGTCTCTGGCATGGATGTGTGTCATGTCCTTAGGTTAGTTAGGTTCAAGTAGTTCTTAGTTCTAGGGGACTGATGACCTCAGAAGTTAAGTCGCATAGTACTCAGAGCCATTTGAAAGCCATTAAACTGTTAAGGTCATCAAAATGGTTCAAATGGCTCTGAGCACTACGGGACTTAACTGCTGTGGTCATCAGTCCCCTAGAACTTACAACTACTTAAACCTAACTAACCTAAGGACATCACACACATCCATGCCCGAGGCAGGATTCGAACCTGCGACCGTAGCGGTCACGCGGCTCCAGACTGTAGCGCCTATAACGGCTCGGCCACTCCTGCCGGCTAAGGTCATCAGTCCCTAAGCTTACACACTACTTAACCTAAATTATCCTAAGAACAAACACACACACCCATGCCCGAGGGAAGACTCGAACCTCCGCCGGGACCAGCCGCACACTCCATGACTGCAGCGCCTGAGACCGCTCGGCTAATCCCGCTCGATGTGTCCTGTAATAATTATTATCTAACAGGGTACAGAGCCGCTTAAGCAAACAATGCCAACTTAGTCTCGTAGATTGTAGCCTATGCCCGATGTTATTCAATCTGTATATTGAGCAAGCAGTAAAGGAAACGAAAGAAAAAGTCGGAGTAAGGAATTAAAATCCATGGAGAAGAAATAAAACTTTGATGTTCGCTGATGACATTGTAATTCCGTCAGAGACAGCAAAGGACCTGGAAGAGCAGTTGAATGGAATGGACAGTGTCTTGAAAGGAGGATATAAGATGAACATCAAAAAAAGCAAAACGAGGATAATGGAATGTAGTCGAATTAAGTCGGGTGATGCTGAGGGAATTAGAATAGGAAATGAGACGCTTAAAGTAGTAAAGGAGTTTTGCTATTTGGGGAGCAAAATAACTGATCATGGTCGAAGTAGAGAGGATATCAAATGTAGACTGGTAATAGCAAGGAAAGCGTTTCCGAAGAAGAGAAATTTGTTAACATCGAGTATAGATTTAAGCGTCAGGAAGTCGTTTCTGAAAGTATTTGTGTGGAGTGTAGCCTTTTATGGAAGTGAATCATGGACGATAAATAGTTTGGACAAGAAGAGAATAGAAGCTTTCGAAATGTGGTGCTACAGAAGAATGCTGAAGATCATATGGGTAGATCACATAACTAATGAGGAGGTATTGAAAAGGATCGCATGGACACTCCGGCCGGCTACACCTCCGTCATCGTTACCTACACGTGTCTCTGTTTTGCAGGAAGAAAGGTCTAATGTTCCCTTGAAAACCCATACAGAATCTGTGTTTATCAATTTCGAGTCGGCTGGGAGCCGTTTTGAATGCCAAAGGCTTTCCTACACATTATCAGGCGTGATTATTTGTTGTGTTTTGGTGTTTCTACGTTTTTCTCTAACCCTTGCGTATATACTCGTTAGAAGAATGAGATTTTCACTCTGCAGCGGAGTGTACGCTGATGTGAAACTTCCTGGCAGATTAAAACTGTGTGCGGGACCGAGACTCGAACTCGGAACCTTTCCCTTCTGCGGGCAACTGCTCTACAATCTGAGCTACCCAAGTACGACTCACGCCCCGTCCTCACAGTTTTACTTCCGCCAGCACCTCGTCTCCTATCTTCCAAACTTCACAGAAGTTTGGAGGACGGGGCCTGAATCGTGCTTGGGTAGTTCTGGTCCCGGGTTAGAGTCTCAGTTCGGCACACAGTTTTAATCTGTCAGGAAGTTTTACTCGTTAGAAAGTTTTGAGACGTGGTACTGCTATAGAAGAAGAAGCTGTTGAATCACGGAGCTACAGAAGAATGCTGCAGATTGCATTGGTAGACCGAAAAATTGATGAAGAGGTACTGAATCAAATTGGGGCGAAAATTGAATTTGTAGCGCAACTTGACCAAAACAAGTGATCCGTTGGTAGGAGGCAGCTCGAACTACCATGGAATAAAGTCTGAGGGTTGAAAATTGTAGACGAAGATTTAGGCATGAAAACAGCAATCAGGTTCAAACGGATCTACGTTGCAGGGGAGGCTGCTCAGCACAGAGTAGCGAGGAGAGCTGCAGCAGCCCAGACTGAGGACAGAGGCTCGATAACGTGCGGGTCTTGGGTTCACTGGTAAATTGTCAGACTATGGATCCAAATGTCTCGGGTTCGAGCTCCGGTCACTCCAAAGATTTGTATCCGTCAATTATCACTTCTTTCCTCTGATGTTTGAAATGCGGAAATGATGTGTAACGCCACGGCCCAGAGTCCATGTTAAACTGTGACACACTGGGCAATTGAGTTCAGAAGTTGGAGGGAGATAACGGCGTACCATTTCCAGTAGGATCCTTCGGATTAGTCACAGCTTTAATTTTCATTAGACTCATTAATAATGTCATATTGGTTAGTTTTCGACCTCCTGTTTGTCATAATTAATAAATACACTTCACAGTAGGCCATATAATTCAATTAATATCTTCTGTGGTGAAGGGCAGTGGTTGCTTTCTACAGCTGACAAATAACAGAAAATCAACAACCCTGGGCCCAGTTCTTTAAAGAATCGATTTCCCAAGAATGAAACGTCTCATTAGCTAACAAATGAGTTAATGTGTTAATCACTGGACGTTAAGCATATAAGCGGGAAAAGATTTGGAAGAGGTTTCAAACTATGTTTCAAGTTCGTCGAAAGTCGTTAATTTCTCTCATTATCAAATACTGGATGAAGTAAGTCTGGGTAATTTCCGCTTTATGAGCAATTCTGGCTCAAGATAAACTCACACTTTCTAACAAACACTTGTACCGTGTCAAACCTTTGGCATAGAATTATACCTTATAATGAGCACATTATGCTGGCATTTAAAATTTTTAAATTAGGTCAATAATTATATGGCATATTGAGAAACAAGTTTCTGTTGCACTGGAAGCCATCCAACAGGCAAGCGAAAGTTTAGACAGAGACCTATTTAGCAGTCTAGTGACGTAGATTGTTTCTTCAAAGTACAGAAAATTAAGTGGATAAGAGCAGAGGTGAGCGTCTCTTGAAGAATGTCAGGCATAAAAGAAGTCAGTAAGAAGAAATGAATAAGATACCAGAAATTCCGTTAGTTCGACCACGTTTCTGGAAATATTTCAACACATTTCTTAATACGATGCTCCGAGCCACGAGTTTTTACACGTTGTCTCCGCCGCGAACCGAACTCGAGTATTATCAGCGCCTCGCTGGCTTCAGGGACTGTGACAAGGCGACTTGACCGTCCGGCTACTCTGTGCGGCTCAGTGTACCTGACCTGTGATTAAAAAAAAAAATCATGTATCTTAAAGTGGTACACTACACGTAAAACTGCATCTGAAATTTCAGCCTCAGAACGGACCCATAGCAAATACCACATTGTAGCTACGAATATTCTTGAAATAATTCTTTGGTTTCTCTTCAGTTATTCGATTAATTGAGGTTCTTGATACAATGCATTGAAAAATAAATTTCGTGTTAACGGTGGCAAATTCTCTTTTCCATTATGACAATACAGTGTGAATGGCATTATATCGCGTAACATCAGGTACGAATGATTTTCAGTGTAAAATCTCAACAGCAAATTTATCAAACCGCAATTATAACTGTCAAAACAATTTGGAATTACGTTCAGTGCACATTTAAATGTATCTTTCAAAACAAAAATAGTATTATCCTCATTAACATTCACATTATTTCCTTTACTTTGTCGACACAAAAACTGTCTTTCTAACTCTTCGTCCTTGAGTCCAGTTCGTCACTGTTCTTTTTCGAGGCATAGTCTAAAACGAATATAGTTTCTGAACAATGAGGAAAGTTGTGGCTTTTCAAAATGAAGAAGCTGAAAATCAGGAACACTTCAAATTATGCAGTGACGACGGCAATCGAATACAAAGTTAGTTCCGTTTACTATGAGACAAAAGTAAGTCCGAAAAAGACGGTAATAAACAACTTTTGTTGCCCCCAAAGGTTCCTTTACTACGTTTCAGGTTATCCGCTGCTGTCAACGACCTAGCATTTGTGGCATTGTAGTTGCTCAATATGCTTGTGTTACTGCAAATGAACCCTCTGCAACATTTAAACATGAACTTCCATAGAATTTGATTTCATGGAACGTTTTTACTTTCGTGTATTGTTTCTACGATAGCACCTGATCAGTGTGCTTGGTAGACGTGAGAGACAGAAAAACTTTTCCCATGTGTATATGTCTCTTTACACTCACCTTTCTTAATGGCTACATACACACATGGTTTTTTTGTGCACATGTATGACAAAGTTCCTTTCCCATTAAATAAGTTTCATTGGCCTCCTTTACCAATTAGTTTTAAAAACTCTACCTTTATTTTTGATGTACATGTTGTAGATGCATGTTGGACGAGGATGGGCTGTCAGGAGGTGCCATATAAAAACTCGTCCGAGTTTCCCAAGTGATTTATTATTGCCAGCTACGTGTATCCGGTGGTGTGACATGCCCCGCCGTGCAGGAGGGCTGTCACCCTCAAATGACTTGTTAATGGACCAGCACCTTTTTTATATCCGGCGGTGCGCCTCTGTTTTGCAAACGCGCCGCTCTGAGTCATGTACTCATGGGTTGCGCCAGTGGACCCCTTCTGCCTGTAACTTGCGCCATGCACACTGCTGCGTTTACTCTTTCCAGTGGCTCTATGGCGCTTTGGCCTCCATTCCACTTCGCAACCGCTGGTAGCGTAACTTGCTGTCAACAGGCCCGCGCCTCGCTTTAACTCGTGCGCTCAGAAATATTGCACCGAAGATAACCTTTTTCCATCTTAAACAGTGGTGCTACTACAATGTATTGAAATTATGATTGGTCAGTAAAACAGCTGCATTATCGTTATGGATGTCCTCAGTCGTATTACTTTCTTCACGAAGACTGTGTCTGTGTAGTTGGAGGTTTTAGTCCTTCCTCAGGCATGGGTGTATGTGTGAGTTGTCCATACCATAAGTTAATATAAGTTGGATTAAGTAGTGTGTAGGCCTAAGGACCGATGATCTCAGCAGTTTGGTCCCATAAGGCCTTATGACAAATTTCCAAATATAATTTGCGTATAATAAGGGAAGTCAGAAAGCATAGTTATACAAAATGAAGAAATTAAAGTTAGGAACTTGCTTCAAATTTTCAATTAACGGCGGCGAATGATCACAAAGTTACTCTTACAGAAAAGTAAGTGAAATATCGGCGCCAATACACAACGCTATTGATAGATCCGTTAATGCGATATTTTGATTTTAACTGCTGACATCAGCAGTTTTCTGATAGAAGCTGCCCGTATGCGATTTTTACTGCAAATGAACCATGTACACATGAACGACGCTAGAATGCAATTTCAGAAACTTTACTTACGTGTCTCATCTCTACAATAGCAGCTGATCGACACGCAGGGCAGAAGTTTGTAGCGTTTCAATTTTCGATGCCCATGTGTTGGAGATTTTAATGCTGTATAGAGAAGATATCATCAGAATTATGAAGTTTAAAGCATCTACTTCCTTTTACCTCTCTTAACGGCTATGTACACATACGATTTTTTTCTTTGTGCACACCAACGGCATAGTACCTTTCGAATTAGATAAGTTACATTGGCCTGTTTGTATAATTAATATTAAGAATCAGTACTTCAATTTTAGTATTTACGTATTAATATTATGGTATGCATATTGTCTGTTCTTTCGGACAGGTCTGATGCATGTCATCATTCGTCCCCTTCCGGGAATACATTGAGACTATGGGCAAAGGGGAAAGTGAACGGCATCACCAAAGAGATGAACAGCAGTTCGGAATTTGGGTTGGGTGGGAAGCATGTCCAGATGACCAGGGTAGTCAAAGCTATCATTCGCAAGAAGCGGAGCATCCGTGTACGATTCAACATTACATTCATAACCAAACGGAAAGTTGTGTTGGACCGAGACTCGAACCCAGATACTCTGCCTTTTGAGGACTCGTCCAGGTGGCCGAGCTCATCAAGTCGACTGTTTGTAACAAGAAGGGTGTCCGGGTTCAAGTGTAGGACAGGCACAAATTTTCAGCTGTAGCTGTAGATACACTTTAAACCCCAGATTATCAATGTCATAGATTTCCCTTTAGCTATAGAATATGTCTTATAGCGCTTCTCACGTATGAGTCTTTAACTAATATATACACTGCCCGTCTGTTCTGTGGTGTACGCGGAGCTTCAGCTTAGCCACTGTGGAGCGCCTGTGAGCCGGCTGAAGTGACGAGACGTGTGTCTGTCTTTCCAGGCTTCTGGCTGATGCACTGCCACTTCGTGTTCCACCAGCTGAGCGGCATGGAGCTGGTCCTGCAGGTGGGCGAGCCCGAGGACATGGCTCCGCCCCCGCGGGGGTTCCCCACCTGCGGCGACTTCCTGCCGCCCCTCTGACGCCGGCGGGCCGCCGCCGCCCCGCCACGGCTCACCCCACTGTCACAGCACCCTGTATCGCCAGTCATCTGGAAATAGGGCTCTTGCGGCGGACACCACCTTCAGGCAACGCGAACAAAGTGCATAATATATCTCAAAGGAAAAGCTTTACTTGTTATTTATTCTTATGAATATTAAATCATTTCTTTGTGTTAATATTTTCGCTTTTTATTGGATAAGATGATAGACCATGTGTACGAGATGTGTGGAAAAAGGAATGGGGTTGATATTTTTGTCTAACAAAGTTTTTTGGTTTTTCGAACAACAAAATTGTCTTCTAAATAAAACCGCCTTCCCTTGCTGCAACTTAACTTATTTTTCCCAGACGCGTTTCGCCTTTTTCTTACTTTGAGGTATCTTCAGTACGATCTAGAACGATACAGTTTTATTATCTTCAGATTGTCTAACAGTTCACGTCTCATTTTTTTAAAAGTAAATAAGTAGTTACTTACAATTTGTTGGCATCTGCGTTTCCTCTCATCTCGTCTGGAGTTCGCACCACCACTTCATTTCCGAAACATAAGCAGAATTTTATGTTCTGAACTTTTTCTTTCACACTTTTCTTTTTCTTTTTTATTGTGCACTGTTATTACTTTGCTACCAGTTATAGCTACTTGTTCGAAAACTGTACTTTTAAAGACGTAAATATTGTGTATTCATGCTGTGTTTCCTCCTGTTTGGTTTGTTTACCTATACGTTGCTAATCTAGAGAAGTCTATGTTGAAAACTGATGTCTATTCATGATGCTTGTATCTCTACGTGCGTGTTTGTATCTGTGTGTGTGTGGTTGTAGAGTGTTGAATATGAATGTAATAGCTGTCAGAGAGAGTGGCTGAAAGCTTTGGTGGTCAGCTGGTGTGAGTTTTGGTTTACATGTTCTGTGGAGGGATTCATGGACAAGTGAGTGAAAAGGTGTTGGGTGGTATTATTGTTACTATCATTATGATAATAATGATCTTTTGGATTGTTATTCTGTTACTTTATCTGTTGGTGTAAACAATGAATTATTTGCCATGTGTACTTGGTTATTCAACATGGTTTTCTTTGCTGTTTTGGTTTCGTGTGTGGTATCGTTCTATGTAGATCCCACTGAAGATGCTTTAGAGTAAGAAAAAGGCGAAACGCATCCGGGAAAAATAAATTAAGTTGCTGCAAGAAAAGGCTGTATTATTTACAAAACAAGTATTTCTGTATTTGCTGCAGAAGATGTCCACGCAGACAAACTTGTTAACAATACTCCTCCCTTCAAAGTAGTTTTCTTCGGCAGCTAAACGCTGGTGGAGCTGTTGTTCCCAATATTGGTAGCAGCGGTGAAAGGCTTCAAGTGGTAGGGCCTTTAACATGTCCGTCACATTCGTTTGAACATTGTCCAGAGCCCCAAAATGATGTACTTTAAAAACATTTTTCAACTTCAGGAAAAGAAAAAAACCGCAAAGGCTCAGATCAGGTGAATCGGCAGGCTGTGGAACTACAGGAGCGGCTTTTGTGGTCGAAAATTCCGTGACGCAATTGGGGGTGTGACATGGGGAGTTGTCATGATGAAGCATCCACTTCTCTGCAGTGTCCAGTCTCACTCGATTCATCCTTGCCCTGAGTCTTGCAAGCACATCTTTGTAAAACACTCTACTGACAATTTGTTCTGCGGTAACAAAATTTCTATACACGATTCCTTAATGTCAAAAAAGCAACTTTTTGAAATTGAAGGTCTCCTTGAGCGAGGTTCATCTTCAATGTGTTCTCGGCCTTCCAAAAACGAGTTGCTCCAGCGAAAAAGTTGTGATCTTCATATCGCCAGTTCCAGTTTTTCAAAGGTCACACTCTCGGGTTCTTCAAGTTTAACATAAAACCAGATGTCATAACGTTTCTCTAAGTTCCGGTGTTCCATTTTAGTAACACACGACAAAAACATAACTTCACTGATGGCACTAGCAAATTCGGACTGAGCATTAGGAAGGGATGAACACACCGGTCTACACAAACATAACAATGCAGCGTGGCCAGATTGCTCGCAGTGTTGTCAGCCTTATTACTTTCCTCACACAGCTCTTATACTCAGCTCATGATATTTAAGACTGCACTCTCACACATTAAGGTGTCGTCTTCTTCCATCATATACTAAAATGTGGTTCCCAATTTACTTAGCACATTACATTTTGGATCGATAAGGGTTACTCGACTGAGAACGCCATTTACACAGGAAATACGCTCATAAAAAAAGTTTTGTATCACGAGGGTTCCCCGATCTCCTGAAGATAAACGCAGACTGTGGATATTGTATCACAGACACAGTCCCTTTGACTGTTCAAGGATGTCACTAAAACCGCCCAAAGATGTAAACTACCATGCATGAGCAGCGCCTATTACACGGAGGGGGTCCGACAGCCGATCAGTTCCGGTCATTCCACCAGGAAGGAGGTACACGGCTCGTGTTGTCTGTAGTTGAACCATGCCCAGACGGTCAATACCGCGGTTCGATCGCGTCCGCATTATTGCTTTGAGCCAGGAAGGTCTCTCAACAAGGGAAGTGTCCACGCGTCTCGGAGTGAACCAAAGCGATGTTGTTCGGACATGGAGGAGATACGGAGAGACAGGAACTGTCGGTGACATGCCTCGCTCGGGCCGCTCAAGGGCTACTACTGCAGTGGATGACCGCTACATACGGATTATGGCTCGGCGGAACCCTCACAGCAACGCCACCATCTTGAATAATGATTTTCGTGCAGGCCAGGACGTCGTGTTACGACTCAAACAGTGCGCAATAGGCTGCATGATGCGTAACTTCACTCCCGACGTCCATGGCAAGGTCCATCTTTGCAACCACGACACCGTGCAGCGCGGTACAGATGGGCCCAACAACATGCCGAATGGACCGCTTGAGATTGGCATCACTTTCTCTTCAGCGATGAGTGTCACATATGCCTTCAACCAGACAATCGTCGGAGACGCGTTTGGAGGCAACCCGGTCAGGCTGAACGCCATAGATGCACTGTCCATTGAGTGGTGTGGCATTATGTGTTGCCGAAGTACGCCGCTGGTGGTGATGGAAGGAGCTGTGACGGCTGTAAGATACGTGAATGCCATCCTCCTATCGATAGTGCAACCACATCGGCAGCATATGGGTGACGCATTCGTCTTCATGGAGGATAATTCGCGCCCCCATCGTGCACATCTTGTGAATGGCTTTCTTCAGGACAACGCATCGCTGGATTAGAGTGGCCAGCATGTTCCCCAGACATGAACGGTATCGAACATGCCTGGGACAGATTGAAAAAGGGGAGTTTATGGACGGCCTGACCCGCCAACCACTCTGAGGGCTCTACGTCGAATCGTCGGGACAACCTGGACCAACAGTGCCTCGATGAACTTGTGGATAGTATGTCACCATGAGTACAGTCATGCATCAATGAAAGAGGACGTGCTACCGAGTGTTGGGAGGTACAGGTGTGTATAGCAATCTGGACCACCACCTGTGAAGGTCTCGTTGCATGGTGGTACAACATGCAATGTGTCGTTTGCATGAACAATAAGAACGGCGGATATGATGTTTATGTTGATCTCTATTCCAATTTTCTGTACAGGTTCCGGAACTCTCGGAACCGAGGAGATGCAAAGCTTTTTTTGATGTGTGTATTACAAGCCTTAAACAGGAAAATATCACCAGTTCGCAAATTTTGTGGTCTTTCCAAGCAGTCTGACTTCGTTTACTGACTTACTGTTAGAAAAATGTAACGTTCATTAATCTCGTGGTTTTACAAGTAGTTTCAATCATATTCAACAAACAGAATTCAGAAAGTTGTGCTGAATAATTGAATCAATCTTGAAAGTAAGAAAAATTTGGTGATTGGAGAGAAATCACGAAGAGCGTCACACAGGGTTCTGGTTTGGGTCCACTCCTATTCCATATGTATGGCAACCGCTCTCCACTTAATATTCATCAAGCACAATTAGTACTTTTCGCAGAGGGTACTAGTTTTATGCTCCGTGCTGAGAATGTCGTGAATGGACAAACGGATCAACAAATTAATCCTTCAAGAACTCACATGGACAAGAGGTTGTCCAGTATCTGTTTCCAGCGAACGAGGCGGAAATTAAATGCGGTTGAAGCGTTCACAGGAATTTGCATATACAAATGTTCGTTAAAAAACATTAGTGCAAATTTTGGCTCTCACGTAAGTGTCAGGGGATGATTTCCACACTTGGTGCATCAGTACACAGTTCCACACCCGCCCATTCGTTATAGTTCTAGAATTACTTATCCACTCAGACATGAATACAGTTTATGCTAGGGAATAAAAATGAGGCGATTATTACAGAAAAATCATTTTTCACGACACAGTTCAATCACTATTCATAGGCGTCGTCCTGTTCTTTCATACAATGAAATTAGCACTGGGGAGACGGTTTACAGCTTTACTTTAGTAATAATTTCATTCCGAGCCCCCAATAGCAGTAATGTAAGCTGCTATAATCGAAAATTACTCAATACATTCGACAAAACCACAAGTCCTTCTGTCCTCTTTGTTCTAACAGTTTTGGCGCGAAATCACAGATCGCCACATGTTCACTTACGCCGATGTATACCTCGTAATTGGTACTCACACAAATACTCGTAGCGCTTCCAGTTCACCAAATATATGCTTGCACACTTGCACTGTTAAACAGCAGTCTTTATCGAAATAAATCGCCGCGAGAAATTTTTACTGAAATGACCACATGTGCCACCCACCGGCCAATTCCGCCACCCACATGCTCACCGTCTGCCGGATGGCTGACCCCCGGCCAAGATGGCCGCCGGCTTATATAGGCTCGGATGTCTACCCCATGAGGTTATGCAAGAACCAGTCTCAACAGTTGAGGTTACAAATTTTGACTCACAGATCCCTCAACAGAAATAAGTACACCATACGAACCGCGTTGAAAAGTACATCTTATCTACTATGTTACGTTAAGTTCTAGGGTTATTCAATCGCCTGTTTTTGTAAAATTTCGCCACTTAGCGCAAATTTGTTTGTTTACTTCTGTGGTGCAAGGTTTTAAGATAGAACTGCATATAGCACTGTTTTTAGACGTAATCTATAGCAATCTACACATTGCGCTGCTCAAAATCTTCATATCTGTAATAATTAATTATGGGCGATAAATGCTAATAATTATTTGCAAACAATGAAAACCATTGCAAGTGAAGTGTATAGTATAACTTAACTAGTTTAAAATACGTGCGATGGCACCCAAAATATTGTATAGTGCTGTTCTTTACGTCATGAATTTTCTATTGAATTTTATAAACAATTTCCCATCAAACTTTGTTTATTGCTTTGGTTACGGGCTTAAATATTTCTGAATCTTAACATATGACTGCGGCACTCGATCTGCTATGACGAGACGTTGTAATGAGGGCTCGCTCATGTCTGTAAGTTATTTACTTCTTTTATTAATTTTTTCAGTATTCGTGATATTAAGCAATTTTCAAGTTAGTGTACCTTTGCGCCTCTTTACTTAAAATAAAGATCGACCTTGCAGAAGGTGCATATTGCTGACCATTATGCACTGCCGCGCCGCTCTTCACCGTATGTTACATAGTTTTCGCGTAATGCGCGAAAGTCCAAACAACGCCCCAAGCTGCGGGCCACACCACAGAAACGCCTTAACAAATCTGAATTTGCAATTCGAGTGTTAGCAGACATAGGCGACATAAAAATGAAAAACCTTGCACCCCTTGCCTACTTTCATTACATAATGTCATATGATATAATATTTTGGGGTAATTCTTCAAGTCAAACAAAAGTTTTCAGAGTCCAAAAGCGTGTAATACGTATTATTTGTGGAGTAAATTCACGGACGTCCTGTAGAAACCTCTTCAAAGAACTGGGTATACTAACTACTGTCTCTCAGTATATTTACTCCTTTATGGAATTTGTCCTAATAATATATCTCTTTTTCCAACAAACAGCTCAGTTCATACATACAATACCAGGAACAAAAATGATCTGCACAAGGACTTAAAAGCACTTACTTTACTTCAAAAAGGGGTCCACTACACAGGAACACTGATCTTCAATAATTTGCCAGCAAACATAAAAAAATTAGTTACAAATAAAGGTCAGTTTAAAAGGAGCCTGAAAGACTTACTAGTGGCCAACTCCTTCTACTCCATTGACGAATTTTTTAATAGAAACAAATGATGTATTGTATATACTCATACTATTAGTATTGTTATTGTAGCTTAAAAAATTGACATGTTCTACATCGACGAGGATCTCCTCAGGACGGATGTATGGAACGAGAAACTAATCTAACCTAACGTGGCCGCCCGGCGACCGTTGCAAATCTCGCGCGGGCGCGCCAGTCGCTTCGGCGAATCGCACACCATGTCGCGCGCTCGCTCTCCACAAAGCAATCCTTGCATACTAGAAATATTCATCTAGTAGCGGGGGCTTGTACCGTCACAACTCTTGAGGTGACAAAAGTCGTGGGAACCTCCTAATATAATGTCGGACCTGGTTCTGCCCAGCAAAGTACAGCTCCTTGACTTGACATGGACTCAACGTGCTGTTGGAAGTCCCCTGTACAAATTTTGAGCCATGCTGCCTCTATAGCCCTCCATAATAGCCAAAGTGTTGCCGGTGCAGGATTTTGTGCACCAAGTGACCTCTTGAAGATGTGCCATAAATGTCTGATGTGACTCGTGTTGGACGACTGGACGATTTGGATAGCCAAAATATTCGTCTGAACTGTCCAGCAGGTTCATCAAACCAGTAGCGGACAGCTGTGGACCGGTGACGTGACACATCGTCATCCACAAAAATTCCGTCGTTGTTTCGGGAAATGAAGCATATGAATGGCAGAAAATGGTCTCCAAGAAGCCGAACATAACCACTACCAGTCAACGCCCCGACACGAGAGAATCCGCCTATTGCCACGTTGAAGGTCGGTTAACTCTTTAGTGGTTAAAACTCATCTTACATATTTTTCAGAAGTAAAAGGTCACAAAATGTCTGCTGTCGTAATAAATATCTACAATACATCTACATACATACTTCGCATGCCACCATATGGTGCTTGGCGGAAGGTACCCTGTGCCACTAACAGTCATTTACTTTCCTGTTCCACTCGCAAACAGAGCGAGGGAACAAGGACTGTCTGCTCGCCTCCATACGAGTCCTAATTTCTGTAATCTGTAATTTTGTCCATCCCGTAACGGACGTTGGTGGGAGTGGGGTCGCACTGCAGTGAGCTTCAAAGGCCAATTCTATTACCTTTCTCAATAGCGTTTAGCGAAAAGAACGTCTTCCCTCCAGAGATTACCATCTGAGTTCACAAAACATTTCCGTAGTACTCGCACGACTGACTGCAAGAAATCAAACCTAGCAGCCTGCCTCTGAATTGTTTCGCTGTCTTCCTTCCCTCCGACCTGGTGGAGACCCAAAGCACTCGAACAGAAGTCAAGAGTAGAGCAACTAGTGTTCTATACGCGGTCTCCTTTACAGATGACCCATACTTAGCTGAAATTCTCCCATCAGACCAAAGTCCACCACTCGCCTTTTCAATACAGTCCTTACGTGCTCGTTCCATTTCATATGCCTTTACAGTGCTATGCCTAGGTATTTAATTCACATGACTGTGTCAAGTGCCACACTACTGGCGCTGTATTCGAAGATTAAGGGATTGTTTTTCCTACTGACCTACATTAACGTAACAAACTTCTATTCATCACAGCAACCAGACAATTTGTCCAAGTCATCTTGCGTCCTCCTACAGTCACTCAATAACCACACTTTCCTGGACACCACAGCGACTGTAGTAGTCTTCGTAAATGTTCTAGGGTACGCTGTCATCAGTATAATCTAATACACTGGATCTAGACTGTTTGGGTGGACATAGTATGTACTCACTTTGACCGGCCTCCTCCTTTTGTTCAAAAAATTTCAAATGTGTGTGAATTCCTAAGGGACCAAACTGCTGCGGTCCTCGGTCCCTAGACTTACACACTACTTAAACCAACTTAACGCCAAGGAGAACACTCACACCCATGCTCGAGGGAGGACTCTTACCTCCGGCGGGAGGGACCGCACAATCCGTGACATGGCGCCTCAAACCGCTCGGCCACTCCGCGCGGCCCTCATTGTCTTCTGGAGATAAACCTCGTGTACTGCTTGAACAGCCTACTTCAGTCAGGTTCTTCCTGTTCTTCAAAATCAGTTCATCTATCCAGTGTAAACGTCATTTATTTCTGTGTCATCCTCATCATATGGCTAAATCATTGTATTATATAATATATTCACGAAATCTCTATCCTAGGCCTCGATTACATTTCCATATTCAACACGTCACATTTTTATCCCTAATATTTGGATCACATTCGTAGGATTAATTCTCTTCCTGTTATCACTGTACGCACTTCGCATATAAACACTCCAAGAGACACATTCGTACTGCAGCTTTACCATTCACGTAACTCAAGCACACGTTAGTGCAGCTACAACCCGCTACTGTCTGATGGCGTTAGCAGACAAACACGTAGTTTTGGATGGAAATAACACAGAACACTGTTGTGTTTATTATCGAGTGTTAGTCTAAGCATGGTTTCGTGCTTTTCCTAGCGGTCGAGGTCAAAGGTGTCCCTTGTCAGAACGTGTTCACGAATTGTGCAGCAGTCCTATGTTTAGGACACTGATCGGTAGTTTTGTGTGTCCCTTATTTTACCGTTGTCCTTTTTTATAGTCGCTTGGGCAAGAGGGTCACGATAAATACAAGCTAAGTAAGGGGCCAGTGCCTTCGGTTACTCTGTAAAATCGAACCCGAATTCCATGCGGACCTGGCAACGTATTTGCTTTCGACTATTGAAAGGTATCTTTACAATTAAGGGGTATCTTTACAATTAATCTCAATATGGATGTAAAGTGCGGTCTCAATACAACTATCTACATCAACATATATGTGTGGCGGAGCGCAAACGGAATGCAGTAGGATGTGCCGTACATCAGAGCTGGATGAAGCACGGAGTGGAATTTTAGCAATGACAGCGTACACGAAAGTTCTGGCGAAAGAACATTTATTAGATCGGTAAATTTAATTGCACACATGTATATGTGTAGTGAGTAATATGATGGTGGCTGTTCCCTGCATTCTATTAGGTCACATTAATTAAACCTACAACTTTACTTCGGAGTCCCCTGCAAGGTCTATGATCTTTTGGAAAGGAATGATCAAAGGATGGTTTAATTAAGAACACTTACATTCACACGCACTTGGGAGGCTAACAGGAAGGGAAAGAACTAAAAACCTTCACCACAGCACACTTGCGTAGCAAGAGGGGCCGTTACCTTGATTTTAACATGCGGGATAAATGAATAAAATTTTTATTAAAGTGAACTGCTATAAAAATGAAGCATAAATAAGAATCACAATTAATTAAGATATTCTACGGTGGAACATCATTGTGACCTTGGCTCTGTAGAGTTTCTCATTAGATCAAGGCCACGTGGTCCTCACAAACAAAAGCGTGCGGAAGGAAAGTTATCAAGTGAGACGAAATGCACAAAATTCGGTCATAAAATCACGGAAGTCATACGCAATGTCCATCCTCTAGCGAAAGGGATACTAAACGAAATGAACTGAATCACAATAAACTCAACACGGCTCCACGTGTTTGGTTAACAGTTCAATTGAACAATAGCCCACACCGTCCCTGGATTTCAACGCATTTAACACTCGCCAGTTAGCAAGTAAAAGTAACCTCTGGCGTGCCACAGGGGAGTGTTATGGGACCATTGCTTTTCACGATATATATAAATGACCTTGTAGATAGCGTCGAAAGTTCCATGCGGATTTTCGCGGATGATGCTGAAGTATACAGAGAAGGTGCAGCATTAGAAAATTGTAGCGAAATGCAGGAAGACCTGCAGCGGATAGGCACTTGGTGCAGGGAGTGGCAACTGACCCTTAACATAGACAAATGTAATGTATTGCGAATACATAGAAAGAAGGATCCTTTATTGTATGATTATATGATAGCAGAACAAACACTGGTTGCAGTTACTTCTGTAATATATCTGGGAGTATGCGTGCGTACGATTTGAAGTGGAATGACCATATAAAATTAATTGTTGGTAAGGCGGGTACCAGGTTGAGATTCATTGGGAGAGTCCTTAGAAACTGTAGTCCATCAACAAAGCAGGTGGCTTACAAAACACTCGTTCGACCTATACTTGAGTATTGCTCATTAGTGTGGGATCCGTACCAGGTCAGGTTGACGGAGGAGGTAGAGAAGATCCAAAGAAGAGAGGCGCGTTTCGTCACAGGGTTATTTGGTAACCGTGATAGCGTTACGGAGATGTTTAGCAAACTCGAGTGGCAGACTCTGTAAGAAAGGCGCTCTGCATCGCGGTGTAGCTTGCTGTCCAGGTTTCGAGAGGGTGCGTTTCTGGATGAGGTATCGAATATATTGCTTCCCCCTACTTATACCTCCCGTGGAGATCACGAATGTAAAATTAGAGAGATTCGAGCGCACATGGAGGCTTTCTGGCAGTCGTTCTTCCCGCGAACCATAGGCGACTGGAACAGAAAAGGGAGGTAATGACCGTGCACGTAAAGTGCCCTCCGCCACACACCGTTGGGTGACTTGTGGAGTATAAATGTAGATGTAGATGTAGATGAAGTAAAAATTGTCACACACGATAATAAACGGTGAACGATGAAAGGAATCATTTACTTTGACTGACTTTGAAATACTTATATAAAACACAACATTAACTCCCCATCGAAAGGCACACCTACCGTCAGTAGGTCCGCCCCATTAGCTGAACGGTCAGCGCGTTGGAGTGCCACGCACGGGGGCCCGGGTTCGATTCCCGGGTGGGAAAGGAGATTTTCTCCCCTCAGGGACTGGGTGTTGTGCTGACCCTTTCATCATTTCCTCCCAATTGTCGACGCGCAAGTCACCCAATGTGGCGTCGCACTCAATAAGACACTTGGCGGCTGAAATTCGCGCCTAGGAACTCCCCACCTCTGACGTCATACGATCATTTCCATTTTCCGTCAGTAGGTCTCTGCCGTCTCACGTCCCACGGAACACTCCGCGAGCATTCGCTCTCCAACCAAGACCGCTCCACGTATCTACGGAAGTGGCCAGAGGAACCCTTACTGTGGTGCCAACCTATGCAGAAGGATCGTCGAAGGCAAACAGAAACCTCTTTTGCTACCTGGCACGTGTTTCCTAAGTTGGCTGTTCTGACACAGTGGCAGACTACTACTACACTCCCACCCATCTACCCACTGAAATCCTTGCACACCCTCATTCATACATTCAGCTGATCGGTCAAGAAGAACAAAGGACAGATACAATGAAATATGGATCTTAAATGTATCAAACATGCGTGTGGCGCTCCGACAAGTTTCAATAACCTAATGAAACGTCGAAACGAAATATGGATAGTATACTGTGGCCATCACTAACACACTCAACTGCTCAGTCTTTTCCGTTTTCTTCTTTACATCTAGGGTAACAGACCATTTGTAAATAACTTAGGTGCCAGAGGCAAAGAAATGAAGCTGTGTGGTATGGCAAAATCAAGAAGAGGCTCGTGCAGAGTTCCTTCACTGTTTCAGTTGCTTCTCTGCGCCAGGGCCTGGGTGTCTGTTACTATGTCCTCCACACTTGAGTCTGTACGATGGTATGTTTATTCGATCCTACTCGTGAATCAGCTCTTAAATGCTGGATTTAAAACTTCAGCTTTCCTTTTTCTGTCCTTTTTCCCCGCAGCAGACTGGTCAATGAGTGGGTGGATAGAAAACTTTTACCCGCTTAGCGATTTTACGCGGGATCAGAATTTTCTCCGATGCAAAATGGTTCAAATGGCTCTGAATACTATAGGACTTAACTTCTGAGGTCATCAATCCCCTAGAACTTAGAACTCCTTAAACATAACTAACGTTAAGGACATTACACACATCCACGCCCGAGGCAGGATTCGAACCTGCGACGTACCGATCGCGCGGCTCCAGACTGTAGCGCCTAGAACGGCTCGGTTTCTCCGGTTCTCAGCAGGATTTTGTGCTAAGATAAGTCGGTGGAAATCGTAAATTTCGCGCATTGATCTTTTTACAGACGTAGGAATTTCCGTTAACTTTTTCCTGTCGTCATTTGCGCGTTCTGTTTTGAATCGAGATAACAATAGTCACTGATTCCTCAGCATTTTCCAAATTTTGTTATTAAACCACGATGGTTCTTTTTCGTCCTTAATCCACTTACTCGCCACATAGTACTCCTGAGCGGGATTTACAGTCAGTTCAAACCTTGCCCACAATTCCTTTACGTCCGTCGTAATGGAACTAAATACGGCCTATTCATTGAGTGGGACGCTTACAAGAGCTTATCTGCTCGTTCTAGCAAAAGTACCCTCTTGGCCTTTATTAGCCATAATCGCTGTGATGATATCATGAACACCAATTCCCTGTATCTATACTGATGCTCGCACCTGATTGCCATGCAGCGGGCCCGGGATCGATTCCCTGCCGCGTTGGAGATTTTCTTCTCTCGGGAACTTGTCTTATGCTCATCATCATCATCGACACACAACTCAGCTAATGTGGCGCCAGCTGAAAATGCTCTATACTGATAATATCGACAAAGGTCAGGCCTGTCTGTAAATATCAGGTCTAAAATATTTCATTACGTGAGGGCTGTCGTAATAACCGCTAAAGTTTTTGGAAAACGTCTTCACAATTACTTCACAATACTGTCTGCCCGTACCACTCGCAACGAATCCACATACTCGATAGGTTAAAGTCGTCTCCAAACAATACTGCATGATTTGGCTATTTCCGCACTACTGCGCCTGTACTTCTCTTGAATTATTGTAAAACTGTCGCGACGTGATTAGGTGGACGATATAAACATCCGATAAGTAACTTGAGTTCACCTAAGGCTGTTACTAGCGTCCAGATAATTTCACAGTCAGGCTCAGTGTCGACCTCAATACACACATTATTTCCGTTGACTGGACTGAACGCTCCCCCCTCCTACGGCGTCAAATCTGTCTTTTCGATATACGTTCCTTGCCTCTGGGGCAAAGAAATGAAAGAGGAAGCCGCCTTGTAGAATTTTGCACAGAGTACAACTTAATCATAGCTAGCACTTGGTTCAAGAATCATAAAAGAAGGTTGTATACATGGAAGAAGCCTGGAGATACTAAAAGGTGTCAGATAGATTATATAATGGTAAGACAGAGATTTAGGAACCAGGTTTTAAATTGTAAGACATTTCGAGGGGCAGATGTGGACACTGACCACAATCTATTGGTTATGACCTGTAGATTAAAACTGAAGGAACTGCAAAAAGGTGGGAATTTAAGGAGGTGGGATCTGGATAAACTGAAAGAACCAGAGATTGTACAGAGTTTCAGGGAGAGCATAAGGGAGCAATTGATAGGAATGGGGGAAAAAAATACGGTGGAAGAAGAATGGGTAACTCTGAGAGATAAAGTAGTGAAGGCAGCAGAGGATGAAGTAGGTAAAAAGACGAGGGCTTGTAGAAATCCTTGGGTAACAGAAGAAGTATTGAATTTAATTGATGAAAGGAGAAAATATAAAAATGCGGTAAATGAAGCACGCAAAAAGGAATACAGACGTCTCAAAAATGAGATCGACAGGATGTGCAAAATGGCTAAGCAGGGATGGCTAGAGGACAAATGTAAGGATATAGAGGCTTATCTCACTAGGGGTAAGATAGATACTGCCTACAGGAAAATTAAAGAGACCTTTGGAGAAAAGAGAACCACTTGTACGAACATCAAGAGCTCAGATGGAAAACCAGAACCCAGTCCTAAGTAAAGAAGGGAAAGCAGAAAGGTGGAAGGAGTATATAGGGGGTCTATACAAGGGCGATGTACTTGAGGACAATATTATGGAAATGGAAGAAGATGTAGATGAAGATGAAATGGGAGATACGATACTGCGTGTAGAGTTTGACAGAGCACTGAAAGACCTGAGTCGAAACAAGGCCCCCAGAGTAGACAACATTCCATTGGAACTACTGAAGGCCTTGGGAGAGCCAGTCCTTACAAAACTCTACCATCTGGTGAGCAAGATGTATGAGACAGGCGAAATACCCTCAGACTTCAAGAAGAATATAATAATTCCAATCCCAAAGAAAGCAGGTGTTGACAGATGTGAAAATTACCGAACTATCAGTTTAATAAGTCACAGCTGCAAAATACTAACGCGAATTCTTTACAGACGAATGGAAAAACTAGTAGAAGCCGAATCCAGTTTGGATTCCGTAGAAATGTTGGAACACGTGAGGCAATACTGACCCTACGACTTATCTTAGAAGCTAGATTAAGGAAGGGCAAACCTACTTTTCTAGCATTTGTAGACTTAGAGAAAGCTTTTGACAATGTTGACTGGAATACTCTCTTTTAAATTCTGAAGGTGGCAGGGGTAAAATTTAGGGAGCGTAACGCTATTTACAATTTGTATAGAAACCAGATGGCAGTTATAAGAGTCGAGGGACATGTAATGGAAGCAGTGGTTGGGAAGGGAGTGAAACAGGGTTGTAGTCTCTCCCCGGTTTTGTTCAATCTGTATATTGAGCAAGCAGTAAAGGAAACAAAAGAAAAATTTGGAGTAGGTATTAAAATCCATGGAGAAGAAATAAAAACTTTGAGGTTCGCCGATGACATCGTAATTCTGTCAGAGACAGCAAAGGACTTGGAAGAGCAGTTGAATGGAATGGACAGTGTCTTGAAAAGAGGATATAAGATGAACATCAACAAAAGCAAAACGAGGATAATGGAATGTAGTCGAATTAAGTCGGGCGATGCTGAGGGAATTAGATTAGGAAAAGATACACTTATAGTAGTAAAGGAGTTTTGCTATTTGGGGAGCAAAATAACTTATGATGGTCGAAGTAGAGAGGATATAAAATGTAGATTTTCAATGGCAAGGAAAGCGTTTCTGAAGAAGAGAAATTTGTTAACATCGAGTATAGATTTAAGTGTCAGGAAGTCTCTTCTGAAAGTATTTGTATGGAGTGTAGCCATGTATGGAAGTGAAACATGGACGATAAATAGTTTGGACAAGAAGAGAATAGAAGCTTTCGAAATGTGGTGCTACAGAAGAATGCTGAAGATTAGATGGGTAGATCACATAACTAATGAGGAAGTATTGGATAGGATTGGGGAGAAGAGAAGTTTGTGGCACAACTTGACCAGAAGAAGGGATCGGTTGGTAGGACATGTTCTGAGGCATCAAGGGATCACCAATTTAGTATTGGAGGGCAGCGTACAGGGTAAAAATTATAGAGGAAGGCCAAGAGATGACTACACTAAACAGATTCAGAAGGATGTGGGTTGCAGTAGGTACTGGGAGAATCTTGCACAGGATAGAGTAGCATGGAGAGCTGCATCAAACCAGTCTTAGGACTGAAGACCACAACAGCAACAGCCTCGCTAAATATTTCGAAGTTTGTACTTTGGCTTTCACAAAGTTCTCGGTTCTGAGAACAATTTGAGCCCGGCTACTTCCCTGGATACCAGTAAACCCAGGAACGTCGACAATATATTGGTAAAATGTTGACAGCCCATGTGTTATAACTTGGTAGGTGGTCTGATTTCATTTCTGAGTATCGACAGGTGGGCGTTCATAGGAGGACCTCAAACTACTACCTAATCCAAAAACCTCTCATGAACACAAATACTCTGTTATCTGAGTAGCTAGTACTTCGTCTATGACCTATCAAGAGGGCGCCCACAATTCTCCAATAGGTAACCCAGGTCCAGACAAGACACTCACAGAATGACTGAAGCCTCTGGTTGATACCTGGCTCCAAACCAAGGCCCCAGTCTCTTTCATTATAATAACAATAAAAGCACTTCGTCTTTAGGCCACAAGTGGCCTACCGGGACCATGCGACCGCCGTGTCATCCTCAGACGAGGATGCTGATAAGGAAGGGCGTGGGGTCAGCACACCGCTCTCCCAGTGGTTATGATGGTATTCTTGGCCGAAGCCGCTACTATTCGGTCGAGTAGCTCCTCAATTGGCATCACGAGGCTGAGTGCACCCCGAAAAACGGCAACAGCGCATGGCGGCCCTGATGGTCAACCATCCATGTGCCGGCCACGACCAACAGCGCTTAACTTAGGTGACCTCACGGAAACCGGTGTACCCACTGCGGCAAGGCAGTATAATAATAATAATAATGACAATAATAATAATAACAGGGCATATTTTCGAAATCAGTGTGGTGGGACACGTGTGTACTACAAATCTAACTATGCCCCAGTTTTCACTTTAAAATGGGATTTTTAAAGTAATCTTTTTTTTGTAGTGGGACTTTATCAGGGCGATTGATGCAGAGGAATTATAACAAATCAGTAGAAACGCGCATTTATTCTCATGGGAATGAAAAACATGAAATACTGAATACAGATTTTCAACACAATATTTGAAATTTTGTTTTACATATTCGATACTGCAATGGGGCGGTTAATAATAATAAGTGTGGTTGAAGCGTTTTCTCACGAAATGTGCATACAAATGTCCGTTAAAAAATGTTATAGCAAATTTTGGCTCTCACGTAAATCTCAGGGGATGATTTCCACACTTGGTGCATTAGTGCACATCCGGGAATTTGTTACAGTTTTTGAATTAATTATTCACTCAGACATAAGTACAGTTTATGCTAGGGAACAAGAATTAGGCGATTATTATACTAAAATCAGTTTTTCACGACACCGTTCAATCACTATTTATTGGCGTTTTCCTTTTCTTTCACACAATGAAATTTGCACTGGCAAGACGGTTTACAGTTTTACTTTCATAATAATTTGACTCCGAGCCCCCAATAGTAGTAATGTAGGTTGCTTTAACGAACCAATTCGAACATAACCACAAGTCCCACTGCCTTCTTTGTTCTAGCAGTTTTGGAGCGAAATCACAGTTCACCATATGTTCACTTACGACGATGTATACCTTGAAACGTCCCCTTCGAACAATTATACATGACTGTTCTTAAACTGACACACAATATTTTTAGCGCAACGCAATCTGACTTTCAAAAATCCCTACAGAAGAATGGCCCTGACTAACATTAACCTATACCTTTCACAAATCAGTTACCTCACAAAAATCTTCGGTTCTCGAACTACTGCAATACAGCGAGCGCCACTACTGCCAGCTAAATAAAACATTCAAACTACGGAAGGCACTAACTACTGATAGACATAGTTAGCGAATGAAACATTTTAATAGAGAACAAACAATGTATTTACGTTAATAGTCATAATATATATAGCAGTTCATGACACCAATTCTTACAAATTTCAAAACTCCGCCATCTCTCTCCCCACGTCCACCACTGCTGGCGGCTCACCTCCAACTGTGCAACGCTACGCGCCGCTAACAGCCAACTGCCCAACGCTACAATGGCGAGTATTACAACAATGCCAACCAGCCACAGACTGCACACAGTGCAGCCAGTGATTTTCATACAGAGGTGGTGTTACAAATAAAAAGACCTAAACAGCCTACTCACATAGCCCCCACGCTCCCCACAAAAAATTTTACAAATTGTTTTGGGCACTGGCCAAAACAGATTTGAAAAATTTTTTTCCTAATTATATTTACAACAACAAAGAAATCAAATGCACACACTTATTGATACAATGTTGGTCAAAAGCTAAAATTTTCTCACAGTTCATAAAGACAGTCTTGATCATTCATCACAGTAAAATAGCAGTGTTTTTATCAAAGTCTGAGCAGTAAAAGAAAATGCACACGGAAGTAGTGGATTTCCGTGCAGTCTTGAAGTAGTATTGTCCTTCCAACGGAAAGACAGTGCTGACTCTTGACATGCAGATAGGTAATGGGCCACAACAGAGCAAACCCACAATAGAGTCGAAGTTTTGAAGAATATTGGTAGGTAGGTCATCACAGAGTAGACCCATTGTAGTCCTGGTAGAAATTATGGTATTGGTGGGCCACCAGAGGTGCTGACCCAGTGCAGTCCTTGTAGAAATAGTGGTATTGGTGGATCATCAAAGATAAAGACCTTGTACAGACGGCCAGCAGCCATCTGTTACGACTGTGCAGGTGCACAACCACCATCGAAGAGTCTTGCAGAGAATATAGCAAGTCCATGAACCACCACTTGTGCACTCACAAAGTTTTTGGAATTGTCCTTACAACCAGCAATGCTGTTAACCACTCCCTTGCTGAATTATCAACACGTGCAAACACTAACAGTCCCTACTCTCACATATTGTCCATATACTATGACCTACAGAAATATGTGCAGTGAAATGAATGCTTACAAGTTACTTAATTTGATGAACTGGTGTCAATTACATTTTTATAACATGAGAATCCAATAACAAAGGTACAAAATATATCATTAAAGAACATAATAGTACAGATAACATTTGCAGTAATACAGGCTTTACAAAAGAATCGAAATAACATATACATCAGTGTTACAGGAATCATGACATAAGTACATACATAAAAGATCAGAATAACTTTTGAAACATCAACTTCACACATGAGTATTAGAACAAAACAGAATAAATAATGTGTAAACATCTTTAGGATGTAAATAACATGTTATTAATGCAAATTATATTTGAGGATAACAGTATTCCTCATCATAGTGAATGTAGCTTAGTATTAGAAGAGAAAAAATTCTATGGAACACTACACAGAGACAGGAAGAAAACAAATACACAAGGGTACACAAACACATAGTGGGATAACACAAAAGGAAAGGACAGGGATTGTTTTCAGTGTAACATTTGGTAGTGCAGTCCAACCCAAAACTTCATTCCATAGATCGTCCCTCTTATTTCAACATTTGCTCCAGCCAAAAAAAAAAAAAAAAAAGCCTATCCAAGCATGCTTTCTGTATTCTGTTCACATCCTCTTTCAAAAATAGTTTTTCTCCACTGTACACTACTTTTTTGGCCAAACCATTTTCTTATAGCTTCTCAATGCTTTTCTTCCAATTCATCATAGTTAGTTTCTTATATAGTCTACCCCCTCTTAAGCTAACTTAAACCTACTGAGCTCAGATGCTAAACTAAGGGACGACGCAATGCAGCAGCACAAAACAATTAACACAAACAGCAATGACAAAAAAAATGCGAATTGGCAAAAAAAGGCAGCAATATAGGACTTAGCAAAGCAAATGCAACATTACAACTAATATGAAACAATGAACAGCAACAAGAAAAAAAAAATCAATAGTAAAACTGGCTTAACAGAGTAATACAAAGTGAAATTCAGTAACACTATGCCTGGCAAACAGCAGCAGCAACTGCAGTAATTTATATCTAAACATGACAAAGCTCAAGCAGAAAAAATATTACAGTAAAAATGACCATGTTTAATACCTACATCACATCTTAATACTGCATCACGATAACTTACTCTACCAAAAAACTACCAAGTAGTTGAAAACAAAATTATGTATGCAGTTCCTGTGAAGGGAAATGTCTTTTTGTGCTCCCTCATTTTTTTTGGAAGTATGTCACATTATTATTATTATATACTGGATCTGTAGACAGAAAATATTTATATTGGTACATCTATAAAATTTTATTTTAACCAATCTTGCAGTGCAGCTAGAAACTAGAAATTGAACAAAATAGACAAAGCAAGGTATGAAACGTCATACACTAGCCATATGGCATTTCATAGTGCAGTAAACAAGCTTTCAACTAGCAAGACAATAGACGTGAAATGTTTCTCATCATTTCATTTCAGTATATATCATAAATTAAGAGGTTCACAGAGTAATCATATGTTTTCAAGTTTGGGCGTGTCGTATTTGCGATGCTTTCTACAAAGGAATGTCAATAGCGAGGTTAATGGCCTCCTTTTTTCTCCACCTGCGCCTCTGAAAGGCACACACTAATGACATTTCTCAAGGCGGGTGGCACACCTGGCGGCTCACAACGCATTATGTCACGGTCACTTACCTTTCTTACCGAAATATTTACGACACCAGTTTCCGCTACAGTGGCAGTCTCATATAAAAATATTTCACACGTCGAGAATTTGTGTTTCAAATCTGTAGAAACAAAATCCTGTAAATATAACAGTTTGCAAAAAAGTTCCGTCGGCATTGTAATACATTCACACATTTACATATATTTCATAATTCTTAAAGTACGATTCTTGGTTTCCAATCACCTTTTTCACAAACCAGAGTCCCTAACCACTACTCATTATTCCTTACCTTATTCGTCGACACTTCTTCAATATTTCACCATGACAGATACGTAGCATAATCAAATAACTCGTATAGCATCAGCTTATTGATCATAAACACACCGCAACAGCATAATACACATATTGTTGTTGTTGTCTTCAGTCCTGAGACTGGTTTGATGCAGCTCTCCATGCTACTCTATCCTGTGCAAGCTGCTTCATCTCCCAGTACCTACTGCAACCTACATCCTTCTGAATCTGCCTAGTGCATTCAATTCTTGGTCTCCCTCTACGATTTTTACACTCCACGCTGCCCCCCAATGCTAAATTTGTGATCCCTTGATGCCTCAAAACATGTCCTACCAACCGATCCCTTCTTCTACTCAAGTTGTGCCACAAACTTTTCTTCTCCCCAATCCTATTCAATACCTCCTCATTAGTTACATGATCTACCCATCTAATCTTCAGCATTCTTCTGTAGCACCACATTTCTTGTCCAAACTAGTTATTGTCCATGATTCACTTCCATACATGGCTACACTCCATACAAATACTTTCATAAACGACTTCCCGATACATAAATCTATATTCGATGTTAACAATTTTCTCTTCTTGAGAAACGCTTTCCTTGCCATTGCCAGTCTACATTTTATATCCTCTCTACTTCGACCATCATCAGTTATTTTACTTCCTAAATAGCAAAACTCCTTTACTACTTTAAGTGTCTCATTTCCTAATCTAATTCCCTCAGCATCACCCGATTTAATTTGACTACATTCCACTATCCTCGTTTTGCTTTTGTTGATGTTCATCTTATATCCTCTTTTCAAGACACTGTCCATTCCGTTCAACTGCTCTTCCAAGTCCTTTGCCGTCTCTGACAGAATTACAATGTCATCGGCGAACCTCAAAGTTTTTATTTCTTCTCCATGAATTTTAATACCTACTCCAAATTTTTCTTTTGTTTCCTTTACTGCTTGCTCAATATACAGATTGAATAACATTGGGGAGAGGCTACAACCCTGTCTCCTTTCATAACCACTGCTTCCCTTTTATGCCCCCTCGACTCTTATGACTGCCATCTAGTTTCTGTATAAATTGTAAATAGCCTTCGCTCCCTGTATTTTACCCCTGCCACCTTCCTGAATTTGAAAGAGAGTATTCCAGTCAACATTGTCATAAGCTTTCTCTAAGTCTACAAATGCTAGAAACGTAGGTTTGGCTTTTCTTAATCTTTCTTCTAAGATAAGTCTAAGATAAGGGCCAGTATTGCCTCACGTGTTCCAACATTCCTAGGGAATCCAAACTGATCCTCCACGAGGTCCGCATCTACCAGTTTTTCCATTCGTCTGTAAAGAATTCGCGTTAGTATTTTGCAGCTGTGACTTACTAAACTGATAGTTCGGTAATTTTCACATCTGTCAACACCTGCTTTCTTTGGGATTGGAATTATTATATTCTTCTTGAAGTCTGAGGGTATTCCACCTGTCTCATATGTCTTGCTCACCAGCTGGTAGAGTTTTGTCATGACTGGCTCACCCAAGGCCGTCAGTAGTTCTAATGGAATGTTGTCTACTCTGGGGGCCTTGTTTCGACTTACGTCTTTCAGTGCTCTGTCAAACTCTTCACGCAGTATCTTACCTCCCATTTCGTCTTCATCTACATCCTCTTCCATTTCCATAATATTCAGCTCAAG
Source organism: Schistocerca gregaria (assembly GCF_023897955.1). Classification (NCBI taxonomy): domain Eukaryota; kingdom Metazoa; phylum Arthropoda; class Insecta; order Orthoptera; family Acrididae; genus Schistocerca; species Schistocerca gregaria. The sequence continues at coordinate 949,164,529 of NC_064922.1, forward strand.
TACACCACCCTTGTATAAACCTTCTATATACTCCTTCCACCTTTCTGCCTTCCCTTCTTTGCTTAGAACTGGGTTGCCATCTGAGCTCTTGATATTCATACACATGGTTCTCTTCTCTCCAAAGATCTCTTTAATTTTCCTGTAGGCAGTATCTATCTTACCCCTAGTGAGATAAGCTTCTACATCCTTACATTTGTCCTCTAGACATCCCTTCTTAGCCATTTTGCACTTCCTGTCGATCTCATTTTTGAGACGTCTGTATTCCTTTTTGCGTGCTTCATTTACTGCATTTTTATATTTTCTCCTTTCATCAATTAAATTCAATATTTCTTCTGTTACCCAAGGATTTCTACAAGCCCTCGTCTTTTTACCTACTTCATCCTCTGCTGCCTTCACTACTTCATCCCTCAGAGCTACCCATTCTCCTTCAACTGTGTTTCTTTCCCCATTGCTGCCAATTGTTCCCTTATGCTCTCTCTGAAACTCTGTACAACCTCTGATTCTTTCAGCTTATTCAGATCCCATGTCCTTAAATTCCCACCTTTTTGCAGTTTCTTCAGTTGTAACCTACAGGTCATAACCAATAGATTGTGGTCAGAGTCCACATCTGCCCCTGGAAATGTCTTACAATTTAAAACCTGGTTCCTAAATCTCTGTCTTACCATTATATAATCTATCTGATACCTTTTAGTATCTCCAGGATTCTTCCATGTATACAACCTTCTTTTATGATTCTTGAACCAAGTGTTAGCTATGATTAAGTTATGCTCTGTGCAAAATTCTACCAGACGGCTTCCTCTTTCATTTCTTAGCCCCAATCCATAATCACCTACTTTGTTTCCTTCTCTCCCTTGTCCTACTGACGAATTCCAGTCACCCATGACTATTAAATTTTCGTCTCCCTTCACTACCTGAATAATTTCTTTTATCTCATCATACATTTCATCAATTTCTTCATCGTAATAATAACATCATAACACCTCAGTCAACTCTCAAAATCGTCATAGATTCCTCCAATAATTTCAAAATCTAAAACAAATTCTTTGCTCATGTCAAAAGTGTCATCTACCTCAAACGTCCTTTAAAAATCATGATCCCCTACCAAATACGTCATTCAAAGCTCTCATAGTACCATAATGGTTCCGAAAAAATATGAACAGTTCACAGAGTACAGACAAAACACGATTTCGTAAGTCTGAAGTTATCCAACTGTCTAATTACGTGAACATCTGTCACTGATGTAGTAAAATAAGTATTTGTCTCTCTCAGTTACACGATCACATAGCTGCGTAATTCTGTGTTAGAGAAATATGGTACCAATGTGTGAAGTTGTATAAGCAAATACCATATTAGCTAGGGCTTCTTGTGCTTGCCCCACACATGGTACACAAAGTAAGCGTGTACCCCCCTGAGGATTAATGTAATTATACCCTCAGGTATTACAGATTACAGCAATTGAATGAAAAGTATCACGGAAAACCTTTGTAATTCAAAAATCTTGAAAAATAAATGGTTCAAGTACAAAATTAATCACTCAAATGCGTGTCCTGTAGCGTTAAATGTGCGTCTTACTGTAAGATAATTCTGTGGAAGTGTCGTAGTTATCGTCCTCTGTAAGCAAAGCTCTGCTGAAGTCAATATACTTACCTCATCATAAACGAAAGTGAAATGCTTTGCGTATATATATCGTAGTTATTACGTACCCTACCGTGATCAAGAAAGTACTGTAATGTAACGTACTGTTGTGCTACGGAAAAGGCTGTCTCATTGTAGCTATACCACAAAAGTTACTATTAAAACATGTTTTATTTTCCAGAATAATTCAGAAAAACTGTGCAGATATAAAACAGATACACCGCAAAAGCAACATTGTAAATCGTCACTCATTAGTAGCGGCGTGATAAAATCGTGTGGTTGTCACATAAACTAACCACTGTGTCATCTGGTATCTCACAGAAAGTACTTTAAATCCAGATGTATCTTCAAGTAAACCAAAATGTTGCACTAAAATCTCATTAGCAGTACCAGTATATGTCCTAAGTATGTAAGCCTGATAGTCGTTACGTAATCGTGCAAATAACAAGCAAGAATGTACAAATACAACACTGTGTCATCTGTTCACTATAACAATGTATTCGTAATTTCTGTTTAAAAATGTTCCCTAGGTTCTAGACTGGATATTTAACTTCAAACATTGTTGCATGTTAACAGATTCTAAGTCTGACACAGCATACTAGTAATGTAAAGTGAAAAATTTTATGGCAAAGAGAAAGTTAAAAAGCAAATTATCTTTCAATAAACACATGTGAAATGTGGTGTATACCTTTAGTCTTCCTACTATGCAGAGCTTCAGTTTCAACGCAATTATCACGTGGTTACGTCGGTAAGGAACACTGGAATTTTTCTCAAGGTTAGCTGATGTTATTTTTCTCTGAGCCAATCGGCGCACGCGGCTGCCTGCGGTGCGAGTCATTGTCTGTCTCTTTGTTGGCGCGCGTCGTTATTGGGATTAGGAGACCTAACTTCTACAAATTCACCTTGACGAGAAGGCCCTGCCCTGTTTGAAGACCGCCAGTTCTGATGCAATTCAGGTCTGTCGTTACGATCATATCGTCTGTCGTCATGTCGGTAGATTCCATAGTTTCTTTCTTGTCAGTCACGTGGTGGAGAATTTCTCCCTGAATCGTTACTGCGCGCTGGACCGTTGCATCTAAAGTTATTCTGTCTCCCTTGATAAGAATTATTTTGGTTCCCATATTGTCTGTTTCTCTGATTGTCTCTGTGATAGTCATTACCGCGGAGAGGTGATCTTTCCCTGTAATTATTACTACTCTGCCAACGACTGTCATATGGGTGGTGTCTGTTTTGGTCACGATTTACGTTGTAAGAATAGCCTTGTCGTGTATTATTTCTGTCATAGCGGAATTGTGACAGATATGACCTGTAATTGTTGTGCTCCTGTTTTCGCGTTCCGCGATTGTCAGTGTCAATTTTCAGTTCTTGTAACAGTCCCTGAAAAGCTTCAATGTCGTCTTTGCAACGTCCTGCCACAATAATTTGTCGTAAATGTTCAGGCAGTTTCATTAAGCAAATGTGGATGAGATCTGAGGGGCTGTATGTGTTTGAACGATACTGATTCTTATGCAACATGTCTTCAAAATATTTCATAAGACTGGAAAATTCAGACTGTTCGAAACGTTTCATCATTATGATGCTATGTTTTACTCGGTCTTGTGTAGCTTGACACCAATACGCTGAGAGGAAGGCATGATAAAATTCTCCTTCACTGTGACAATCGTGAATGACCGATCGCATTCTTACAGCTGGTTCATTCTCCAAGTAGCCACACATAAATTCTAACCTGTGCTCCAATGACCAGTTGGGAGGAAAACAATGAGAGAATTGATGAAGCCACGCTTGTGGATGAATGTCGTTGCCAGAATTCTTAAATGTTTTGAATTTACATGTAGTAATGAACAGCTTATAGTCAAAATCATCGTGTCGGCGAGTCGCACATCGCTCATTGTTACTTCGTTTCGGCGGTTCCATCTCAGAATCCAATGAGCCTTGCCAATTTCTTTCATAATTTCCGAAGTGTCGTGTGTTATTATTTTGTGGTTGTTCCGTATTTTTATGTCCCTCTTCCCATACTGGAGCGCGAGTGTCCTCTGAAATACGTAATTCTTGTATTAGTTGTGCCAACTGATCTTGTAGTTCCCGGATTTCTGTTTTGTACTGTGTATTAATTTGATTTTAATTTTGTTAGAATTTTCTAATTTGTTTATACTCTTCAGTGTCTGTGAAGGCTACAGGTCTTGTGTCATTCAGATCATTATCTACCTTTGTAGATAAGTTAGTGAACTGATGTGAAAGTTCGGCTACTTTATCCGATAGTGAAATTATTTCCTCTGTGGGTTTTTCTGAACCAAGTTTCAGAGTGTCCATTTGTGTTGAAATCGTATCTACTGTGTCCTTTAAGTTTTCTTGAGTTTTTGCAAGTTGCGTAACCGAATCGGTACATGCAACTGAGTCAGTTTTAGCTTGCAAGGTCTCATGATTTTCATGAACAATAGTTTACAGTTCTTTTATGGCTGCTTCGTGATTCTGTAATGCATTTTCATGCCGCGAAAAAATAGGTTGGAAATGCTCACAAATTTGTGTTTTTACGTCATTTCAGACTTCTTGACATTTCGATTCGATTTTATGTAATTCAGTAGTTAAATCTTCACGTGTTTGTTCAAGCGTATGTTCCACTGAGTCTAACTTTTGAAGCTTTTGTCCCATTTGTTGCATTAATTTTAATAACAATGGACTGGTGTCTGAAACATGTTCCTCAGTGCTATTCGGCAATGTATTTGAACCGGCAATATTCGCAGTTTGAAAAACAGAAAATGTGTCTTGACTTATTTGAGAAAACGGTGAGGACGCAAAACCTGAATGTACAGTATTTGCAAGATTGTGCTCTTTCATTCCCGATTCCTGAGGCGAGCTGTTGTCGACCGATCGATCGATAATGCTTCCCTGTTCACTACCTGTTTCACTGTCTACACCGTTATTTGACGCCCGCTCCATTTCCCTATCCACAGTTACCAAATTACCACTTTGAATGTCTGTTAATTCACTACACAGTGGTGCTGGTAAGCTATGCTCTTCGTCACTATTATTTCACAGTTTACTTTGGAGCCTAGTGTTACGTTTTTCACACGCCATTATTGTCACAATATTTCACACGATAACACAGAAAACCACAATTTGAAGAGCAAAAATAAGAGAACACATTAACATAGCACTGAAAATAACATATAGTTAATTGCAAGCCTAGCTGCGAATTACTTGGTGCAAAACTACATGCATGGCACAACTGTTTTACTGTACAATGAAAGACTGCAAGTACAAAGGAAATTCTCTCTATGAATACGCGCTAGCAATAAACAAAAGCTAAACTAATTATACAAACTACCAGAAAAACACAGAAGATTCCAGTGAGGTATACTCGGCTAAGGGTCGACATATGAAACGTCCCCTTCGAACAATTATACGTGACTGTGCTTAAACTGACACACAATATTTTTAGCGGAACGCAATCTGACTTTCAAAAATCCATACAAAAGAATGGCCCTGACTAACATTAACCTACACCATTCACAAATCACTTACCTCACCAAAAATCTTCGTTACTCGAACTACTGCAATGCAGCGAACGCCACTACTGCCAGCTAAATAAAAGATTCAAACTACGGAAGGCACTAACTACTGATAGGCATAGTTAGCGAATGAAAGATTTTAATAGAGAACAAACAATATATTTACCTTAATAGTCATAATATATACAGCAGTTCATGACATCCAGTCTTACAAATTTCAAAACTCCGTCATCTCTCTCCCCACGTCCACCACTGCTGGCGGCTCACCTCCAACTGCGCAACGCTACGCGCCGCTAACAGCCAACTGCCCAACGCTACAATGGCAAGTATTACAACAATGCCAACCAGCCACAGACTGCACACAGCACAGCCAGTGATTTTCATACAGAGGTGGTGTTACAAATGAAAAAACCTAAACAGCCTACTCACAACCTCGTAAATCGTACTCACGCAAATAATCGTTCACCAAATATATGCTTGCACACTTGCACTATTATACAACACTCTTTGTGGAAATAAATCGGCGCGAAAAAGAATTCTCAAACGACCGCATGGGCCAACCTCAAGTGGGGCCTGCTCGCCACCCACCCTCCAAAACGACAGACCGACGGCTGACCCCTGGCGAAGAAGGCCACTCGCTTATAGGGCTCAGATGCCAACCCCCCTGGTTATTTAAGCACCAATCTCCCCAGTTAAGGTTACATATTTTGATACATATATTCTTCGACAGAAATAAGTACACCATCGGAACCGCACTAAAAAGTACATCTTATTCACTACGTTACATTAATTTCTAGGACTATTCTATCGCCTGTAAATCAAGTTTAATTTTTGAAAAATTTCGCCACTTAGCCCAAATTTGTTTGTTGACAACTGTGCTGCAAAGTTTTAACACAGAACTGCAGATAGCACCGTTTTTAGACGTAGGCCCCTAATCTATAGCGATCTACACATTGCGCCTCATAAAATCTTCATATCTATAATAATTAATTCATTATGGGCGATAAATGTTTTAATAATTATTTGCAAACAATGAAAACTATTGCAAGTTAAGTGAATAGTATAAGTTAACTGTTTTAAAATACGTCTGATGCCACCCAGAATATTATATAGTGCCGTTCTTTACGTCATAAATTTTCTATTGAATTTTGCAAACAATTTTCCCTCAAACTTTGTTTATTACTCTTTACAGGCTTAATTATTTATGAATCTTAACATATGACTACGGCACTCGATCCCCTATGACGAAACGTTTTAATGAGTGCGCGCTCATCCCTGTAAGTTGTTACTTACTATTTTTATTAGTCTTTCAGTATTCGTGGTATTAACCGATTTTGAGGTTACTATAACTTTTGCGTCTGGTGACCTGAAATAAAGATCGATCTTTCAGAAGGTGCATATTGCTGACCGCAATCCACTGCCGCATTGCTCTTCACCGTTAGTTACATAGTTTTCGTGTAATGCGCGAAAAACCAAACAATGCTCCAAGCTGCGGGCCACGTGGAGACATCGCACCGACCGTTGCAAATCTAGCGCGGGCCCGCCACGCCCTTCCGCGAATCGCGCACCATGTCGCGCGCTCGCTCTCCACAAAGCAGTCCTTGCATACTGGAGATATTCATCTAGTAACGCGGGTTTGTACTGTCACAATACGAATGTTTTATTGCCTTCTATGAAGTTTTCTGGGTTATATACGTTTGAAACTACAAATGATGTACAAACCAACAGAAATATTTATGAGCATGGTAGTGTTCCATAAAAATGCTACAGTGTATAAGGAAACATTCATACATTCTTGGAACAATCAGATGGTGATGTGATTTCCGTAAAACATATGCACCATGCCGAGCTATAAACACACACCACTACAGTTGATTGCCCACACTATATATATACAGCCCATGGTCCGTACCATTTTTCTTCGAATTCCGAAACCTTTTTGCTAGACTGCAGCACTAGACAGAATTGGACACAAACATACCAACATCAAAACTGCGTATTACTTTAGGGGTAACTGAGCTAGTTGGTTGATTTGGAGAACGGGACTAAACAGCGAGGTCATCGATTCCATCGGATTAGGGAAGTATGCGGAAAGAAGTCGGCCGTGCCCTTTCAAAGGAACCATCCCGGCATTTGCCTGGATGGAAAATCCTAAATCAGGATGGCCGGACCCGGGTTTGAACCGTTGCCCTCCCGAACGCGAGTTCAGTGTGTTTACCACTGCGCGTCCTCGCTCGGTGGGTATTAGTGACCATGATATCATAGTGACATAACTCACTCAAGGTGCATAGGGAATTATATCTGCTAGAAACAGCAGGCAGACAATCGTTAGTATCGCACTTAAAAAGGAATCGACATCATTTAGTTCCTGTACGATAGACGTAGAGGAATTATGAGCAAAGTTTAGACGGATTGTAAGTATACTCTGGAGAAGTATGTGCGAATAAGTGACTAAGAACGCAAAAGACACGACGTGGATTAACAACACGTGCTGCTGTCTCGGTTCGAAAGAGAACGTGCAAATGAAGACAGGGAAAAGTTAATAGAATCTTGATCAGTCCAGCGAGGCAGTAGAAGACAGCAAAACTAAAGCCGGAGTTTTAAACTTTGCACTTAAGAAATCACTCACGAGGGAGAATCGTACAAACATCCCATCGTTTGACCATCGCACAGACTCCTGAGCCGAGCGGGCTAGTTGCGCGGTCCAGGGCGTCTTGTCACGGTCCGGGGGCAGCTCTCTCTCCCCCCCCCCCCCTCCACCCCCCACCTACGTCCCCTCGGATGTTCGAGTCCTCCCTAGCGCATGGGTGCGTGTGTTGTCCTTAGCGTAATTTAGTTTAAGTTAGAAGTTAGATTAATTAGTGCGTAAGCTTAGGGACCGATGACCTTACCACAAATTTCCAATTTGCAGAATCCTGTACAGAGGACGTAGTAATGAGCATCCTTGGTGTAGAGCAGGGCCGCACAAGGTGCGTGCACCGGCGCATCGCACAGTGCAGAGTGCAGAAGACGGCTGCGCTATGTTGACGACGGTGTGCAGACCCCCCACTCCTCGGCTTTGCGCAGCAGTGCTGCCTCTCACTCCCTTAGCTTGTGTCGCTCGCGCCGCCTGGCTCGACCTGTTTCAAAGCTTTTACCCTGTTGTCTTCGTCATTGCCAAATACTAATGTACACTAGGTGGACAGCTTAGTTTGGTGCACCGGTACAAAAGAGATTTATATAATAACTGTAATAGTAACAATTTTAAATTTGGTTTCAGCACAAATGTATCTTCCTATGTGCTCTCTATTTTATTTGCAATTACGCTACTAAGATCTGGAACAAGAGATTAGCTGACAGCAATTCTGAGAGAATTTTTTAAATTACAATTAGAAATACTCGCACGCAATCTAGTTTTTGTACAAGACAACACAGAAAAAAACTTTTCACATACGCAACTGGAACCAAACATAGAAATAATCTTTGCTGCTTCTCTGTGTAACTTCGGAAATTCTTCCTTCGGCAAATTCTGGTAGAATTGGAGCAAACCTTTTGTACTGGAAAACACATCCTTTCGGTGAACATCGCTTTGCAAATCAATTAGTTCGAAATGTAAATCTGAAGACGGACTTTCAATATCCATCGAAAAAGGTTTCACAAAAAGATCGAGAACTGGCTGCAGGTAGGTAATTTCCTGAAACAATAACAAAGACAATATTAATAACGGAAAGTAATGTAAGCCGTTGTTTCGAAGTACTAAAATGCGATAGATTTTAATAAATATGTAATGTGTGCTATTGATTTTAATGTAATGGTACACTTGCATATGTAATGCAATCTCCTTTATTTAGCTGTATGACATATAGCGGCACATTACCTGGAATCGGTCATTAAACGCATTTTCAAGGGATTGTAGCACCTCTACGTATTTTTCAAAGCGCGCTCCTTCCTGCACAGATGCTGGCAAACAAAAAAAAAAAAAAAAAAAAAAAAAAAAAAAAAAAAAAAAAAAAAAAAAAAGGATCTGAGCACTATGGGACTCAACATCTTAGGTCATAAGTCCCATAGAACTTAGAACTACTTAAACCTAACTAACCTAAGGACATCACACACACCCATGCCCGAGGCAGGATTCGAACCTGCGACCGTAGCAGCCCCGCGGTTCCGGACTGTAGCGCCAGAACCGCACGGCCACCGCGGCCGGCAAACAAAAACATAGTAGTACCGTTTTGATTAGAGCGGTTATAAAAATCAGGTGTTTTAATAAAGGTACAATTTTTATCTCGCTTACCTAGTTCAGGAAAGTGTTGCGTATTTTTCTCTGAAAGGTTGTTTTTGAGGAGCTTCAGTTTGTAATGGAAAGCGTTTATTTTGCTGATCATATCGTTGATGAGATTGTTTTCTTTTTGGAGTTTCAGACTTAAATCATTTAGGAGAGCCATAATGTCTGCTAAAAATCCTAAATGAGCTACCCACTCAGTGTCATGAATAAGTGGCTCGGACGTCCTTTGCTCTCCAAACACTGAGCCACAGTGTGGCGTAGTCGAAAAATTCGGGAAATCACATTGCCTTTGCTCAGCCAGCGCACCTCAGCGTGATAGGGAATATCTGGATACTCCTCTTCAAAGGAAATCAAAAATTCTTTAAATTGACGATGAGTGAGTCCATGAGAACGAATACGCACCACTACCTTCATCACATCTTGAAGACCGATAACTTTCGCAGAAAGAGCCTCTTGGTGTGGAAAACAGTGAACGGAAGGTAAATTCGGCATGTTAAGTTTTTTTCCGCAGTAGGCCAATAAACCATTTTGCTTTACCGCACATTGCTGGTGCCCCGTCTGTGGTTACGAAATACAGCTTTTCCCAAATGATTCCTATTCCTTCAGCTGCCATTTCAACAGCTGCTAAAATATCCGGCCCTGTAACAGTGTCCATCAACGAAATCATATCCACGAGCTCTTCCGTTACATGAAGGTCGTCGTCCACGCCACGCAAAAATATTGCTAACTGAGCCGTGTCGTTAATATCCGCGGCTCATCAAGTACGATGGAGTGCGCTAGGAAGTTTTTCAATTTTGGCTGCCAGTCGTTCATGCAAATTCTCAGCGATGTCGTTGATTCTCCGATGTATTGTCATTCTGGAAAGTGTTATTCTGCTGTACGCGGGAGTTAATGTGGGATTCATTGTCTCTACTACGTCCAACATAATGTTTTTTAATAATGGCCCGTCCATAAATGGCTTCCAAGCTCTTGCTAAACGTAGAGCAACTTTGTAACTAGCTCTGAGAGTCCTTTCGCAACACCCCTCATCTGCTTCAACCTAAAGTAGATAAGAAAAGATACGTTAGAAATAATTTATGTGAAAACGAAAACTAAGGAATCTAAACAAATGCTATTTCGTTTCACATGACGTTTAACCAAAATATACATGCTAAAGTACTTGCAACAAACCTCGTTTGTAGATACAGAATTCTCTTCTGCAAGAGTTTGCAACTTCCGTAATTCTTCCTCTCTGGCATACTACACTTTTATGAATGCAATTTGCTGTAGTGCCTTTAATAGACGATTTTCTGACACACGTAATTAGTGTACCGCAGATTAGACATTTGGCTTTATCGCCACAACGCACAAAAAGGTAGGAGAGTTCCCATTCCGGTTTGAATTGACTTTCGGCAATTTTCCCTTTTTTTGGAGCAGATGGTTCCATTATTCCGGTAATTGTCTTGCGCTTACGTATTCCAATGTTGACTAAGCCGTCTGGCAGGGCATTCGGCAAGCCGAGTTGAGGCGAAGTATGCCGAGTTGAACCGATGCACTGTGCAGGCACTCGGTGCACCTCGCTTTGCACGCGTGCGGTTTTCCGTGTTTGTGCGGCCCTGGTGCAGAGAAACAGCTGAAAGACTTTAAAGCAGTCACCAGTTGCTTATGGAATCCCATTTCTGTTTCACAGCATTGCTCCCATACTTCGCTTGCGTTTATTGCGAATCTGTCGCCCAGCTCGAAATCCCAAGCGATTGGAAAAAGCGCAGGTGACTCCTCTATATAAGAAGCGTTGTAACCTCCCCACAGTATAAAATAATATGAATAATTTTCTCATTTAGCGTAACTACCCAACAGTGAAAATGTAATACAATGTGACAAACCGATAACCTTTCAATAATTGAGTCAAGTTAACCTGGCAAATTTTGGACGTCAGCAATGCTACGTGATGCTGAGATTAATGTCAAAAATCACTTTTTATGAGAAAGATTATTATTAACAGATCTTTTTTTTAAACATTTACATGGGACTTGATTAACAACACTACATATGCGCGAGGCTGCTTTTACCTTATCCTATAACGCTCAGGCTCTGCCATCGCTGCGCACGACCGGCCCACCCAACACGACACACCAGACACGACAGCTCGCTACCAACAACTAACTGGCTACTGCTACACAGTTCCTACTGCAGTCAATACTACTCTTTGGTCTCAGATTCTCTTCTAGCTTACATATCGCAGGCAGCGCGTGAGCAATACATCGAAATTACATCAGCTCGAGTGCGCTAGCAACAAGTTCTCTAATTATGGGCCTCTTACATAACCCTCCACTGGGGGGCAAAAATTTGGCAGCGATGGTGAGTCAATTGGACTTGCCATGAGCAACAAATTTTTCTATAATCTATTTAGTCTACTAAGGCTACAATCACAGAGTATATACATCATTGATAAGTGCAGAACACATTAAGAAATTAGAGTGCACATGCACTGAGTACAAAACATCATTTTACAAGAATTTAAATGCACTGTATAAGCCTTTACTATTTTACAGGAACTAGGAAAGGAATGGGAAGGATTGCATCATGGTTGTAGCACAATAGGTTGCACGTAGCTGCACTGAAAGTCCAATCTTTCTACAGAAGCACAACACCAAGCGAGACAATCTGAAGTTCTCTTCCCTGAAGTATTTATTAGTGTAACCAAGACACTGAAATGTTGTATTAATATTCAATGTTACCATTTTGGTAGTACATTAGGTACACCAAACAGTGGGACCACAATAACATCTCCATCATTCAAGGTGGTGGACAGATTGATATGTCAACACCATATTCTTGTAGAATCCATACTCTTACAGCAACGTAGAATTAGTGCAAAAACCAGTATAGTGCTCCATGATCATGAGGATGGTCAGGATAAACGGATATTGCAGTAATTAGTTCAGAAGGTGAAGGACACATTAAGTCTTATGCTAGTCATCATAGAATTACACTAGTGTATCAACCGATATGAACAATATTGAGTATTACGAAACACTATTCATAACTCATCTGAGTGAATCAGTGGCATTCATTGGCCAGTTACAAAGTATTCATATAGTGTTACAAAACATTATTCAGTGTTATTCACAAGTCATCATTTAAAACAGGAGCTATTGAGTTACTGACATTCGTTGGCTAGTTACAAAACATTATTCAGTCAATCAGTGGCATTCATTGGCCAGTTACAAAGTATTCATATAGTGTTACAAAACATTATTCAGTGTTGTTAACAAGTCATCATTTAAAACAGGAGCTATTGAGTTACTGACATTCATTGGCTAGTTACAAAACATTATTCAGTGTTATTCACAAGTCGTCATTTAAAACAGGAGTTACTGAATGTAGCATCAAGTTACTGGTGTTCATATACGATATCATGTAAGTGACATAAGACATATTTAAAATGTAAGACATTGGAACTATTACTCAAGGTCGGTAGTCCAATAACACATACACATAATGCAATCAATACACAAAAAATTTGCATTATCTTTAGGACTAAAAATATATCTTAACCTGGTAGCATTATTTAGTTTTATACTGGTAATAGTTGGGACTCGTAATATTTATTTATTTATTTATTTATTTTAGCAATGCATTGCACTGGGATCGATAATTAATTGCTGGGGCATGAAAATATTTGCATTTGACTTATTACTGGCAATAAGGATTATTAACGTCATTCGTCACGAGTCAGCTGTAGCAAGGTTATGAAACAAGTACAGTATATGTGATCACATTCAGAAATGATAGACACAACTGGGTAAGCATGTCATGTCACGAAAAGCTTTTCCTGGAAAAAATACAAAATGGATTATTGAGCTGAAAGAAGAAATGCATATTATGATGAAAAATAGTGAACTTCGAATTAACAGGTAATGAAACGTGTACTTAATATGTATGTACTCTAGCTGTCCTTTCCAAAACATTCAGTCATTATACTATGCGACATAAGACATACTGTCAAAAGGAACTGCAACAAATACTTAAATAACGACATAGCATTTCTTAACTAACAGTAAATATTATCATCATCTGCAAAGAAAAAACTTCATTATTCATATCACCATAACTTCATCACTATAATCACCTGCAAAGAAAAACTTCATTATTCGTATTAGCATATTCTTCATATAACTATTCATCATCATTTATTATCATCTGCAAAAAATGTACACACAGTATCATAATGTAGTAGCAAAAAATGTAAAATAGTGTAGATGTTGAGATATCATAATGCAAAATGTCAATGTAAACTGGTGTTTGTTACATCTTAAACATTTCATAGTGCATACAGACAAAAATTCTACTTTCGATAGGAAAACAATCATACATACACAAAAAATCGAAAATGTGCACGGTCTGATATATAACGACAAGAAAAGCGACCTGCTAACCTTACCGTGCCGGGCACTTGCCAGGAAAAAATATGATAATCATCAGTAAATAATCACATAAATATAACTGCGTGAGTGGTCATATAAATATCAGGAAATGGCGGTACAGTGTGACAAATCGTAAAGTATGTTCATTCAATAAAGGGTTTAATATTGGAAATATGGTGATTGCCTTTGCTTTTTCTGTTTCTCAAAGTTTCAACATGTACCACATTGGGATGATGAATGCTGCGAATTCTGTATGGACCTGTGTATAGAAGTTCAAAGTTACTGCATCTACTCTTTCCTCTGTTGGATAAATAGTGTGTGGGTACTAATATCTTCTGTCCTATGTGAAAGTCACGGCGTGTACAAACCTGTTTTTGCTGTCTTCACCGGCGCTCTGGGGCACGTTTGATGTTGTTGAGCGTAATGTCAATTATTTCATGGTGACGTAGTCGACGAGATGTAGGAAAAGATACCAATTCTTTAATTTTGTTAGGTGGTTCAACATTTTTCAATATAACAGTCGGAGATAGCATAGTAGATTCATTTGGTATGGAGTTAATTACATCCTGGAATGAGTGTATGTGTGTATCCCAATCAATATGTCTTTTATGGCAATACATTCTACACAGTTTACCAATTTCTTTCATCAGTCGTTCACAAGGGTTCGAAGAAGCGTGATACTTGGATATATAGATCGGAGAAATGTTTCTAGCTCGTAACATACGTGTCCATATCGCAGATCGAAATTGTGGTCCATTGTCGGAAATTACTTTCAATACATGCCCTACATGCAATAAAAAATGTTTTACAAATGCATTCGAAATAGATTTAACAGTAGCTTTGCGTAACGGAGTGAAGGTAACAAATTTCGAAGTGAGTTCAACAGCGACAAAGATGCAGCAAAAACCTGTATTAGTTCTGGGAATCGGTCCAAAAACGTCTACAGCGCCCATGTGTCTCAATTTAACAGGTACAATGGGATGTAACGGAGGAATATGTGAAGTCGTGTGTGATTTAGCTTTCTGGCAGATTTTACATGACGCTAAAACTCGTCGAATACGTTTCTCCATGTTGGCAAAATAACAGTTCTGTCTCAGTATAAGAAAACATTTTCTGGCTCCATAATGTGCGTAACTTAAATGAGTATACCAATTTAATTTGTTAACAAGTGCGTCAGGAATGCATAATAACCAATTGTTGCCGTCAGGGTGAGAGCGGCGAAACAGAATGTTATTGCGTACCGTGTAATGGTTTCTAATGGTAACGTTATTCTTATCTTGCCAAAGGTGTTTAATTTCATTCCATACGTTGTCTTTACTCTGCTCTTGTGCTATGTCTCGTAATGACGATGAAATGAAGTTTTCAAATGCGACTTGTTGAATATACATAAGGCTAGAATTTGCTTGGCAGAAGTTGGTTGCGATGTCTTGCTGATTGTTGCAGAGAGAACGGGATAGTGCGTCTGCTACAATATTTTGTGTACCGGGAATGTGAACAATTGTAAAATTAAATTCCTGTAAATACAGTTTCCATCTACTTAATCTGTCATGTGTAAATTTAGCGGAAAGTAAAAACTGGATAGCTCTATGGTCTGTGTAAACGGTAGTATGTCTTCCATAAAGAAAGTGCCTAAATCTCGTAAATGCCCATGCAACACATAATGTTTCAAGTTCTGTAACAGAATAATTGCGTTCAGCAGGTGACAGAACGCGACTTGCAAAAGCGATGTTTTTAATTACTATATTACCGTCTTCTTCAATTTCCTGAAAAATGTGTACGCCAAAAGCTGTGTTAGAACTGTCGGTGGCAATGGAAAAATTTCTAGTGAGATCTGGGTGTGATAAAAGTGGTGCATTCAACAAAGCTTGTTTCAGATTGACAAATTCAGACTGCGCTTGGCTATCCCAGGACCAAATAGTGTTCTTACCCGTCAGTTGGCATAATCTAGGGGTGTCTAAAGCAGAGTAATGAATAAATTTACGGAAAAAGTTAATTAAACCCAGAAAGTTGCGTAGTTGTGTCTTCGTCGTTGGAACAGTAATGTCACGTAAAGCTTGAAGTTTTTCCGGGTCAGTCGCAATGCCTTCTGCTGAACTTACATGTCCAAGAAATTTTATGGAAGTTCTGCCAAAGTGCGATTTGTTAAGATTAACTGTGAGTCCTTGTGCACGAAAAGTTTGCAACAGTTGTTCCAGAATCAAATTGTGTTCAGACCAGTTAGCTTCTGCAATAAGAATGTCGTCTACATAGGTTGTGATTCTGTCTTTAAGTTCTGTCGGAAGTATACTATTCAAACTGCGAATAAACGCTGCTGAAGAAATTGTTAAACCGAACGGTAATTTGCAAAATTTATAACAGTCACCAAAACAGAGAAATGCCGTGTACTTTCTGCAGTTTGGATGGAGCTGAATTTGCCAAAATCCCGACCTCAAATCTAATGTGGAATAAATAGCAGCACCATGAAATTTCTGTAGAAGTTCTTCTAGTGTTTGTGGGCGATCTGTTTCATTAATAATAATGTCATTGATGTGACGCGAATCAAGTACGAGGCGAAGTGAGCCATTCTTTTTCTTAACAATATGGAGCGGGTTTATGTACGGACTAACTGCTGGTTCAATAATACCTTGGTCAAGCATAGCTTGCAATTCTTTCTTAACCTGTTCTCTGTGAATATACGGTATGGGATAATGTTTGGCTTTAAACGTGTCGTGCTGTTTAACTTGAAATTCATACATGAAACCAGACACAGTACCAGGGATGTTGTCAAAAACTGGAGCTTCCTGTAAAAGAATTTTGCGTAGTTGCGTACGTTCGTCGTCTGTATTTGCACTGCTCTGTTTAACTTTATCAGAAATCATTTGCATAACGTCACAGTCGGCTTTGTCTGGTGTATTAGAGTTGTGTACGAACGTATCTGTGAACAATGTGGAATGGCAGTCTATGTTACGTGATGCAGAAATGACCACTGTCCGATTAATTGTTTGTTCTTCTGCAGATAAAGAGTGCTGAAAATCTAATGCCAGTTGTACATTTTCATCCTTTAACATTAAATAGGAATTTTGAAAGTCAATAATTGCGTCGTGTTGTACCAAAATATTCGTACCTAAAATAACGTCTGTTGTCAATAAGGGAACAATCCAAAAATTTGAGTGGAACGTATGATCTGCAATACAAAATGATAAGTGTGTCTGTAATTTTACATGTACTCCTTTACCAGATACTGCTCCTTTTACTTTAGTTTTGCCTAATGGTAACGTAGGATAAGTATTCTATTTGTTACAAGAGTTGAAAGTTTCCTCATTTATAACTGACATAGGTGATCCAGAGTCGATTACTGCTGAAAATGTGGATGATCCAATCATTACTTCAATGACAGGGTGGGAAATGGTTTTTTGAATAACTGGTTTTTCATGCAAAAGAGTGTCTCGAATGTCGTCAAAAGTAATAACATTCTGGTTAATAACATTCTGCGTGTCAAAAGTAGTGCTTACGTTGTTGGAAGATGCAACCTGTACTGTATCTAGTCAATTTCTTTCTGACGTGCTGTTATTTGCGGGAGGATGGTGTGGCATCTCCCTATTTGTACTGTTCTGTTATTTCTTCCTGACGTATTAGGTGCTGGATGATACCGACTGTCTGGTTCATTCATGATAATCTGTTGTTGCGGATGGTTCTGCTGCTGGTAAGACCGACTGTTACGCTGGAAACTGTGCTCATTACTTTTACGTCTGTCATAATAATCGTTGCTCTTCGGCGCATTGCGATACGAGTTGAAATGGTGTGTTTTCTGTAGGTAGTGATTTCCTTGTTGGTGGGCGTTAGTATTTGTTGGAGCCGACGCTATACGTGTAGGCGGTGAAACATTAAAGCTTGGTTGACCTCGCAAACCACATTGTTGGTTTGGTACGCTAACCGGCTGCTTTTGATGCTGTTGCGGTGAAAACCCTCTATTGTTCCCAAAATGTGTTTGGGATTGCTGATAATTTTGCATATACTGATGATTAAAATGTTGTCTGTTATTAAAATTACGCTGATAGTTCTTGTCGCTTCGGGAGTGTCTAAAGATAACTGCCACTTTCAGGTAAAACTTGTCGTATAAGGTTTTCTTTACTCATTCATAGCACTAGATAGATCGATAGTTGAAGAGCTGTTTTGATAGATATAAAGGATAGTAAAAGAGAAGGCAGCAGTGCAGAAAACTAAAGATGAAATAGCACTACTACGGCTCGGGGCCCTGTGCACGCTACGGCACATATTCATCGAAGTGTAATGAATCCCCTGATGTCTTTTACGCGCTGCAAATAAATTTTAGTTTCTGCGTTACAGGCAATGCCGGTGAAAATTCAGATGCAAATTGTTGTATCCAGGCCAATTCTAGTTTCTGCATTACAGGCAAAGCTGGTGAAAATACAAAAGCAAATTGTCGTATCCAGTCCAAAGCGTGAATCTGTGTTCTGTCATTATTAAACATCTTAAATTTCCTAACGGACAGAAACTGCTTGAAATCAAAATTATCGTCTCTGAATCTCTGAACAGGTTCAGGATTGTATGATAATCTGTTTGTCAGTGACTGTTCGGAATCTAAGTCACGTACTCTCTGTAAACTACCTAAATTATACTGGCTGTGTGAGTGTGGCAAATGTTCGGAATGTGGCGTATGCTGTGTCGTGTTAGAGGCTGAAACATTTTCCATTTCTGTCACTTTGAAACGTTCGTCAATTTGGCTGTTCTGTTTTTGAAATTTCTCATCGACTTTCGCATCCGGAGTGCGTGAAAGTTCTGCTGACATTAATTTAAACTCGTCGCGTAAATGTGTTGCGTTTTCTGAACATTGTTTGCTAACCACACTAATTTCATCTCTAAGTGATTCTGTTGTGGCTGCATGTGTATTACCTAATTCTTGTGCAACAGATCTAATTTCTTCACTACTGTTCCTAGCACAACCATTAATTTCCTCACGTAATTGTTCATTAGTATCATGACTTTGCACGCTGACGTCTGAAATCTGTTCACTAAGTTGTTTGGTCTGTTCATTAAGATTGTCGTGTTTTTCATTCGACTGTTTGAAACTTTCATTAAATTGTTTGCATGATTCAGTACATTGTTTATAATTGTTGTCTAGTTTTTCATTCCACTGTTTGAAACTGTTGTCTAGTTTTTCATTAAGTTGTTTGTTCGATTCATTAATTTGTTGTTTGAGATTTTCATTAAGTTGTATGTTCGATTCATTAATTTGTTGTTTGAGATTTTCATTAAGTTGTAGCAATAATGCCATAACTCGATCCATGCCAAAATTAGCTGCTGTATTCTCTGTGCTGTGTGATGGTGTATCTGCATGTGTCACGTTTTGTATAACCATTTGGTCATTGTCTGATTCACAAAAAGGTTTGTTAATCAGATGTGCTGTGTTGGTCACTACAGCGGAATCAAATTAATCTGATGTGCTTTGTGTATATTGGTCACCTTCGTCAGAAACAATTATCTGTTCGCTACGTAAATTTTGCAAATCAGGTGTATTAAACTGGGCAGCGTTCATTGTAACGGAACGTGCCGCCTCATCAATTGTCGTTAAATTAACAAAGGACACAATTGAATTTCTTTGCTCATCATTAGCATTAAAATCATTACTAGTGATCGGTACGCACTGATTGTCTGTAACTGGAGGATTATCATCAAGACACTGAGTGTCGCTAGTATTATCAGTCAAATTATTCGAGTCAGCTTTTTCACTCCTTGCACATCGCGATGCACTGTTAGCAGTTTTGCGCGGCATTTTCACAACTCAAAGTTAAGCACAAAATCAAACAAAGACAAAGCAAAAATGGAACAAATACAGTTACAACAAAGAGCAATAAATTGCCGATGATCTGTGAAAGAAAAAGTGACAAATTAGTAAATGCGTTGCACCAGATGCAAACTACTTTTAATTTTAACTAAATAAGAGCAGATATATAGCTGACCACTTCTCAGAAATTCACAAAAATACGATTCTGGCCGGTTGTCGCCAAGTGTAACCTCCCCACAGTATAAAATAATATGAATAATTTTCTCATTTGGCGTAACTACCCAACAGTGAAAATATAATACAATGTGACAAACCTATAACCTTTCAATAATTGACAGTCAAGTTAACCTGGCAAATTTTGGACGTCAGCAATGCTGCGTCATGGCCCTGATACATCATTCTGAATAAGCTGAAAAATCTTACCTTAATTAGGTCGCCGGATAACGCGTATATATCTGCTCCTATAAGATACTTTTCGTGGCGCAGCTAAGTGCAATGCTGTCCGATAGATTTGTCTTATATAAAAGGGGAGAACTGATTTTTCCTTTCAATAATCGGGATGGCCAAGGATTGGAGAAATTATTGAATTGTTTGAACTGAGATTAATGTCAAAAATCACTTTTTATGAGAAAGATTATTATTAACAGATCTTTTTTTAAAAACATTTACATGGGACTTGATTAACAACACTACATATGCGCGAGGCTGCTTTTACCTTATCCTATAACGCTCAGGCTCTGCCATCGCTGCGCACGACCGGCCCACCCAACACGACACACCAGACACGACAGCTCGCTACCAACAACTAACTGGCTACTGCTACACAGTTCCTACTGCAGTCAATACTACTCTTTGGTCTCAGATTCTCTTCTAGCTTACATATCGCAGGAAGCGCGTGAGCAATACATCGAAATTACATCAGCTCGAGTGCGCTAGCAACGAGTTCTCTAATTATGGACCTCTTACAGCGTAACAGAACGGGCCCTCAGAATTACAGACCAACTTCTTTAAATCGGTTTACTGCATAATCTTGGAACATTCATTTTGAACATGACAAATTTTCTTTAGAGGGAAAAGCTTCTGTTCACAGATCGACATGGTTTTAGAACGCACCGTTCGTGCGGAACTCTGCTTGTCCTTTTCTCACCTAAGATCCTGCGAACCATGGGTGAAGAGCAACATGCAGATTCCATACTCCTAGCTTTCCGTGAAGTATATGACACGGTGTCACACCGCCGACTGTTAACGAAGGTACACGTATGCGGAATAGGTCCTGAGGTACATGAATGCCTCGAAGAGTTCTTAAGCAACAGAACGTAGTGTGTTGTCCAGGACGGCGAGTGCTGATCAAAGACAAGGGCATCGTCAGAAGTGCTCCGGAGAAGTGTGATAGAACCCCGTTACTTTCTATATACATTAATAATATGGCGGACAAGATAAGCAACATACTGCGGCTGTTTACTGACGATACTGTGGTGTACGCGAAGGTGACTCCGTTGAGCGACAGTAGAACGATACAAGATGACTTAGCTAAAATTTGTAGTAGGTGTGTGAATGGCAGCTATCCCAAAATGCAAAAAAATGTAAGTTAATGCAAATGAATAAGATAAACAAAACTATAACGTTCTAATACGCCATTAGTAGTGATCTGCTTGATACAGTCACGCCAATTAAATATTTGGGCGTAATGTTGCAAAGTAATATGAAATGGAATGAGCGTGTAAAGATTGTAGTAGGGAAGGCGAATTGTCAACTTCGGTTTATTTGGAGAATTTTAGGAAAGTGCGGTTCATTTGTGGAGGTGAGGGCATATAGGACGCTGGTGCCACCCGTTGTTGAATACTGTTGGAGTGTTTGGGATCCGCATTATGTCGGACGGAAGGAAGATATCGAAGCAGTTCAGAGGCGGGCTGCTAGATTTGTTAACGGATCTTCGATTAGAGAGGTTAAGACTCTTACAAAGGTATACAGGCAGTCGTTTTTTCTTCGTTCTATTTTTTATTACATATTCGTGTAGTACGTAAAGAAATATGAATTTTTTAGTTGGACCACTTTTTTCGCTTTGTGATAGATGGTGCTGTAATAGTCACAAACATATGGTTCACAATTTTAGATGAACAGTTGGTAACAGGTAGGTTTTTTAAATTAAAATACAGAACGTAGGTACGTTTGAACATTTTATTTCGGTTGTTGCAATGTGATACATGTACCTTTGTGAACTTATCATTTCTGAGAACGCATCCTGTTACAGCATGATTACCTGTAAATACCACACTAATGCAATAAATGCTCATAATGATGTCCGCCAGCCTCAATGCATTTGGCAGTACGTGTAACGACATTCCTCTCAACAGCGAGTAGTTCGCCTTCCGTAATGTTCGCACATGCATTGACAATGCGCTGACGCATGTTGTCAGGCGTTGTCGGTGGATCACGATAGCAAATATCCTTCAACTTTCCCCACAGAAAGAAATCCGGGGACGTCAGATCCGGCGAACGTCCGGGCCATGGTATTAGATGACCAATCCACCTGTCATGAAATATGCTATTCAATACCGCTTCAACTGCACGCGGGCTATGTGCCGGATATCCATCATGTTGGAAGTACATCGCCACTCTGTCATGCAGCGAAACATCTTGTAGTAACATTGGTAGAACATTACGTAGGAAATCAGCATACATTGCACCATTTACATTGCCATCGATAAAATGGGGGCCAATTATCCTTCCTCCCATAATACCACACCATACATTAACCCACCAAGGTCGCTGATGTTCTACTTGTCAAAGCCATCGTGGATTTTCCGTTGCCCAATAGTGGATATTATGGCGGTTTACGCTACCGCTATTATTGAATGACGCTTCATCGCTAAATAGAACGCGTGCACAAAATCTGTGATTATCCTGTAATTTACCTTCTGCCCAGTGGCAGAACTGTACACGACGTTCAAAGTCGACGCCACGCAATTCCTGGTGCATAGAAATATGGTACGGGTGCAATGGAATGTTGATGTAGCATTCTCAACACTGACGTTTTTCAGATTCCCGAATCTCGTGCAGTTTGTCTGCTAGTGATGTGCGGATTAGCCGCGACAGCAGCTAAAACACCTACTTGGGCATCATCATTTTTTGGAGGTCTTGAATGACGTTTCACACGTGGCTGAACACTTCCTGTTTCCTTAAATTACGTAACTATCAGGCGAACGGTTCGGGCACTTGGATGATGTCGTCCATGATACCGAGCAGCACACGACTGTTGGCATTTTGGTCACAATAGCCGTACATCAACACGATATCGACCTTTTCCGCAATTGATAAACGGTCCATTTTACCACGGGTAATGTATCACGAAGCAAATACCGTAATTCACGTAATTATACGTTTGTGGCTATTAAAGCGCCATCCATCACAAAGCGAAAAAAGTGGTCCAACTAAAACATTCATATTTCTTTACGTACTACACGAATATGTAATAAAAATGGGAGTTCCTATATAAAAAACGCAGTGGATATCCGTCTGACCTGTGACAGCGCCATCTAGCGGCCAACCATAGCGCCATCTGGTTTGCCCCTTCAACCTAGACGATTTTCGTTCTCGGTAGTTTTTTCGTGTGATGCTTATTTGGTGAGATATTTGGCCCCGTCACGATCAATGGACCACTCTGTAGATGTAGAGGTAGATGCAGAGCCGCGGAAAAGTTAACTCGCGACGTGCTGTTACGTTTACTACACATCTGTCTGTAAGACACGGTGCCGTACGCCGCATCTAGCCACGTCATTCGAGCCTCATACACGTCACATCTTCAGATGGGACTGCCCTTCCCGTGACCTTTGACCACTCAGTTTTTGTAAGTAGTTATATAAACAAAACGTTGCTTATTACCACAATAAAAATACTTTTACGAAATGACACGGCCGTCAGCGACCGAGAAAACCAGGTAATGCGGGTGGGCGTCGGCTGGGGGCCCAATTACCGGCTGTTTGTGGCGAGCGGTTCGTGCCGCCATAAGTCAATTCTGCTCGCCGATCAGATTGAGCGGGTAACGGAGTGCGGTCTGCGCTCGTAACTGCGCGTGGGGAACCACCTGCAATCTCGGGGCGCGGAAGGTCAGCGCCAGGCGGGTAGAAAACGCACCAGGCAGGCGTGTCCGCAACCAGGTGGCCGGGTATGTGGGCGAGCACCGCGGGCTCGTAAATGGCCCAGTCTGCGGCCTAATCAGGGGGCCCATTAGAGCCTTAACGGGCTTCATTAAGCGGATGTCGGGCGAGGAAGAAACGCCCGGAAAAAGAAACGCAAACTGACGCGCTCTCCCTGTCTAATTTATTCGCTTATGTGTTGAGTTATAATGGCACCACCCTTTGGGTCGAGAGGCTGCGGGATGAACAAGCAACTGATGATGATATTATAAAAACTGATGAGAAACAGTGGGAGGAATGAAATAAATAATAATGGAAAGTGGAGATAGCCGAATGCAAGGCGATAAACTGGTGACCTGATGTTTCTAGTCTTTATACTTCAGTTGGTAATATTTGAGTGGGAGGAATCTGCAATCTCAACATACCTTCCGAAAACTTTAGTCGGAACTAGTGGACTGAAGCTATACCTAATTCATTTCAGGGGCAACACGTCCCAGGCAAAAGTATGAAGGCCTACTGTCTGTATGATTACGTGTGTAAATGAGCACAGTCGATTACTTACACTAACTGTGCAGTACACCCACCTAGTCATCTGAGATCCATAAGGGCGTGCTCAAAAGTAATAGCGCCGAATTTTGTATGTGAAAACTCTTATAGCTTTTTAAATGAAAAAGACGCAGTTAAAATTCCACACCTTTAAATTCGAACATTTTGCATTAGGATTTACCGTGACTGTTATTGACATCAAATGAAACGAGTCCACTGTTATCAGTCACTTTATCACACAAGTATGTACAAAATTGAACGTTTGGACTGTGACTGCTTCTACATAGGTTAGACAGGTAGATCACTTGAGATATGATTTAAAGAAAAACAAAACAGTACCACACATCAGCAATAGCCAGCCACCTGCAAGAAACGGAACACCATGTTAACAACGCAAGTATCAGCAGCCTACACATCTAACCTAAAGGCAAAAAACTAAACAGCCTTGAAACACTCCAAAATATACAAAACAACCTGAATCCGTCTTAAATGACAAAAATGACAATGTCTACACTAGTACGATTTCTGTTTTCAACAGTTGCCTACGTTATTAGATTTGTAATGGACGCTCCCACACACACACACACACACACACACACACACACACACACACACACACACATACACACACACATACACACCTTAATATTTACCATAAATATTTGTGTTACCATGACATCCCCCAAATGTACGAGGAGTTGACCTCATTTACAAATATACCATCAGACCAACATATTTTATCTCCTATCAGCATGAAGCTATATGAACATCAACTAATGGCATAAATTTTACTTCCATCTGCACATTTTAAAGCACTAACTAAAGGCAATACCCCAACCTTTAGGCAGTTATTACATGTAACAAACATAATCTTAAGAAGCCACTCCTTTGGAAAGTTTGCTCTCAGCCAATCACTCCTTTCACCCGCTCTCTCCCTCACTCTTTCTCTTTCTCTTCCTCTCCCTCTGCACCCGGCCTTTTATTCCTATATGTCAATCCCACCCAAAATTGTTAGTTATGTATAATTTTACCACCGTAACCAACATAATTACTGTACTTAAAGTGTGCAACATGTCACCTGATTGTATAAACGAGTATGAAGTTTAAGCTATATGAAATTGACAAAATCAGATTTATATACCACCTGAAATATTTATTCCAACGCATGTATTCAACACCTCAAAACAAATATCTCCAAAATCCTTTAAAAGTTATTCTGTAATACTGTTGTCACGATTTATATTCTTTGTACTTCGTGATAATGTTTCTCTTCTGTTATAAGATCCTTGCAGCTAATAGCCGTATTTGTTTACAAAATACGAGGGTAATCCCAAAAGTAAGGTCTCATATTTTTTTATAAGTACAGAACTCTGTTTGTGTGGCAGCTGGTCACGCTGTTATGAAGAGCGCTTTACGCGCTGACACTCAACGTTGCCGTTGAAAACGATCTGCCCTCAAACCACCGACCTGTAATACTATACATCGAGAAAACACTGCAGCGCATGGAACAACGCAAGATGTTGGACTACGGGCGTGCGAATTGGACATTGTTCAAGCAAACGCTCGATAGCCACATCCCACCTATACACGAAATTAATGAAGCAGCACAAATTGACGAGGCAGTAGAAACCCTCACTAACGCCGTCCAGGACGCAATGGCGGACACCACACCTGGTCGCACCCCACAACAACGCAGTGCGGCCCTGCCCCAGGAAATCCTGGGCCTAATCTCAACGAGGACTCGCCTCAGGACACAATGGCAGCCCACCAGGCGTCCGTACTTCAAACGGCACATTAACAGGCTACAGGGCATCAGTCTGCTGACTGGTTTGATGCGGCCCGCCACGAATTCCTTTCCTCTGCTAACCTCTTCATCTCAGACTAGCACTTGCAACCTACGTCCTCAATTATTTGCTTGACGTATTCCAATCTCTGTCTTCCTCTACAGTTTTTGCCCTCTACAGCTCCCTCTAGTACCATGGAAGTTATTCCCTCATGTCTCAGCAGATGTCCTATCATCCTGTCCCTTCTCCTTACCCGTGTTTTCCACATATTCCTTTCCTCTCCGATTCTGCGTAGAACCTCCTCATTCCTTACCTTATTAGTCCACTTAATTTTCAACATTAGTCTATAGCACCACATCTCAAATGATTCGATTCTCTTCTGCTCCGGTTTTCCCATAGTCAATGTTTCACTACCATACAATGCTGTACTCAAGACGTACATCCTCAGAAATTTCTTCCTCAAATTAAGGCCGGTATTTGATATTAGTAGACTTCTCTTGGCCAGAAATACACTCCTGGAAATGGAAAAAAGAACACATTGACACCGGTGTGTCAGACCCACCATACTTGCTCCGGACACTGCAACAGGGCTGTACAAGCAATGATCACACGCACGGCACAGCGGACACACCAGGAACCGCGGTGTTGGCCGTCGAATGGCGCTAGCTGCGCAGCATTTGTGCACCGCCGCCGTCAGTGTCAGCCAGTTTGCCGTGGCTACGGAGCTCCATCGCAGTCTTTAACACTGGTAGCATGCCGCGACAGCGTGGACGTGAACCGTATGTGCAGTTGACGGACTTTGAGCGAGGGCGTATAGTGGGCATGCGGGAGGCCGGGTGGACGTACCGCCGAATTGCTCAACACGTGGGGCGTGAGGTCTCCACAGTACATCGATGTTGTCGCCAGAGGTCGGCGGAAGGTGCACGTGCCCGTCGACCTGGGACCGGACCGCAGCGACGCACGGATGCACGCCAAGACCGTAGGATTCTACGCAGTGCCGT
Source organism: Schistocerca gregaria (assembly GCF_023897955.1). Taxonomy (NCBI): domain Eukaryota; kingdom Metazoa; phylum Arthropoda; class Insecta; order Orthoptera; family Acrididae; genus Schistocerca; species Schistocerca gregaria. Next base: position 949,191,592 of record NC_064922.1, read on the forward strand.
AGGGGACCGCACCGCCACTTCCCAGCAAAGTAGGGACACTGTTGCTCCTGGGGTATCGGCGAGGACCATTCGCAACCGTCTCCATGAAGCTGGGCTACGGTCCCGCACACCGTTAGGCCGTCTTCCGCTCACGCCCCAACATCGTGCAGATCGCCTCCATTGGTGTCGCGACAGGCGTGAATGGAGGGATGAATGGAGACGTGTCGTCTTCAGCGATGAGAGTCGCTTCTGCCTTGGTGCCAATGATGGTCGTATGCGTGTTTGGCGCCGTGCAGGTGAGCGCCACAATCAGTACTGCATACGACCGAATCACACAGGGCCAACACCCGGCATCATGGTGTGGGGAGCGATCTCCTACACTGGCCGTACACTTCTGGTGATCGTCGAGGGGACACTGAATAGTGCACGGTACATCCAAACCGTCATCGAACCCATCGTTCTACCATTCCTAGACCGGCAAGGGAACTTGCTGTTCCAACAGGACAATGCACGTCCGCATGTATCCCGTGCCACCCAACGTGCTGTAGAAGGTGTAAGTCAACTACCCTGGCCAGCAAGATCTCCGGATCTGTCCCCCATTGAGCATGTTTGGGACTGGATGAAGCGTCGTTTCACACGGTCTGCACGTCCAGCACGAACGCTGGTCCAACTGAGGCGCCAGATGGAAATGGCATGGCAAGCCGTTCCACAGGACTACATCCAGCATCTCTACGATCGTCTCCATGGGAGAATAGCAGCCTGCATTGCTGCGAAAGGTGGATATACACTGTACTAGTGCCGACATTGTGCATGCTCTGTTGCCTGTGTCTATGTGCCTGTGGTTGTGGCAGTGTGATCATGTGATGTATCTGACCCCATGAATGTGTCAATAAAGTTTCCCCTTCCTGGGACAATGAATTCACGGTGTTCTTATTTCAATTTCCAGGAGTGTACCTTTTTTGCCATAGCGAGTCTGCTTTTGATGTCCTCCTTGCTCCGTCCGTCATTGGTTATTTTACTACCTAGGCAGCAGAATTCCTTAACTTCATTGACTTCGTGACCATCAATCCTGATGTTAAGTTTCTCGCTGTTCTCATTTCTACTACTTCTCAATACCTTCGTCTTTCTCCGATTTACTCTCAAACCATACTGTGTACTCATTAGACTGTTCATTCCGTTCAGCAGATCATTTAATTCTTCTTCACTTTCACTCAGAATAGCAATGTCGTCAGTGAATCGTATCATTGATATCTTTTCACCTTGTATTTTAATTCCACTCCTGAACCTTTCTTTTACATCCATCATTGCTTCCTCGATGTACAGATTGAAGAGTAGCGGTGAAAGGCTACAGCCTTGTCTTACTCCCTTCTGAATACGAGCACTTCGTTCTTGATCGTCCACTCTTATGATTGCCTCTTGGTTGTTGTACATATTGTATATGACCCGTCTCTCCCTATAGCTTACCCCTACTTTTTTAAGAATCTTGAACAGCTTGCATGATTTTATATTGTCGAACGCTTTTTCCGGGTCGACAAATCCTATGAACGTGTCTTGATTTTTCTTTAGCCTTGCTTCCATTATTAGCCGTAACGTCAGAATTGCCTCTCTCGTGCCTCTACTTTTCCTAAAGCCAAACTGATCGTCACCTAGCGCATTCTCAATTTTCTTTTCCATTCTTCTGTATATTATTCTTGTAAGCAGCTTCGATGCATGAGCTGTTAAGCTGATTGTGCGATAATTCTCGCACTTGTCAGCTCTTGCCGTCTTCGGAATTGTGTGGATGATGCTTTTCCAAAAGTCAGATGGTATGTCGCCAGACTCATATATTCTACACACCAACGTGAATAGTCGTTTTGTTGCCACTTCCCCTAATGATTTTAGAAATTCTGATGGAATGTTATCTATGCCTTCTGCCTTATTTGACCGTAGGTCCTCCAAAGCTCTTTTAAATTCCGATTCTAATACTGGATCCTCTATCTCTTCTAAACCGACTCCTTTTTCTTCTTCTATCACATCAGACAAATCTTCCCCCTCATAGAGGCTTTCAATGTATTCTTTCCACCTATCTGCTCTCTCCTCTGCATTTAACAGTGGAATTCCCGTTGCGCTCTTAATGTTACCATTGTTGCTTTTAATGTCACCAAAGGTTGTTTTGACTTTCCTGTATGCTGAGTCTGTCCTTCCGACAATCATATCTTTTTCGATCACATTTTTCCTGCAGCCATTTCGTCTTAGCTTCCGTGCACTTCCTATTTATTTCATTCCTGAGCGACTTGTATTTCTGTATTCCTGATTTTCCCGGAACATGTTTGTACTTCCTCCTTTCATCAATCAACTGAAGTATTTCTTCTGTTACCCATGGTTTCTTCGCAGCTACCTTATTTGTACCTATGTTTTCCTTCCCAACTTCTGTGATGACCCTTTCTAGAGACGTCCATTCCTCTTCAATTGTGCTCCCTACTGCGCTATTCCTTATTGCTGTATCTATAGCGTTAGAGAACTTCAGACGTATCTCGTCATTCCTTAGAACTTCCGTATCCCACTTCTTTGCGTATTGATTCTTCCTGACTAATGTCTTGAACTTCAGCCTACTCTTCATCACTACTATATTGAGATCTGAGTCTATATCTGCTCCTGGGTACGCCTTACAATCCAGTAACTGATTTCGGAATCTCTGTCTGACCGTGAAGTAATCTAATTGAAATCTTCCAGTATCTCCCGGCCTGTTCCAAGTATACCTTCTCCTCTTGTGATTCTTGAACAGGGTATTCGCTGTTACTAGCTGAAACTTGATACAGAACTCAATTAGTCTTTCTCCTCTTTCATTCCTTGTCCCAAGCCCATATTCTCCTGTAACCTTTTCTTCTACTCCTTCCCCTACAACTGCATTCCAGTCGCCCGTGACTATTAGATTTTCGTCCCCCTTTACATATTGCATTACCCTTTCAATATCCTCATACACTTTCTCTATCTGTTCAACTTCAGTTTGCGACGTCGGCATGTATACCTGAACTATCGTTGTCGGTGTTGGTCTGCTGTCGATTCTGATTAGAACAACCCGGTCACTGAACTGTTCACAGTAACAGACCCTCTGCCCTACCTTCCTACTCATAACGAATCCTACACCTGTTGTACCATTTTCTGCTGCTGTTGATATTACCCGATACTCATCTGACCAGAAATCCTTGTCTTCCTTCCACTTCACTTCACTGACCCCTACTATATCTAGATTGAGCCTTTGCATTTCCCTTTACAGATTTTCTAGTTTCCCTACCACGTTCAAGCTTCTGACATTCCACGCCCCGATTCGTAGAGCATTATCCTTTCGTTGATTATTCAATATTTTTCTCATGGTAACCTCACAATTGGCAGTCCCCTCCCGGAGATCCGAATGGGGGACTACTCCATCGTAGTTAGGCTTCCCAGCGACTGCGCCCACTGGTAAAGATTGTTCAATATATGCTCGTTTGCAGTTCGTTCTGACCTCATCTGCCGCTGCCTGAAACATTCCAGCTGCACGGCGGGCTGTGAAAGGCACTCCATAGGTAGTTTGCAAAGCATTGTCGATATGTGGTATGCCCGGAAATATCATGATGTCTTTCTTGCAAATAGAGCCAGAAGTCAAGGAAATTCTTGGGTCCGTCACGACAGAGGTAATGGACCGCATCTCCACGTATCCAGGTGACGGAGTTGGTTCGAGTCTTGGGGTAAAATGTCTCATCCGGAAACAATAACGTGCGTGCAAATATATGCTCCGGCCTAACTCGCAAGAGAGAAGCCAGCATCTGCCGCACAAGGTGCCAAACCGTTTCCGCCTCTCCACAGCTGATGCGGTGCTCGTCAGTATCTACTGTGTTACAACCCACACAATTGGGAGATTCTGCCATGTGGATATTGTAGTGACGTTCTTGCGTCACCAGCTTCCCATTAACTACTACGTACCATTGGGAAACAACGTCGGAATCAAGCATGGCATCGTGTACAGTCTTCCACACCACGCGCCACCGTACGTCAGAATATTTTAGTTCGACCACATTTAGGGGGCGGCGTTGCAGCATGTCGTGATATAGGCGTCGAGTCGTGGCCATTTGTGGTGTCGTGAGCGCTACACTGCAATAACTTTGTTCTAAATAGAAACGTCCTATACAAAAGAGGGGCGCTGGGATGTCTATGTAGTGGCACCGGCGCTCTTAGTGAAGCAGGTCGTAGCGCCGTCAGAAGCAGACTCGTGAGGCTCGTAGGACAAAGGCGCAGCAGACATAAATGTGAGCTAACATAGAGGGCAATGGCCCTATCATGGACGTTGACTAGGCCGAGAGCACCTTTTTCCTTGGGGAGGGTAAGAGATAGGTATCTGATCTTCAGTAACATACCAGCGGTGACGAAGTATCCCAGCGCTGCCATAATGCTACGCCCCAAGGGTTTCGGAATGGGTAGTGTTTGGGCGACATGCGGTATGCGGGACGCAAGGTATACATTGGCATAATACACCCGCTGAACGATGTTGAGGGGTCGCAAGCGCTGATTTGCAATTCCGGCCCTAATTTGGTGAAGAAGGCGTCGATAATTGAGCGTCGTCGCGCGTCGCATGTCGTTCATGAACTCTAAGCCCAAGCAGCGGACAGTATCACATCCCGATGCTCAAGGCGACAGACTTGTCAACGTTGATTTGGCTACCAGAAGCTGTACCGTAGGTTGCAATCCAGTCCAACGCCGCGGCCATATCGTCAGCTCCTCGTATGACGATCATCAAATCATCCGCATATGCAGTGCAGCGATAGATGGAGCCGCCGAACTGTATCCCAGCGAGCCTGTCTCGGAGACCACACAACAAAGGTTCTAAGGCCAACGCAAATAACAATGTTGATAATGGACATCCCTGTCGTACTGATCGGCGGATCGGCATGGGTGCCGTCAGTCTTCCATTAACAAGAACTCGAGAAGTAGCCCCATGCAGAAGGCGTGTCAACACTGTGATAAAGGGGTCGGGGTATTCCATCCGCCGTAGAACGGCAGTGAGGAAAGTGTGGCCCACACGGCCAAAAGCCTGGCTAAAGTCGATAGACGCCAGAGCTGCCGGCAAACGTCTCACCCGTGCAAGGGAGATGAGATCTCTGTAACGACATAACGCAGTTCTGATGTTGTTGGGTCCTCCTAAGGACATCGGATCGCTGGACAGGACGTGAAATAGTGTGCCCCGAAGACGTCCTGATAGCAGCCTCGAAAAGATCTTGAAGTCGCTGTTCAATAACGTTAAGGGGCGATAATCGCGGACATGATTCCGTCCCTTCGGCTTATGAATGGGGACAATCAGTCCTTCCAAGAACGGTGCAGGCAACGGTATACCCGGGGACATCAATTCCTGACATATTTCAACCCAACACGGTACCAACAGTTGTTTAAATGCTCGATAGAACTCTAATGGTAATACATCGATTCCTGGTGATTTATGGGGAGCACCTTTACCAATAGCGTCGAGCACTTCCTCTTCTGTCACTTCTCTAAGTAAAGTCGGCACCATGTCTGGTGGAACTGTACCGTGGACATGTGCTGTAACGATGTCTACCGTCGTCATATCAGGGAGCACTGCTGAATAAAGTTGAGCGTAATGCCCATAGAAGGCTTCTGCTATATCTGCTTGTTCAGCCACGTGTCGTCCGTCGTCCGTTATCATGTCGGTTACCAGTGCCCTACGGCGCCTCCTGCGTTCTAGGAGCACGTGGTGCATAGATGGCCTTTCTGATTGTACCATGTCTGGAGCACGCGACCTTATAACAGCGCCTTGTAAATGTTGGCGTGCTAAGGTGACGAGGTGCCCTTTCGCGCGATTGACTATGATCTGCCGGTCAAGTGAAGGCTCTATAGCAAGACATTCCCGTAGGATAGTGAAATGAAAGTTTTCCGTGCTTCTCCTCCATGCCGCCGCTTCCCGGCCGTAAGCCATGAAGGTGCGCCTAAGAGCAGGCTTCGCACATTCAGTCCACCAACTGAGGGTCGACCGGTAACGACCACGACGCTGTAAGGACGCGTTCCACGACTCTTCGATAGCACCTTTACATGCCGGCTCGTCCAGATGGGCGACGTTTAGTTTCCAGGGGGGCCTACTGCGCCACACACATGCAGGTTGGAGGGCAATGGTGCAAATATAGGCTGTGTGGTCGGTGAATGCAGTGGGCCAGAGCTCTGCTCCTCTCGTCGCCGTCGAAAGCGTGCTTGTGACGTAAATCCTGTCTAACCGACTTGATGTATAATGGGTGTATCCAGGAGCTGGGCCATGGATGTGGCGCCACGTGTCAATCAGGTGGAGGTCACGCACTAGCATTTCCAATTCCGCACACGGGACGTGATGTGGCTGCTGATCAGACGGAGATAATGTACAGTTAAAATCTCCTCAGATCACCATATCGTCTATGCGGCCCATAAATAGACGCGTAATATCTTCCGAAAAAAAGCGGGCCCGATCTCTCCGTCTCCCTGATCCTGAAGGGGCATATACATTGATGAGTCGTACACCGTTGACAGTTACCGCCATGGCTCTTGCACTCGGTAAGTACAGTATGTCCGTAGCCGTCAGACCGTCTCGTAGCAGAACAGCTACACCACAATCGGTAGAAGAGGCGTGGGAGATGTGGGCGATATATCCGTAGAAGTCAGGGAAACTAGCGACACATACTTCCTATAAGAGAGCCACGTCGACGTCCGCCGCATCAAGCATGCGTTGTAGCATTGTCAGTTTGTGTGGTGCCCTTATCGAGTTGATATTGATTGTGGCAAGGCGAAAGGTGTGCTGCCTAGCCTCTTCACCTAGGGTAGACGCCATTGCAATCAAAGCTGACCGCGAGAGATGCCGGAACCACCAAACCCGTTACAAATTAAGAGTCTTTCATGCTAGGAGTGGCATCCCCAATGCCACCCCCTCCCTTATCACCCGTGCCCTCTTCAGGAAGTTCTTCAATATCGTCCAACCACAGTGGCTGCAACACGATGCTGTGTAGCTGATCAGCACCTAAATCTCCCGCACGTACGTCGTCTTTGTTAGAGGTAGACGGGGCGCCATCCATCGACGCGACCTGCTGAATCCGTGGTGCAAGAAGTAACTTGGCACTCGTGGTATGGGCAAGTGAACCGTCTACACCACTTAGATCCTCAGCAGGCACAGTATCCATGCCGTCTGATGAGATGTCACCTTCTTGACCGGCCGTGTGTAGGAGGCAATCGTCAGAAGGGGTCCCGCCGACGTCGCTTCCGTCGTCGAGGCGAACGTTGCTTTCGAACGTGGACATCCGTATCCGAATGTGGGAGGCAATCCAGCGTCGTATCACCTTCCGCTAGGAAAGCCGCGGTTGGGACAATGTTCACGTCCACGTCCATCGCGTTCAGAATGTTACGTTGCGTCTGGAGTCTGTGGGACTGCTGCTGCTGCTGTTGCTGTGGAGGGGGCGACATATGGGTTGGCGTCGGGAGTCCTTCCTCATCCTCCCTTGGTACTTCTGGCGTCGATGGGTGTGTCTGATCGCCCGTCTCGTCCTCAACTATGGTGCGCATCGTCGTCTGAGAGTACGTGAGGGGCAGGATTGTCGTCCCTGTCGGGGAAACGGAGGCTCCCACTGGTATCTGCGCAATTCGACGTTGTAAGCAGCTCGATCGAACATGGCCTTCCTGCCCACATCCGGAACAGGTACGCGGCTGACCGTCGTACATGATGATTACACGACAGCCACCGATGTTCAAATAGGACGGCACATGTTTCTTGAGCTCAAGTTTAATTTGGCGCACACCATTGTAGACCTTATACGTCGAGAAAGTTTGCCACTTTTCTGCAACGTGGTTGATAACATTGCCGTACGGTCGGAAGACGTCCTCGACAACTTCCTCGGGGACCTCGAAGGGGAGCTCAAAAACCCTCACAGTCCTTAGGCCCATGCCTGCATGATCCACCGTCACTGCACCGATATGCCCGTCATAATGTTTGAATCTGAGACAGTTCGAGTATTTAGACACCACTGTCGCGCAGACCTCTGCACTGGTCATTTTAACTTAAACCACGCTCGCCGTTATAGAAAAATGTATTCCGACGACAGTCGCCGGATCTAAACGTAGATCGTCGCGTATGAACTGTTCTATTTCATAGGCTCGAGGACGCGCGTGATCTGGTTGGAAAGTAATTTTGATCGTATCGTGGCGCCATGTGTGTGCCATAGTCGCACTGAACTTGGAACTAATACAACTGGCCCCGCGAGAAGGTAAACACAAGCAAGCGCTCACGGTCGCGCACGGCGGGGCGCACCGCAGCAAAGCAGACTGTTAAAATCTCATTTTGCTCCTTTCGTCTGCTCGGGGCGGACGTCGTAAGACATCCTTTTAAGTTCGTTGATGATCGATTAACTCAGTTTTTTTTATTACAGAGGGCACGTAACCCTCTGACCGAACAGGCTGAGCTACCGTGCCGGCTATTCTCATGGTAACCTCCCCCTTGGCAGTCCCCTTCCGGAGATCCGAATGGGGAACTATTCCGGAATCTTTTGCCAATGGAGAGATCATCATGACGCTTCTTCAACTGCAGGCCACATGTCCTGTGGATACACGTTACGTGTCTTTAATGCAGTGGTTTCCATTGCCTTCTGCATCCTCATGTCGTTGATCATTGCTGATTCTTCCGCCTTTAGGGGCAATTTCCCACCCCTAGGATAAGACAGTGCCCTGAACCTTTATCCGCTCCTCCGCCCTCTTTGACAAGGCCGTTGGCAGAATGAGGCTGACTTCTTATGCCGGAAGTCTTCGGCCGCCAATGCTGATTATTTATCAAAATTTAGGCAGTGGCGGGGACCGAACCCAGGACCGAAGACGTTTTGATTATGACTCAAAGACGCTACCTCTAGACCACTGGTACGGATACAGGACATCATACACGATAAAATACAAACACATAGAACACAACAGTGGAACCAAAAACTCGAAGGGCTGGACACCACACGACCAGGCGTGTCGCAACTAGCCCTACACTTCACCAGGGAGAAAATATACACCCTCACGCTTCAAGGGCCTGACGGACCTGCATACTCAGCGGAAGAGAAAGCAGAGCTAATGGCCCGAACACTCGCGGCGTCATTCACACCGAACCTGGTACCATCAGATCCAGTGTTCACACTTGCTACTGACCAAGAGGTTACACGCATTCTAGCCCAACCATCGCGCGACGACATTCGACATGCTAGTACAGCCGAAGTCTCCTGGGCTATAATGCATTCCGCTGCTAGGAAAGCCCCTGGTCATGATGGCATTCAAAACCGTGTCCTCCAGGAATTCACAGATAAAGCAACTGAGTACATAACACACATAACGAATTCCATACTAAAACACCAACACTTCCCCGCTTTTTGGAAGACGGCCGAGGTCCTGATGTTCTGGAAGCCGGGGAAAGACCACAGCCTCCCACAAAATTACCGACCCATCAGCCTTCTGAGCTCGCTCGGTAAGATTGTTGAGAAGGTGATTCTCAAACGCATCACTAGGCACTGGATAACAAATGACATCCTGAGACTGGAGCAATTCGGCTTCAGGAATCACCACAACACAAGAACTCCTACGGGTCGTTGAACACATAACATATGGCTTCAACATAAACAAAGCTACAGGGGCGGTGTTCCTGGACATCGAGAAGGCTTTCGACCGTCTATGCACAACGGCCTTATCCGCAAACTCAGCGACGCGGGATTCCCCGACGGGCTGGTGCGTCTCATACCTCACAGACAGGAGTTTCAACACTGACGTGGAGAGGAAACAATCAACACGACACGGTATACACGTGGGAGTACCCCAGGGAAGCATCCTAGGGCCCCTGCTGTTTAACCTCTACATAAACGATCTCCCAACCACACACAACACAACAATGGCAATCTACGCGGATGACACAGCCATCCTTGCGCAAGATTCGAAAGCATCAAACATTAAGTCACGCCTACAGACTGCACCCATAGTGGCTGAGCCTTGGTTGGAGAAATGGCGTGTTAGAGTAAACGTCGACAAGTGCGAAGCCGTTCTGTTCACTAGAAGACCGAAGCAACTGCGCAAACACGGCTGCTTCAGACCAATAACTCTACATGCACGTCCAATGCGTTTCCGCGAGAAAGTCAAATACCTCGGTGTCTGGCTGGACCGGAAATTACTCTGGGGGGACCACATACAACACATGACCAATAGGAGCAAGTACCGAGGCTCAAACAGCTCTACCTTATGCTCAGCAGGCGTAGCACACTGAACAGAAGGGTGTCGAGGTCCGTGTACGTGACACTTATCCGACCCCTGATGACGTACGCAGCCCCTGTCTGGAGATACGCTGCGTCCACACGCCTGTGCCGTCTGCAGATCATACAAAACAAAGTACTCAAAATCATAAGCAATGCTCCACGATACACACGCATCGCGGACCTTCGCCGGGAACACCGACTTGAGACTCTCAAGGAGGTAATCCACAAACTCACCACAAGACTACACAGGAACTCCAGACATTCGCAGAACCCGTTTATTCTGAATCTAGGGAACTACGACCACAACCATAGATGGAAACATAGAAGATCAAAAGACATACTTGTAAGGACCTAACATCTATGGCCAAGCATACGCAAACATAACGGTACAGGCGAGCCCCTGCTAATTACACGCCATTACTGGATATCCAGCTGGAACACACTGCCGAATAACTGGCACCACACAGTGAAGCTGTACCGTACACTGCATGCAGACAAGCTCCACACATCCCCCACACAGTGAGATGATCTATGGCCGATCTCCCACTACTGTACAACGATCTTGATTGTTCCAGGAATGTAGCAGCTGCAGCAACTGGGACACATCGCCATCGCTCGTCACGGTAATGATGCATGATACCCATACTAACAAAACCAACCTTGCATGAACTATCGCAGCTAGTAAGCCACTACTGCTCTTACTACCCATCCTACAGTCGCAGGGTTTTTTCCCCACTGCACGAGCCTTGGCACTTTTTTTCCTCTGTTCTTCAAATCGCTACCCTCACTCGCGTTTCGTCCACTATCTATCACTTGATGGACCGTGTTAATGCGTAGTCTTAACAAGACGCACGGATAACATCACAGCCCAGCATCCTGTGATCCACTTACTAGATAACTAACATGTTTACGGAGGTGACAGAGGAACTTTTGGTTTGGTCACCACGTTGGTGCGGGCGTGGAGGGGCCTCATCTCTAATTTAAAAAGCTGTGTTTAAACATGCGCACGCCACGCTGAGGCGCTCAGTCTTGGCTTGGCAGCCGTTGAGAATGGAGCTCCCGTTCGAAGCTACCGCCAAGTGGGAAGTGCGCGCAGTTATTCGGTTTTTGAACGCAAAGGGCATTGCGCCGATTGAAATCCATCGCCTGTTGACGGAAGTGTATGGTGAGTCGTGCATGGATGTCAAAAATGTCCGTAAGTGCTCAAGAGTGTTTGTTTGCAGCTGGTCGGACCGAAATTCACGACGAACAAAGGAGCGGCAGACAGTCAATTTCTGAGGAGACAGTGTTGAAGGTTGAGGAAAACATGCGTGAAGATCGGCGGATCAACATAGACGGTGCCTGACAGGTACTGTGAGACTCTGAAAAAGCTCAAACGGGCAATTCAGAAACGGAGAAGAGGAATGTTGAGCAAGGGCGTACACATTCTCCATGACAACGCTCGCCCACACGTCGCTCGGCAAACCGTTGCTCTACTGCAACAGTTTCAGTGGAAGATAATCACCCACCCACCCTTCAGTCACGACTTGGCGCCCAATGACCATCACCTGTTCCCTAAGTTAAAAGAACATTTGGCCGGAAAGCAATTCAGCTCCGACGACGAGGTGAAAGAAGAGGTTCATAACTTTCTAAACAGCATGGCGGCGAGCTGGTATGACATGGGTCGACAAAAACTGCCACAGCGTCTACAAAAACGCATCGGTAGAAATGGTGATTATGTCGAAAAATAGCTAAATGTTCAATCTGTAAACTGATGTAAACCATTGTAGAAATAAATAGGTCTATGTACTTATAAAAAATAGGAGATCTTACTTTTGGGATTACCCTCTTATGGTATTATACATATGATGTGTTTACGATAGTGAAAGGAAGTTGTGGCCACAGGAGGTACTGTGTTTCACTTATTTTATTCTAACCGTTAGATATACGTTTAGTTTTAATAAAAAAACCGAGAACCATGTTCCAAATTTGTGTGTTGTTTCTCCACTACACAGTGCCGTAAGGCACTCCAAAAAATCTTAACACAACACCCACACCCACACACACACACACACACATATGTCATAGTAACAAATGTAAATCCACATGATGATGGAGGTTTAAACCTTCGAAACGCATCGTGGAGGTAAGTAAACAGTGAATGGAAACAGTAAACTTGTTGTTTCATTTGATTCTACATCTTTATCCTTCTGTCTACATAGTCGAAGTACCGTGCCATTACAATTGTAGCCTGTAACGTGGCGGTATGTAACATAACAATGTCGGTGCACTAGGAAAAGCGTGCTGTAATCGACTTTCGAATTCGAAGAATTCGTTCACACACGGAGCACCCTGTCCTTCAACATGAAAATGCCAAACCTCACACAAGAGATGTGATTTATGCATCATTCCAGCGTCATGAGTTGTCATGGATCATCCTCCAAACACTACCGATTTGACCTCAGCTGACTTTCATCCGTGTCCAAAAGTTAAAGAATACCTTCGAGGACTTTAGTTCGATAGGGATGAAGCCTTGCAAGCACAGGTAAGTTTTGAGCAAAGTCATACATCCCACAGTGGCGGTATCAACAAACTGGTGTCTCGTTGGGAGAAATGTGTTCGTCGTCATGGGTGACTATGTTGAGAAATAAATATGTAGATATGAAGAATGAAGGTGTTGAATGTTAATAACGTTAGTTTTACTTAAAAAGCTCCAAACGTTTTCACATAAAAAATTCAGAGGCACTGATTTTCATCATACCCTCATAGATCTTTAAAAGAGTACTTTTTATTTTCTGATTATGACATCAGAGGAGGTTGTTGCCATTCAGTCAAATTTAACTTTGATTTCCCTGCAGATAAATCTTTTTCATCTTTCTTCCTTAATTTTGCTTCCTTAACTTCTACATCTTTCTTTTAACATCATTTTATTACGAGTCAAAATGAAAATTGAAGAATGGTGATGTCTAGCCTAACAGGTTTACTAACAGTGGGATGAATTTGTAAGTCTTCGTCTATCAGGCTGAATTTATATTATACGTCTTCATCTACAGGGCTATTACAAATGATTGAAGCGATTTCATAAATTCACTGTAGCTCCATTCATTGACATATGGTCACGACACACTACAGATACGTAGAAAAACTCATAAAGTTTTGTTCGGCTGAAGCCGCCACAGCGCTCGAGAGCGCAGTGAGACAAAATGGCGACAGGAGCCGAGAAAGCGTATGTCGTGCTTGGAAGTGCACTCACATCAGTCAGTCATAACAGTGCAACGACACTTCAGGACGAAGTTCAACAAAGATCCACCAACTGCTAACTCCATTCGGCCATGGTATGCGCAGTTTAAAGCTTCTGGATGCCTCTGTAAGGGGAAATCAACGGGTCGGCCTGCAGTGAGCGAAGAAACGGTTGAACGCGTGCGGGCAAGTTTCACGCTAGCCCGCGGAAGTCGACGAATAAAGCAAGCAGGGAGCTAAACGTACCACAGCCGACGGTTTGGAAAATCTTACGGAAAAGGCTAAAGCAGAAGTCTTACCGTTTACAATTGCTACAAGCCCTGACACCCGATGACAAAGTCAAACGCTTTGAATTTTCTGCGCGGTTGCAACAGCTCACTGAAGAGGATGCGTTCAGTGCGAAACTTGTTTTCAGTGGTGAAGCAACATTTTTTCTTAATGGTGAAGTGAACAGACACAATGTGCGAATCTGAGCGGTAGAGAATCCTCACGCATTCGTGCAGCAAATTCGCAATTTACCAAAAGTGTTTTGTGCAATCTCACGGTTTAAAGTTTACGGCCCCTTTTTCTTCTGCGAAAAAAACTTTACAGGACACGTGTATTTGGACATGCTGGAAAATTGGCTCATGCCACAACTGAAGACCGACAGCGCCGACTTCATCTTTCAACAGGATGGTGCTCCACCGCACTTCCATGATGATGTTGGGCATTTCTTAAACAGGAGATTGGAAAACCGATGGATCGGTCGTGGTGGAGATCATGATCAGCAATTCATGTCATGGCCTCCATGCTCTCCTGACTTAACCCCATGCGATTTCTTTCTGTGGGGTTATGTGGAAGATTCAGTGTTTAAACCTCCTCTACCAAGAAACGTGCCAGAACTGCGAGCTCGCATCAACGATGCTTTCGAACTCACTGATGGGGACATGCTGCGCCGAGTGTGCGAGGAACTTGATTATCGGCTTGATGTCTGCCGAATCACTGAAGGGGCACATATCGAACATTTCTGTATGCCTAAAAAAACTTTTTGAGTTTTTGTATGTGTGTGCAAAGCATTGTGAAAATATCTCAAATAATAAAGTTATTGTAGAGCTGTGAAATCGCTTCAATAATTTGTAATAACCCTGTACATCGTGCAGGACATAGGTCGTTGTCTTTGAAGTACAAAGCTCAAATTTTTCATTACTTTTACCATTTTTAGCACCGTCACCGGTGATAGCTGGTAGGCAAGAAGTTGCCTCTTCTTCTGTACGCAAAATCACAAAGTCGTCATTACTGAATATGCAGGACCTACAGGAAAAGTTTCTGTTTTACTGAACCGACACGTGAAAGCGTTAAGAAAAACGAAAAGTGGTAGAAATGTACGGTGTTTAAGATGAGTGCTGGAAATATAGAGGAAGCTTCTTGCCTGTTGGACTCATGCTTCTGATGAATATGTGCTGGAGACAAGCAAGAATACCCTGAGAATTAGCTAAAAGCGAAGATCATTCCTACTTACACGAAATGTGGCAGGACTGAGTGTGAAAATTACAGGGACGTCAGCTCGCCAGACAGTTGCCTACAAAGTATACTTGAGAATAGTCATTAGGCTTAGGGGCATAGCAGGCACAACCGTCATCAACGAGCAGACGGAGATTAGATGGGGTCGCTCTACACTAGGTGCCATATTTGTAGTGAAACAAATGATTCACAAAACATGGGAATTCCACCTGGAAACTTACATCGTGTTCATCGATTTTCTAAAGACGTTTGACAGACTGAATGGAGATGTACTCTGGAAAATTTTGATCATAAAAGGTTTACCAGATGAACTAAGCGATCAGAAGTCCATATAAAACATACTTTGTCGACACAGCGAAGCAACGAATAGCACCTGTAAGACAAATAGGAGGGTTAGACTAGGTTGACGTCTTCCCGAAACACTTTTTAATAGCTATGTGTACAAGTTCACAGTACGATGAAAAATATTTTCAAGTGTAGTATAATGCTCTCGCCATAGTGTAGATTCAGTAGAATTTGATATGCAGACGATGTTATTATTGTGCAACGGACAGAAGGCTATACATTTCAAGAACTCTACCAGAAGAATATGGACTGTAATATATCCACGTAATCAATAGCAATGGCATTTCAGAGGGTAAACCCGATAAGATCCAAAACTGAGATAAACGGAAAAATAATGAAGCGGGTATCCACCTTTAACTGTCTTGGATTTGAAATATATAGTAACAAAACATTGCAAATTTAAGCAAATATGTGAATCAATTTGTAGAACTCTGAAATACAAAATCAGAAAGAAAACTAAACTGAAGACTTATAGAAGCTATTAGTATGGTAGTATAATATGAAAGTGAGACGGAGATGCTCTCGAAGAAAGACAGAACGGAAATTGCGTCAGTTAAAAAAAAATGGTTCAAATGGATCTGAGCACTATGGGACTTAACAGCTGACGTCATCAGTCCCTTAGAACTTAGAACTACTTAAACCGAACTAACCTAAGGACATTACACACATCCATGCCTGAGGCAGGATTCGAACCTGCGACTGCGACAGTTGAGATGAAGTTTCTCAGAGCAGTCAAATACTCGAGAATGTTGAAAATGTACGAAACAGATAAATAAGACCAAAGCTACGTATTTTGGACTTGTAAAGCAAAATTAAATATATAAAGTCAGCTTATGTAACAATGTAAAAATAAGGGAGAAAGATGCTGTGCCTAGAATTGCCATTCACCACACGTCGAATGGACAGCAAAGCGTCGGACGTCTGAGGACAAGATGGTTTCTGAAACAGATCTACTCCATGAAGAGAAAATGATGATGGTGAGCTCGAGACCTATAAGCTCCAGTTATAGAGACGAAAGAAATTACGGTTTGATTTCCTTTATGCCATGACAAGGATCTATGACAGAAAGAAGAAAGGGAAGTTGCAATTCAGCTTTCCGTCGGCCCCGTCGTAATTGAAGGAAGACAACTCAGGGGACCAAGTATGAGGAAAGAGAAATTGTGCTGTTCTCCTCAGATATTTGGGAGACCATGCAATCTGGGTACCCAGGCGAATGTTTGAGCTCCGTTCCCGAAAACGAGTCCACTGTCCGAACCATGGTGCAACCGCGGACTGGCTATGATCTAAATTCTAACTCACTCTCAAAGAGCTATTGCGCGGCTCAGTAACTGAGCTATTATAAGCGGCGAGGAGCTGTTGAGAAATAGTGAGAGCGAATCCTGCGCTCGTCTTCTCTCTCGAGCATCGGCGGTGAAGGGCAAATGACTTAGCTTGCCGCACGGTCAATACATTATAGTCTCTTAAAAATGCTCATTTTGCCAAAGAATAATTATAGGTAAGTTATATGTTACTCCCAAAATTCCCATCTGCTTTAGGGATCGCTTGGGAACTTTGTACAAAATATGAAAGAAGAAAAAAGGCTCGTACGAAACCGAAATTTCGTCAGTGAAGGCAATGAAATGATTTTGCTGCCCAAGTCGCAGATTATAGGACACTTTTGCCTGAGAGACAAGCATCAGGTAGAGAATAACTCAGCTTAAAATATACTCCTCCGCAAAAGAATTGATTGGTGTGTCCCAGAGTTGAGCTATGATCCTTATTCTGTTCATACCTAGTATAGCAATAGATGCGAGTATAATATGGACAATGGGTGAAAAAGGATTGAGACACTGATATCATTTGAATGGGAAGTTACATAAGCATGATCAAATCGAACTGAAGAATTAGAGTACAATGTGAAGAGAAATAGGAAACGTGGGATGTCTGTGTGAAACTCGCACTAAAGGAAATGACAGTTTGGTTCATCGTATGCTAAGGCATCGAACGTTATGACTCGATCGGCTTGGCTGTGGTGAAACTTACTTTTCTACGGTTCTCTACCATATTGAATTTGATTGATCATCTCTTAAGAGATCAACATGTAGCTACCTTAAAGTTACTGCGAGGGATATAGGGGAAAAGCGTCAAGGACAGCAAGATATAGAAAACGTTGAATAGATTATTAAAAAATACAGAAGCTGTAACATAGAAATTGGAAAATGCAGTTCATACCATATTTTCAATATTATTTCTTAATTCTATAAGAGATTTCTAAAAATAATTCTATACATTGTTGTCGTTCAGTTTATCGGAGTATACGAGGGTTGTCCAGAAAGTAAGTTCCGACGGTCGCTTTCCACAGATGCGTGGGGCAGGGTCTCTAGTATGCCCGTCGACCGGGTCGCGTCGCTCTTTTCAGTTCTGGGTGATCAGTGAGCACGTAAAGATGCGCGGGGAACAGCGTCTCCCGCCAAGAATGAGGGCCTGCTTAGAGATTTCGCCTGTGTCATGCAGCCCACATAACACAACTGTCGAGCAGTTCTTTCTTCATGCCATTTCTCGGCGGGACACTGGAGGGGCAATGAAGACGCTCCTGCAGCGTTTCCGTTGAGAAGTGTTTGATCACAGTCCGTAAATGGTTACCCCTGAGTCTCATCTCTGCTCACAACAACCACCGGCTATGAAGGCAATATTTTGCCACGTACAACAAGCTGCAGACCAGTGCAGATAACTGGCCGAAAGCACAGGCGTCTGCTTTCTATGACGAGGATATTGGAAAGTTGATACAGCACTACGATAGAACTCGAAGTTGGAGCGGCGACTATGTAGAGAAGTAAATGGAAGGTGTACCTATCTATTGCAAATAGAACGTTTCTGGTTTTACTGTGGTTTCCATTTTGCGACCAATCGGAACTTACTTTCTGGACAACCCTCATATAATGTGTGTCCAAATGAAAAGAAGACTACAGGTATATGTAGTCTTGATTTGTGACGCTGCAACTGTACGGCATCCCCCTCATAGAGGCTTTCAATGTATTCTTTACACCTATCCGCTTTTTCCTCTGCATCTAACAGTGGAATTCCCGGTGTACTCTTAATGTTACCACCCTTGATTTTAATGTCACAGAAGGTTTTTTTGACTTTCCTGTATGCTGAGTCTGTCCTTCCGACAATCATTTCTTTTTCGATGTCTTCACGTGTTTCCTGCAGCCATTTCGTCTTAGCTTTCCTGCACTTCCTATTTATTTCATTCCTCAACGACTTGTATTTTTCTCTTCCTGAGCTTCCCGGAACATTTTTGTACTTCCTTCCTTCATCGATCAATTCAAGTATTTCTTCTGTTACCCATGGTCTTTGCAGTTACCTTCTTCGTACCTACGTTTTCCTTCCAAATTTCTGTGATGGCCCTTTTTAGAGGACTCCATTCCTCTTCAACTGTACTGCCTACCGAGCTATTCCTTATTCCTGTATCTATAGCCTTAGAGAACTTCAATCGTATCTCTTCATTCCTTAGTGCTTCCATATCCAGCTTCTTTGTGGATTGATTCTTCCTGACTAATGTCTTAAACTTCACGCTAATCTTCATCAATACTACGTTGTGATCTGAGTCTATGTCTGCTGCTGGGTACGCCTTACAATTCCAGTATCTCTGTCTGACGATGATGTAATCTAACCGAAATCTTCCCGTATCACCCGGCCTTTTCTAAGTATACCTCCTACTCTCGTGATTCTTGAACAACATATTCGCTATCACTAGCTAAATTGTTACAGAATTCAATTAGTCTTTCTCCTCTCTCATTCCTCGTCCCATGCCCATATTCTCCTGTAACCGGCTTTTCTACTCCTTCCCCTACAACTGCATTCCAGTCCCTCACGACTATTGGATTTTCATAACCCTTTACATATTGTATTACCCTTTCAATATCCTCTTACACTTTCTCTATTTCTTCATCTTCAGCTTGCGACGTCGGCATACATATCTGAACTACCGTTGTCGGTGTTGGCTTGCTGTCGATTCTGATGAGAACCACCCTATCACTATTACGCTATTAGAGACATTCCCCTGAACTTGTACGAGATCTGTGGTCGTAATGGAAGACACGCTGACAGTTGCGAACCACCTGCATCCCTTCACGCTTGATGTTCCCCGACGGCGATGTCATCTTTCAGCGTTATAACTGTTCGTGTTACGGAGTCAAATCGGTGCTACAGTAGCATTATACTGAACTCACGCTGATGTCTCGGCAGCCAAATTCGCCTGATGTAAATCCTATGGGCGCCATCACGTGGACCCAAATCAGCGGCCTGGAACCCACGTGGGTCACTGTCGGGAGACATCATTTCGTACGCAAATCAGCGGCCCGTTATTTATGCGAAATATAGGACTCATGAGTGTGCACGTAAAACCACTCTCCTCCACAATCCTGTTAACAAATTGTTGGATTCGTGACACGCAGAATCTGTGACGTATTTCGTTCTAAAGATGGACAAACAAGCTATTAAGCAGGAGCTCATAATGTTTTGGCTCAGCAGTGTAATTACTGTTCCTGGGGCAACAATAAAACGATAAATAATTGCCGTTGACATTGATACTTTGATCACAGCGCGTAGTAAGGGAGTGGATGGCTTTATTTTTGAAGCTAGTGGGTTGCTGACAGATCCAGGTTTCCACAGTGCCCTGCACTTCCTTGTCATAAGTGAAACTCTGACGTTTCATTTATTGTTTTACGGAGCCGTAGATATGTGAACCGCATAGGGAGATGTCAGGGCAGTAAGGAGAATATTCGAGGACCTTCCATCGAAATTTGTGAAGGAACTCTTGGGTCTAACGTTATCCTGGAAAAGTACAACCCCATTCGAGAGCTTGCCCCTGCTCTTGTTGTTGATGGCCTGTTTGAGCCTCAGGAATATGTTTGAATACTGCTCAGCGTTAACTGTTATATCCCTTGGTAGTTGAGTGTAGGTCCGTCCTCGTCGAAAAAGAAACTGAGCATCACTTTTCCGGCTTTTGGGGTGGAGAGGACTTCTTCGTTTGTTGTTCTCTTGAACAAGTGGATCTGGGATTTCGGCACTCCGTAGTCACCCGTTTGCAGGCACGGTGGAAGTGATGATACGGCGTTTCGTCATATGCCACAATTTGGGCAATGAAATCCTTTCCGTGCTCCACATATTTCAACAGGTGGTTCAGAAAAACACCCAATCTTGACGTCTTCTGAAATGTGCACACCACTGAGACACAGTGCTAAATTAAGTGCCCACAACAGACTTAGCAACACTGTAATAGACTGACTCTGGCTGTGAACCTGAAGATGAGGAATTGAGCTAATATTATCATTTACACGAACTAATTGTGATAATGAAGTGAGGATTGAAATAACGCTATGGTTTATTACTAAAGGAATATAAATTTTAACGTTTTAAAACAAGATTATGCTGAAGTAAACAAGAACGATACAGGAACGTTACCTACTATGTGTGTTGCTAGATAAATCTCTGAGTTCGTAAAGTTGCTGAAGGAGGTGAAGTTGTACCAACTCACTGCTCTAGGTCTTGAAATAGGCACAGTAGCGTGACTGTGATGACCACAGCGGCAGTTTGTCTGGAATCAACACCCAAGAATGCTGCAGATCTGAAAAAGTATTGATGCACGAGCCAGTGTTAGCTATCTTGGAGCTGCACTACTATATTCTCGGTTTCCCTAATATGCCTGAGCTTTAGGCAATGCTCACCGTAATATTCACTCAGATGTGAACAGAGCGAAGACACAGAGAATCCACGACTTGAGAACCCAGCCGCAGTCCAGCCTCCGTCTCCTGCACGTCACCTCAGACGCATCAGCCTCTGCGTCTCATAGTCAGTCTCTCTAATTCGCACCACGCTCTCCTTCTGCGTACACCTCTCTCCAGTGACTCCTTTTTCCACGTATCTAACACGGTAGCCTGCTGCTGTCTTCCCACCAACACCATGTGGCCAATAATTGTCCAAAAAGTTGCCAGTGCCGCCCAACGGTGAGATTGTTTCATAAGCAAGATTTTCACTCAAAAACAATGAAACGCCAGCAAGCCAATGAATCACATTAATTCCCCTCTTTAGGAAAAAAAGCTTGCTGCCGAGTATTACTTTCTCATGATGTCACAACTAAGGCTCCAATTGGTGCTCATTCTGCCATCGGCCAGTTTGGATTACAGGTAAAAAACGTACAAGAGCTTGCTACAAGCATAGTAGCCTACTCTGCACCAGCGTGTGTTCTTAAATCAGGTCAAAGCTGTTTCAAGTGTTTTTAGGAAAGCCAGAAGACGTTTACCTCCCCAAGGATGTCACTTTGAAAGCTCCTGGCATCTATTAGACCTCTCAAGGAAAGATTTAGGTGATAATTTTTCCAACGAGCTATTCGAGAGAAGGACCTTGTGCGAAAGACGCAGATTACTCTTCACGAAATCGGCGAAAGGTCTTCGCAGAGTGCGAGAGCGGATGTTGGGACATCTGAAGACCCCATTTTCAACGTAGAAGGAAATTTCAAAAACTGCTTTGAAACTGACGATATGTAAGAATATTTATAGAAAACCATCTTTAAAAAATGACGGTACTCTGAAATGGTTCTAAGTGGCTCTTAACACTTTGGAGCTTAACTTCTGAGGTCATCAGTCCCCTAGAACTTAGAACTACCTAAAGCTAACTAACCTAAGGACATCACACACATCCATGCCCGAGGCAGGATTCGAACCTGCGACCGTAGCGATAGCGCGGTTCCAGACTTTAGCGCCTAGAACCGCTCGGCGACCCCGGCCGGCACTCTGAAAGAAAAGTCAATTTTTTCGACAAAAAAGTCGTTATAAAAATGTGCACCAAACTTGCAAACTAAAATACAGGGCAAAAATTGTACGTACTACAGAGGAAAAAAACTCCGACTCACAAGTTACAGAAAGGTAAAATGCAACTGCATATAAATTTCATGAGTTTCAGCTTCCACCAACTTAAAGAAAGCTCAAAAATGGTTCAAATGGCTCTGATCACTATGGGACTTAACATCTGTGGTCATTAGTCCCCTAGAAGTTAGAACTACTTAAACCTAACTAACCTAAGAACATCACACACATCCATGCCCGAGGCAGGATTCGAACCTGCGACCGTAGCAGTCGCGCGGTTCCGGACTCAGCGCCTAGTTAAAGAAAGCGTGTTTTGAACAATCTAGTGTGTAAAGGTTCAACTCGTGTTTTTTTAATATTGTAATTGAATAAGCCTTTAATCGACAATGCCAGCACAGTACAATAGGCCTTTTTTTTTTCGCCAATGTCGAAGCACTGTTATTTTGACGAAATTATATCGATTACATGGCTTCCGGTGACCAATCGAATTAATTTTTCATCCTTTTATATCCTTATAAATACGTTTGTTAGTCATTTTCGAACACTCACGTTTTAAGTTGTACAAAAAACAAGCACAATGGCAATTTAACTAGACGCGAGACAAGGACATGCTTCCAGACTGTTTACTATAACGCAATCATGTTACGAAGAGAAATCTTGCAACAATATTATGAAAAGGATGGTTGCTACTCACCATATGGCGGAGATGGTGAGACCCAGATAGGCAGAACAAAAAGGCTATCAGAATGTGAGCGTTCAGCAAACAAGGGCTTTGTTGAGAATAGTATTTTAGTTGATAATGATTCCCTCTGTGAAGCTATCCGAAACTTAAAGGACCCTCATTCCTGAGGTAACCAACCATCGGTTGCATTCGAGCGCTCGTATGCGCCAGACCCCTATGCAATAAATGGCGGTTTTTAAGATATGTTAACATTTATGTCACACTTCATATGAATTGAACATTTTGCTCCGGCCGGTGTGGCCGAGCGGTTCTTGGCGCTTCAGTCTGGAACCACGCGACCGCTACGGTCACAGGTTCGAATCCTGCCTCGGGTATGATGGATGTGTGTGATGTCCTTAGGTTAGTTAGGTTTAAGTAGTTCTAAGTTCTAGGGGGCTGATGACCTCAGATGTTAAGCCTATAGTGCGCAGAGCCATTTGCACCATTTGAACATTTTGCACTGAGGTGACAAAATTCATGGAACAAAGATATGAGCATATACAGATAGCAGTAGTATTGCGTGTACAAAGTATAAAAGAGCAGCGTGTTTGCGGAGCAGTCATTTATAATCACGTGATTCTTGTGTGAGGGTTTCAGACAAGATAATGGCCGAACGACGGGAATTAAGAGGCTCTGAACGCGGAATGTTAGGTAGTTGCAGCTACACAGCTGGGACATTCCATTTCGGAAATCGTTAGCGAATTCAACACTCCGTATGTTTTGTTTCTTGTTGTTTCGTCAGACAGTACTAAGAGCGTGCCGAAAGTATCATATTTCACGTATTACCTCTCACCATGTACAACGCAATGGCTGATAGCCTGCACTCAACGACCATGGGCAGCGGCATTTGCGTAGAGTTGTCAGTGCTAAGAGACAAGCAACAGTGCACGAAATGACCGGAGAAGTCAACAAGTAACTCATCACTTGGGTCAGGCGTCAGTGGGCTGTGGCGGCAGACGACCGACTCGAGTGCCGTTGCTTAGCAACGCGACATCGCCAGCAGCGCGTCTCCTCGGCTCGTCACCATGTGGGTCGTACGCTAGACGGCTGTGAAACCGTTTAGTAGGTATGAGCTGAGCTGATGCCGGGGTTGGAGCGTGGCGCAGAACACAAGCTGTCAACAAGGCACTGTGCAAGCTGCTGGTGAGTGGGCTGTCTTTGTGTGGAACTGACTTGATCCTCTGGTTCAACTGAACCGATCTTTGACTGTAAAGGTGCTGTTCTATTACTTGGAGATCATTTGCAACCCGGACAACGACGGAATTTTAATCGATGACAATTCTTCGCGATTGGTTTGGAGAACATTTTGGACAATGCGAGCGAAGGATTTTCCCACTCAGATGGCCCGACATATATCCCATTGAACATTTATGGGACATAATCGAGAGGATTTGATTCCGTAGAAATGTTGGAACACGTGAGGCTATACTGACCCTACGAGTTTCCTTAGAGGATAGATTAAGGAAAGGCAAGCCTACGTTTCTAGTATTTGTAGACTTAGAGAAAGCTTTTGACAATGTTGATTGGAATACACTCTTTCATATTCTGGAGATGGCAGGGGTAAAATACAGGTAGCGAAAGGCTATTTACAATTTGTACAGAAACCAGATAGCAGTTATAAGAGTCGAGGGGCATGGAAGGAAAGCAGTGGTTGGGAAGGGAGTGAGACAGGGTTGTAGCCTCTCCCCGATGTTATTCAATCTGTATAGTGAGCAAGCAGTAAAGGAAACAAAAGAAAAATTCGGAGTAGGAATTAAAATTCATGGAGAGGAAATAAAAACTTTGAGGTTCGCCGATGACATTGTAATTCTGCCAGAGACAGTAAAGCACCTCGAAGAGCAGCAGAACGGAATGGACAGGATATAAGATGAACATCAACAAAAGCAAAACAAGGATAATGGGATGTAGTTGAATTAAATTGGGTGATGCTATGGGAATTAGATTAGGAAATGAGACGCTTAAAGTAGTAAATGAGCTTTGCTATTTGGGGAACAAAATAACTCACGATGGTCGAAGTAGATAGGATATAAAATGTAGACTGGCAATGGCAAGGAAAGCGTTTCTGAAGAAGAGAAGTTTGTTAACATCAAGTATAGATTTAAGTGTCAGGAAGTCATTTCTGAAAGTATTTGTATGGAGTGTAGCCTTGTATGGAAGTGAAACATGGACGATAACTAGTTTGGACAAGAAGAGAATAGAAGCTTTCGAAATGTGGTGCTACAGAAGATTGCTTAACATTAGATGGGTAGATCACATAACTAATGAGGATGTATTGAATATAATTGGGGAGAGGAGGAGCTTGTTGCACAAATTTACTAGAAGAAGGGGCCGGTTGGTAGGACATGTTCTGAGGCATCGAGAGATCACCAATTTAGTATTTGAGGGCAGCGTGGAGGCTAAAAATCGTAGAGGGAGACCAAGAGATGAATACACTAAACAGATTCAGAAGGATGTAGGTTGCAGTAGGTACTGGCAGATGAAGAAGCTTGCGCAGGATAGAGTAGCATGGAGAGCTGCATCAAACCAGTCTCTGGACTGAAGACCACAACAACAACAACAACAATCGAGAGGTCAGTTCGTGCACAAACTCCTGCACGAACAAAACTAGCGATTATCGACTGCTCTAGAGGAAGTATGATTCAGTATTTTTGCAGGGATTTCCAGTGACTTGTTGAGTTCAAGCTACATCAAGTTGCTGGATTAGGCCGGGCAAAATAATGTCCGACACGATATCTGGAGATGTTCCTTTACATTTGTCAACTCAGTGTAAGCCAATAAATAGGCTAAAAGAAGTTCCACCCTTGAAAGAAATTTTCACTCTACAGCGGAGTGTGCGCTGATATGAAACTTCGTGGCAGATTGAAACTCTGTGCGGGACCGAGACTCGAACTCGGGACCTTGCTGTACCAACTGAGCCACCCAAGCACGACTCACGCCCCGTCCTCACAGCTTTACTTCCGCCAGTAGCTCGTCTCCTACCTTCTAAACTTCACAGCAGCTCTCCTGCGAACCTTGCAGAACTAGCATATATCAGCGCACACTCCGCTGTAGAGTGAAAATTTCATTCTAGAAACAACCCCCAGGCTGTGACTAAGCCATGTCTCGGCAATATCCTTTCTTCCAGAAGTGCTAGTTCTGCAAGGTTCGATGGAGAGCTTCTGTGAAGTTTGGAAGGTAGGAGACGAGGTACTGGTGGAATTAAAGCTGTGAGGGCGGGGCGGGAGTCGTGCTTGGGTATCTCAGTTGGTAGAGCACTTACCCGCGAAAGGCAAAGGTCCCGATTTCGAGTCTCGGTCCGGCACACAGTTTTAATCTGTCAGGAAGTTTCAAGTTCTACCCATGTCTAGGCACTTAGGTG
Organism: Schistocerca gregaria; assembly: GCF_023897955.1. Taxonomy (NCBI): domain Eukaryota; kingdom Metazoa; phylum Arthropoda; class Insecta; order Orthoptera; family Acrididae; genus Schistocerca; species Schistocerca gregaria. The sequence continues at coordinate 949,217,806 of NC_064922.1, forward strand.
TGCACGCCATAGTTGTCACACAGACGTAGAAGTGAGGGCCACAAAGCTATAACATTGCCAGGCTTAGTAAATGCGTAGATGATCAAGCAGTCGTGGAGCCTATTACCGGTGGCGTGATGGCAGGTCCTCCGGCTACAGGTGAGGCAGCTGCAGTATGTGGGGCCGCTCGGCGATACAAATAGAAGACGTGTCTCGCGCGTGCTGGGATCCGGCCAAACCCAGGAGCCAGCACCCGCAGCCACAATGCCGGCGTAAATAGGGACCTGGCCGCTCCGATACCCTCCCCCCCCTTCCCCCCTCGCCTAAGCCTCTGCGGACACAAACGGGTCGCCCGTACTGCCGCTTGCGGGCGGCGTCTGCTGCGTTCCAAGTCCGCGTGATGTATACGGCAGCGGCGGCGACGGCGGCGGTGGCGCCTTGCCGGCACGGCCGACTGTCTGGCTCACACACACAGACGCACACACACGCATGTAACACACGGCTCTCCACACGCCGTGCATCATCTTCTTCCCCCCTCGCGCGTGGCGTCCGCTGCGTGTACCTACACGCCGGCTGCTGTCTCGAACCTACTCCTACTGCACCAGTTACGATTTCTTTTTCACTTATTACTTTCAGTGGACTCCAAACAGCAACCCACGTAGATTAATCACAATTACTTATGTTGTATTTAACGAAGTAAATTGGTAAACTAAGCACTAACTATGATACAAAAACAAAGATACAAACAACTTGAAATCACGTACTGAGATTACAAAAATTATTTACACTACTGGCCATTAAAATTGCTACACCACGAAGATGACGTGCTACTGACGCGAAATTTAACCGACAGGAAGAAGATGCTGTAATATGCAAATGATTAGCTTTTCAGAGCATTCACACAACGTTGGTGCCGGTGGCGACACACACGACGTGCTGAAATGAGGAAAGTTTCCAACCGATTTCTCATACACAAAGAGCAGTTGACCGGCGTTGCCTGGTGAAACGTTGTTGTGATGCCTCGTGTAAGGCGGAGAAATGCGTACCATCATGTTTCTCACTTTGATAAAGGTTGGATTGTAGCCTATCACGATTGCGGTTTATCGTATCGCGATATTGCTGCTCGCTTCGATCGAGATCCAATGACTGTTAGCAGAATATGGAATCGGTGCGTTCAGGAGGGTAATACGGAACGCCGTGCTGGATCCCAACGGCCTCGTATCACTAGCAGTCGAGATGACAGGCATCTTATCCGCATGGCTGTAACGGATCGTGCAGCCATGTCTCGATCCCTGAGTCAACACATGGGGACGTTTGCAAGACAACAACTATCTGCACGAACAGTTGGACAACGTTTGAAGCAGCATGGGGTATCAGCTCTGAGACCATGGCTGCGGTTCCCCTTGACGCTGCATTACAGACAGGAGCGTCTGGTATGTCGTTCTCCACGACGAACATGGGTGCACGAATGGCAAAAGTCATTTTTTTGGATGAATCCAGGTTCTGTTTACAGCATCACGATGGTCGCATCCGTGTTTGGCGACATCGCGGTGAACGCACATCGGAAGCGTGTATTCGTCATCTCCATACTGGCGTATCACCCGGCGTGATGGTATTGGGTGCCATTGGTTACACGTCTCGGTCACCTCTTGTTCGCATTGACAGCACTTTGAACAGTGGACGTTGCATTTGAGATGTGTTACGACCCGTGGCTCTACCCTTCATTCGATCCCTGAGAAAACCCTACATTTCAGCAGGATAATGCACGGCCGCATTTTGCACGTCCTGTACAGGCCTTTATGGACACAGAAAATGTTCGACTGCTGCCATGGCCAGCACATTCTGCCGATCTATCACGAATTGAAAACATCTGGTGAATGGTGGCCGAGCAACTGGCTCGTCACAATACGCCAGTCACTACTCTTGATGAACTGTGGTATCGTGTTGAAGCTGCATGGGCAGCTGTACCTGTACACTCCATCCAAGCTTTGTGTGACTCAATGCCCAGGGGTATCAAGGTCGTTATTACGGCCAGAGGTGGTTGTTCTGAGTACTGATTACTCTGGACCTATGCACCCAGATTGCGTGAAAATGTGATTACATGTCAGTTCTAGTCCAATGAATACCCGTTTATCATCTGCATTTCTTCTTGGTGTAGCAATTTTAATGGCCAGTAGTGTAGATTATGTAAGGCAGTTAATTCCCGTAACCTCCGCTGTCAAACCCTCCAGTCCCATCTTTAAAGAATCCAACTCCCCAACTCCCCTGTACACTGCTTGACAATTAACACTTGCTAAGGAACAACTGCCAGCTGCTACGGAACAACCGACAATTGCTGCGGAAGACCCGAACAATGGTAGTAAGAGGTAATACAGAAGGCGGGACGCGTTACCTGTGGCGAACACTCCGCACGCTTTCGACAGTTCGTGCAGTACATTGTTTGAAGAAGACTGTTGCGCGACATCCCGTGTGGCAGGCAACATGTGTGCAAGATTTCATATGAGCGCTTACTATCGTGGACGAGCAGGTGGACGGGTTGAGCCAGTCAAGGGGTTACTGCAATGGCCACAGTACTCGGTGCTTCCAAAATGAAATTTCCACTCTGCACCGGAGTGTGCGCTGATATGAAATCACGTGTGATGTTTCTGCTGTGTTTGGAGGCAGTACATGGCTGACCTTGGCTGTGGTATGGAGCAATTATTGTGATTATGGTGGCCTTGAAGCTTTCCCTGATGCAAACATCTTGGCTTGGAAGACATACACTGTAGTAGAGAGTACAGGGCTACTAGCTGAGGTTCCCTATGATACTTTGGTGCCTGACAAGCCTTTCACATTGTCTACAAGAAGAAAAAAGAAGCTGAATGCAGACGAGTATCTGTTTATATGGGACAAATTAGGGAACAACAACTCTAAAATAAAGATTACTATTGACTGTGTGGTGTATTACAGACAATAAAAGTTCCTTATGTCCTTTCCTTATCTCCGGTGAGATTAAATCAGTATGAAAACTGTATGCCGGACGGAAACTGCAACTCGGGATCCATGCCTTTCGCGGGCAAATGCTCTACTATCTGAGCTACCCAAGTACTTGCCAGCGAATGGCAAAGATCCCGAGTTGAAGTCTCAGTCCGGGGTACAGTTTCAGTGTGCCAGGAAGTTTCAGTATTGGGTGTATCCAAAAGTGTCATCTAGCGATTAAGGAAAGGCCGCTGAAGGTGAAAATATTATGTGAAAACATCCCGGTGGCTGTAGACGGACCACCTTATCGCAAGCGAGGAAAAGAACGGACGTCTCAGTGCTAGGCAGATCACATACAACCGCTACCGATACACCTGTCTCTGCCAGAACCATTTCGCGGTGATTAAATTAGCCTGATCTGTGCGCTCGGAAGACTACTAAATGCATCCCACTTCAGCCACGGCATCGTCGAGGACGGACTCCTAGGTCTAGCGATCATTATGGCGTGACAGTACTTAAAAACGTCCAAGATCGCCGTAATCTCTGCCGTCATTATTGTGATTTCCTTTGGCAGTTCATTCTTAAATCGTACTTTCTCTTGAGAATATCAAAAGGCACATGCTGTTACGTCCCGGCTGTTCCAGTCCTTTGTATAGAGTATCCCTCGCCTGTCGGCATTTGAATTGGAACTCTTGCAGGGGTTTGGTTTCAAACAAATTGAGGAGCCAAAGAAACTGGTACACCTGCCTAATACATGTAAGGCCCCAGCGAGGACGCAGAAGTGCCGCAACACGACGTGGCATGGACTCGACTAATGTCTGAAATAGTGCTGGAGGGAACTGGCACCATGAATCCTGCAGAGCTGTCCATAAATCGGAAAGAGTACGAGGGGGGGGGGGGGCGATCTCTTCTAGAACAGCACCTTGCGAGGCATCCCAGATATGCTCAAATATGTTCATGACTTTGGAGTTTGGTGGTCAGGGGAAGTGTTTAAACTCAGAAGAGTATTCCTGGAGCCACTCTCTAGCAGTTCTGTTACTGAAAAGATGGGGTTGTCAGGTTCGGTAGATGTTGCTATGGAATACCTCAGACCAGACATTTCAAGTAACTTCCATAATATGAATTTGACCGTCACTAATCCAACAGAAATAATGTCCATCATAAAATCTTTAGAATCAAAAACATCTAGTGGGTATGGTGAAATATCAACAAAGTCAATTAAAGAATGTGATTCTGAGCTAAGTAATATATTAAGCTATCTGTGTAACCAGTCATTTATCAATCGAATGTTTCCTGAATGGCTGAAATATGCTGAAGTTAAGACACTGTTTAAGAAGGGAGATAAAGAAATAGCATTAAATTCCCGTCAAATTTCACTGTTGCCAGCATTCTCAAAAATTTTCGAAAAAGTAATGTACAGTCGGCTTTATAACCATCTTATCTCAAATAACATACTGTCGAAGTCACAGTTTGGATTTCTAAAAGGTTCTGATATTGAGAACGCTGTCTACACTTGCAGCGAAAATGTGCTTCATTCATTAGACAAAAAATATCAGGCAACTGGTATATATTGTGATCTGTCAAAGGCATTTGACTGTCTAAATCACAATATCCTTGTAAGTAAATTAATTACAGTGTAACAGGAAATGCTGCAAAATGGTTCAAATCTTATATCTATGGCAGGAAACAATGGGTGTTATTCGGAAAGAGACATATATCAAGGTATCAGGCATCATCTAACTGGAAACTAATTACATGTGGGGTCCCACAAGATTCCATTTTGGGGCCCTTACTTTTTCTTGTGTATATCGATGACCTTTCATCAGTAACATTACCAGATGCCAAGTTCGTTTTGTTTGCCGATGATACAAACATTGCAATAAATAGCAAATCTAGCGTAGTCTTAGAAAGATCAGGTAATAAAATATTTGTGGAAGTTAATTACTGGTTCCTAGCCAATTCTTAGTCACTAAACTTTGAAAAAACACACTACATGCAGTTCAGAACTTGTAAGAGATGTCCCACGAGTATATGTCTAACATACGATGACAAGAAGATAGAAGAAGTGGACAGTGTTAATTTCTTGAGATCACAGCTTGATAATAAATTCGACTGGGAGGAGCACACCACAGAACTGCTGAAGCTTCTTAACAAATCTCTGTTTGCAATGCGAATTTTGTCAGACATAAGGGATATAAAAATGAAAAAGCTGGCATACTATGGTTACTTTCATTCCATAATGTCGTATGGGATTATTTTTTGGGGTAATTCATCAAGCCGAGCTAAAGTTTTCCGGGCACAAAAACGTGCAGTAAGGGTTATATGTGGTGTGAACTCAAGAACATCCTGCAGAAGCCTGGTCAGGGAACTAGGCATACTAGCTGCTGCTTCCCAATATATTTATTCCTTAATAAAATTTGTCATCAGAAATATATAACTGTTTCAAACCAACAGCTCAATTCATGGAATCAATACTAGAAATAAGAACAATTTTGCCAAGGATTTAAAGTCACTTACTCTTGTACAAAAAGGTATGCATTATTCAGGAACACACTTTTTCAATAACTTGCAAGCAGCCATAAAAAGCTTAACAACTAATAAAATTCAGTTTAAGAGAAGCCTAAAGGATTTATTGGTGGCCAACTCCTTCTACTCCATTACTGAATTTCTCAGTAAAACCAACTGAATATTTCAGTGCAGTAATGTGTTCATAGTAAATGTGTGTGTGTGTGTGAGTGTGTGTAAGTACAATCTAACTTCTGCACCATTTTAGTGAAGTAATATGTTCACTGTAAATAAGTATTATAGTAGTTGCATTACATGTTTATTAGATTATAAATAAATAAAAAAACTTTTTTATTTTAAATTCAGTGTATTAGAATTTGTAAAATGATTTTCATATAGTGTTCATTAAAAATGACGATCATTCCACTTGGGACCTGTGGAATGGTACATTAGCTCATTTGGTTTACTTGTAAATATTTGTCAAGTATTGTTGTTTTTCTGACATGTTCCACATCCTGGAGGACCTCCTCACTACGGATCAATTGGAATGAAACTAAATCTAATCTAATCGAATGTGTGGAGTATCGCATTGTCTTGCTAGAATTGTCGGAGTGCACAATGGACATGAATGGATACATGTAAGCCGGCCGCAGTGACCGAGCGGTTCTAGGCGCTTCAGTCTGGAACCGCGCGACCAGTACGGTTGCAGGTTCGAATCCTGCCTCGGGCATGGATATGTGTGTTGTCCTTAGGTTGGTTAGGTTTAAGTAGCTCTAAGTTCTAGAGGACTGATGACCTCAGATGTTTAGTTCCATAGTGCTCAGAGCCATTTGAACCATTTTGATACAGGTGATCAGACAGGATGCTTACATCTGTGTCAACTGTCAGAGTCGTATTTAGACATATCTGGGTCCCATATCTCGTCAACTGCACACGCCCCACACCACTACAGATCCTCCACCAGCTTGAACTGTCCCATGCCGACATGCAGGGTCGGTGGATTCATTAGCTTTTGTCCATACCCGTACACGTCCATCTGCTCGATGCAATTTGAAAAGAGACTCGTCCAACCAGGCAACATGTTTCCAGTCATCAACAGTCCAATGCCGGTACTGACGGGCCCAGGCGAGGCGTAAAGCTTTGTGTGGTGCAGTCATCAAGGGTACACGAGTGGGCCTTCGGCTCCGAAAGCCCACATCGAGGATGTTCCGTTGAATGGTTCGCACGCTGACACTTTTTGATGGCCCAGCATTGAAATCTGCAGCTATTTGCGGAAGGGTTGCTCTTCTGTCACGTTGGACGATTCTCTTCAGTCGTCGTTGCTCCCGTTCTTGCTGGATCTTTTTCCGGCCGCAGCGATGTCGGAGATTTGATGTTTTGCCTGATTCCTGGTATGCACGGTACAATCGTAAAATTGTCCTAGGAGAAAATCCCAACTTCGCCGCTACCTCGGAGGTGCTGTGTCCCATAGCTCTTGCGCCGACTATAACACCACTTTCAAACTCACTTAAATCTGCCATTGTAGCAGCAGTAACCGATCTAACATCTGCGCCAGTCACTAGTTGTCTTATATAGACGTTGCCGACGGCAGCGCCGTATTCTGCCTGTTTCAATATCTCTGTATTTTAATGCACATGCCTATACCAATTTCTTTGGCACTTTACTGTAGTTGATGCAGTTGTGAGATCAAATCTCTCTGCAGATTCAATGACAGTGCAGAGTTGCCGGCCGGGGTGGCCGAGCGGTTCTAGAGGCTACAGTCTGGAACCGCGCGACCGCTACGGTCGGAGGTTCGTATCCTGCCTCGGGCATGGATATGTGTGATGTCCTTAGGTTGGTTAGGTTTAAGTAGTTCTAAGTTGTAGGTGATAGATGACCTCAGAAGTTAAGTCCCATAGTGCTCAGAGCCATTTGAATCATTTTAGTACAGAGTTAATTTTGTTATAACATGAGAATTACGGTCTTGGCACATACTGTTTCGTCAGACAGTTTCTTCGCCGCGCCCACTAAAGATAGTAGACCTTGATATTTGACTCCGAACGCACATCAGCAGAATTAGATCTGGAATTAATTAAGTGCACTGAAGTGTAATGAATAAATCGAGGTGTCTGAATTCAGTAAAGTTGCTATGACATGAACTGATACTACGCCGAACCGTTGTCATGTGCTGCACGCGTAATGTACGGAATATGTGGTGACACCTGCAAATTTGTGTCAGTTTCGGATTCGAGTCCACACCGGACACACATTTCGATTTATAACAATGAATTTGGAATCAGTTTTACAGACGATACCAGTACTGTAATCAGTCGACATATGGCACAGTAAAAAGTAAATTGCAAATAATGTTTAAAAAAAACGTTGACTGGTTTTCTGCAAATAATTTCCCTCTCAATAAAAAGAACCACCACATTCAGGTCTGCATATTAAAGGATACTTCATCAGTGATAAAGTTAAAGCATTGGTAATGCAGAAAAAAGACAGTTCGAGCTTGCCAAAAACCTTTGTTCGACCACTTTTGCAGTTCGTGTCATTGCAATCAGTAAGTCAACATACTTTAATTATTTTGATTCAGTAATATCATACGCAATTACATTCAGTATAACTCATCATTACTGGAGAAAAATCGTGCCATATGAATAATACGCTCGTTGCTACAGCATCACATTACAAATTTTCTCTCTTGAGTTATTTGCACAGAGTACTTTGCAGATCAGGAGCAATAATGACGTTGGCAATCACAATAGTAGAAAAACAGTTAAAATCAACTTTAGGTAAGGAACGGGTGAATGACGCTATACAAAAATATTTCATTACTTACCGAATTTCTGGCGGACAATGGATTCCAGTGAAGGAAAGCTAACGAAGTTCCTTCTGGGATACTAGCTGTACTTCACAGAATAATTTTTAATTAGAAATTTGGTACTATATTTGGTGCAGATGTATTACAAACTTTCTTCTGTTATGAAAATTAATGTTATTCTTTTGTTATTACAACTTGCTAGTCAATGGATACCATGTAGCTTATTCTGTTAACCGAATCCTTCCACATCATTGCGGTACGACTAATCATACAAGATGGTAATAAGATCTCTGTCCCGACAGCTGCTATGTAAAGCACTTTTTAGCTTGGTGTGGGAATAGGGTTAACGGGCGTTCTGTTTTTCCATACGTGTCAGAGACACGTTGTCGGGATGTGGATGAACACGAATGTCTGCTTTGGATATCACCTATTCTCCAGTGCGAACTTTCAGGCAAATGCTATGTTCTACGTTGGAGGTTCAAGGACATGTCATTCTCCATCAATACTACTTTCTCGCAAAAACATTTTCTGATGGCCGTAAAGAAATACGACAAAGATACTGGCAATTGTAATGACCTTCTAGCTTTGCTCAGTTGGAACTTGTTTTCTTCACTCCAAGTATGCGGGAATTTTTCTAAAATAAATAAATAGGCTACGAAGATTAATATAAGGGAAGAAACGAGTTTGTAGACAGGCCATGATAGAGTATGTGAAAGTCACTTCTGACTCAGTGGACAACGATAAATTCCGTGCGTGAAACGTGTAATTTTTAAGGCTACATGTCCCAAATTTAATAGATTGTTATTACGCCATGAAAACCTGAAAATACGTATGTCTTGAAGAAATATGAACTCTTAAGGAGAAATGCATTAGGTAAAATAAGGGAGATTGTGGCGCATTCCAAAGTGTTAAGTGGTGTATCAGGCGCCATTGAACGTGTCTACGTGTCTTGTGCTGCCACCCAGTATAATTATCCACGTAGATATTGCATGTGGGCCGAATGTATAAGTGCCCTGCTATTATTTCAGTCACACACAAAAGAAAATTGAGCTAATCGTGTGCACCGCAGGCGGACATGCAGGAATGCTAAACGTTACAATTGTGCAAGAGAATGTCGAAGAGGTGGACGAATTTTGCTACCTTGGAAGCAGAATAGGCGCAGAAGGGAGACGCAGGCAAGAATTAATAGCAAGGATTTCACAAAGCAAAAATAGTTTTGTATACGCCGGGTAACAAAGAAAGTGAAGCGTTCAGGAGACGTGGTCAGACATCAATATAACTTCATGCACGTGTACACCATCGGCGGCTATGTAAATAAGTCTGCGTTACAATTCTCTGTGATGGGTAGACTGGCGACCAGATAGCATTAGTGTTGTTCGTGTGTAGCGTTTCTACCTGGTCTGTTGGTGTATGCAGGATGACGCAATTATGACAGACCACCTGAGTAACTCAAGTCACTTTTACCGATGGAAGAAAATCTTTTAAACACAAGATACTTAGTTTAAAGGGGGACAAAGTGTGGTTTTCATAACTTTTTTGATAGGTGGAAGTGTAAAGGAGATATGGCAGTTAACTTTGTTATTTTATATGCTTTGGCACATTATTTATCTTTTAATAATAGTTTGAAAACACGTATAATGCGTTAGGTTTTTTTAGGTTTGATTACATTTGAGTGTTCGTTAATCATGGAGTCAGCGACAAAGAACAGGTACACAATGTGGTTGCTTTAGTGTACAGGTTACGTCGAATGTTAACAACATTCCTCTCGCTGCAGGTTACGTGTTTTATGTGTTGCATGAAGACCATCGAATGTAATCAACTTTCCACTTACTGCAGAGTTAATATGTTTGTTAACAGACCCCGATATTACTGCACTTGCCGTGTTGTGGCCGTTATCGGAAATACGTAACCAAGTACCATCGTGACTAACGAGAATGCATCGCACTGTGAATGATTTCAAGACTGTTGTGCATGTATCATCGAGTGGCTCAGCGTGTCCTCGTGAAATATCACGATGAACACTCACGATAAGTCGACCGAAGCGCTCTCACTACCCGGCCCAACAATACGAGTGCTGTGGTCGACCTGTATACGTCGCAAGACGACCACGAGCCCGTGGTCTGCTGTACCCGTCTTCGGAAAGTTATCAGATCTTCACAGTGTTCTACGCAAAGGCTGAGAAATTTGATATGGCGCTTATTTACGGCGAATATCAGCGAGTACAGTGACCGGGCCAAATATCTCACTAAATAAGTATCAAACGTAAAAACTTCAAAGAATGAAACTCGTCTAGCTTGAAGCGGGAAGCCAAATGGCGCTATGGTTGGCTCGCTAGATGGCGCTGCCATAGATCAAACGGATATCAAATGCGTTTTTTAAAATAGGAACCCCCATTTTTTATTACATATTCGTGTAGTACGTAAAGAAATATGAATCTTTTAGTTGGACGCCTTTAATCGCTTTGTAATAGATGGCGCTGTAATAGTATCAGTATGAGGTATCACCTAACATTCCGCCAGTGCGGACGGTATTTGCTTCTTGATACGTTACCCGTTTAAAATGGACCGTTTACCAACTGCGGGAAAGGTCTATATTATGTTGTAGAAGCCTTTGAAATGTGGTGCTACAGAAGAATGCTGAAGATTAAATGGGTAGATAGCATAACTAATGAGGAAGTATTGAATAGGATCGGGGAGAAGAGGAGTTTGTGGCACAACTTAACAAGAAGAAGGGATCGGTTGGTAGGGCATGTTCTGAGGCATCAAGGGATCACCAATTTAGTATTGGAGGGCAGCGTGGAGGGTAAAAATCATATAGGGAGACCAAGAGATGAATACACTAAACAGATTCAGAAGTATGTAGGCTGCAGTACGTATTGGAAGATGAAGCAGCTTTGCACAGGATAGAATAGCATGGAGAGCTGCATCAAACCAGTCTCAGGACTGAAGACCACAACAGCAACAATGGCTATTGTGATCAAAATGCCCAACGGGCGTGTGCTATGTATGCTGCTCGGTATCCTGGACGACATCATCCAAGTGTCCATATCGTCCGCCGCATAGTTACGTTGTTTAAGGAAACAGGAAGTGTTCAGACACATGTGAAACGTCAACCACGACCTGCAACAAATGATGATGCCAAAGTAGGTGTTTTAGCTGCTGTCGCGTCTAATCCGCACATCAGTAGCAGACAAATTGTGGGGTAATCGGGAATCTCAAAAACGTCGGTGTTGAGAATGCTACATCAACATCGATTGCACCCGTACCATATTTCTAAGCACCAGGAATTGCATGGCGACGACTTTCAACGTCCTGTACAGTTCTGCCATTAGGCATAAGAGAAATTACGGGACAATAGATATTTTGCACGCGTTCTATTTAGCGAAGAAGTGTCATTCACCAACAGCATAATATGCACTATTGGGCAACGGAAAATCCACGATGGCCGCGAAACGTAAAACATCAGCGACCTTAGCGGGTTAATGTATGGTGCTGCATTATGAGAGGAAGGATAATTGGCCCCTATTTTATCGATGGCAATCTAAATGGTGCAATGTATGCTGATTTCCTACGTTATGATCTACCGATGTTACTACAAGATGTTTCAATGCATGACAGAATGGCGTTGTACTTCCAACATGATGGAAGTCCGGCACATAGCTCGCTTTGAAGCGGATTTGAATAGCATATTTCATGACAGGTGGATTGGTCGTCGAAATACCATACCATGGCCCACACGTTCACCGGATCTGACATCCCCGGATTTCTTTATCTGGGGAAAGTTGAAGGATATTTGCTATCGTGATCCACCGATAACGCCTGACAACATGCGCCAGCGCATTGTCAATGTACGTATGAGCGAACATGGACGTGCGGTTCTAGGCGCTTCAGTCTGGAACCGCGTGACCGCTACGGTCGCAGGTTCGAATCCTGCCTAGGGCATGGATGAGTGTGATGTCCTTAGGTTAGTTACGGTTAGGTAGTTCCACGTTCTAGGGGACTGATGACCACAGACGTTAAGTCCCATAGTGCTCAGAGCCATTTGAACCACTTTTTTGAGCGAACATTACGGAAGGCGAGCTACTCGCTGTTGAGAGGAATGTCGTTACACGTATTGCCAAATGCTTTGAGATTGACGGACATCTTTTTGAGCATTTATTGCATTAATGTGGTTTTTACAGGTAATCACGCTGTAACAGCATGCGTTCTCAGAAATTATAAGTTCACAAAGGTACATGTATCACATTGGAACAACCGAAATAAAATGTTAAAACGTACCTACGTTCTGTATTTTAATTTAAAAAACCTACCTGTTACCAACTGTTCGTTAACTGTGAGCCATATGTTTCTGACTATTACAGCGCCACCTACCACAAAGCGAGAAAAGTGGTCCAACTGAAACATTCATATTTCTTTACGTACTACACGAATATGTAATAAAAATGGGAGTTCCTATTTTTTAAAAAAAACGAAGTTGATATCCATTTGACCTATGGCAGCGCCATCTAGCGGGCCAACCATAGCACCATGTGGTATTCCCTTCAAGCTAGACAAGTTTCGTTCTTTGTAGTTTTCTCGTTTGACGCTTATTTCGCGAGATTTTTGGTCCGGTCTCGATCAATGGGCCACCCCGTATAAGGGCATCAGTGTAGTATGCTGAGAGATATCCTTATCGTGGAATACTTTTGCATTCTACTTTTACAAACAGAATAATCAAGAAACATGAAACGTCGATGATAGAAAAACGTAAACGGCTGAGATCAGCAACTGACGAGCGAGATGTTACTGACGTCTCAGCAGCTGTAGCACACAATCCACATTTAAGTACAAGACAGCTTGAACGCGAGGGTGGAATGTGTCAACACAGTTTGCTGCAGTACTAATTACTAGCAAATTTCACCCATATCACATCATAAGGAGCTCCATGGGGATGACTTTCTAATGAAGGGCAAAATTATCCGAATGGGTGCTACAGAAACTCCAAACAGATGGTATGTTCTTGACCAGGATGTTATTTATAGATGAAGTTTCATTTACAAACCACTCGCGCATTAATCTTCGCAAGATGCAGTACCGGTCCTGTGAAAACTTTCAGCAACTGAAAGAAGTGGGCAAACAAAGACCTTGCTTAGTCAACGTCAGATAAGGTTTTCTAAACAATCCCTATTTTATTGTCAGGGACTTAAATAGTGTGAGGTATTTTGATGTTTTAACACAGGTACTGCCACTAATGTTAGAAGACAGCCCACAGGAAACATGACAGGTCGTGTGGTACCAACACGACGAATGTCCAGCGCATTCTGCACAGAGTATTACAGAGGTTCTAAACAACAGATTTCAAGATCGTTGTATTGATCGGTCCGACAACACAATGTTCAGCGCGTTCGCCAGACCTAACGCATCCAACAAACTGACAATGAAAAACGACTCATGAAGAAATGAAAGATCGTATTGTACGAGCTTGTTCTGCTATCAGCTCGGATGAAACTCATTGTGCAGTCTTGTCCACATTCAGTCACAGATGAATTGAAACATCCCCTTAGAAAAATTTATGAATTACAGTGCTGATAAATCCCTTACGTCATTTGATTTTCAAACAACTGAGCAGAACTGAACGTACTCAGACATTTCGCTATTTACTTATTCTGATCAACACTAAACTGACACACAATATTTTTAGCGCAACGCAATCTGACTTTCAACAAACCCTACAAAAGAATGGCCCTGTCTAACAGTAACCTATACCTTTCATGACTCACTTACCTCACAAAAATCTTCGTTACTGGAACATCGAGCACCACTACTGCCAGCTAAATAAAAGATTCTAACTACGGAAGGCACTAACTACTAATAGGCATAGTCAGCAATTGAAAGATTTTGATGGAGAACAAACAATGTATTTACCTTAATAGTGTTCAAAAGTCATCATATATATATATATATATATATATTCAGTATTACAAATTTACTCCTTCTGGTGGACACACGTCCAGATCGTGCATCCACCACTGCTGGCGGCTCACCTCCAATTTCGCAAAGCTACAATAGCGAATATTCCAACAATGCAAAGCAGCCACAGACTGCACACAACACAGTCAGTGATTTTCATACAGAGCGCTACGTGGCGTTACCAACATAAAAACCTAAACAGCCTACTTACAGAATGACTGCTAATGGTCACCATTTTCAACACGTTTTTAAAAATGTTATCTGATGTCATGACATTATGCACTGTACATTTTATCCTAATCTTATTGTACGCATCATCCCATGTAGGCTTTCACGGCCGGCGTCTTCATCAGTAAACACTTCCGGGCTAAATTGCCATGGTCGAACGGCGGAAGTGTTTACTGACTTATTGTGCACGTTTGCAAATCCACGCCGGCCGGGGTGGCCGAGCCGTTCTAGGCGCTTCAGTTTGGAACCGCGTGACCGCTACGGTCGCAGGTTCGAATCCTGCCTCGTGCATGTATGTGTGTGATGTCCTTAGCTTAGTTAGGTCCTAAGTAGTTCTAAGTTCTAGGGGACTGATGACCTAAGACACTAGATCGCGTGTTGCTCAGAGCCATTTTTGCAAGTCCACTTGTGAAAGGTCAACACCATGTTCTAAAATAATTTCTGTCAGACGTAATGCATTGTACGTCTCTTCAAATGTATTATTAAAAGGAAATAATATAACACACCAATCCTTTTAAAAAAAAGTTAATTGTCATATCACCTCTACTCTTCCACCAAAGAAAAAATGATGAACACCACACTATGTACCGCTTCAAGCTAAGAAACTTTAGTTTCAAAGATATTCTTCTATCACAGGAAGTGCCATGCATTATTCATGTGGCCTGTCTTAGGTCCCTTACACTGTGTAAGGGGGCGCCAACAGCGTCTCATAGTGAATGGTAACTGCGGACGAAGCCTATCCTTCCAGTGTTTTCGAAAAGCACACCGGTGTTACTTCAGCCGTCATAGTGGGGCGAGATATCGGGAGGAACGCCAGGTCAAGGCTGGTAGATTTGAGGGAACTCTGCAGGCGCAGCAATACGATACGGCCATCTTGCGTTCTCGTGTGTTACCTCTCAAGCGACATTATTTGTTTATTTACACTACTGGCCATTAAAATTGCTACACCAAGAAGAAATGCAGATGATAAACGGGTGGGTATTCATTGGACAAGTATATTATACTAGAACTGACATATTGGGTGCAATTTGGGTGCGTAGGTCCTGAGAAATCAGTACCCAGAAAAACCACCTCTGGCCGTAATAACTGCTTTGATACGCCTGGGCATTGAGTCAAACAGAGCTTGGATGGCGTATACAGGTACACCTGTCCATGCAGCATGTATTGTGACGAGCCAGTTGCTCGGCCACCATTAACCAAACGTTTTCAATTGGTGAGAGATCTGGAGAATGTGCTGGCCAGGGAAGCAATCGAACATTTTCTGTATTCAGAAAGTCCCGTACAGGACGTGCAAAATGCGGCCGTGCATTATCCTGCTGAAATGTAGGGTTTTCTCAGGGCTCGAATGAAGGGTAGAGCCACGGGTCGTAACACATCTGAAATATAACGTCCACTGTACAAAGTGCCGTCAATGCGAACAAGAGGTGACCGAGACGTGTAATAACTGGCACCCCATACCAACACGCCGGGTTCAAAAATGGTTCAAATGGCTCTGGGGGACTTAACATCTGTGGTCATCAGTCCCCTAGAACTTAGATCTACTTAAACCTAACTAACGTAAGGACATCAAAGACATCCATGCCCGAGGCAGGATTCGAACCTGCGACCGTAGAGGTCACGCGGTTACAGACTGAAGCGCCTAGAACCGCACGGCCACACCGGCCGGCTCACGCCGGGCGATACGCCAGTATGGCGATAACGAATACACGCTTCCGATGTGCGTTCACCGCGATGTCGCCAAACACGGATGCGACCATCACGATGCTGTAAACAGAACCCGGGTTCATCCGAAAAAATGACGTTTAGCCATTCGTGCACCCAAGTTCGTTGTTCAGTACACCATCGCAGGCGCTCCTGTCTGCTATGCAGCGTCAAGGGTAACCGCAGCCATGGCCTCCGAGCTGATAGTCCATGCTGCTACAAACGTCGTCGAACTGTTCGTGCACATGGTTGTTGTCTTGCAAACGTCCCCATTTATTGACTCAGGGATAGCGACGTGGCTGCACGGTCCGTTACCGCCATGCGAATAAGATGCCTGTCATCTCGACTGCTAACGAGGCCGTTGGGATCCAGCACGGCGTTCCGTAATACCCTCCTGAACCCACCGATTCCATATTCTGCTAACAATTACTGGATCTCGACCAACGCGAGCAGCAATGTCGCGATACGATAAACCGCAATCGCGATAGGCTACAATCCGACCTTTATCAACGGAAACGTGATGGTACGTATTTTTGCTGCTTACACGAGGCATCACAACAACATTTCACCAGGCAATGCCGGTCTACTGCTGTTTGTGAATGAGAAACTGGTTGGAAACTTTCCTCATGTCAGCACGTTGTAGGTGTCGCCACCGGCGCCAATCTTGTGTGAATGCTCTGAAAAGCTAATCATTTGCATATCACAGCATCTTCTTCCTGTCGGTTAAATTTCGCGTCTGTAGCACATCATCTTCCTGGTGTAGCAATTTTAACGGCCACTAGTGTATTAACATTACAGAGTGACCCATCACCTTGGTAACTTTTATGGGTCTTTTGCCACTACAAACTAGACAATTTTCAGAATTTTAGTACTTTTCTTGTTTTCTATATAATGAAATTGTTTATTAAAAAAGAAAAACAAAACAGAAACAAAAGACACATAAAATAAACTGGAAAAAATTTACTATATTTTTATGAAGAAAATAATACACGGAAGGAAAGATTTACATAACAAAAGTTGTCCCTTTACCAAACTGTTCCGTGTGGGAGGGCTTCGGTAAACACTTCGAGCCTGTCTCAGCTGAATTAAAATATTCTGTTCTATTATGGCTACTGTTATACGTATGTATGTTGTGATATCAATTCTACGTGATTGTGTATAAGGTTTGACAGTACTATTTGTCACTACAATTGCTTCCTCTACTCAAGGGGTGTTGGAACGCCCTATCCTGACAATGCTAAATTTAGTGAATTAGCTTCCCTGTATTTCAGGAACCACTGTAGCCATTGACATGAAACTTTTGCAGGATATTAACCTGTATGTTCTGAGTCTACTGAACTACAATAATTGCATTTCAGGCATTGCTCTTAGAAATACATTTTTTTTAATTACGCGATTAAAATTTTGCGTACTTTTTGTACGTTATCCTAAATAATTTTAATGTCACCTAACACGATGTCCTTCTTTTAGTTGAGTTGACTCAGGATACGTATGTTATTACTCCCTGAAAATTTGAGTACTCTACTGGAAGTGGTTTCTGAGATTGAGGAAAAAATGCAACATAAAATGTAAATTTTGAGGAGTGACTTCTAAAGATTCAAAAGACTGTAACTCACTTGATATATGCTTAACTTTTTATTTCTATTCACTCAGAAGCACCCTGCACCATGCTGTATATCATCTTCTTGATCTTTTTCCAAGTTTTTTTTCTTTTCTTCTTTCTGGACTTCTTAGTGGCCAACTGTGCTGTATACTCTGCTTTATCAGTGCGAGCCTTGTCCATCCGTTCAAGCTCTCTGATGCAGTTTGCTCCAGGATTAATTCCCATATTTTGTAGCACTTTCACTCTACCAATGTTGCCATCATTAATGCAATAACAGCATCACTGACCCACACTTTGGTTTCTTCATTCCAGCAAATACATTTTTGGTAAGTGAGTCCATATATGATTATTGAACGACTCATTGGGATTTTGAGTCTGAGCATGCAGACACTTCTCAGTCATTCAGGATCTGCCAGGTCTCTGTAATCAGGTTTTATGATATTCATGACTGCTGCTGGGATGGAATGTTTATGGTTCTCTTAACTGTTTGAGTACTGGGCATTGCGGTAATTGCACCATGAATCAAGTCCAGGAGGGTAAAGGTGATGTAATGGTTTTCATCAGTTGACAATCTGTGGAACAACGTAGCCCATACTGCCTGCTCCATTTTTAACAAATCCTCAGTATTATTCCTACTGGCCATCCCATAATACTGCTGTAGTTCATCAATCATACTGTCTTTCAGCCTGCCTCAAATTTTGTTTCAACTTCCTCAGCCAGGTGCCCATACTGTTCTGGACATGACCAATACATTCCAGTTTTGCGATTAACTTCTAACCAAAGGCTGACCGGCTACTACACTGTCATATGTTTTTGAGTCTCCATCACCTAAGAACACAGTGTAACACACTCTCCTTTCGTTCGCGGATCGACTAAAAATTTCAATATCTGTAGAGGCCTCCACACCACCACTTGTTCCTTCATAATTTCTGTCACAGATATGCCTTTATTCATTCCCTGATTTACACTTACAACAATGTTTGGTTAAAATCTGGAAATCTATTACCTTTCCAGTATACACACTGGCCTCTGCAGCAACAGAATTCTTTGAACCGCAGCCGCACTTCTGACAAGTGCCACCAAAGATACTGGTATGTCAGTCATACCATCATTTATTTCAACAGCTTCGTTTACAGCACCCTTCATCGACTCGCATGCAACAGATTCCACAGCAGCTCCAATAAACCCCGCATACTTGTCGATTTTACAAGGTAGGCGAGGCATATTCATCACGGCACACATTGTTTCTGCTGCAGTGTGTCTTTTACCAGTAGCTCTCAGTCCATAAGACCACCTAACATTTACTTCAAAATAATTATCTTTACACTTATCAGAACTCCAAATTGAATGAGTATATTTACAACTGGCACAGTTAATGATAAGTTTCCTGGCTAGTCCATTTCATACCTCACTGGCTTCATGTAAGCTAACTAGCTCTCCACATATTTTACAACGTACACTTTCACCCAATGCCCTTGTTAGGATGTGTAAATCTATCAGAATATAACCTAACCCACCATTTACATATCTTCAGTTTTGAGAAAACTATGTATTACACCAATGGGTGTTTCTCTACATGCTGATGAGTTTGCCTGTTTTTCACTGTCTATAGCTTCACACGCCACATGTTTAACACAGTTTTTTACTTTACTCGGAAATCTATTACCATGAAAGGCGTTTGATATAGTTCCGCACTGTCGCCTGATAAACAAAGTAAGAGCCTACGGAATATCAGACCAGCTGTGTGGCTGGATTGAACAGTTTTTAGCAAACAGAACACAACATGTTGTTCTCAATGGAGAGCCGTCTACGGAGTTAAAGTAGCCTCTGGCGTGCCACAGGGGAGTGTTATGGGACCATTGCTTTTCATAATATATATAAATGACCTGGTAGATAGTCTCGGAAGTTCCATGCGGCTTTTCACGGATGATGCTCTAGTATACAGAGAAGTTGCAGCATTAGAAAATTGCAGCGAAATTCAGGAAGATCTTCAGCGGATAGGCAGTTGGTGAAGGGAGTGGCAACTGACCCTTAACATAGATAAATGTAATGTATTTGCGAATACATAGGAAGAAGAATAATTTATTGTATAATTATATGACAGCGGAACAAACACTGGTAGAAGTTACTTCTGTAAAATATCTGGGAGTGTGCGTGCGGAACGATTTGAAGTGGAATGATCATATAAAATTAATTGTTGGTGTACAAGGTTGAGATTCATTGGTAGAGTCCTTAGAAAATGTAGTCCATCAACAAAGGAGGTGGCTTACAAAACACTCGTTCGACCTATGCTTGAGTATTGCTCATCAGTGAGGGATCCGTACCAGGTCGGGTTGACGAGGAGATAGAGAAGATCCAAAGGAGAGCGGCGCGTTTCGTCACAGGGTTATTCGGTAAGCGTGATAGCGTTACGGAGATGTTTAGCAAACTCAAGTGGCAGTCTCTGCAAGAGAGGCGCTTTGCATCGCGGTGTAGCTTGCTGTCCAGGTTTCGAGAGGGTGTGTTTCTGGATGAGGTATCGAATATATTGCTCCCCTACTTATATCTCCCGTAGAGATCACGAAAGCCTAATTAGAGAGATTCGAGCGCGCACGGAGGCTTTCCGGCAGTCGTTCTTCCCGCGAACCACACGCGACTGGAACAGGAAAGGGACGTAATGACAGTGGCACGTAAAGTGCCCTCCGCCACACACCGTTGGGTGGCTTGCGGAGTATAAATGTAGATGTATATGTAGAAACCCACGTTTCTTAGAAGCACTTCGTTTTGGCGTAATATTTTACTTTTTGAGAGATTTACCTACCTATTCGTCACTTTTCCTCAGAAAAACGTTAGCAATTTCTTATACAACGCGTGTTTATACAATTAAACGACACGATACTGTTCTTGACAGTGCTACCAATACAAACACGTAATTTAACCTTTACAACTACCAATCCACAGCCTTTTATATAAAAAATTACCGATTTTATTAGATTTTGAGGCAATGCACTTAAAAAACTTTAACATTTTCAACCGGTGAAGATTATATTTTAAAAAACAAAATACTTTCCATGGAAGTTTTTATATATAAAATTTTCTTTGGAAAACTGCAAATTTTATAATGAAATAAAAATCGGGAAATGTGAAAAAAAAATTCCGTTCCAACTCCCCTTAACCGCGCCGTAAGCGGGAGAGGAGGCTCAGGAGGTGACCTCGAAGCTCGTCTCCTCGAAGGACGCTTCTTATCTATGTTGTATGCTTGTGTTTGTGTATTTATGTCTTACTATACTACACGTGTGTGTCTGTTCACAGTTTTACGAAGTTCGCATGTTTTACTTTTTGAATCTTACAAATTTCACAAATTACATATTTACGTGTTTGAAAATAATGATCCAAAAAAGTGAATTTTTCTACTTGTGTTACTTGTACAAACAGGAAAATTCGTTGCTTATTTTTATTACTAATTTGTTTCAAAATTCGATGTTTATATTACTTGTAATATTGTTTAGTCGTGTGACCTGCTTCAAATGTTCAAATGTGTGTGAAATCTTATGGGACTTAACTGCTAAGGTCCTCAGTCCCTAAGCTTACGGAATACTTAAATTATGCTAAGGACAAACACACACACACGTGTCCGACGGAGGACTTGAACCTCCGCCGGGTCCAGCCGCACAGTCCCTGACTGCAGCGCCTCAGACCGCTCGGCTAATCCTGCGCGGCTGACCTGTTTCTATTCCATATCTAAAATAAATATATATCCGGTGACATTGGAGTCTTCACTTCGTTATCTGTGTCTATTTGCTAATAGGTTTCCATACCAGTGTTTGAATCTCTATTATCCCATGCGTCATGTTGTGGTGTAGGGTGTGTTTTGGGTGCTGATCTTGTATATTGCTGCTTGTATATTGTTACTTGTATATCGCTGCTTGTATGTTGCTGCTTACAAGTCTTGTGTAGCGCCTTTGATATTTCATCAATGATGCGGTTAAGCATGCTCCAGTTATCTGAGTCTCTTAAAGCTTGCCCTATGTCTTAGATTTCTAACGTCGGCCTTACGTGTGTGTGTGGGCAGCATTTTAGTGCTATGTGTTCGGTATATCCATGTATCACACATATCACACTGGATAAGGCCAAAGCGATGCCAGTGTGTATGGTAAGGGACATGGCCCGTCAGGAAGAGTACCATACCTTAAACTTGGGTCAACATGTCTGAGCCCCAACCATTCCTGGATGTTCGTGAAGAAGGAGAAAACCCCTACGCTCTTGTCGGATGTTTCCCATTCTTTTTGACCTGTTCGAACCTTCCAAAGATTCAATTGTTTTTCTGTGATATGTTCCCCACTTACCTCACATGCCTTATCAAGCCCTCCCCTTTTGAGCCAGCACGCTGCAGCTCTGTGTCTAATGGTTATGTTGCAACTACAACACATAGGGCTTCCGTAGACATGGGGCCAAATGCTCTTGACACTCTAGACAATGCACCTCTTTGTCCACGCCTGGGTCGAGAGTGTCAGGCAGGCCCTTGCTGCGAAAAACATTATAGATTAAAAGAGGGCTGTATGATACATTCGCAGTGTCTGCAAGGGAGTCTGTAGTGAGCAGAGTTTATCGTAGTAGTTTTGTGCATTAATCTTGTCGCTCTTTCAATTATAAATCTTATGTGCTGCTTGAAAGTAATTTGTCGAGATGTATCCCTAGGTATCTTGTTGTTATTATGCTCTGTACTCCACTGTTGTTCAGCCTAATGGTGGGATTTCTCTGCAAGGCCCCTTCGATGAATAAATATATTGTCCTGTTTGCCGCAATAGTGAGCTTGTTATTGCCGCACTGGTCACTTATATTTACAAGGAGTTGTGTAGCCTTGCTTTCGATTTGAATTCTCGAGTTTGCACTTATTGCTACTAGCAAGTCATCAGGATAGGCTACTATGCCTTCCACCCTATCATCTTCGTCTGCACTGTTGAGATGCGATTCTACGCCAGTATCCGACCTCTCAAATGACAGTATGCTGATGCTGTTCTTCAGGTCGGCAATAATTGTCCACATGTAGCACGAGTCTCTATGGAGTATCTGCGTGTCCATATAATGCCATTCAGACTTAGGTTACGTTGAAAAGGGCACGGCTGATTTCCTTCCCCGCCCTTGCGTAGTCCGAGCTTGTGCTCTGTCTCTAATGACCTCCCTGTGGACGGAAATTAAACTTTAAAATCCCTGTTCTTCATCAGCGTCTTGTTGAGGTAATGATGGGACCAGTAAGATCACCAGATCTGTCCCTGAAAGAACATGAGGGTACCAGCTCAGAAGCCAGCTCCGTCCCAGCACAGTATCCAACATATCAAGAAATGGTTACAACACTTGAGGGTCAGCTTGCCTCAAGACAGGATACAACAGTTTTATGATTCCCTTTGTAACGGTTTCTTATTTACGTGAACATTATGGCACTCCAACCCCAGTTCTCGATACCAGTAATATCGTAACTTTTCTGCGAAGTAACAGACATATTTTTGTGACAATATTCACATTTGGTTTTATTAATGTATAGGTACTCCGATGTATCGATATAATACAGTGATACGGTTCTTGTGTGTATTTCATTTCTGTGAGACTATCATAATCTTTGACTTACTTGTAACCGTTTTAGCGCGAATGCGCACAGAGCAGTCTTTGTTTCACTTTGCAGAAGTTAAGTTGTTATTTCGCTTTGTAAAAGAACAGTCAAGTCTTGTGTTTGGTTAAAGTGGAAATTAAATACATGAAGATTGATACAAAACTGTTTTCTTAATGATGTGACAATTAAGAAGAAGTATATGTGAATTTACAAGGAGTTGATCGTGAACACCAAGTCAAAAATTATTTTATCATACCGTTGTTCTGATCTGGGATTGTTTGATCATTAAGAATTTCCTGAAAAACGCATTTGTTATGTCTTCAAATATTGCTAAAATACAGATCTGGACCTTCCAGCAGTCAAAGTGGAATCACCCTAGAATCAACAAGATGAGCCATAACAACTTCGACGAAATCTACGTGGGAATCCATTAAAGATAAGTGCCAATATTAATGACTTTTTTACTGTGACTTCATTATTTCCATTCTGACGATACCATCCACAGTCAATAACTTTGTTGTTCCCCGATAAAGCGAACATATGCTGTGTGAGCAACATTATTAATCTGATTTCTAACCTACCTTGCAAGTGGTGGTATTGTTAGACCTTCCCAACTGGATCAGTGCATGCTCCCAGATCATAGGGGGTACAACATCGTACCAATAACTGGGCTAACACTGCCAAACTCTTTGTAAGTTTTTCTCGACTTTTTAATCACTGCATTAAGATAATATGTACCTCAGACCGTGAAGGTTTTTAGCAGACAGTAAGCTGGGTGAGTCAGGAGGAAAGGTACATGATTTTGGGGATGATTAATACTGAGTCGGAACAAAAATCTTCATATTGACGTACACCATGTTCCAAATGGTTTCCGAGATAGGACACATTTAACGTGCAGTATTATTTATTTTCTGTATTATTCAAACATTGTCATTGCTTACAATGTCCCACAGTACTGTAGAGGAAGTTGGCATGAACAATTTGCTGCAAGACACTTGTGGTGGATCAAGACATGAAACTAACTAAAACTGGCCTGCAAAATTTACATAAGCTACAGTGCATGTGCATCGCACTTGATTTTCAACATTCTCGCGCTCTCTTCATGCAAACTATTGGTTCTTGAAAAGAAATCAATATAACCCTTTTGCAGGAAACTTAACTTAGTTTTATTTTGTACTGTGGTACATATTCGCTGGAGGCGTAGTTTTCAAGTTATTCAAGAAAAACGTACAAAACTGATATTAAATGACTTCTTTGTCAGAAACCATTCGGAACTGGGCACATGTCCATGTCAAGATTTTTGTTCAGAATCTCTAATACTATTGTAACGTCCCCTTAGAAAAATTATGAATGACTGTGCTAGTAAACTTCTACTTTATTTGTTACAAAGACAGCTGAATAAAACTGAACGTACTCAGACAGTTCTCTCTTAACTTACTCTGACCATCACTAATCTGACACACAGTATTTTTAGCGCAACGCAGTCTGACTTTCAATAATCTCTACAAAAGAATGGCCTTGACTAACAATAACTTATACCCTTCATGACCTACCTCACAAAAATCTTCGTTACTCGAACTACTCCAATACAGCGAGTGCCAATACTGCCAGCTAAATAAAAGATTCTAACTACTGAAGGCACTAACTACTGATAGGCATAGTTAGCAAATGAAAGATTTTGAGAGAGAATAAACAATGTATTTACCTTAATAATGTTCAAAAGTCATCATATGTTCCTTTTTCTGGCGGACACACGTCCGGATCGTCCGCTCATAGTAACCTCTCAAAACTCTGGCATCTCTCTCTCCACATCCACCACTGCTGGCGGCTCACCTCCAACTCACCTTCAACTGCCCAACGCTAAGCGCTGTTCACATCCAACTGCACAAAACTACAGAAGCAAATATTCCAAAAATGAGTCCAACCAGCCACAGACTGCTCACAGCACAGTCAGTGATTTTCATACAGTGCTCTACGTGGAGTTACCAACATAAAAACCTAAACAGCCTACTTACATAGCTCTCATGCTCCCACAAAAATTTTAGAAATGGTTTTGGGCAATGCCCAATAATTATTTGCTAAATTTTTTTTATTAACGATAACAAATATATCAAACGCACACACTTATTGATACACTGCTGGTCAAAAGCGAGAATGGTCCTAACAGTCCATAAAGACAGTCCTGACCATTCATCACAGTAGTGCAAACTCTGAGCAGTAAATGAAAATGCACTCGGAAGTAGCGGACTTCCATGCAGTCCTAAAGAAATAGAGTTGTCCTTCCAACGGCAAGACAGTGCTAATTCTTGACATGCAGGCAGGTAATGAGCCACAACAGAGCAAACCCACAGCACAGTCAGTCAAAATGTTGAAGAATATAGGTAGGTAGGTCATCATAGAGCAGATCCACTGTAGTCCTGGTAGAGAGTATGGTATTGGTGGGCCACCAAAGGTGCAGACCCACTGTAGTCCTTGTAGAGATGGCCAACAGCCAGCTGTTGCGACTGTGCGGCTGCACAATCACCATCGAAAGTCTTGTGGATAATATAGCAAATCCATAAACCACCACTTGTGCAGTCACAGTCTTTATGGAATGTCCTTAGAACCAGCAGTGCTGTTAACCAGACCCTTGCAGAATTATCAACTCATGTGCGAGCACTAACAGTCTTTTTTTTAACTTCTCTCATACTGTGCATATACTATGTTGTTGTTGTTGTGGTCTTCAGTCCTGAGACTGGTTTGATGCAGCTCTCCATGCTACTCTATCCTGTGCAAGCTTCTTCATCTCCCAGTACCTACTGCAACCTACATCCTTCTGAATCTGCTTAGTGTACTCATCTCTCGGTCTCCCTCTACGATTTTTACCCTCCACACTGCCTCCAATGCTAAATTTGTGATCCCTTGATGCCTCAAAACATGTCCTACCAACCGATCCCTTCTTCTAGTCAAGTTGTGCCACAAACTTCTCTTCTCCCCAATCCTATTCAATACCTACTCATTAGTTACGTGATCTATCCACCTTATCTTCAGTATTCTTCTGTAGCACCACATTTCGAAAGCTTCTATTCTCTTCTTGTCCAAACTAGTTATCGTCCATGTTTCACTTCCATACATGGCTACACTCCAAACAAATATTTTCAGAAATGACTTCCTGACACTTAAATCTATATTCGATGTTAACAAATTTCTCTTCTATGACCAAACAGAAACATGTGCAGTGAAATGGAACTTAATTTGAAGAACTGGTGTCTATACAATTAGAAATTTACAACATAATAATACAGTTACAAAGGTACAAAATACATCATTAAAGAACATAATAATACAGATAACATTTGTAGTAATACAGGCTTTACAAAAGAATAGAAATAAGTATATACATTAGTGTTACAGGAATTACAACATAAGTAAATAAATGAGAATATTCAAACATTATTTTGACATATGATCATTAATGGTAAACATAACAAAGTAAATAATATCCAAACATTTTTCCAAAGTATTTGAGGATAACAGTATTCGTCATCACAGTGAATGTAGCTTAGCATTAGAAATATTCTACAACATAGCTCTTATCAGATAAACAGATATAGACAGGAAGAACACAGATACACATAGGTACACAAACACATAGCGGAAGAAGACAGAAGGAAAAGACAGGATTTGTTTCCAGTGTAACATTTGGTGCTGCACTCCAACGCAAAACTCCACTCCATATATCTTTCCTCTTATTTCAACATTTGTTCCCGCAAAAAAATCCTATCCAGGCATTCTTTTACTATTTATGTGTTCACATATTTCTTACCTAATTATTTATTTTCCATTATCTTACCTCATCATTTGTTTCTAAGTCTGTTGTCCCTAAACCCTACTTCTATGTTCATATCCTCTTTCAAAATAATTATTCTTCATTGTACACTACTTTTTTGGCCAAACCTTTGTGTTATAGCTTTTCAATGCATTTCTTCCAATTCATCACAGCTCATTCTCTTATATAGCCTACTCCCTCTTAAGCTAACTTAAATCTACTGAGCTCAGATACATATACTAGAGAACGAGTCAATGCAGCAGCACAAAACAGTTAACACAAACATCCATAACAAAAAATGAAAATTAGCAAAGCAAGCAGCAGTATATCTAAATTAGCAAAGTAAATGTAACATTACAACTAATATAAGGCAATGTGCAGCAACAAGAAAAATAAATCAGTAGTAAAACTGGCTTAACAGAGTAATACAAATTTCAACAGCACTATGCCTGGCAAACAGCAGCAGAAAATGCAATAACCTATACCTAAACATGATAAAGCTCAAACAGAAAAAATATTACAGCAAAGATAGGAAATGACTAACACCTATGTCATATCTTACCAGTAGAGTGATGCATCACAATAACTTATACTACCAAACAAGTTACCAAATCGTTGAAAAAATTATGTATGCAATTCCTGTGAAGGGAAATGTCTATTTGCGCTCCCTTCTTTTAAAGAAAGTATATCATAAATTTATTATTTAATGCACCTGTAGACAGAAAATAGTGATATTAGTACATCTATTAAATTTTATTTTAACCAATGCTGCAGTGCAACTAGAAACTAGACAGTAAACAAAATGAGCAAAAATATATATAAAGCAAAGCATGAAACGTCATTCACTATCCTTATGGCAATTCAATAAATATCAGCAATTACGAGCTCCAAAGTGTAATTATATGTCTGCAAGTATGAGTGTCGTATTTGCGGTGCTTTCTACAAAGAAATGTCAATAGCAAGGTTAATGGCCTCTTTTTTCTCCACCTGTCCCTCAGAAAGTCCCACGTTAATGACCTTCTTTTTTCAGGCGACTGTCGTGCCACTGCAGCTGGTCAGCTCCAGCGCATTACGTCAAGGTCACTTACCTTCCTTACTAAAATATGACAGCAGTTTCTGCTACAGTGACACTCGTATGTAAGAAAAAAATCACAGGTCGAAATAATACAGTAGAGATATGTAGAAACGAAATCTCATGAATTGCCATGTTGTGATACATTCACACATGTACACACATGTCACAACTCTTAAAGTACGATTCTTGGTTTCCAACATCCTTTCCACAAATCAGAGTCCCTAACCACTAGCCATCATTCCTTACCTTATTACGCATACACATATTCGTTGACACTTTTTCAATATTTCATCATAATAAATATATTGCATAATCAAATTCCTAATATATAATCATCTCATTGATCATAAACATACCTCAACAGCATAATACACATTATAATATCATCATAGCACATCAATCAAATCTCAAAATCGTTGTAGCTTCCTTCATTTAAAAAAAATGCACTCTGCTCGTTTCAATAAAGCCATCTACCTCAAATGTACTTCAAAAATCATAATCCCGTACCAAATACATCATTCAAAGCTCTCATAGTATCACAATGGTTCCGAAAAAATATGAAACGTTCACAAAGTATGGACAAAATACAATTTTGTAAGTGTGAATTCACTGACATAGTAAAAAAAAAGTTTGTCTCTTTTAAGTGATCAGATAGCTGTATAATTCTGTATTAGAGAAATATGGTATCGATGTGTAAAGTTGTATAGGCAAATACCATTTTAGCTACGGCTCCTGGCGCTTGCCACACGCTTAGTACACAAAGCAGGCGTGTGCCCCCCGAGGATTAATGTAATTATACCCTCAGTTGTTACAGATTACAGCAACAGAATGAAACGTCTCACCTAAAACCTTCTTTGTATCTTTGTAATTCAAGAATCTTTCTAAACATGTTTGAAGTACAAAAATTTAATCACTCAAATGCGTTTCCTGTAGTGCTAAACTGTGCGTCTTGCTGTAAGAAAATTTCTGTCATTACTTGACGGTAAAAATGTGCCAAGTGTCGTAGTTATCGTGCTCCGTAAGCAAAGTTCTGCAGAAGTCAATGCACTTACCTCATCATAAGCAAAAGTGAAATGCTATGCGTATGGATATCGTAGTTATTACGCTTATTGCCGTGATGAAGTAAGTACTGTACTGTAATGTATGGTTGTGCTACGAAAAAGGCTGTCTCATTGTAACTATACCATAAGAGTTACTACTAAAACATGTTTTACTTTCCAGAATAATACAGAAAAACTGTGCATATATAAAACAGATACAGCATAAAAGCACTAATATAAATTGTGTGACTCATTAGTAGCGTCGTGATATAATCGTGTAGCTGTCAAATAAACTAACTACTGTGTCATCTGGTATCTCTCAGAAAGTACTTTAAATCCAGAATGTCTTTTCAAGTAAACCAAAATGTTGTATTACAGTTTCATTATCAGTACATGCTCCAAATATGTAAGCCTTATAGTCATACATAATCGTGCAATGAACAAGCAAGAATGTACACACCATAACATTGTGTCTTCTGTTCACTATAACAATGCATTCGTAATTACTGTCTAAATAAGTTCCCTAGGTTCTTGCCTGGATAACTCCAAAACATTGTTGCATGTTAACAGTTTGAAAGTGTGATAAAGTGTACTAGTAACGTGGAGTGACTACTTTATGGCAAAGACTAAGTTAAAAAGCAGATTATCTCTCAATAAATGGTTTTACATGTGAAATGTGATGTAAACCTTTACTCTTCCTAGTACGCAGAGTTTCAACTTCAACGCAATTGTCATGTGGTACTCGTATATGTCGGATTCTGAGAGGTCCATTGTAAACTAGAAAGAATTTGTGACTCAAGTGTTTCTTCTTATGTGACAATGAATGAGCTTTAAAGAGAACTTTCTGATCAATATATAGTTTTTTGCATTTGCTTTACCGTGTAGTTTTCTCCCTTTGTCTGCAGCAGAATTTATATTTTTAATAGTCACATCAATTATGTCTTTGTGTCGAAGTTTACATGCATTCGGAATGATTCTGTTTGGTGGTTCTTCATTCTTCAGTACAAGAATAGGTTGTGAAGCAATGGAGTCATGAGGCATTTCATTCATCACGTTTTGAAATAAGTGTAAATATCTCTCCCAACACTGATGCTTTATGTGACAATAAAGTCTGCAAAGCTTATTGATTTCTTTGATAATCCGTTCAGACGAGTTTCAATGTGGTGAGTACAATGAAATAAAAACAGGTTTGATTTTATGATGCCGAAGCATGAGTGACCAAACAGCAGAGTTGAATTGCTGTGCGTTATCTGAAATGACTTTAGCAGCGTGTCCAACTTCACGTTGAATACGGACCGTCCAGTGGCTTTACGTAACGGAGTGACAGAAACCAACTATGAAGCAAGTTCAACAGCTACTAGAACGTACGAAAATCCAATCTATGTTCTGACAAGGGATCTCAAGAGATCAACAACAGCAAATTCTTTTAATTTTGAAGGAATGATAGGAAACAACGGAGGACGATGTGAGATGGTAGATAGTTTACCTTCTTGACAAAGTTTACAAATAAACAAGACTCTCCGAATTCTCTTTTCCATATTGTTAAAATAACAAGTCTTCCGAAAAATATGATAACATTTCCGTGGACTAAAACGTGCGTAGGTGAAATGAATGTATCAGATGAGCTTATTAACAAAATCGTCAGAAATGCAAAGTACCCATGGATTGTCATCAACAGTGCAACGTTTGAAGTGTATGTTGTTTCTAACCAGATAATAATGCCGAATATGTGTGTGTGTCTTTTCATGCCATTTACTTTTGATGGTGACGAAGTTTTCATAGCCCACTTTTTGAATGTAAGGAAAACCGAAATTTTTTTTCGAGGTTGCCTTCTGTGTTACTTTTCTCAAGCTCAGCCGGTGCACGTGACAGTGCGTCCGCAACAATGTTCTCCTTGACTGGAATGTAGACAATTTTCTTAAGATTCTTCCTATGAATCTCGGTTCAACATCAGTTTTTTGTTGGTTAGTTTTATGTCATTTAGCCACTATAGGAAAGTAGAAACGAAGACTTTGACATTTGCCAGTGATATCGTAATTCTGTCAGGGACTTGGAATTTCGCCCCGCTACACTCGTTCCCTCAGATATAAATTACACCGTCGCAGCTGTAGGAGCGCTCGATGGCAGAGAAAATATACAGTGTGAGTCACCTAACGTTACCGCTGGACATATTTCGTAAACCACATCAAATACTGACGAACCGATTCCACAGACCGAACGTGAGGAGAGGGGCTAGTGTAATTGTTTAATACAAACCATACAAAAATGCACCGAAGTTTGTTTTTTAACACAAACCTTCGTTTTTTTAATGGATCCACGTTAGTTTTGTCAGCACATGTGAACATATAAACAAATACGTATTCAGTGCCGTTTGTTGCATTGTAAAATGTTAATGACATCCGGAGATATTGTAACCTAAAGTTGACACTTTAAACCTCCGACGTTCAGTTGCGTGTTGTAACAAACACGGGCCACGGTCGGCGAACAGTGCCATGCGCATACTGCATCGTCACCGCTATCACCCTTTTCATGTGTCGCTACATCAGCAATTACATGGTGATGACTTTAATCATCGAGTGCAATTCTGTCAATGGGCATTAACAGAGAATGCGTTGCAGTTCTACCTGTTTACCGATGAAGCGGGTTTCACAAACCACGGGGCAGTGAATCTACGGAACATGCATTACTGGTCCGTGGAAAACCCTCACTGGCTCAGACAGGTAGAGCGACAGAGACCGTGGACCGTAAATGTATGGTGCGGAATCATTGGCAACCATCTCTTTGGTCCTCACTTCATTGCAGGGGGCCCAAACAGCTGCAACATACATCACGTTTCTACAGAACTATCTGCCAACGTTTCTCGAAAATGTCACACTCGAAACGCGTCGACGTATGTGGTATCAGCATGATGGTGCACCTGCACATTCCGCAATTAACAGTAGGCTGACCCTTGACCGGATGTTCGACGGGCGTTTCATAGGACGTGGAGGACGCATAAATTGGCCAGCCCGTTCTCCTGATCTTACACGTCTGGACTTCTTTCTGTGGGGTACGTTAAAGGAGAATGTGTACAGTGATGTGCCTACAACCCCAGAGGATATGAAACAACGTATTGTGGCAGCCTGCGGCGACATTACACCAGATGTACTGCGGCGTGTACGACATTCATTACGCCAGACATTGCAATTGTGTGCAGCAAATGATGGCCACCACATTGAACATCTATTGACCTGACATGTCGGGACACACTCTATTCCACTCCGTAATTGAAAATGGAAACCACGTGTATACGTGTACCTCACCCCTCATGGTAATGTACATGTGCGTCAGTGAAAAAGACCAATAAAAAGGTGTTAGCATGTAGGCGTAATGTGCTATTCCAGTCTCTTCTGTACCTAAGGTCCATCACCGTTGCCTTTGGATTCCTATGTAATTCGGTGCTCTCCGATACACACGATCGAACAGCGGAGGAGTGGTACTCAAGCGTCAACTTTAGGTTACTAGCCCCTCTCCTCACGTTCGGTCTGTGGAATCGATTCTTCAGTATTTGATGTGGTTTACGAAATATATCCAGCGGTAATATTAGGTGACTCACCCTGTATAAGAAAATGAAGGTACAAAAATTGTAACTTTTTTTGTAGTCTACCCGCACTTGTCTCTACAGAGCGGAAGCTTAACTTCACTTATTAGCTAGTCTTGGTCAGATTAAGACGAAAAAACTTATTCATGTGCAAACGTATTGTGGAAGTTTGTATGAAATTTGGAGGATGGAAGCAGCAACGTAAAATACATTGCAATCAATATCAAGATGGTTTTCATTTGTGTACATTAGCAATTCCTGGACGACTGCAAGATTTTGGAGCAGCTGCGACTTTTCATGCAGAAATGAAGCAAGAGATTTCTGGGGAACAAGACCTGGACGCCGCACGAGAGAAGACGTATTAAATTGGTAGTGAATGAACTCTTATCTACGCCATTTCCCCATGTTAATCACATTTTCTTATTCTATGTTCTCTTTCAAATAATTTTTGTAGTGGAAATTGGTTTGTCTTTTGCTCAGAAACGCCACGAGGACCACCCCAACAATAGCTTTTCCGAATCGCGAAGTCCGATTTGCATTTCATTCTTTCCCTTTTTCCAGGTCATTAACAATTTTAAAATCCACTTTTTACTCACCTTTTCTTCCCACATTTTCAACCTTTTCTTTTTTCCTTTTTTATTAACCACTGCACTTGGTATCGTCGGGAAAAGAGTTTATAAGGTTAATAAAACAAAGGCAATGGAATGTAGCTGAATTAAATGAGGCCATCGTCAGGAATAAGGTTACGGAATGATACACATCTGTATTTCTGGAGCAAAATATATGACGACGACCGAATCAGAGAGGAAAAACATGCGTATTTGCAGTAACAAGAAAATCGTTTCTGAACAAGAGAATTTTTTGACATCCAACAAAAAATATATATTTTATATAAGTGTGAGGAAGTATTATCCGTAAGTATTTATCCGCATTATAGACTTGTACGGAAGTGAAACGTGGAAGAGAAAGAGTTCAGGAAGAGAATAGGATCTTTTGAAATGTGGTGCTCCAGAAGAAAGGTGAAGATTAGGTCCTATAATTAATGAAGTGAAACTGAATGGAATGGGTGGTAAGAGAAATGCATGGTGTAACTTGACTTAAAGATGGAATCCGTTGACAGAATACTTCCTGCGCCATAAGGAAACAATCAGTTTGGTAACAGAGGTAAGGGTTGTGGATAAAAATTTACGAGAGAAACCCAAGCCTTGATTCCAGTAAGCTGGTTCAAAATAGTGTAGATTATAGAAGTTATCCAGAGGTGAAGAGACTCATACAGGTAGGCTGGCATGGAAAGCAGGGATGGCCGTTATCGTTGTAACGACAGTTTTCACTTATATCGATTTTTTTAAAGCCACTTTAACCTGCCTGATAAAATCGCTCAAAATAACTGGTTTCTGAAATAAACAATTCTCGGGTTTTTATTCTTACCTTTCCTGCAATAAATACGCAAATCGAACAAACAATGAAAAATTTTATCTCCCTCAGTTTCAAGATACATAGAACCAAAATATTAAATGAAATAGACAAATAAAAGAAAAATAGTTTGTTCGCCGTTCGTTGGTTTTCTTGAAAAGTAGTGAGTGGTCGTATACTACAAAAAATCAGCAGTATTCTTCCGCTGATTCTAACCTTTTGTAACGCTACTCAAAACTCTTGTTGTAATCGGGGCTCACTCCAATTTTGGCCATTAAAAATTGAGAGTGCCAAAGTGTGAAAAGTGAGGTTGAAACTCCGTGTTTTGTGTTAATTTGTCCTTTTTCAAGAACTACAAGCAGATGAAGCCACATGACGTAGGTACCGTCAGTATATCAGCTACACTCCGGTTTTATTGTAAATTATGAATTAATGGCAAAATTTTAAGTTTTCTGCTTGTATGACCACTCACGTTTGCTGTAGCTGCTCCCGTTTTTAATCTTTCAAAGCAAATGGAGCATTGTACATCGCCGACGCTGCACTTCGTGAAACACTTCTAGAGAAAGGACAATGCCACGTACCATCCAATAGGCAGCGCCACATGGTAAAAGGTACGTTATTTTTTTCAGCAATGCTGCTGAACCAATTCCTATGCCATTCGTTTGTTGCCCTTTTCTGTCTACGTTTTTATTAAAATGGCACTGATCGCTTTTCCGATTTACTGTAATAACGCAATATTTGAAAACAGTAAATATTTTACGAATAAAAATTACTTCTTTTTAAAATGTTTCATTTAAAAACCAAAAGTTTTAGCACTGCTGTTATGGCTTGTTGAATTTGGATTTGTTTCACCCAGTTATAAATTAAAAAAGTAAGAAACACCTGTTATAACCGAGACCAAACAAGTAACGAAAAATATCGGTTATCATGAACTGAAAAACCTTTGTCGGTTTTTACCAGCGGGTTTTACTCATCCCTAATTGGAGGGTTGTAACAAACCAGTCTTCAGAATGAGACCGTGGCAACAACATCTGGTCTTGTTATTTACATTCCCTTCGATACTCTCTTTCCATACACAAGGTTGGTCCATTGACAGTGACCGGATCAAATATCTCACGAAATAAGGATCAAACGAAAAAACTACAAAGAACGAAACGCGTCTAGCTTGAAGGGGGAAAGCAGATGGCGCTATGGTTGGCCCGCTAGATAGCCCTGTCATAGGTCACGCGGATATCAATTGAGTTTTTTTTAAAATAGGAACCCCATAATTTTTATTACATACTCGTGTAGTACGTAAAGAAATGTGAATGTAATTAGTTGAACCCCTTATTTCACTTTGTGATAGAATGCGCTGTAATAATGACAAACGTATAAGTACGTGGTATCATGTAACATTCCGCCAGTGCGGTCGGTATTTGCTTCGTGATACATTAGCCGTGTTAAAATGGACTGTTTACTAATTGCGGAAAAGGTCGATATCGTGTTGGTGTATGGCTACTGGGCTCAAAATGCCCAACGGGCGTGTGGTATGTATGCTGCTCGGTATCCAGGACGACATCATCCAAGTGTCCGGATACTTACGTTATTTAGGGAGCGGGAAGTGTTCAGTCACATGTGAAACGTCAACCACGACCTGAAACAAATGATGATGCCCAAGTAGGTGTTGTAGCTGCTGTCGCGGCTAATCCGCACATCAGTAGCAGACAAATTGCTCGAGAATCGGGAATCTCAAAAACGTCGGTGTTGAAAGTGCTACATGAACATCGATTGCACCCGTACCATATTTCTATGCAACAGGAATTGCATGGCGACGAATTTGAACGTCGTGTACATTTCTGCCACTGGTCACAAGAGAAATTACGGGACGATGACAGATTTTTTGCACGCGTTCTATTTAGCGACGAAGCATCATTCACCAACAGCGGTAACGTAAACCGGCATAATATGCACTATTGGGAAACAGAAAATCCACGATGGCTGCGACAAGTGGAACATCAACGACCTTGGCGGGTTAATGTATGGTGCGGCATTAAGGGAGGAAGGATAGTTGGTCCCCATTTTATCGATGGCAATCTAAATGGTGCAATGTATGCTGATTTCCTAGGTAATGTTCTACCGATGTTACTACAAGATGTTTCACTGCATGACAGAATGGCGATGTACTTCCAACATGATGGATGTCCGGCACATAGCTCGCGTGCGGTTGAAGGGGTATTGTTCTTTTTAATGGTTGTAGGGCGCAAAACTGCTACGGTCATTACCGCACAAAAAACGGTAGTGAATAGCATATTTCATGACAGGTGGATTGGTCGTCGAAGCAACCGTACCGTGGCCCGCACGTTCACCGGATCTGACGTGTCCGGATTTCTTTCTGTGCGGAAAGTTGAAGGATATTTGCTATCGTGATCCACCGACAACGCCTGACAACACGCGTCAACGCATCGTCAATACATGTGCGGACATTACAGAAGGCGAACTACTCGCTGTTCAGAGGAATGTCGTTACACGTGTTGCCAAATGCATTGAGGTTGATGGATATCATTTTGAACACTTATTGCATTAATGTGGTGTTTACAAACAATCACGCTGAAACAGCATGCGTTCTCAGAAATGATAAGTTCAGAAGGGTACATGTATCACACTGGAACAACCGAAATAAAATGATCAAACGTACCTACGTTCTGTATTTTAATTTAAAAAACCTACCTGTTACCAACTGTTCGTCTAAAACTGCGATCCATATTTTGAGACTATTACAGTGGCATCTATCACAAAGCGAAAAAAGTGGTGCAAATAAAACATTCATATTTCTTTACGCACTACATGAATATGTAATAAAAAATGGTGGTTCCTGTTTAAAAAAAAGACCAGTTGATATCCGTTTGACCTATGGCAGCGCTATCTAGCGGGCCAACGACAGCGCCACCTGGTTTCCCCCTTCAAGCTAGACAAATTTCGTTCTTTGTAGTTTTTTCGTTTGACTCTTATTTCGTGAGATATTTGGCCCGGTGACGATCAATGGAACATCCTGTATTTCAATTAGGTTGTGGCAGTAGAGACCGGAGGTATTCTACGTGGCTATTAAAATAACTTTGGATACAGGTAAACTGCTCAGCTGCATGCGGACGACTTTGTGGGCAATAGCAAGGCTAGATCTGCGGAGTGAGGAACGCTCGGAGAAGGCTCAGTCCGGAAAGCAGCAGTAGACGGTGTGTGGCGGCGCCTTCGCGCGGTCTGCACGCGGGAGGGGGAGCGACCGCGACGCGCCGTTGGCCACTTTCGCCGCCGTCAAATGTCACTCCGGCGGCCGCTAATTCGGGCGAAGGACGGGTCATAGGTACAATGCAGCCCATTGCAGCGCACGCGGACTCTTACTGCCGGTTCTCCTCCGCTAAATTGGAGCGTTGAGGAGTCGCCCGAGCCGCCCCCAGTAGTGAGACGACGCCGCAGGAGCCACCAGGACCACTGCCGCCGCCGCCGCCGCCGCCCCCGCAGCCGCCGCCATGGTACGTCTCCAGGCGGCTGACGTACCTGCCGCGGCCGTTAGCGGTTACTCGGCTGTTTACGTGGGGTTGTGGCTAGCGTTGGCATTGTATTGTAGATGCACCTATGTCTAATGACCACTCACCGTAATACGTGACTTAGTTCCGTGATAACAAAGAAGGCTGCGGTTCACAGCATGTCTACAGGGTAAACCAGAACTCCACGTACAAAATTTCGGAGGTTGTTCAGAAGAAATCCAAGGGGACCAGTGGCCCTTCACAGAAGATTGACGTAATGTGTTGCCTCATTTACCTTATTTACTAGCAACGGAAGACAGCAAAACGAAAGCTGAAATTTTAAATTTAGCATTTGAGAAATCTTTCACGCAGGAGGATCATACAAACATACCGCCGTTTGAGTCTCGTTCAGATTCCCGTATAGTGATAGACGTCCCTGGGGATGTGAATCAGCTGAATGGGTTGAAAATAAATAAATCGGCAGGGTCCTGATGGGATTCCAATTCGGTTTTACAGAGAGCACTCTACTGCATTGGCTCCTTACTTAGTTTGCATTTATCGCGAATCTCCTGCCCAACGTAAAGTCCCGAGCGACTGGAAAAAAGCGCAGGTGACGCCTGTATATAAGAAGCCTAGAAGGACGGATCCGCAAAATTACGGAACAATATAGTTAACGTCGGTTTTTTGCAGTATTCTAGAACATATTCTCAGTTCGAATATAATGAATTTCCTTGAGACAGGGAAGTTGCTGTCCATGCATGAGCACGGCTTTAGAAAGCATCGCTCCTACGAAACGCAACTCGCCCTTTTTTCACATGATATCCTTCGAACCATGAATGAAGGGTATCAGACGAATGCCATATTCCTTGACTTCCGGAAAGCGTTTGACTCGGTGCTCCACTGCACACTCCTAACTAAGGTACGAGCATATGGGATTGGTTCCCAAGTGTGTGAGTGGCTCGAAGACTTCTTAAGTAATGGAACCCAGTACGGTGTCCTCGATGGTGAGTGTTCATCGGAGGTGAGGGTAGCATCTGGAGTGCCCCAGGCAAGTGTGGTAGGTCCGCTGTTGTTTTCTATCTACATAAATGATCTTTTGGATAGAGTGGATAGCAATGTGCGGCTGTTTGCTGATGATGCTGTGGTGTACGGGAAGGTGTCGTCGTTGAGTGACTGTAGGACGATACAAGATGACTTGGACAGGATTTGTGATTGGTGTAAAGAATGGCAGCTAACTCTAAATATTGGTAAACGTAAATTAATACAGATGAATAGGAAAAAGAATCCCGTAATGTTTGAATACTCCATTAGTAGTGTAGTGCTTGACACAGTCATGTCGATTAAATATTTGGGCGTAACACTGCAGAGCGATATGAAGCGGGGCAAGCATGTAATGGCAGATGTGGAGAAGGCGGATAGTAGAATTTTGGGAAGATGTGGTTCATCTGTAAAGGAGACCGCTTATAAAACATTAATACGACTTATTCTTGACTACTGCTCGAGCGTTTGGGATCCCTATCAGATCGGATTGAGTGAGGACATAGAAGCAATTCAGAGGCGGGCTGCTAGATTTGTTACTGGTAGGTTTGATCATCACGCAAGTGTTACGGAAATGCTTCAGGAACTCGCGTGGGAGTCTCTAGAGGAAAGGAGGCGTTCATTTCGTGAATCGCTACTGAGGAAATTTAGAGGACCATCTTTTGAGGCTGACCGCACCACAATTTTACTGCCGCCATCTTACATTTCGTGGAAAGACCACAAAGATAAGATAAGAGAGATTAGGGCTCGTACAGAGGCATATAGGCAGTCATTTTTCCCTCGTTCTGTTTGGGAGTGGAACAGGGAGAGAAAATGCTAGTTGTGGTACGAGGTACTCTCCACCACGCACCCGGTGGATTGCGGAGTATGTATGTAGATATAGATGTCCACTAGAGTGACCGAGCGGTTCTAGGCACTTCAGTCTGGAACCGCGCTACTGCTACGGTCGCAGATTCGAATCCTGCCTCGGGCATAGATGTGTGTGGTGTCCTTAGGTTAGTTAGGTTTAAGTAGTTCTAAGTTCTAAGGGACTGATGACCTCAGTACTTAAGTCCCATAGTGTTCAGAGCCATTTGAACCATTTTTTGACTTAAATTGGAACAATCGCGTAGATAATGTTGTGGGTAGAGCCAACCAAAGACTGCGATTCATTGGCAGAACACTTAGAAGGTGCAACAGGTCTACTAAAGAGACTGCTTACACCACGCTTGTCCGTCCTATTCTGGAGTATTGCTGTGCGGTGTGGGATCCGCATCAGATGGGACTGATGGATGACATCGAAGAAGTACAAAGAAGGGCAGCTCGTTTTGTATTATCGCGAAGTAGGTGAGATAGTGCCACAGACATGATATATGAATTGGAGTGGCAGTCATTAAAACAAAGGCGTTTTTCGTTGCGACGGGATCTTCTCATGAAACTGCAACCCCCAGTTTTCTCCTCCGATTGCGAAAACATTCTATTGGCACCCACCGACATAGGGAGAAATGTTCATCGCGGTAACATCTACATCCATACTCCGCAAGCCACCTGACGGTGTGTGGCAGAATGTACCCTTAGTACCTCTATCGGTTCTCCCTTCTATTCCAGTCTCGTATTGTTCGTGGAAAGAAGGATTGTAGATATGCTTCTGTGTGGGCTCTAATCTCTCTGATTGTATCCTCATGGTCTCTTCGCGAGATATACGTAGGAGGGAGCAATATACTGCTTGACTCCTCGGTGAAGGTATGTTCTCGAAACTTAAACAAAAGCCCGTACCGAGCTACTGAGCGTCTCTCCTGCAGAGTCTTCCACTGGAGTTTATCTATCACCTCCGTAACGCTCTCGCGATTACCAAACGATCCTGTAACGAAGCGCGCTGCTCTCCGCTGGATCTTCTCTATCTCCATTATCAACTCTATCTGGAACGGATCCCACACTGCTGAGCAGTATTCAAGCAGTGGGCGAACAAGCGTACTGTAACCTACTTCCTTTATTTTCGGATTGCATTTCCTTAGGATTCTTCCAATGAATCTCAGTCTGGCATCTGCTTTACCCACGATCAACTTTATATTGTCATTCCATTTTAAATCACTACTAATGCCTACTCTCAGATAATTTATAGAATTAACTGCTTCCAGTTGCTGACGTGCTATTTTGTAGCTAAATGATAAGGGATCTTTCTTTCTATATATTCGCAGCGCACTACAATTGTCTACATTGAGATTCAATTGCCATTTCCTGCACCATGCGTCAATTCGCTGCAGATCCTCCTGCATTTCAGTACAATTTTCCATTGTAAGAGAAATCAGGGCTCGCATAGAAAAATTTAAGTGCTCGTTTACCCCGCGCGTCGTTCGAGAGTGGAACAGTAGAGAGACAGCCTGAAGGTGGTTCATTGAACCCTCTGCCAGGCACTTTATTGTAAATAGCAGCGTAATCACGTAGATGTAGATGGTTGGTTGGTTGATCTGCGGGAAGAGACCAAACAGCGAGGTTGTCGATCCCATTGCATAAGGGAAGGGTGGGGAAGGAAGCCGGCCGTGCCCTTTCAAGGGAACCATCCCGGCATTTGCCTGAAGTGATTTAGGGAAATTACTGAAAAGATAAATCAGGATGACCGGACGCACGTTTGAACCGTTGTCCTCCCGAATGCGAACCTCGTGTGCTAAACACTGCGACACCTCGGTCCTTTGGATTCACCTTGTATGATGTTGATGAGTGATACTTTATGTATATATACTTCTATGTAAACCAGGCTGCTTCGTCTGTGACACGACGAGGAAGTGGTAAAAAATGTTAAAGTAAAATTTTTAAATAGTTTACCGAAATTCTAGGAGCGCACAATAGTAAATTACACGAAGGCTGAAGACTGGCATGTAGCTCAATACCTGCTCGAGAAAAATAGAAATAAACAACAAAGCAAGCAGCCTTGTCTGTGTATAAACGTACAATGTCATTCGTCAACTGTTATGTGATATCTGACGTATATGAGTTCCGGCATTTATAATATATTGGTGGATTTTATAGAAACAAACTGCTGTCTACTGACACACGTAAGTTATTTCATTTCGTTTCCCCCATCGAGAGATTTTGCCTCCGTGTTAAGAACACCTTCTGTACTTTTATGTACACATTCCCGTTGACTTAAAGACTGACTTGACGCTTATTACTGGAGCGTAGAATTACAGCTTAGAAGCGATGACGAGAACATCCTAATTCTCCGTCATTTCGGAACAACGTTGTTTCTTTGTAAAACTGAGGTCCTGAATTCGTTCTGCTCCCGGACAAGGATGTTTCTCATCGAAATAGACTAAAACGTAATGCGAACAATATATTCGGTACAAACATGACAAGGCATACCCTGTAAGTTTGACTATAACCCGAAAGCTGCAATGGATTAAAATTTCACCTATTCCGCATATAAAATCAAAATAAAAAATAAAAATAAAACAGGGATCGCAATGAGGGTGAGGGTATTGTTGGGAACGTATAGGATTATTTGAAGAATCTACTATACGTAGGCTCTATGCATGAATAATTTGCTATCAAACTGAAGGAAAAATCTTATAGATTTTTTTGACCGCGTCATGTTCCTCTCCAGTTATTTATCACGATTCCTCTGCTGGGATCTTCTTCAGGATCTTCTGGCTGTAAACAATCAAACAGCCTGCGAGACAGGAACTGTTTCAGCGACTAGTCATAACGGTGTCGCTAAATAATAATTGCAGCTTATGGCCCCGTTTATGGCCGTCACATCATTGAATGAGCCGCACAATGTCCCCGCTGAAATGAAAGAACGAAATCGAACAATGTGGAAAGGAATCAACAACGTTTATATCTTTACGCATACTGTACCGTGATGTAAACAAAATCTTCTGCTGCGAAATCAGCAATACATTTGCTGTTTATCTGATGTTAAAGTACTTTAGAATATCTACATTTCTCTGTTACAACAAAACTTAATTACACAATTCTTAAAGCACTGTGACTATTTGCGCTGTCTAGGCTGATAAATACAGATAATTGTTTTTATTT
This sequence comes from Schistocerca gregaria, assembly GCF_023897955.1. Classification (NCBI taxonomy): domain Eukaryota; kingdom Metazoa; phylum Arthropoda; class Insecta; order Orthoptera; family Acrididae; genus Schistocerca; species Schistocerca gregaria. The sequence continues at coordinate 949,260,586 of NC_064922.1, forward strand.
TAGATTTAGTACCTTCGCTTGTCTGGCATTTCACTGGTGTCGGTACCCAGTACAGAGATCTACCACCTCAACTTACTAACTTCGTTAGTAGATTTGGCCAAGTGCTGGCAATAGAGAAACACCGAACAGTCGGAAGAGGACAACTGTGTTTAAATCAACTACATGTACTCTACAGGAAACAGTTAATGGTCATGTTAAAACCTGTTTTATCTGCCATAAACCATTTTCTAACTCAACACTTTTCTTACTTTTCAGGACGATCTTCCAGCGGAACAGATACAGCGTAAGTAGATTATTCAATTTGATTTATCTCACTGACGTATCTTTTATTTTATTTTGTTTTGTTTATATCTCTGGTCTACACTATTTAGGTTAACTTTTATAAGCAGGTTACTGCTGTCTTTAGAGAAAACCACATATCAATATATTTTTTGAAACTGTTTGTGACTGTGTCGGAAAATAAACTATTTTCGTAACATAGATTTGAACAATGACTATTGTCCCCAGTTCTTTCCGTTGACATTTTTAGTCTTGAATAAAATTTTTACTACTGTTTAAAAGTGCTTTCGTGAAAGAATGACAAATACAGTAACGTTTTTTCGATAGACGTACGAACTTGTGTGTTTTAATGTAACCCTGGGTGTTTATGAAGTTTATATTCATAGTAATAATGAACAATATTAAATTGTGATTGAGAGTCGATTGGCCGGATACCGTCAAAGTGACGTGTAAGAAAAGTACCACTAAATCTACAGCTGCCGTAGTTTGCATCTTGGTATTTCTAAATCAATTGTTACGGTAGCAGGGGGAGATTGCAAACGTACAAAATTCGTCTACGAAAAGTTACATAAGAGGGATAATTTTCACAAGCAAGGGAACTTTAAGGGTCAACCAAGCAACGTAACCGAATTTGTCCTTGAGTAGTGTGAAGCGCACGCGTAGAGAGGGCTGACCTGCACAGACCATATCGTGCTCCGTACTAGCAGATGCCCGAAAGCTATTTACTCACACAACAGCTGGTTACAAGAAAATCGTGTCAGTTTACGCTCTGTCGGGTGCGTAATGAAGACTGAAAGTGCCAACTGCGCTTAACCAACAGTTTCGTCGACGCTGGATCGTTAGAGCAGGGGTAATTTCTCAGTTCCAGCGACGTTCTTACCTCATACCGTTGGACAATTTGTGGGGCTCACACACTACAACTTCATTTTGCCCTCCTTATATGGATTTTCCTCTGTTTCCAGTTGTCCTTCATACGGTAGCTGTGCTGTTACTTTTTTTCTTCTGTCCGTGTTCTTCCCCTCTTTGTAGTTATTCCTTCGACGCGAAACCCTTCCAGACCGCGGTGTTTGTTTGCAATGACGTCACCTACACGTTGAAGCAACAAAAAACCTGTTAATACATGATGCACCTGACGAATCTCAGGAGCATTAACAACTGTATTACTTAAACAAAAATTTCGAATATCACTTAATTGTTGAACTGTTACTGAAGAATTCTTGCTGCTTTTACATAAAATCATTCAGCTCCTTTGCCTGTTACCTGGCTCTGAGTTAACAACGTTGGCATCTTTCACGTCTTTCGAGATCTTTGAAAGACTCAGAAGCTAGTGTTCCCTCTTATCACGTCTACTTTATCAGTTGTAAACAAATTGGTCTGCAAACATACGTATATGAAACTGCACCAAACAGTTATTTGCGTCTTTCCCAGACAATATGTATACGGACCGTTTCTAGTTACTTTATGTAAAAGTGAAAATCTTTCTGTTACCATCACACTACCGCATGTTCCAAAGAATTCGTAGTTCAGTGATGCACACTGGTTTATAACGCCTTGTTGCGGTTCAGTATTTGTCCTCTACTGGTTTAATTCAAACACTGAAAAAATATCAGTGTTGTTTAAATGATGCATTCGTCACTTCATGGAATGTTACAAATCTAAATTCAGTAAACCTCTGGAAAATATACCAGAAAAAAGGAGAGTTCCAACAATGATGTTATAACGGCTGAAACCAGCAAACACATTTTTTGTTTTATTAAGATGTGTAAGGTTAAAAATAAGGTCTCATTTGTGGCCCGGTCACACTCGCTTGAAATTGATACTGATTTCTAAAGCACAAGTGTATCTCCCTATATCCGAACGGTGTCCGATGAAATTTGCACAACGCTGCACTACGACGCTAACCAATGTTGAGATGTACTTCTAACAGAGGACAATTTCCAGGTCGTACTTTTTCCAATATAGTAAGTCTGTAGATCATCATCCCAATTTAATTCATTTAAATGCATCTAAAACAATTTCTCCGTAAGATATTTCTCATTTTCGTCTTCCTATGCAGGCCACTTAGTTCACCAAACTCATTCAATAACACAGCCTAACAAACGCTATTTCTTTGATTTCTTTTTGTTACGTAATATCTTAATATGGTGTTTTGGGGACTGAATCCATATATGAATTCTTCCTTTCTTTCTCTCTTTCCGAACAGTTTTGTTAGAGCGTAGCTCCCTTATAAGCTAGGAAGATAGTAAAACACATGTAACAGAAATGATATGTAATTTAATTTCAAATGTCAACAAAGGTTTTATTGAAATAAAAACAGGAAAAACGGTCTTTATTACATGGGAATTTTGTGTCCATCAGCTTATATTTCATTTCTCTCTTCTTGTTAAAGCCCCTAACACAGCTTTTTCTCCGATGAATGGCCTGTGGCATGTAACGGTGAAGTGACCAACAACGATACACCATCACATTGTATTGATATTCCATCGGCCGTGGTACCATCTTACCATTACTCCGACGTCTTCAAGAAAGCGCTCACCTAGATTCCGAGGTTTCAGGGACAAGGGCAAGGTGGCTGTTGAAAAAGGGAAAAGTGAGGCGCATCAAACAGCCTAGTTTGTTGAATATTTCGAGGGTGTTGGCTACAGCAGAAAAATACTGTGCATCCTTCTCATCGCCTAAGAGTGATGCTGAAACCTCCCTCTCGCTCACTTTTTCTCAAAGTTGGAATTGGACATCATTTTACGAACTCCAGGGACAACAAACACTGTTTCTTTCAGTTTCGTTTCTCCTACGTGAGGTAACTCCTCGAAGACGTACTTGAAACATTCTGTGTCTTTCGGTAAGCCTCCCGCGAACTGTTTCATTAGGAGCAGCTTAATGTATAGATGTGTTAATAGAATTTTTTTCGGATCCACAAGATTCTAGGAATTTTCAAGTATACTAACATTTATAACCTGTGTCATTGAAATATTCCATATTATTGCTAACTGAAATAGTATATGAAATAAATGTATTAAAATCGCTAAAAATATAATTTTTAAATATTGTATTAAGTGTAAAAAAAGGTGGCGGTAAGGGACTTTTCTTGTCATCTTAGGATTCAACACACTAAAAATCTCAAGAATTAGCATGTCTCATTGAAAAAGGTATTTCATCATTGGGCTGTTTTATTTTCAACAAAGACACTTGTACGCTACACGTAAAGACATTACGACAACGGTGAATAATTAATCGTTTGGATCTGCAGTTCTTGTCTTTCTTTCCGTATTTGTCGTTAAGTTATTGGATATAGGTCCCCCTTTCATGCAAAAACTGTGTTTTTTTCTTGTTACTCAAAACATGTTTCGATATCGTAACCTGCAAACCAAACGATGTAAATATGAATTTCATCGGCAAGTTAACGCATCCCTTGATTTTTAGCAAAAACGTGAATTTAGTGTGGCAAAATGTTTTGCGTATATATTTGTTACTACTCACGTTTTGTTGTGACTATACATCTTTTACGTTCTGAGGAAAGTGCACACACATATTAACATATTTTGTGTAATTTCGTTCTTAAAAATGCCTTTTCACTTCGTAAAACGCGTTGAACACTATGTTGTTGTGTTTCCTAACCCCGTCAGCGTTCGTTTTTGCCACATCAAAGTCATGTGATTTCAAAAAAATTAAGAAATTGATGGAGATGAAATTCACTTTATGTCGTTTAGTTTGCAAGTGGCAAGCTATCAGTGAAGAACGCCATACAGATGGTCCTGCAAAATGATATAATGTAAAACCACGGTAAGAAGAGAAACGAACAAAGACTTTCTTTAGGCGTCTCTTTGTAAGGTCAGTTATAACCTAAAACATGTTCATTTTTACAGGTTCCAATAAACAAAACCCATTGAGGGTAGGTGCCGAAACATGTTTGGGTAACAAGGAAAAACAGTGTTTTTGCATAAAAGGCGGACCTACATCCAAGGCGAATAGCTTAAAAGTGTACATTGTTAAACAAAATATTGTTGCCTTTCTGGGACCAACAAAAATTGTCCTCGTAATTTAGAATGGTTTTTGCCTTTTTCATGTGTGTCATCCCTAACGGTGGAGAAATGTATTCAGCCCAACAATGTGCAAGTGACAGCTGTTGGAGCTAAAACGGCGGCAGTGTGTTATCATGATGTCAGTTGTTGTTGTTGTTGTTGTTGTTGTCCAGAGACTGGATTGATGCAGCTCTCCATACTACTCTATCCTGTGCAAGCTTCTTCATCTCCCAGTACCTACTGCAACCTACATCCTTCTGAATCTGCTTAGCGTATTTATCTCTTGGTCTCCCTCTACGATTTTTACCTTCCACGCTGCCTTCCAATACTAAATTGGTGATGACATGATGTCAGTGAGCGAGGAGAATGGGAGGAATTGCCATTAGCATCCAAATAATTGAAACCTGTCAATTAGAGGGGTTACTCTTTCGTTGAATACATGAGTTTTTTATCTCGTAAAATTATTCCCCTAAAAGCAATAGCTTTTTGGGTGCTCCTTCTTATCCAGTCCTTGAAGTACTGTAGATGTTTAGATAAGGCCAGTGTAAATAACATTGCAGTTATACCTGGTTGATGTTGTGGTGAAAAAGGAAAAGTGAATTAACGTGTGTTATTTTTTTGCGCCAGTGCTGAAGAAGGCGTTCGACGCCTTCGACCACGACAAGAAGGGCTACATCACCACCGACATCGTGCGCACCATCCTGGACATGCTGGGGCTCAAGCTGGACGCGGACACGCTCAAGGACATCATCGACGAGGTCGACGTCGACGGTCAGTCATCACCGGCGCACTCGGCCTATTCACAAAATATCGATGCATCGAGACGCCGGTACTTCTTTGCAAAAAAACATCGATCTATATTGGCGTCATTACTCCCACAGTATCGATATCGAAATATAAAATATAGAGTACCGATATTTTTATTTTGTCTTACATTTTCTTCGCGAATTTCGGTAAATATTTGAACTTTTGCTTTTTTTTAAAAATTGTAGTACAACATAACTTTACTTTCACTTTCACTGCGTGAAGAAGTCTTACTACTTTTTGAGCTTTCATCACTGTCATTCTTTCTCTTTGACTATGTGAAGCAAGTGTAGAAAGAAGAAGATTGTACTAGGGGCGGAGGTGTCAATGGAATAACAAGATATCCGATGTGAAGAAATAGCGCACCAGTAAAAAATTAATTTTTGACGCAACTAGTGCACCTTTTCTTCACATCGACGTTCTTCAAAAACAGTTACTGAAATTGATGGAAAAAAGTCTACTGGTCTTTGCGGTGGGCGGAGACATGTGAGCGGAAATGCTGACGTAATCTCCGCTCGGCGCTACCAACAGAAACTTCAACGTTTAACCTCACCACGCAGTTTTGCGGCTGCTAGGTCACTGGCGTTGGTACAAATAAAAAATAAGAAAAAGAAAGGAGTGAGTCGACACGAAGTGTTCCGGACAAATCCGATGTATGACGAACCCGAACGACGGACCCGTCAGACCCCTTTTATTGTGCCACTTACATGCAGTTAGCAATGTTAGCAAAGTGGTTATCGCGAGGTGTCAACATACATCGTCTTGTTTTCAATTCTTGCTCTAAGGGGGCTAAGGACAGATGTGGGTCTCATGTACAGAATATCTAATAATAAATCAATACTTGAATATAGGCCTACAATTCTAAAACTGGCAGTATACACCGTCTGATCAAAGAAACCCGCCAGGGTAGCCGAGAGCGCTAACGCGCTGCTTCCTGGACTCGGGTAGGCGCGCCAGCCCCAGGTCGAATCCGCCCGGCGGATTAAGGACGAGGGCCGGTGTGTCGGCCAGCCTGGATGTGGTTTTTAGGCGGTTTTCCACATCCAACTAGGTGAATACCGGGCTGGTCCCCACGGCCCACCTCAGTTACACGAGTCACAGACATTTGACACACGTACACACTATTTCACGATTTACACTAGACGTAGACAGCTGGGGTACACTGATTCCGTCCCGGGGGGTACAGGGTGGCGGCAGGAAGGGCATCCGGCCATCCCTAACACTAACACTGCCACATCCGTTGTAACCACGCCGACCCTGCGGGACTATGGTGTAAGCGAAAGAAAGACACTATGAGGTCAAAAGTATCCGGACATCTGGCTGAAAATGGCTTAGAAGTTGGTGGCGCCATCCACCCTTAGCCTTCACGACAGCTTCCACTCTCGCAACCATACGTTCAATCAGATGCTGGATGGTTTCTAGGGGAATGGCAGTCCATTCTTCACGGAGTGCTGCACTGAGGAGAGGTATCGATGTCGGTCGGTGAGGCCTTGCAGGAAGCCCGTATTCTAAAACATCCTAAAGGTGTTCTATAGAATTCAGGTCAGGACTGTGCAGGCCAGTCCATTACAGAGATGTTATTGTCGTGTTACCACTCCGCCACAGACCGCGCATTATGAACAGGCACTCGATCATGTTGAAAGATGCTGTCACCATCGCTGAATAGCTCGTCGACAGTGGAAAGCAAGAAGGTGCTTAAAACTTCAATGCCGGCCTGTGATGTGATAGTGCCACGCAAAACAAGAAGAGGTGCAGGCCCCCTCCATGAAAAACACGACCACACCATAACATCACCGCGTCAGAATTTTACTGTCGGCACTACACACGCTGGCAGGTGATGGTCACCGGGCACTTGTCATACCCACACCCTGCCACATTGTGTACCGTGATTCGTCACTCCACACAGCGTTTTTCCACTTTTCAATCGTCCAATGTTTACCCTGCTTACACCGAGCGAGGCGTCTTTTGACATTTATCGACGTGATGTGTGGCTTATGAGCAGCCGCTCGACCATGAAATCCAAGTTTTCTCACCTCCCGCCTAACTGTCACAGTATTTACAGTGGATCCTGATGCAGTTTGGAATCCCTGCTTGGTGGTCTGGATAGATGTGTGCCTCTTCAACTGTCGGCGGTCTCTGTCAGTCAATAGAAGAGGTGGACCGTACGCTTTTGTGCTGTACGTGTCCCTTCACGTTTGCACTTCACTATCACATCGGAAGCAGTGGACCTAGGAATGTTTAGGAGTGTGGAAATCGCACGTACAGACGTATGAGACAAGTGACACCGAATCACGTGACGACGTTCGAAGTCCGTGAGTTCCGGATTATCGAGACTGGACCGAGAGTGGAAACGTGACACCTGGTCGGAAGAATCACGTTTCCTGCTTCAGTAGGTCGATGACCGTGTACGGATAGAACATCGTCGTTCGATCGGCTGCTCGAGACATGTGCCACGCCACGGACGTAGGCCGAGGGGACAGTATTACATTACGGCGCTTGGCTTCAAGGGTCCTGTTGTAGTAATCGAAGTTACCGTGACTGCTACGGATTACGTCTATATTCAGGCACGCATTTCTCGTTGTCTTCGCATATTTTTGTCCAACCCCTTAGTCCTATTTACTGCAGTTGTAGTTGAATCCGCATTTATGTTGTATAAAGCAGGGTCACGAGGAAATACGTTTTACCGAAGTGCTATAGGTCTGTCTTCATCCTTCATGTGACAACGGAGGCTGGCACGAGAGCAGTTTACGTCACAATAGGCGATTCCGGCCACCTTGTTTGAGTTTTAGCGCAATTTATTGAGACACTATAGAACTGGAGATTGGCACAAAAATTAAACCCAGCGGAGTTTCATTGAACTGTCATTTTAGCTGCCTTGGGATGGTGACCTAGTACTTTGTGAACTGCGCTATTAAATGTGAGCACGGTCATGTTCCCAGAGGAAGCCTCAAATAAGCTAGCTGATTTTTCAACTTAAGGAAGCACTAGGTAATCTGATATGGCAGGGAGTCATATAAACAAATGAAGTCTCTGAAGATAAGAGTATTTATAGATGAGTCATATGATGCTCAAAAACACTACTTCTGACAGGTCTCAATACGACATCGCAACAATTCTTCTTGTCATTGAAGAGACTTCAATGATACTCTTCAATGACTCGTTTACCCCATCATCGAACACAACACTGAAACAAAAAGACAACACATTTCAGATTTTTCACTTTTCAACAAATATAGATTACAATATCCCTCGCATTCATGTTCATTTACGTTCCCTTAATAAAGCATTGCAATCTATGTGGAAACTACAGGAACACGCGTGATGTAAATGGTGATTTAAATATACAGTGTGGTCAGAAACACTTTGAAAAGCTGGTAACTGGTACAGGTGTTGCCGCGTGGGTTATGGTAGAAATAACTGCTCAGAAGCGACAAAGAAGCTGGTATAAGTATCCGTATCCAAATACACATATATCTAAACAGGCAGATCCGGCACTGCGGTTCGCAACGCCTATATGAGACAACAAGTGTCTGCTGCACTTGTCAGATCGGTTACTGCTGCTACACTGGCAGGTTATCAAGATTTAAGTGAGTCTGAACGTGATGTTATAGTGGGCGCATGAGCTATGGGACACGGCATCTCCTAGGTAGCGGTGAAGTGGGGATTTTCCCATACGACCCTTTTACGAGTGTACCGGTAAAACATCAAATCTCTGCCAGAAAAAGATCCTGCAAGAACGAGACCAACGACGACTGAAGAGAATCGTTCGATGTACCAGAAGTGCTACCATTCGGCAAATTGCTGCAGACTTCAGTCCTGGGTCATCAACAAGTGTCAATGTCCGAACCATTCAACGAAACATCGTCGATATGGGCTTTCAGAACCGAAGGCCCACTCATGTACTCTGGATGACTGCACGACACGAAGGTTTACGCCTCGCCTGGGACCGTCAACACCGACATTTGACTGTTGATGACTGAAAACTTGTTGTCTGGTCGGACGAGTCTTGCATCAAATTGTATCGAGCGGATGGACGTTTACGGATATGGAGACAACCTCATGAACCCATGGACGTTGCATCTCAGCAGGGGCTGTTCAAGCTGGTGGGGGCTCTTTAATGGTGCTGACATGTGCAGTAGGAGTTATGTGAGACCTCTGATACGTCTAGATACGACCCTGACAGGCGACATGTGCGTAAGCGTCCTGTCTGATTACTGCATACATTCATGTTCATTGTGCATTTCGACGGACTTGGGCAACTCCAGCAGGCCAATGCGAGACCCCACACGTCCAGAATTGCTACTGAGTGGCTCCAGGATCACTGCTCTGACGTTAAACACTTCCATTGGCCACCACACTTCCCAGATATGAGCATTATTGCATCTGGAATGCCTTGCAAAGTGCTGTTCAGAAGAGATCTCAACCATCTCGTACGCTTGCGGATTTATGGACTGCCCTGCAGGATTCATGGTGACAGATCCATCCAGAAGTACTTCAGACATTAGTCTAGTCCATGCTGCGTCGTGTTGCGGCACTTCTGCGTGCTCATTGGGCCTCTATCGATATTAGGCAGGTGTACCAGTGTCTTTGGCTCTTCAGTGTATTAACAAAAACAATTTGACACGTTGCGCCTATTGCGATTTAATTAACATTGAAGATAGGCAGCTCGTAGCGCGAGCAAATTCAAGGGACACGCCAGACACGGTGTCGCCAAACGTGTTCTTCGGTTGGCTTCCTAAAACCGAACAAGAGAGCGATAAAAGAAATTGGAGGTCGGACGGTAGAATGGGTCGAAACCGAGCTAAAATGTGCGCTGTCTCGTGCGCTATCATCTACTCTATGAGAACAACTGACGCTATTTGTATCTGGCGGCCAGTAGAATTTCCGCGTACAACGGCCTGGTTGGCTAACTTCAATGTTAACTAATTAGGAAACGGCGCAATGTGTCGAATTTTTTTCTTAACAACTACTTCTCAGTGCAGCCTACCCTGCAACACCCTAACAACCTTTTGAAATTGTTTCCGACCACCATGTATAATGCCTTTACCTCGAAATGTGTGAAATATGTATTTATAGTCTGTCTGCTTTCTCGACGACAGTCTACAGCTAACGAAAAATTGCTTCGAATTGACCCTATACTGCTCTGCTACGGTGAAAAATGTAATTAAAATTCTACTCAGGAAATAAAAACCTAAAATCTTGGGAAACAGTGTTATATTCTGCTTCGTCTACTATCCTCTTTCTAGTTATAACAGCTGGTCATCTGATAAATCTATTCTACCATCATTCATGATGTCAACAGTGGGAACGTGGCGAAGCAGCTGCGTCGCGCACTATTCAGGTGATGGACATTACGAGCTCAGTTTTAAATATAAATTTCTTGTGACATGTCTAGACTAATTGTATTGACTCTTTTGTCTCTTTGGCTACTACTCTAGACGTAAAAACGTCACAGATACCAAAGTCGGTAATTTCAGATATTAAAATGGGTGTCTTGTTACGGATATTTGTTAACATCGACCCTACATAACGTATAACATATGTACTCGAGAACGTCCTTATGTACGGTTTCGCATGATTGAAATTACTTACGTTTGCCAGCAAGACGTTGGTTTGTTTCAGGTTCCGGTCAGCTGGAGTTTGAGGAGTTCGTGATCCTGGCCTCCAGGTTCCTGGTTGAGGAGGATGCTGAGGCGATGCAACAGGAGCTCCGAGAGGCCTTCCGTTTGTACGACAAGGAAGGTGAGAGGCGGAGGGAGATAATAGCGCTTCCTCTACCGAGTCGCAGTTAACAGTGTTACACTGTGTTACGCAACTAGTGAATCACTACCACAATAATATTAAATTGACTGCGTATGTATTCTAAACATGTCATTCGGTAACGGTGCTTTAATGACCCTACCGCGTAACTGTATGGTGAGTCCACGTCTTCATTCTGTTGCAGACTTTGTCACAGACTGTACAGTAACGTAATTGTAGTGTTTTGTACATAACAATTAAAATATTATCCGATGGTAAAATAAATTTCTTATTCAGTTTTTCATGTTATTCGAAAAATTAATCTGCCATTTAATGTCATATGTGTATCTTACATTTATCGAAAGATCATGCTGGTCATATAAGAAGAAAGCGTTAGTTTGCCTAATTTAGTGAACCAGTTATTTACAGTGTGCTGTAGTGATTCGCAGGAGAGCTGCATGGACATTTGATAGATTACATACACCGTGACAATTATTGAACTATATGAAATAAAATGGCCACGACGTGTGAACGGTTCCGGTTAGGACGTTCACAGTGCGCGGTTGGGCGCGGGGCATGATGGGAGTTACTAAGCACATGCGCACGGGCCTTGTCGTCGGCCATTTGCATTTGGATGCGTTCGTCAATACGGAGGATTGTCGCATTTGGGGGACTGTGAATCCTGATTTCGCCATCGAGAAGTCTCTTCGCCCTCAACGGGTGACTGTGTGGTGCGAAATGTCTAGTCACAGAATAATCTGTGCGGTGTTCCTTGACGGCACGGTGGCTACGGAACGGTACGTGAAGGTGTAGGAAGATGATTTCATCCTCATTGCCCAAAGTGACCATGATTTCGACAAGATGTGGTTCACGCAAGAAGGAGCTCGACCCCATCGAAGCAGGAGAGGGTCTCATGTCCTGGAGGAGCACTTTGGGGAGCGCATTCTGGATCTGGAGTACGCAGAGGCCACTGGCATGGGCCTGGATTGGCTGCCATATTCTATGGGTCTGAACACATGTAACTCCTTTTTGTGGAACTCTTCTGTAAACAATGTGCACAGCAACAAGGCTAAAACCATTGCTGAGCTGAAAACAGCCATTCAGAGGGACACCTACAGCATCGATTTTCCGGCACTTCAGCAGGTCATGCAGAATTTCGCTATTCGTCTGCGTCGCGTCGCCAATGGTGGCAGGCACATCGAACATGTCACAACCTAAATTCCAATATTTGTAGTGACGTTTAAATGTTGAGAAAAGTGTGAGCACGCCGTAGTTTGTAACTTTTTTTTCATATAGTTCAATAATTGTAACCCTGTACATAGGCAGCTTTTACGCCTTCTACTGCAGTCATACTAAGTAAGAGTTGAGTTCGGATGTAACCCATACCATGATGGCATGAATATGAATCCGATTTTCTGTTATGCAAAATACAAACACTTAAATCATATTTACAGCTGTTATGAGTTTGAATACTACTTTTTGCACAGAGAACGACTATAACAATGGAGTTACTTAAAATGTGCACTTCAATCGGAGATGTTGGTGTTGTTGTTGTCTTCAGTCCTGAGACTGGTTTGATGCAGCTCTCCATGCTACTGTATCCTGTGCAAGCTGCTTCATCTCCCAGTACCTACTGCAACCTACATCCTTCTGAATCTGCTTAGTGTCTTCATCTCTTGGTCTCCCTCTACGATTTTTACCTTCCACGCTGCCCTCCAATGCTAAATTTGTGATCCCTTGATGCCTCAAAACATGTCCTACCAACCGATCCCTTCTTCTAGTCAAGTTGTGCCACAAACTTCTCTTCTCCCCAATCCTATTCAATACCTCCTCATTAGATACGTGATCTATCCATCTTATCTTCAGTATTCTTCTGTAGCACCACATTTCGAAAGCTTCTATTCTCTTCTTGTCCAAACTAGTTATCGTCCATGTTTCACTTCCATACATGGCTACACTCCAAACAAATACTTTCAGAAACGACTTCCTGATACATAAATCTATATTCGATGTCAACAAATTTCTCTTCTTCAGAAACGCTTTCCTTGCCATTGCCAGTCTACATTTTATATCCTCTCTACTTCGACCATCATCAGTTATTTTACTTCCTAAATAGCAAAACTCCTTTACTACTTTAAGTGTCTCATTTCCTAATCTAATTCCCTCAGCATCACCCGATTTAATTTGACTACATTCCATTATCCTCGTTTTGCTTTTGTTAATGTTCATCTTATATCCTCCTTTCAAGACACTGTCCATTCCGTTCAACTGCTCTTCCAAGTCCTTTGCCGTCTCTGACAGAATTACAATGTCATCGGCGAACCTCAAAGTTTTTACTTCGTCTCCATGAATTTTAATACCTACTCCAAATTTTTCTTTTGTTTCCTTTACTGCTTGCTCAATATACAGATTGAATAACATCGGGGAGAGGCTACAACCCTGTCTCACTCCTTTCCCAACCACTGCTTCCCTTTCATGCCCCTCGACTCTTATGACTGCCATCTGGTTTCTGTACAAATTATAAATAGCCTTTCGCTCCCTGTATTTTACCCCTGCCCCCTTTAGAATTTGAAAAAGAGTATTCCAGTCAACATTGTCAAAAGCTTTCTCTAAGTCTACAAATGCTAGAAACGTAGGTTTGCCTTTTCTTAATCTTTCTTCTAAGATAAGTCGTAAGGTCAGTATTGCCTCACGTGTTCCAACATTTCGACGGAATCCAAACTGATCCTCCCCGAGGTCTGCATCTACCAGTTTTTCCATTCGACTGTAAAGAATTCGCGTTAGTATTTTGCAGCCGTGGCTTATTAAACTGATAGTTCGGTAATTTTCACATCTGTCAGCACCTGCTTTCTTTGGGATTGGAATTATTATATTCTTCTTGAAGTCTGAGGGTATTTCGCCTGTCTCATACATCTTGCTCACCAGCTGGTAGAGTTTTCTCAGGACTGGTTGCCCAAGGCCGTCAGTAGTTCTAATGGAATGTTGTCTACTCCGGGGGCCTTGTTTCGACTCAGGTCTTTCAGTGCTCTGTCAAACTCTTCACGCAGTATCTTATCTCCCATTTCGTCTTCATCTACATCCTCTTCCATTTCCATAATATTGTCCTCAAGTACATCACCCTTGTATAAACCTTCTATATACTCCTTCCACCTTTCTGCCTTCCCTTCTTTGCTTAGAACTGGGCTGCCATCTGAGATCTTGATATTCATACACTTGGTTCTCTTCTCTCCAAAGGTCTCTTTAATTTTCCTGTAGGCACTATCTATCTTACCCCTAGTGAGATAAGCTTCTACATCCTTACATTTGTCCTCTAGCCATTCCTGTTTAGCCATTTTGCACTTCCTGTCGATCTCATTTTTGAGACGTTTGTATTCCTTTTTGCCTGCTTCATTTACTGCATTTTTATATTTTCTCCTTTCATCAATTAAATTCAATATTTCTTCTGTTACCCAAGGATTTCTAGCAGCCCTCGTCTTTGTACCTACTTTATCCTCTGCTGCCTTCACTACTACATCCCTCAGAGCTACCCATTCTTCTTCTACTGTATTTCTTTCCCCTATTCCTGTCAATTGTTCCCTTATGCTCTCCCTGAAACTCTGTACAACCTCTGGTTCTTTCAGTTTATCCAGGTCCCATCTCCTTAAGTTCCCACCTTTTTGCAGTTTCTTCAGTTTTAATCTACAGGTCATAACCAATAGATTTTGGTCAGAGTCCACATCTGCCCCTGGAAATGTCTTACAATTTAAAACCTGGTTCCTAAATCTCTGTCTTACCATTATATAATCTATCTGATACCTTTTAGTATCTCCAGGGTTCTTCCACGTATACAACCTTCTTTCATGATTCTTAAACCAAGTGTTAGCTATGATTAAGTTGTGCTCTGTGCAAAATTCTACTAGGCGGCTTCCTCTTTCATTTCTTAGCCCCAATCCATATTCACCTACTATGTTTCCTTCTCTCCCTTTTCCTACACTCGAATTCCAGTCACCCATTACTATTAAATTTTCGTCTCCCTTCACTATCTGAATAATTTCTTTTATTTCATCGTACATTTCTTCAATTTCTTCATCATCTGCAGAGCTAGTTGGCATATAAACTTGTACTACTGTAGTAGGTGTGGGCTTCGTATCTATCTTGGCCACAATAATGCGTTCACTATGCTGTTTGTAGTAGCTTACCCGCATTCCTATTTTCCTATTCATTATTAAACCTACTCCTGCATTACCCCTATTTGATTGTGTGTTTATAACCCTGTAGTCACCTGACCAGAAGTCTTGTTCCTCCTGCCACCGAACTTCACTAATTCCCACTATATCTAACTTTAACCTATCCATTTCCATTTTTAAATTTTCTAACCTACCTGCCCGATTAAGGGATCTGACATTCCACGCTCCGATCCGTAGAACGCCAGTTTTCTTTCTCCTGATAACGACATCCTCCTGAGTAGTCCCCGCCCGGAGATCCGAATGGGGGACTATTTTACCTCCGGAATATTTTACCCAAGAGGATGCCATCATCATTTAATCATACAGTAAAGCTGCATGTCCTCGGGAAAAATTACGGCTGTAGTTTCCCCTTGCTTTCAGCCGTTCGCAGTACCAGCACAGCAAGGCCGAGATACCGTACTAAAATTATTTACGTGTAGCGATATTGCTGTTATTATTAATGCCTTTGTTACGGTAACTGTTGTCATTATCAGTGTTATCAGTATTAAAAGCGTGACTAAGGCTTTTCTGAAAATTCTGTTTTCCCTTCTCTCACACCACAGCATGTGTGTGTCGGCAGTCAGTCATTGCCAGGCTCGCATAACGCTTTAGAAACCGACAACCATGCAGTGGAGCGCTCATGTCACAAGGTGTGTCCGTTGCAGGTAACGGGTACATCACGACAGGTGTTCTGCGGGAGATCCTGCGAGAGCTGGACGACAAGATCACCGAGGAGGAACTCGACATGATGATCGAGGAAATCGACTCGGACGGCTCCGGGACCGTAGACTTTGATGGTAAGTCGGTTCAATTCCTTGTAGCCAACTGCGATAACATGTCATACTGAATAAGCCATGGTATTAGACGTAGTACAACAAGATCGTATTTTGCATTACATTTCCTCCGTCTCCTTCGGCTCCAGTCTCATTTGAGCTTATACAGAGGGTGGAAAAAAAATTTGGACAAGTCAAAAATACAACACATAATCGTTCCTAATTCCGTGCAGGAAAACAATTGGCATTCAAAAATGTTTCAGTAGTCTCCGAATGGAAAAATTAGTTCCTGTATAGTTTTGAAAGGAATCTTACACCATTCTTGCTGAAAAATAATGACATATTTAGGTGTATAGTGACCACACACCATTCTCTCCAATGTAGACATAAAAGCTCAATAATATTGAGGTCTGGTGACTGTCTTGGCCAGAGGATGTGCGAAAATTCATCCTCGTGTTTACAAAACCGGGCCTGGAAGAAGTGTGTTTGTGAGCAAGAACCCTAATGTGTTCGAAGACAGCATCATCATTGGGGAACGAACATTGTACCACGGAATGGACCTGATCACCCAAATTGTTCACACAATCGTTGGCAGTAATGAGGCCTTGCTGAATAACCGAGCAACCATGGGGCCCATGGAGTAGTACGATATGGCTGCCCAAATGGTCACCGAATCCCCCATCATGGTTTCACTCTTCAGGCCTGCATGTCAGAAGTGAACTCGGCCCCAAATTGGAAACGGTGTCAAACAAGACTCATCCGAACAAATGACTTTCCTCCAGTTCTCCATAGTATAGGTTTTAAGTCTTCGGCAGCACGTTTCCCTGTTACGGGAATTTGTACCTCTGATGTGTGGTTGTGGTACTGAAGCGGACCCTGTAGTTCCCAGCTTATGAAGCTCAGTTCGTGTTGTTTTAGTGCTGACGGGTTGCGACATTCAGCTCTGCGGTGATTTTCGCAGCTATCATTCTCTCATTTTTCGTCAGTCTTCTTTAACGACCGTACGTCACGATCATCCATCACACACTTTCCTTCCTCGTTAAGACTTAGCGGATGGCGTTTCCCCGCTTTCCCTGTATGTATGTATGAAAAAAATTGAGTACAGTGTCCCTTGAAGCACCAAATAACTTGGTTACGGAAGCATCCAACATACTAGCAGCAGCAATTTGCTTACGTTTGAATTGACTTAGCTGCGACATAATGCACTCACGACTACACAGAACACTGTTCCGAACCCCACTGACACTTGTGAGTATTAAGGACTCTGCACAGGTGCCGTTCGTGGTCAAATAGAACAGCGCTACCTGCAGACTTGGTTACCAACTGTGTTTATGTTCAAGCACGTACTTCTCACACCGTTTCCATATTTTTGTTGAGATACTCCAGTAATGTATCTCTCTGCAATACATAATGTTGAGAACACAATATGGTTGTTCTTACTGACGTGTTCACCTCATATGGAAATTTTTAGAGAATAAATTAACTTTTGAGTTTTCTTAGCTTGTGATGCATTCCGTTATATGTCACATATATTCTAGAAATTTGGTTTCTACATTGCCACTATGGACTGACAGCAATAATTTGTATGTGTGCTATGGAATTATACATTGCAGAATTTTACAAATTTGAGCACGTTCGATATTTTAATTGGTGTTCTCTGCAACAGCTGTTTTTAGTGTTTTTCTTCCTCTTTCAATTTATGATGTATTTTAATTTCTTACTACTTCCATTGCAATTGCTAAAACCAATAATTGCAGTTTGTAATAAGGAATAACTTTTGTAATCTACTTGAAAAGCTGTAACATGAAAGATCTGTTATAAAAGGGAAGGCAAGAGTTCTGTAAATAAGGAATACATCAAATCAAAGAATCATGAGCTACAGGCACTGTCTACATCGGTGGAGGATGGTTTTTCTCATTCTCTCAGTGACGTAAGGCTTTCGTAGAACAGTGATATCATTGTCTCATAATCTGAAAAAAATGAAATCAGCATTTAAATAATTAGGCCACAGTCTTGATTGCAGAATCAATGTAGTAGACCTCCTTCACCGCGTTTCATTGTGTTCACTATCATCAGAGTCTTTGGTAGATTGAAATGACACACAAAAATAGCAGTCGAAAACAGATGAAAACCGGCTTCAACATAATGAGGCTTTATGAAGTCCATCTTTTGCTTGAGAAGAGATATTAAGATATCCTTGACGTGTGAAAAGAAATCGAAGATGAGAATAGAAATGACAGATCAATGTATCAGGAAATAAATCTTCAAGGAGCAGACATGCAGTTATTTGCTTGATATAGACGCAGAAGCGACCTTGACAGAATTAGACACGTCCATGCAGAGAGGCCACACTGTCAATGCAGTAGCTGCAAAAGCGGGGCGTGAACCGTCTCCGGTTACCTCACTGGTATGAACATTGCTCACGAAAGGCAATGACTTCGGTTTTGAGTCCGGGCCTGCAAGTTCAAGAAGTAAAATTTTGTTTCCCCAGGCGAAAAGCGATTGCCACGACAGTCTCCTAAAGTCGCCCTCAAGAGACGAATGCTATGAGTGACCGCCTTTCATCCGATACTCGGTTTCTCTGTTGGACCTGACACTCATCAGCGCAAACTGTTCTCGCAGTTGGAGATCGTTTCCTCAGTATTGACCATAGCAGTTACGACAGTTTACCGTTTACCACAAGGGCTCAGGGAATGAGGAAAGTCGGGTCCGATGGTCTAACGATAAAGTACATTTTGGAAGCCGGAAGGTAGCGGGATCAAATCCTGATTACACATGCAATATTTTACTTTGCGTTTGACCTAGTCATTACTTCTCAACGATGTGAACATTCACCAGGAAAGACACGTGGTTCGGATTCTACATTATACTGTAGGTCCACTTTCTTCAGTAAGACGATTGGGGTAGGTTAGAGACGCGCAAGCCGCCGAAATGGCGTCCAATTGAAATACACACTAGTTGGTTGAGCCATATGGAATTATTATTGGGGTATGAAGTGGTCACCACAAGAAGTCATACGATGCCGAGGCATCCTCAGTTCGTGAACTTGCAGAACAAATGGAAGGAAGGACGCAGTTTAAAGAAAACTGGAGAGTTCGGCTGAAACTGTGGCAAAGTCACAGATCACTTTGAGAAATGTAACTGAAAGGAATGGGAATTCAAAGAAGTGCACACTTAGCAATCTGCAAAAAGTGTCAACGGCCGACAAAGTGCAGTGCACCCTTTCCAAGGCTCCATTGTGATCTATCTTTTACGTGTACTAAAACGCATAGATTTACTATTTTTCTGTATTTAAAACAAATTGTGGGTCGCACTAAATCCTCAGGGCACAGGATACGTTTTTCCAATTTTAGCAGGTTATGAGTAATTCATGCAGATTATTGCTATGGGCAACTTAGTCATTTTCCTGGTGGTTGTTTTGAACATCACAGTATTTTCGTAGAAACGATCCTATTCGGTGAAAGAACGAACGGAATTTATTATGTCGGGACAGTAAGGTCGTAAGGTGTAAACACTATTTCAGATGGCCAAGGATCGAGGGACAGAACCGCCGTAAGCTTTCCAAAGGAAGCCGCCTGACATTCATTGAATTGATCGTTGGGAACCACCGAAAACCCAAATCAGTTTAACATAACTGCAAACGCTGCTTCTCTCGAACTGCGTCCACCGCCGCAAATAGTGCTCTACCCCTCTCTACGTCCTATCAGAGTGTCTTTGTTCCTTCATAACTGAAAACTGTGCCAAATGGTTACGTATCGTTGGTCGACGCTTTAATTTTGTGCTTCAACCTCAGTGGCACATCGCTGCTTCCATATATCGGAAGTATCGCCATTGGTAAAAAAAACCTATTAAATAACAGAATAAAACACATATTTTTCTTCAACAATTATCAGCTCAAAGGTAAGTCTGAAGTCCATAGTGTAGGGTGTTACGGTGTTACACAGTGAATATACGGATTTTATGGCTTTGTAGTATTTATTACATTCAACTAACAGTTATAAATAACATATCATATTAAAGAGAAACTCACGACAGTTTTCATTCCAAGTCTTCGATGTGAGCACAATTTATAGCACATCGAGTCGATAGCCGAGTTCTTCCCAAACATTGATCAGTGTGTCATGACCCTTTATGGACTCCCAGCATTAAAATTCTCGTGGCGTCAGATTGTGTGTGAACGTGGAGGTTGTGCAGAGCAGACTCTGTCATCCGGCCACTTGGGGCCAGTTTAGAGGTAGCGGATGACGCCGTTCAACCGAGCTACGCCAGTGGGCAGGCTCACCACGCTGCTGCCGTATAAAGTTCTGCACTTCAGATTCTTCCAATTGAGGAAAGAGCAACAGCTGTAGCGCGTCAAGACGAAAAACACCAGTTACTGTTGCTTCACCGGAAAAGGAAGGGCCATAAACTTTACACCGGGGTTTGGCACATCCCCAACATTCGATTCAGGAAAGTCTCGTTGCAATTGTACCATCTCGTGCGGATTGCATGATCCCTAAACGCGCACATTATAAGACTCAGCGATCCAGGAGATCTTCCTCGTCATGCAGCAAAATTTCGATTGCGAAGTAAGTAGCAGGTAAACTGTAGCCTGTAGGCTTTAGAGCTTGTAGCAAATGCAAACGTTACGCACATAGTTGTAGGCGTCTCTTTAAAAGTCTGCACACAGACATCAGTGACATTGCTAATTCACGAGTAGCCTTCCGAACTGATGTATTATGGATACACATGGAAGATTCTCATTTGTTCAACACTTTCTTCAGTCACGCTTGGTTGCTCCATAGTCTTCCCTTTGTGCACAGGTACACAAGCAACACGGTTGGAATTGCTCTTTTATCTGTTGTGTTATTTATAATTGTAATTTGAATGTAATAAATGCTAGATAGCCTTAAAACTCTCATATTCATTTTGAAAAACCCTGTACTTTATGAGACATGACGTCGGTATGTCCGTCTAAAATGAGATCCGAAACAATGTTGCATGAGGTCTCTCGCGAATTTCTACGAACGTATTTTCTTTAAGAGCCAGTGATACAGTTCCACTTGTCTGCTGACTTCCGTGCGTGACAGGTCGGCTGCAGGTACTAGGTCATTAACTAACTGATTCCTGTAGACTGAATGCCTTTAGCTCATAACATGCATCCACGTAACGTTTCGGTTACATTTCTATTTCACACTACATATAATTCTGACAACACATTGATCGCCTTTGTAGTATTCTGACTTGTTTTATACCAAATACAAGAAAAACAATTACTCATGTCGATTCCAATTAAACCTATACTGACATTTATTTTAATACATCAGTACATAGTGACATAATACGCTTTGTCGGGGACTGCTCAATTACGCCTGATGTGTAGTAATTTGCATAGGTTGTATTGAATTACTGTTATTACATCTCATATCAATGATATTGTATTATTACTGACGACGCTGGATGGTGATATGATCCAGTGCAAGTAAAAACCTAAATTTTAATTACAACTGAATTACTTAACATACCACAATTAAAATATTAATTACTTCACCAACATTCATCAAAGGAAGATTTTAATGCAAGAAACATTCGTTACACACAAAATGCAAGTGAATCAGAAAATTATTCTGGCTGATTTAAATTTTAGGGGAAAAGTAGTTGTTTTTAATTTTCTTAGCAAATTTTGTAAATCACATGTTTTCTTGCCAAAAGATCTACCATACTGCGAAGTATATAATATAAAATCGTTATTTACTTATTTATATTTTATATTTACATCTGATATTCATTCATAAATGTCACCTGATATGCCTTTTGACACATACATCTGTCTTGTTGTTATTGTCTTCAGAACAAAGACTGGTCTGATACAACTCACTGTCCTACTGTGTTCTGTGCAAGTCTCTTCATCTCTGTACAATTACTCCAACCTACATCCATTTACTGTTCATTGTAATCATGTCTTGTCCTACCTCTACAATTGTAATCAGTCAGACTTCCCTCCTACACTAAATTAAAATTTTCTTAATGCCTAAGAAAGTGTTTTGTCAATCTATATCTCCTTATATTCAAGTTCTGACATACATTTGTTATTTCTCCAGTTCAATACACTATCTGTTCATTACTTATTCGATCGACAATTCCAATCTTTTGCATTTATCTATGTCTCCGTATTTAAAAACCTTGTATTATTTTCTTGTGTGTTCAGTCTCTCGTCTGCGTTTCACTATCATGTAAGGCTACATTCTAGACAAATAAAAGACTTCTTAACACTTTAATTTCCATACTAAACATTAACAAATTTCTGTTTTCTTGAAAAGATTTTCTAGCAACTGCCAGACTGCATTTCCCCCTTTGCTTCTGTTCTCTTCAGCGAAATTCATCTACTACATTTATCGTCTCATTTCCAGACTAATTCTTTCACCATCACGTGATTTACGTAGACAAATTCCTCTACCTGCTTCACTTTTCTTGGCGAATTCCTTAGCTTTCGCTCAACTACTGCCTGCTTTTCGATTCCTGTATTTCACCTCTCATAATTTTAGAATTTCAAAGAGTATATGCTAGTCAGTAACGTCTAAAGGTGTTCCAAAGCTGCAAATGTTATACATGTGGTTATGCCTTTTTTATTCAGTCTTGTAACTGTCAGGATTGTCTCGTGTCTTCCCACATTTATCAGGATCCCAAACCGATTTTCCTCCAGGTGTCACGGCTAACAGCGGTTCCATTCTTTTGCAGGTAATTCGTGTGGGTAGTCTGCAAACATTCCATATTAAAATTATGGTTCTGTAATACTCAGCACCTGCTTTTTGTGGCATTGGCATTTTCAAATTCCTCTTGAAGTCTGAGGGGATTCCGCCTATCTGATAAATTTTCTGCACCAACCAGAACAGATTCTCGTAAGGATCAAAGTAATCCCGAAGGAACGTCGTGTAGCCCAGATGCCTTGTTTTGAATTAGGTCCTTCAGTGCTGTCAAATTCGTATCGCAGTATCGAATCTCCCATCACATCTCCATTTGCTCTTCCCTTTCATAATATTGAATTTAAGTTTCTTTCAGTCATGCAGCCGTTCTACATATTTTATCCATATTTCAGCTTTCGCTTCTTCATTTAGTACTGGGTTGTCACGTCAGTTGGAATTCATTCTGCTGCTTCTCCGTCCTCAGAACATTTATATAATTTTCCTGTGCGCTGTATCTATTTGTCTCATTGTCATGCACGCTTCAACAGTTCTCCGTATTTCCTCCAGCTGTTTCTTCCTCGCTATTTTGTACTTTCTGTCAGTCTCTGTTTTAGAGGTCTGTATTCCCTTATTCCCTCTTAGCTTACTGCATTTCCATATTTTCTCCTTTCATCAACAACGTTTTTTCTCTCAGGATTTCTATTAATCTTTTATTCTCCCAGTTTAGTTGTCTAGTGCTTCCACTATTTCATCTCTCAAAACTACCCATTAATTTGTTTAATTTCCTTTACCTCTATCACTCAGGCTACCTTAGGAACGCTCAGAGCATCTAGTCCTTTCAGCTCAGCCAGGTCTTTAATTCCCTACCTTCATGCAGTTTCTTTAGCTTTAATCTGCCCTGTAAAATAATTAACTATGGTCAGAGTATACATTTTCTGACGGTAATCCGATTGCTAAATCTGTCTCAACTATATAATGTTACTAAAATCATCCGGTGTTTTTAGATCTCTTCCACTATTCTTTCATGAGTCTTAATTCATGTATTAGCAATGATTATTTGCGCTCTTCGCAGAATTCTGTCGTACGAAACCCCTGTCATTCACTTCCTCCTGTCCGTGATCTCTTTCTAGTTTTCCTGTCTCCATTTATCTACTATCCAATTATGTCACAAATAAGTGTTTATGTCCCTTAAAGCACCGAATACTGTCGTTTTATATAACAGTGATACTTTTAAATTAGAACAGCTTCAGAAAGAGGTAGCAGTTGGCGCTGACCTGCCTTGCAAATCAGACGTTTGTCTGCTATCGCCTGTTGCTATTGTTTCAGAATTTTACGTTGGTAACATGTTAGTTATTTTGCCTTGTAAAATGTGTGATTGTTGTTTCTTTTGTTTACAAGATATAAACACGTTCACGGTGTGCGTTGAAACTTATGAGATGACACTAAAAAAAAAATCGTTTACGTACAGCGAACCTTGAACTACGCAGCTGATCAAAAAATAATAAGGGTATTTTCAGCTGTTCAGCAGATGGGAATTTTTCCAATCGTGACGTTTACAAGATATATTTCAAAACGGTTTAAACTGAAGAAATTGTAAAAAGGTGGGAATTTAAGGAGATGGGACCTGGATAAACTGACTAAACCAGAGGTTGTACAGAGTTTCAGGTAGAGCATAAGGGAAAAATTGACAGGAATGGGGGAAAGAAATACAGTAGAAGAAGAATGGGTAGCTCTGAGGGATGAAGTAGTGAAGGAAGCAGAGGATCAAGTAGGAAAAAAACGAGGGCTAGTAGAAATCCTTGGGTAACAGAAGAAATATTTAATTTAATTGATGAAAGGAGAAAATATAAAAACGCAGTAAATGAAGCAGGCAAAAAGGAATACAAACGTCTCAAAAATGAGATAGACAGGAAGTGTAAAATGGCTAAGCCGGGATGGCTAGAGGACAGATGTAAGGATGTAGAGGCTTATCTCACTAGGGGTAGGATAAATAGTGCCTACAGGAAAATTAAAGAGACCTTTGGGGAGAAGAGAGCCACTTGTATGAATATCAAGAGCTCAGATGGAAACCCAGTTTTAAGCAAAGAAGGGAAAGCAGAAAGGTGATAGGAGTATATGGAGGGTCTATACAAGGGCGATGTACTCGAGGACAATATTATTGAAATGGAAGAGCATGAAGATGAAGATG
Organism: Schistocerca gregaria; assembly: GCF_023897955.1. NCBI lineage: Eukaryota > Metazoa > Arthropoda > Insecta > Orthoptera > Acrididae > Schistocerca > Schistocerca gregaria. The sequence continues at coordinate 949,285,255 of NC_064922.1, forward strand.
AAATGGGAGATACGATACTGCGTGAAGAGTTTGACAGAGCACTGAAAGATCTGAGTAGAAACAAGGCCCCCGGAGTAGACAACATTCCATTAGAACTACTGACGGCCTTGGGAGAGACAGTCCTGACAAAACTCTACCATCTGGTGAGCAAGATGTATAAGACAGGCGAAATATCCGCAGACTTAAAGAAGAATATAATAATTCCAATCCCAAAGAAAGCAGGTGTTGACAGATGTGAAAATTACCGAAATATCAGTTTAATAAGTCACAGCTGAAAAATACTAACTTGACCAGAATATTTTCTTTCCAAATTTGGTAAAATACAGGAAGCGAAAGGCTATTTACAATCTGTACAGAAACCAGATGGCAATTATAAGAGTCGAGGGGCATGAAACGAAAGCAGTGGTTGGGAAGGGAGTGAGACAGGGTTGTATCCTCTCCCCGATGTTATTCAATCTGTATATTGAGCAAGCAGTAAAGGAAACAAAAGAAAAATTCGGAGTAGGTATTATAGTCTATGGAGAAGAAATAAAAAGTTTGAGGTTCGCCGATGACGTCGTAATTCTGTCAGAGACAGCAAAGGACTTGGAAGAGCAGTTGAACTGAATGGACAGTGTCTTGAAAGGCGGATATAATATGAACATCAACAAAAGCAAAACGAGTATAATGGAATGTAGTCGAATTAAGTCGGGTGATGCTGAGGGAATTAGATTAGGAAACGAGGCACTTAAAGTAGTAAAGGAGTTTTGCTATTTGGGGAGCAAAGTAATTGATGATGGTCGAAGTAGAGAGGATATAAAATGTAGACTGGCAATGGCAAGGAAAGCTTTTCAGAAGAAGAGAAATTTGTTAACATCGTGTATAGATTTAAGTGTCAGGAAGTCATTTCTGAAAGTATTTGTATGGAGTGTAGTCATGTATGGAAGTGAAACATGTACGATAAATAGTTTGGACAAGAAGAGAATAGAAGCTTTCGAAATGTGATGCTACAGAAGAATGCTGAAAATTAGATGGGCAGATCACATAACTAATGAGGAGGTTTTGAATAGAATTGGGGAGAAGAGGAGTTTGTGGCACAACTTGACAAGAAGAAGGGACCGGTTGGTTGGACATGTTCTGAGGCATCAAGGGATCACAAATTTAGCATTGGAGGGCAGCGTGGAAGGTAAAAATCGTAGAGGGAGACCAAGAGATGAAGACACTAAGCAGATTCAGAAGGATGTAGGTTGCAGTAAGTACTGGGAGATGAAGAAGCTTGCACAGGATAGAGTAGCATGGAGAGCTGCATCAAACCAGTCGCAGGACTTAAGACAACAAAAACAACAACGTTTCAAAATACAGGGTGGTCTATAAGTCTCTTCCTGATAATAAATATGTATAAGGCAGAAAATATTATACATAGACATACATGGACATATATCTTTTATGTTGAAGTGCAGGTAAAATATACACGTTTTTTGTACAAGCACACAGTTAATAATTACTGTCGTGTGCTCCTTTCGTTTCCCGAAGGATATCCAGGCCACATTCCAATTACACCCATGTACTGGTCAATAACTCCTAAGGAATGGATGTTATGATGTCAGTAATTCGGCACCGTAATTCTGCGATGTCGTCCACTGATGTCTGGTAAACCTGGTCCTTGACAGAGCCCCAAAGGAAGAAATCTGGTGTTATATCCGATGATGGTGGAGGCCAGTTGATAAGACCACCATGTCCGATATACTCGTATTGTTAGCAATTAGGCACTAACTTCTAACGCCCAACGAGGTAGCGCACCATCTAGTTGGAGAATTAAGCCCGGAATGTCCTGAATCTGTGACAAATCAAACAAACAAAAAAATGGTTCAAATGGCTCTGAGCACTATGGGACTTAAATTCCGAGGTCACCAGTCCCCTAGAGCTTAGAACTACTTAAACCTAACTAACCTAAGGAAATCACACACATCCATGCCCGGGGCAGGATTCGAACCTGCGAGCGTAGCGGTCACGCGGTTCCAGACTGTAGCGCCTAGAACCGTTCGGCTACTCCGGCCGACCACAACAAACAACTGCAACACATCGTTTCACTAAAGAAAAAAGGTGTTGTGATTTTATTGTGGACACAAGGTAAGACTGAGCCACACGTTCAGCTTAGATCTATCTGTGGCGGTCTCAAGCACAGCGTGTGGATTCTCGGAACCCTGATTGTGTCAAGTAAAATGTGGCCTCACCCGATGAAAGGAAACAGTCATCATCTTCGTCTCAGCCAGCATGACACAGCAAACTAGTAACGAAAACTGTGTTCCGCTGGTTGAAGCGGCTGCACCACCTAGATTTTGTACGAACTGAAAAGAAGTTGTTTATATAGGATGCGGTGCACTGATTTCTTCGTAAGCTCGAATTCACTTGAGGCTCTGCGGATTGACTTCTTGGGACTTCTCACGAAGGCTTTTCTCACTGTATGAATTTTCTGGGTAGTAGGCGCTGGCCACCAGTTCTGGGGAGATCTCAGACGTTCCCTGTTTTCTGAAACTTCGCATACCACATTTTCAAGATTTTAATATCTGCTGACTGTCTGTGGTATACCGTCTGGAATGTTCTCGACCGCTTTTGGGTGATTGTGTCTCGTGGCAACAGAGGACACATGGGGCATTTTTGGTTTGAGTACATATTGTTCGCAAATGGCGTCCGATTCCGCTGTTGTTACGTCACCGAGCCCTGTAAGAAACGAAGTAACAGAATTTACGTATGAACACAAAAACTTGAATATGTCACAAGCAATTCAAGATAAAAATTATTTGTCCGTGTGTCATATTTTATGTCTTATGAAAGTTTGTAATCAGGGAGAGACTTCTGTGAGACCCGGTAAGTCTGAAAGTACGTCACAACTGGCGAAGAGCTTCACAAGGTATGCTGCTTGGACAAAACCAGAGAGCAGATAAAGGACTTTTATTTTATGTCATACAGCGTAGTCCTAATTAATTACTCTAGCCACCCTTGTCTTTGGCAGCACGAGACTGCAACCGAAGTCTGAATGTAAATTTCTGCCTGTATATCCCATAGACACCTGTACACATAAGAAAAACTGTAGGAATCAGTAGCTATAATGCATGACACTGTTTTCAGATACAGACGGGGAAGGAAGTTGATGACTTTCAGTTCTGTTACGAACATTACTAACCTTTTGGTATGTTGTGGTCTACTCCAGGGAAAGCTTTGCATATCTTCTAGCATATGGCATGGAACTGTTTTACTCCCTTCCGTTAATGTTGGTATTCGTAGATTTACTTACTCTCTGACACAAATGTGAGTGATGTTTAAAGAACAAAACAAAAAACGTAAAAATTTACTTCGCTCACATTTTGTACTGCCGTTTATAAGTAGTATTTCTGTCGGGCAATGAAATACCTACTTCTGGAAGACAGCGCGCCCATTTCGTGGTCTGGAAGGTTTTGCGAAGGCATTACTTATAGGAAAGACGACGAACAGATGGATTTACTCGAATGTGCTACCTTTCCGGACCAACTCGCGGAGGTGATGATCGCATTGGAAACAGGTTGCCCGTCGAAACTGGACACGTGACGGCAGAGCAATTTACGGCAATATCACTTGAATTTTTACGTCGTTACATTCATTTTAATTACAGTTGAACCGGCCGCGACATTTATAGCAGCAGGAATAATTTTGATGGAGCCAAGGAAGTTACGGTTATTGCAGTTCTGAGATGAAACATCGGTGTTTGTTGGGGCTTCGTCAAATGGAAGGTCGGAGCGCGCTTTTTGACAGGCTTCATCATTTGTTCCGATATTTCATGTTGGTGTTATACACGCCCAACAGTTAAAACTTTTCCGTAAATGTGGCTAACTTCGTACAGCTGAAATCTTTTAGTTTCATGAAACAGTAGCTCACATGGTTTTTTGTTCTACAGATCTATAACTGTTTGATGCATGTTCCGTGTGGTCTTTCAGCGTTTCTTCTTCTTCAAGTAAAGTGCGCGTCCCTATTACGAGTTTTTGTATTCTGGGATATTTTATGAAGTAGTTCAGACACTGAGTTGAAAACCTGAAGAAGTAAAAGTACACTGAGCCCATGTCGTACTTCCTCACTGCTCGTTGTACACTGCCTCAAAGGCAGTCAATCACAGCTATTATTTTATACATTTTATTACTTACTTTTCTATGTTAAAAAAAATATTTCACCGTATTTAGTCACGTAAGTAACTTACAGCTACTTTGTGGGTAAATGATAAGCATAGCGACCAATAAACATGAGTTTGCTACCTTGTTCAATAGTATTTGTTCAGACAATTAGCTCAAATCGTTCCGATGAGGCCTCTTTTAAGGTTGTTACTTTGGCGTTCGCTTTAGCGAATTTTGAGACTGTGTGTTCCTCTACTCGTGGTTCTATAGCAGTAACCAAAAATCCAAGACAAAGCTTATGACTGCGTTCTATACAAATGTCTGATTCCCGGCTGGAAAAGTGCGACGAAATAATTTTGTTTTCGAACAATTTCCCCCTGAGCAAACAATTTTTCTTCTTTTATACCCAGCCGCGTTTCGCTGAAGTTATAGCATCTTCAGTCGATTTTTATACATAGTTTCTATTGAATAATATAATTTCTAAAGTAAAGTATTGAGGAACAGTGTGCGCACAATTGACCAACTCTTCCTTACACTCCAAATAACTTTGTGCGTGTTCTACACTGTTCTGCCGCAGCCGTTGATAGTTTAGTTATATGCAAACAACATCCCGGCGGCTGTGACGATATACTTCGTAACAGCAGCTGAGGCGGTCCATAACGTATAATAATTAATACGGCGTAGACTCGAGTATTCTTACAGTTGTAGTCTGGCCACACCCATGTCCATATACAAATGCCGTGCATAGCACTACAATTAAATGTCGACAGACACTTTTATCTGAAAATGTTCCTCAGACACTAATTTCTGTGACAACATTTATTCACAATACAATGTGTTTGGATAAAAGGAAGGCCACGTTTGATATTTTATTTTTTCGCCGGAAATTACAGACGCCTTTTTTGATATTGTATTGTCTCGTTCAGAACGTGATGATTTGTTTCTTCTGGCACCTCTCAAAATCATATCCGACAGACACAGAACAATTATTTTAGAATTTTCTAGAGCGCCTTGGCGCCTGCTGCGTGCAACGAAAGTTAGTGTTTCTTCAAAATTCTTGGTTCAAATGGCTCGGAGCATTATGGGACTTAACATCTATGGTCATCAGTCCCCTAGAACTTAGAACTACTTAAACCTAACTAACCTAAGGACATCACACACATCCATGGCCGAGGCAGGATTCGAACCTGCGACCGTAGCGGTCGCGCGGTTCCAGACTGAAGCGCCTAGAACCGCTCGGCCACTTCGGGCGGCACTGTTAACCTGCCAGACGTAATGGAACCAAGGCGCGCACCTTTTTCATATGTGACTGCCGAATGCTGGTAAGATATAGAACGGCTCGTCATAAAATAAGAGGAGAAAATTCTGCGCCTGGTTGGATTCGTGGATTCTATTCCTGACAGGCTCGTTGTCTGTGTAGCAGGTGGCACTTCCAGAACTGAACGTATGTCTCGGATTCGGATAAGGAAGGCGCTATGAGATTACCAGACAACTGACTGTAAGTAATACCTTCAGTGAGTTCAATATTTAACTATACCGTGAAATCCTTCAATAATGTTTTACGTTACACACAGCTTAGGCATAAAAATTACCCTGTGGTTCAGTAAGGAATTTTCCTCATTCTTGTTTTTAATTACAATAGTACGTTAGCTAAAACGACTTGTTGCGGTTTTCGTCTAAGGAGCCTATTGTGAGAGATTTGCAGTGTATTATTTCATTTCTGTATTGCTACATCACTGCAGGCTAGCTGTACCAGCTTAGCAGCCAGTGCTGCCCAAGTTAAATGCTCCAGTAAAGCTCTTGTCCCGTATGTCGATGTACGCTTAACGCACAGCGAAGACCCTACCATTATTATCTTACTTAGCACTCGAGATAGCTTGGCTCCAGTCGCACGTGATACGGAAATCCATATGAGGTTCCAGCAATCGCGGAAGAATACGTAGTGCAATGTTTACATCAGGTTTACTCCTATGATGAGCGGATTATAGTGGAGAGCGCGGCACTATTGCTCATGTTTTTGTGCCTTGTTGCAGAGTTCATGGAGGTGATGACCGGAGAGTAGGGGGTGCTGGAGGCGCTGCGGGCAGCGCCAATCACGTCAAGCCGATTCAAGACCCGACCCGCCTGCCAGTGGCTCGGCCCCCCCCGCGTCGCTGCCGCCTCCTTCTCAACACTTGGTTTTGGACGCCATCTGAGCCTCTTAGCTACCTCTTCTGCGGTGAACACGGTGCCCCGGTGTACAGCTGTATTACTCACAACATTATTAAAATAAATTTTGTAAATTTAAATTGCTCTTAGTTTCATTTCTTGACCAAATTGGGTGAGGCTTCGAGTTTGGGTATTGTCAGCAGTTTTATTTGGAAAAATATTCTGGCAGATTGTTTGGAGGACTCGACAATAAAATGGACATGTGTGTGCTGGGATTACACTGCAATCTAGTTAACGATACACACGGTGAACCAAAATTCCGCCGACAAAATTTCGTAGGTTACTCAGAGATGTTTTCTGACTACATTGCCTGACAAAAATCGTGAAGCAGACAGAAGACATGGTCGGATGCCAATGTACACTACTGGCCATTAAAATTGCTACACCAAGAACAAATGCACATGATAAACGGGTATTCATTGGACAAGTATATTATACTAGAACTGACATCTGATTACATTTTCACGCAAGAGATCCTGAGAAATCAGTTCCCAGAACCACCACCTCTGGCCGTAATAACGGCCTTGATACGCCTGGGCATTGAGTCAAATAGAGCTTGGATGGTGTGTGCCGGTGCAGCTGCCCATGCAGCTTCAACACGATACCACAGCTCATCAAGAGTAGTGACTGGCGTATTGTGACGAGCCAGTTGCTCCTCCACCATTGACCAGACATTTTCGATTGGTGAGAGATCTGGAGAATGTGCTGGCCAGGAGAGCAGTCGAACATTTTCTGTATCCAGAAAGGCCGTCAATGCGAACAAGAGGTGACCGAGACGTGTAACCAATGGCACACCATACCGTCAAGCCGGGTGATACGCCAGTATGGCGATGAATACACGCTTCCAATGTGCGTTCACCGCGATGTCGCCAAACGCGGATGCGACGATCATGATGCTGTAAACAGAACCTGGATTCATCCGAAAAATGATGTTTTGCCATTTGTGCACTTAGGCTCGTCGTCGAGTACACCATATCAGGCGCTCCTGTCTGTAATGCAGCGTCAAGAGTAACCGCAGCCATGGTCTCCGAGCAGATACTCCATGTTGCTGCAAACGTCGTCGAACTGTTGGTGCAGATGGTTCTTGTCTTGCAAACGTCCTATCTGTCGACTCTAGACGTGGCTGCACGATCCGTTACAGCCGTGCGGATAAGATGCCTGTCATCTGGACTGCTACTGATACGAGGCCGTTGGGATCCAGCACGGCGTTCCTGAGCCCACCGATTCCATATTCTGCTAACAGTCATTGGATCTCGACCATCGCGAGCAGCAATGTCGCCAAACGATTAACAGCAATCGCTATATGCTACAATCCGACCTTTATCAAAGTCGGAAACGTGATGGTACGCATTTCTCCTCCTTACACGAGGCATCACACGAGGCATCACAATAACGTTTTAACATGCAACGCCGGTTAACTGCTGTTTGCGTATGAGGAATCGGTTGGAAACTTTCCTCATGTCAGCACGTTGAAGGTGTCGCCACCGGCGCCAACCTTGCGCGAATGCTCTGAAAAGCTAATCATTTCCATATTACAGCATCTTGTTCCTGTCGGTTAAATTTCACGTCTATAGCACGTCATCTTCGTAGTGTAGCAATTTTAATGGCCAGTAGTGTAACTTTTTACATGTACGCACCATCAACGTATATAGAAATGATTTAGAGTTGCAACTGTCTGTGAAACATAGAACAGCCACCTGAATGCGTTAGTGTTGTTCTTGTATAACGTTGGTATCAAACCTGGTAGGGCTTATAAGCAGAGGCGACAGCGTCAGTCTTTCAGGTATCCCTGTGAGGGAGGAGTCGGAGAGGCTGCAACTTGCCGCCTGACAGAATATGACAGGAGCCTGATGGTGGGTCTTGATGCGGAGGACAGGTCGAGCCGTGCATATCGTTTTGTGGGACCTCTGGATGTGAGAGTGGTCCGATGTCGTACTGCGCGGGAAATTGCTGTTGTGGCTAAAACACTTCTCATTACGAGAGATTCATCGTAGTATGTGACTGATGTAGGTTTTGCAGCGGAATAATTAGCTTTAAACTGTGGAATGTCCTCCACCAATGAAGCCCATTAGGGAATATATACTGCAGATTTGCCTGGATTTCGGACGTGATGAAAACTTGGAAGTTAAAATACAATTTTTCAACACGATGACGAATCCTCTCAACAGAAAATGCATTTTCCGTAAGCACTTACAAAGGTGTTTCACACATACACCGTTTTCAACCAGCATGTCTGACAAGACAGCAACTGTTACAGACTTTGCGTCACTACATTGGCCAAACTGCGACTGACTTCCAGTGCTTTGCTCCGCTCAAAATACTTCCTACGTTAACAATGTATGTTCTTTGGTCTATTCCCAAAAACAATTCCATTTACTGAATTATAACGGGAAGTTAATCATTTTCAACCCACTGTTCGTGGGATTTTTAAGACAATAAATGATGGTTCATTCTGAATACATATCTAAATACTGCTCATTTGACTTTCGTGTGGAAATTGGTCTATGAAGTGACGATAGCTATCGTAAAGTCATTACTTACATCTTGATTTCATGTTGAAATGCATTACAGACATTAATTGAGGTACAGTGCAAATTGCCAAAACGGAATTTCAGATTAAAGTTGTGTATAATAATTTCGTAGTATCAAAATGACTGAAAATTAATAGTGTTTACATCAGAATATTCGAGAATCGTTAGCTAAAATTTTAATTACAACGGATGTAATTGATTTTTCGTTAATGATACGATACATAAAGCGCACAAGTCACGTTAAATACATCAGACGACTCATAAATGTTCCAAAATTCTGCTTTTAGCGATGTTGGAATTGACGAATTTTGCTAATTAATTATTGGTTTAATACGAACGTAGATATTTCTCGTGATATTCCTATGGGGGATGTAATAATACAACCACGAGAATGAAATTATAAATTTTGTTGAAATATACGACAGTATATTAACTCGCAACATCAGGTTTTCTAACTAATTATAACTTTCTGTTAATAACAGTTAAACGATTTGAAATAAAGTTAACGATGTTGATTCGGTGTATTAATGAACCATACAGTTTAATTTGCTAACAGAAATTACGGAAAGCCATACTTTCTGATTTTTATCCATTGCATATACTGTGAATCGGGTAATACACAATCTGCTAAACTTTTAGTAGCATTCATTAAGTAACCTGTGACTACTCCTGTTACAATTGGTACTTTGCAAATCACGTTTAACTGCCTGTCAGAGGTTTCGTCGAACCATCTTCACAATTCTCTATTATTCCAACCTGTATAGGGCGCAGAAAGAACGAACACCTACATCTTTCAATGTGAGCTATGATTTCCCTTGTTTTATTATGATGATCGTTTCTCCATACGTATTCCGACAACAGCAAAATACACTCCTGGAAATTGAAATAAGAACACCGTGAATTCATTGTCCCAGGAAGGGGAAACTTTATTGACACATTCCTGGGGTCAGATACATCACATGATCACACTGACAGAACCACAGGCACATAGACACAGGCAACAAAGCATGCACAATGTCGGCACTAGTACAGTGTATATCCACCTTTCGCACCAATGCAGGCTGCTATTCTCCCATGGAGACGATCGTAGAGATGCCGGATGTAGTCCTGTGGAACGGCTTGCCATGCCATTTCCACCTGGCGCCTCAGTTGGACCAGCATTCGTGCTGGACGTGCAGACCGCGTGAGACGACGCCTCATCCAGTCACAAACATGCTCAATGGGGGACAGATCCGGATGATCTTTCTGGCCAGGGTAGTTGACTTACACCTTCTAGAGCACGTTGGGTGGCACGGGATACACGCGGACGTGCATTGACCTGTTGGAACAGCAAGTTCCCTTGCCGGTCTAGGAATGGTAGAACGATGGGTTAGATGACGGTTTGGATGTACCGTGCACTATTCAGAGTCCCCTCGACGATCACCAGAGGTGTACGGCCAGTGTAGGAGATCGTTCCCCACACCATGATGCCGGGTGTTGGCCCTGTGTGCCTCGGTCGTATGCAGTGCTGATTGTGGCGCTCACCTGCACGGCGCCAAACACGCATACGACCATCATTGGCACCAAGGCAGAAGCGACTCTCATCGCTGAAGACGACACGTCTCCATCTGTCACTCCATTCACGCCTGTCGCGACACCACTGGAGGCAGGCTGCACGATGTTGGGGCGTGAGCGGAAGACGGCCTAACGGTGTGCGGGACCGTAGCCCAGCTTCATGGAGACGGTTGCGAATCGTCCTCGCCGATACCCCAGGAGCCACAGTATCCCTAATTTACTGGGAAGTGGCGGTGCGGTCCCCTACGGCACTGCGTAGGATCCTACGATCTTGGCGTGCATCCGTGCGTCACTGCGGTCCGGTCCCAGGTCGACGGGCACGTGCACTTTCCGCCGACCACTGGCGACAACATCGATGTACTGTGGAGACCTCATACCCCACGTGTTGAGCAATTCGGCGGTACGTCCACCCGGCCTCCTGCATGCCCACTATACGCCCTCGCTCAAAGTCCGTCAACTGCACATACGGTTCACGTCCACGCTGTCGCGGCATGCTACCAGTGTTAAAGACTGCGATGGAGCTCCGTATGCGACGGCAAACTGGCTGACACTGACGGCGGCGGTGCACAAATGCTGCGCAGCTAGCGCCATTCGACGGCCAACACCGCGGTTCCTGGTGTGTCCGCTGTACCGTGCGTGTGATCATTGCTTATACAGCCCTCTCGCAGTGTCCGGAGCAAGTCTGGTGGATCTGACACACCGGTGTCAATGTGTTCTTTTTTCCATTTCCAGGAGTGTAGTTTTCCATTCGGAGGATTGAAATTTCATGAGAAGGACCCACCGATGTCCAAGCCAAATCCTGCTTCATGTCCATGGCATTCTCTCCCCTACTTCTCGATAATTCCTACCTGTAGGTTAAAACTGAAGAAACTGCAAAAAGGTGGGAACTTAAGGACATGGGACCTGGATAAACTGAAAGAACCAGAGGTTGCACAGAGTTTCAAGGAGAGCATAAGGGAACAATTGACAGCAATGGGGGAAAGAAATACGGTGGAAGAAGAATGGGTAGCACTGAGGGATGAAGTAGTGAAGGCAGCAGAGGATAAAGTAGGTACAAAGACGAGGGCTGCTAGAAATCCTTGGGTAACAGAAGAAATATTGAATTTAATTGATGAAAGGAGAAAATATAAAAATGCAGTAAATGAAGCAGGCAAAAAGGAATACAAACGTCTAAAAAATGAGATCGACAGGAAGTGCAAAATGGCTAAGCAGGGATGGCTAGAGGACAAATGTAAGGATATAGATACTGCCTACAGGAAAATTAAAGAGACCTTTGGAGAGAAGAGAACCACGTGTATGAATATCAAGAGCTGAAATGGCAACCCAGTTCTAAGCAAAGAAGGGAAGGCAGAAAGGTGGAAGGAGTATATAGAAGGTTTATACAAGGGCGATGTGCTTGAGGACAATATTATGGAAATGGAAGAGGATGTAGATGAAGACGAAATGGGAGGTAAGATACTGCGTGAAGAGTTTGACACAGCACTGAAAGACCTGAGTCGAAACAAGGCCCCCGGAGTAGACAACATTCCATTAGAACTACTGACGGCCTTGGGAGAGCCAGTCATGGCAAAACTCTACCATCTGGTGAGCAAGATGTATGAGACAGGCGAAATACCCCCAGACTTCAAGAATAATACAATAATTCCAATCCCAAAGAAAGCAGGTGTTGACAGATGTGACAATTACCGAACAATCAGTTTAATAAGCCACAGCTGCAAAATACTAACACGAATTCTTTACAGACGAATGGAAAAACTAGTAGACGCCGACCTCGGGGAAGATCAATTTGGATTCCGTAGAAATGTTGGAACACGTGAGGCAATACTGACCTTACGACTTATCTTAGAAGAAAGATTAAGAAAAGGCAAACCTACGTTTCTAGCATTTGTAGACTTAGAGAAAGCTTTTGACATGTTGACTGGAATACTCTCTTTCGAATTCTGAAGGTGGCAGGGGTAAAATACAGGGAGCGAAAGGCTACTTACAATTTGTACAGAAACCAGATGGCAGTTACTATAGTCGAGGGTCATAAAAGGGAAGCAGTGGTTGGGAAAGGAGTGAGACAGGGTTGCAGCCTCTCCCCTATGTTATTCAATCTGTATATTGAGCAAGCAGTAAAGGAAACAAAAGAAAAATTTGGAGTAGGTATTAAAATTCATGGAGAAGAAGTAAAAACTTTGAGGTTCGCCGATGTCATTGTAATTCTGTCAGAGACGGCAAAGGACTTGGAAGAGCAGGTGAAAGGAATGGACAGTGTCTTGAAAAAAGAATATAAGATGAACATCAACAAAAGCGAAACGAGGATAATGGAATGTAGTCAAATTAAATCGGTTGATGCTGAGGGAATTAGATTATGAGTTTTGCTATTTAGGGAGTAAAATAACTGATGATGGTCGAAGTAGAGAGGATATAAAATGTAGACTGGCAATGGCAAGGAAAGCTTTTCTGAAGAAGAGAAATTTGTTAATATCGAATATAGATTTATGTATCAGGAAGTCGTTTCTGAAAGTATTTGTTTGGAGTGTAGCCTTGTATGGAAGTGAAACATGGACGATAACTAGTTTGGACAAGAAGAGAATAGAAGCTTTCGAAATGTGGTGCTACAGAAGAAGGGATCACAAATTTAGCATTGGAGTGCAGCGTAGAGGGTAAAAATCGTAGAGGGAGACCAAGAGATGAATACACTAAGCAGGTTCAGAAGGAAGTAGATTGCAGTAAGTACTGGGAGATGAAGCGGCTTGCACAGGATAGAGTAGCATGGAGAGTTGCATCAAACCAGTCTCAGGACTGAAGACAACAACAACAACAACTTACATACAACTACAACAGAAATTTACTCTAAAGCAAACTATATACTGAATAATGTTTCTCAGTTGTGGCGAATTTTACACTAACAAAACATATATAAAATGCAATAAAATGCTAAAGCAAATAAATTTGGTAAATACACAGACCATACATTAACTGCACTCAAATGTACATAAAATTCCTCCCTTATAGTGTGAATAGTCTGCTCTTCATTTGGCGGTATATTGCACCGTAAATGGCTTCTGAGTGTACCCTGTTTATGCAAATTATTGCTGTTAGATGTTGGGGCATCTTTTTACTGGCGATGACTGGGTAGATCTGTCTCCACTCGTTCAGATATCAGAAATGGCATCACAGTTTGAGGAGCAAGGGCCCTATGCCCTTACTATGCATGGACGTCTGAAGCTCTAGTTTGGTGATTCTGACAGTACCATTGATCTGGGACCTGAACTTCAGGTATTAAGTCTTTGGATACGGAGATGCAGCCCATTCTCGTCCAGATATTAAAGTTAAAGCAGTGTTTCTTGAGCCAGAATCAGGTCATCCACATGAAGAAGCGTCCAGGTATGTGGTGAACAAATGTCAGCTGTTGCTGTGTCCTTACTAGAGCCGGGCTAACTCGTTTAGCATTAGTGATCGTTCGTTTTTGGGAAATGTGGAGTACCTACAACTATTACTTCTGCATGATAGATTCATTGGCTGCCTTACATAGACAGGTGTTTACTACGATTAGCTTAGCAGAATGCATCATTAGAAAGTATTACGTTTGTCGGCTGACACGACTGGCTATTGAACGAAAGACAGTAAAGGCAGGCGAGAGCAGGCTGATCGGAACTACGGATTATGGAACTTGCTTACGACCCAGCACTGACCATCGCGGCCGTCCTTCCGAGGTGTGCTTCTGATCGTAGCAAGTACCTGTTTCTTCGTTTTCCGTTCGTTTGTAGAAAATGATAGGCCCCATATACTCGCGTCTGCTTTAGTAGCATGAAACAGCTGAAAGTTAAACGTCATATATCAGTTCAACAATAATAGTTTTCTTTTAAAATGTGTGGTTGTGTAAATTAGCTACACATGAAAAGTGTCATACTATCTGCGTGTGAAGTGAAGATTTACAAAATTACGACTTCCGACACAAGAACAAAGATATTGCGTACTAAAGTTAGAAGTTTTGTATCAGTAACGGTGCCAACTACATAAATATAGTCAGGGATCGTCGAAACTCTCAAGCGAAGATTAACAACGCTCTTTTTTTCGGAAGCCATCGAGGCATAGCATACATCATTTCTTTGAAGATCTCTACAATCGAAAAAGGTAATAAGTTTTTGATCTGTCACAAGCTGAAAGGGGCGCCAAGATGTGCCATCAGCCATCATTTCTTTGAGATAGAGGACTTCCGAGAGGTCGCAAGCAGCCATTAACGGACGAGAGTGAAACGAATACGAAATTCAACAATGTACTAAATACGTATTAATGAACTTAAAATAGAAATGTTACATACAAATGTATTTGAAAATAAGAGACAATTAAAGTTCACTAGGAAAAGGGCAGTAACTATCCATGAAACTCGCGTTGAATGGCTCTTTAGTTTCACCATTAGTTTCTTTCTCAACAGCATAAAATACGACCACTTTTAGAGATGCGCGTGTTTTAATTGGAAATATTTTGGAAAAATATCTCTCATACTTTTTTGAAGGTATAAACGTATGATATGATTATATTGATAATTTGAGATAGCTATTTAAAAGCGGCAAACTATCTTGTCGAAGAAACATCTCATGGACTATCGTTTCTTGCTACAAGACATCCATCATGCAAGATGGGTGGTGAAATACATATACAGGTATGTACTGAAAACGTTTATGTTGCGTAATCAAGTTGTATTACGACCAGAAGAAGAAACTGCATATTGTTCCATTAGTATTTTCCTTACTGGTATGTGCGTCGAAACATAATCATGTGCCGCTTCAGAAGCCAGAGATCCATATTTGGCTTTCAGGATTCTTTCAAATCACTTCCACTTTTCACACTGATACGAAATTATGCACAATTATTTTTTTGCGCAAAGAAACCAAACTAGGGTGTACTAAAAAAAGCCAAACTTGAAAAATATGAGGAACCCTAAGTCTCACAAGATGCCTCGGTCTTTTTGTTCAATTCAGTGAACCGTCTGTTTGGACACTTTCGTTCGCCAACCACCGACCTCTCGTCGTAACAGGGGATGGGTGACAGCTCTGATGAACACCGCTAGCAACGTCAAAAGGAGGAGAGATTCCACGTGGGCTCCAAACTACACGGGTGGTATGATTAACAACTGTGAACGTATCACATTTTAGTACACGCTTGTTGCAATAAATTTTTAACGGATATTGAAACAGTCTGCCTGGAGTCTCACTACATAGCTGATACCTTCCCACTCTGCCAACCATGGCAGGTTTTCGGTTCCACGTCGTGAAACGAATAGTTGATCCGGAATATTAAGTCTGCTGTTGTGTCAATCGGAGTAATGTACGCCACACTCATAACATGATCCCAAAGCAAAAGAGTAACGGGCGTAAATCAGGAATATGCGTCAGCCACCCAGCAGAGCCTGCTCGCCTTAACCAGCCTCCACCAAAGTCGTGTATTTTAATGTCTGACTAAAATAACTAGAATCCGTAACGTAAGCTTCATCATCGCACCTGTGGCTAATGTTGAGCAGTTACCATACTGAGCAAGTACGTATTTCACCAATTCTACGCAATGTTCTAGATGTGGTGGTCCTAGTACCTGAAGTTATGAACACGGTTATGTTTGTAGGTCTTATTCACACGATTGCCACCAAATGATTAATTACGCTGTGCGTGAATTCACTGCTACAGACAATCTCACTTCATTCTGCTGCAATCCAACTTGCCATTCTGCGAAATCACTGCTGGATGTACCATTTGTGAGTGGGTGTGAGCCGAA
This sequence comes from Schistocerca gregaria, assembly GCF_023897955.1. Classification (NCBI taxonomy): domain Eukaryota; kingdom Metazoa; phylum Arthropoda; class Insecta; order Orthoptera; family Acrididae; genus Schistocerca; species Schistocerca gregaria. The sequence goes on from NC_064922.1 coordinate 949,301,426, forward strand.
TGAACTACCGTGAAATGTGTGACGACACTTCCTGTGGGAACTGGGCTTTGCAACAATGTTACAGCGCCTGGGTGCATGATGGACGACGTAAAGGTGAATCCACTTGAACTTCTCGTTTGATGACAGAGAGAAAGGGAAAAATGATCTACGTTGTGGTACTAGTACACATTATGCAGACTGTTGTGTTGTAAAGCCACCTCAACATATTTGGAGAAGGACGTAATACCGTAGTGACTTGTGAATCAAAACTCTTTTCCGCAGTGACGCAAATATATGCTATTTACAAATCGGGTTGCTATGACAAGTGAATTGTAAAAACGTCATTTAGGAGCACATTTGGTGCAAACCACCTGTGGTTCCATAATTAATTCTAAAATCAAGTAATATTCTGCAGGACATTTAGTCTTCAACTGAGGACAATAATACTTTTCCACGAGATCAATCTTTAGGATGTTCAAAGTGTGTACCAAGTTTCAACAAAATGACGGAAGCTCGAAATTTAGTGTGGACGTCAATACGAGATGCTTTTAATACTTTCCACAATGAAATATTGTCTCACAATATGGTAGAAAACCCAAAGAGATTCTGGTCGTATGTAAAGTACACTAGTGTCAAAAACCAGTCAATACCATCACTGCGCGACAGCAATGGAAATGTTAACCGATGGTGGTGCCACTAAAGCGGAGTTACTAAACACAGTTTTCCGTAATTCCTTCAAGAAAGAAGTAAATATTCCAGAATTCGAAACCAGAACAGCTGTTAGCACGAGTGACATAAAAGTAGATATATTAGATGTTGCGAAACAACTCAAATCACTTCAAGGCAAGTCTTCCGGTCCAGATGGTATACCAATCAGGTTCCTCTCAGAGTATGCAGACACAATAGCGCCTTTATTTAGCAATCATATACAACCGCTTACTTGAAGGTCTGTTCCTAAAGACTGGAAAGTAACGCAGGTCACACCAATATTCAAGAAACGGAATAGGAGTAACACATTGAATTACAGACCAATATCGCAGACATCAATTTGCTGTAGGATTTTGGAGCCTATACTGTACTCGAACATGATGAATCACCTTGAAGAAAAGCACTTACTGACACATAACCAACACGGTTTCAGAAAATATCGTTCTCGTGCAACACAGATAGCTCTTTATTCTCATGAAGTAATGAGTGCTGTCGACAAGGGATCTCAAATCGTTTCCATATTCCCAGATTTCCAGAAGGCTTTTGATATCGTTCCTCAAAAGCGACTATTAATCAAATTGCATGCATATGGAGTATCGTCTCAGTTGTGTGACTTGATTCGTGATTTCTCTCAGATAGCTCACAGTTCGTAGTGATAGACGGTAAATCATCTAACAAGCAGAAGTGATATCTGGCGTTCCGCAAGGTAGTGTCATAGGCCCTCTGCTGTTCCTGATTTATATAAATGATCTAGGTGATAATCGGAATAGCTCCCTTAGATTGTTTGCAAATGACGCTGTAATTGACCGTCTAGTAAAATCATCAGCCGATCAATTCCAATTACAAAATGATTTAGAGAAAATTTCTGTATTGTGCGAAAAGTGGCAATTGGCACTAAAAGCACTAAACAAAGGAAAGTACGAGGTCATCCACATGGGTACTAAGAGAATCCGATAAATTTTGGGTATAAGATAAATCGCACAAATCTAAGGGCTCTCAATTCGACTAAATACCTGTTGTTGTTGTTGTCTTCAGTCCTGAGACTGGTTTGATGCAGCTCTCCATGCTACTTTATCCTGTGCAAGCTTCTTCATCTCTCAGTACCTACTTCAACATACAACCTTGTGAATCTGCTTAGTGTATTCATCTCTTGGTCTCCCTCTACGATTTTTACCCTCCACGCTGACCTCCAATACTAAAGTGGTGGTTCCTTGATGCCTCAGAATATGCCCTATCAACCGATCCCTTCTTCTAGTCAAGTTGTGCCACAAATTTCTCTTCTCTCCAATTCTACTTAATATCTTCTCATTAGTTATGTGACCTACCCACCTAATCTTCAACATTCTTCTGTAGCACCACATTTCTCTTCTTGTCCAAACTATTTATCGTCCATGTTTGACTTCCATAAATGGGTACACTCCATACAAATACTTTCAGAAACGACTTCCTGACACTTAAATCAATACTCTAAGTCAACAAATTTCTCTTTTTCAGAAACGCTTTTCTTGTCATTACCAGTCTACATATTATATCGTCTCTACTTCGACCATCATCAGTTATTTTGCTCCCCAAATAGCAAAACTCGTTTACTACTTTAAGTGTCTCATTTCCTAATATATTTCCCTCTGCATCACCCGACTTAATTCGACTACATTCCATTATCCTCGTTTTGCTTTTGTTGATGTTCATCTTATATCCTCCTTTCAAGACACTGTCCATTCCGTTCAACTGCTCTTCCAAGTCCTTTGTTGTCTCTGACAGAATTACAATGTCATCGGCGAACCTCAAAGTTTTTATTTCTTCTCCATGGATTTTAATACTTACTCCGCATTTTTCTTTTGTTTCCTGTACTGCTTGCTCAATATACAGATTGAATAACATCGGGGAGAGGCTAAAACCCTGTCTCACTCCCTTCCCAATCACTGCTTCCCTTTCATGTCCCTCGACTCCTATATATCTAGGAATTACAATTACAAGCAACTTACGTTGAAAACACCACATAGATAATATTGTGGGGAAGGCGAAACAAAGACTGCGATTTTTGGCAGAGCACTTAGAAATGCGACAAACATGCTAAAGAGACAGCCTACATTACACTTGTCCGTCCTCTGCTGGAATATTGCTGCGCCGTGTGGGATCCTTACCAGGTAGGATTGACGGAGTACGTTGAAAAAGTGCAGAGAAGGGCAGCTCGTTTCATGTTATCGTGCAATATGGGTGAAAGTGTCACTGATACGATAGGCAAGTTGGGGTGGCAGTCACTGAAAGAAAGGCGGTTTTCTTTGCGGCGAGATTTCAATCACCAACTTTCTCTTCCGAATGCCTAAATATTTTGTTGGTATCCACCTACATAGGGAGAAATGATCATCTTAACAAAATAAGAGAAATCAGAGCTCGAACGGAAAGATTTAGGTGTTACTTTTTCCCGCGCGCCATTCGAGAGTGGAATGATGGGGAAGTAGTATGAAAATGGTTTGATGAACCCTCTGTCAGGCACTTAAGTGTGAATTGCTGAGTAACCATGTAGATGTAGATGTAGAAATACTGCGCTTGAACCCTGTAAAACGTATTACCACTCTCGTTGTTTTGCGGGTATATAATTCGTTCCTCCTTCCAGCACGTGATCGTAGATTTGTTCTGCAGTTACACACTCTTCCATCCCAATAACGACCTCACACATCATTCATATGAATGACGTACTGGCATCTGACACTCCAGTTATCCGTCTGTTAAGTTAACTGTCGTATTTCGGCTTTAATATACCACGATAGTCATCTTCCCGCAGAAGATTTGAAGTCGTAATTGATGTCATTCTCATTTGAAATTTATGTAAATCGTGTATTGAAACTCGTTTTTCATTATGTACAACTGTTATCCGAGATGCTTAACTGCGGGTAGCTAATTGCGCTTCAAATTTGACCGATTACTCTCTCAGAAACTTAAATATCTGAAATTAAATCGCTGATAGCCCAGCGGTCTAAGGTGCTGCAGTCATGGACTGTGCGGCTGGTCCCGGCGGAGGTTCGAGTCCTCCCTCGGGCATGGATGTGTATGTTTGTTCTTAGGATTATTTAGGTTCAGTAATGTGTAAGCTTAGCGACTGATGACCTTAGGAGTTAAGTCCCGTAAGATTTCACACACATTTGAACATTTTTTGAACAATTCGCCGATACTTATCGAGAAACATATTTAATTCGTAATGAAAATCGTAGCCAAAAGTCTACAACAGTTTAATATCTGTAAACGTATACTATTCTGCATTGTTTTCTTGAAGCAGTAATTTTTGTGCAAACATTTCCAAAAATGCATAATTTTTGTATGATCAGCTCTAGAAACAAAACAAACATTCACATTGTAGTCAGTTTCATTAGTATAATTAGAAAGCACTGAAATATTCTAGTAGCTACTAGAAGTACATAAAGCGCAATGGTCTTTGATACGAAACACATTTAAACCCTTGCCAAGTCTAATGGAGAAATATGACATTCCACCTTAACCCGGCAGCGCAGATTTCCTTGGGGATTGTCATTAATGTCCAGGTGGTGGGTCATCCAACAGTCGCAGCAAAATCTCTATAGTTAATGTATTTTTACATCGTGATTCCTTCTTAGTTGTACAAAAGAGTTTCATGCACAAAAAGTTTGATGTTCACAATTCGTATATGTACCAAATATGAGCTTTGTAAATGGAGATGTATGTTGTAAACACCCTCCTCTCTGTACAATGCACTGTAGTAGTTGTAAACGTAAGAGGAACTGTGCCAGCACATATAAATGGTATGTTTAATATACGTTAACATAGGCCAGTTTTAATGCTATTAATTACCTGTTATCTACATGACATGTGTATTACGTCTTTATGTGCCATTTATAACTTTAACTTGTAATTTTTGTATTATGTCCCTTTAAAATTATATTTGTAACAGCATATATGTTTTTTTTAGATTTTTATGTGTTAGCGGCCGAAAAAGCTGTGGATATATGCCATCGTTTAATGATGTTTGTGTGTTCTGTATTACATAGCTTTACAAAATATTTCATGAGGTAGTTTCAACGCAAGAGCATAACGATAGAGCTCCGACTCGATCAACAAGAAATGGTATATCTTGGTGTTTAATCTTAGAATGCATCTGACCAGACTGTTTACTTCGCACAGCAAACTTACTCTATTTTATATAAAACGGCATGTCGTAAGTTGAATCTGTTAGTTTATCTTATTGTATGGTGGTTTAAAACATTGCATTTTCACTTTTCTGAAGATTCTCGCTTTGGTCGAGTGAACCGTGTCAAAATAAAGAAAAAGCTACATGCGATTTACTGCGGTTTTACATTTTTAACATGTCACTGAATTTGCCTTACCGAAATCTCCTATTTTGGTGACAAAAATAGCATAGTTCCATTAAAGAAAGTTGATGCATGTAGTTCTGTAATTAATGAAGTTGGTAGAACGCATTGCTGCTTGTTTCATCAGTTACTATTCACTGTTCGCCTAGGTGAAAACAATTACAGATGTCTTCGACATACGTTTAGGTGATGAATTTTATTAAAGTAACAACCTGTTACACTCAGTGAGGGTCTAGCACTGCTGATGGACCTTTGTGTACGTTGATATCAGCTAATTTCGTAGTTAAGATCCAAATAGAAGTGGTACGTAGTAGTATGAATAATATTCGCATATTTCACCATGAAAATTGGTTCTTAGAATTTTGTTCTTTCTTCTTCTTCTTCTTCTCCTTCTTCGTGGTATTATGATTATTATTATTAGCGTTAGGTGGCAGGCGTCTCTTTTGGGGTGTCTCTGGGACTGAGATTCAGAAATATTTGTCTGGTACTGTTTTATGAGATACCTAGCCTACCAACATTTACGCTCTTCCAGGAAGACGCTCAACGTTCCATGTCCGTACGAAATCGGATGCACATTTTAACAGTGCATACATAACAAGAGTTTTATAAAAATTCTCTTTCATTGGGAAAAATACATATTTTTTTCTAAGCATTCGATAGAATTCCTAGCCATTATACAGAATAACCAGTACCACAATTTACGCAAAATGTGAAAAGGGTGCAAGATGAACACAAGAAGCATTTATTAATTAATATCCATTTGAAATTGAAAAAACAAAACCACTAAATAAAGCAAATGATATTCTTATCGGAAAACAATAAAACCAGAAATCTACATCTACATCTACATCCATACTCCGCAAGCCACCTGACGGTGTGTGGCGGAGACTGAAATGGAAATGAGACTGAAGTACTTGTTACACTAAGCAGTCACTTTTCTTCATGACAAAAAAAAAAAAAAAAAAAAAAAAAAAAAAAAAAAAAAAAAAATCAGTTTACATTTGGGCGATTTTATCTCTTTATATGACCTACAAACATTGACGAAGGATAAAGAAGCTCATGTAGATAGAGCATGAATATGGTGAAGGGTAGAAATGTTTACGGGAAGAAAAAGTAATGTAGGATAGGTTTCAAATTAATTCCCATTATTATTAAATACGCCACCATGGGAAGTTCTCAAGTAAGGCACATATATTCTCCAAGTGACTACGTGGAAACACCCTGACGGGAAAAAAAACGCCCTAAAAAAAAAGTTAATGTAGAGTAATGAAATTTCGGGAGTACATTTGTCTAGGTAACATATTTTAGTGATTCAAACTGCAAGATCACAGGTTAATATGAAGCGCTAGATAAGGCATTGCAAATGTGAAATGCTGGTACATTAATACCAGGCGTAAACATCAGAATGTTGGCTGACAGCATGCAAACGCGCATACAGTGTGTTGCAAAGATGCCGGATGTCAGTTTGTGAGATGGAGGTCCGTGCCTCTTGCACTTGGTCGGTCACTAAAGAGACGGTTCATGCTGTTTGTGGATGACGCTGGAGTTGTGTGATGATGTCACGTACGTACTCGATTGAAGACGGATCAGGTGATCGAGCAGGCCAAGGAAACATTTCAACATTCTGTAGAGCATGTCGGGTTAGAACAGCGGTATGTGGGCTAGCGTTATCCTATTGGAAAACACCTCCTACAGTGCTATTCGTGAATGGCAGCACAACATGTCAAAGCACCAGACTGACGAATACGTTTGCAGTCATGGTGCGTGGGACGGCCGCTAGAGTACTCCTGCTGTCATACTAAATCGCACCCCAGACCATAACTCCAAGTGTAGGTCCAGTGTGTTTCTAGCAAGCAGACAGACCTTCCACTCATGTAACAGAATTGAGAGTTTGTGAGAGTAAAAGGGGATTTTTTGGGGAATGTGTGGCAGCAATTTGAGAAGCATTTGGCTCTACAGTGACACAACAAAGTTACAAATCGGTTACTTCGAGGACAGCTGCGAGACAAACGCCCTGCAGGGTGTATTCCGTTGGTCCCAAACCACCACCATTAGCGACTTCAGTTGGTCAAGCGAGAGTTGAAGGGCAGGGTGGAGGTCTGTTCTGTTTTCTGATGGAAACTGTTTCTGCCTCGGTGCAGTGTGATGGTTCGTTTATGTCGCGCAATTCCTTCACAGAGTTGCGATATTTTTCTATGGAGTTCAAATGGTTCAAATAGCTCTGAGCACAATGGGACTTAACTTCTAAGGTCATCAGACTCCTATAACTTAGAACTACTTAAACCTAACTAACCTAAGGACATCACACACATCCATACCCGAGGCAGGATTCGAACCTGCGACCTCAGCGGTCGCGCGGTTCCAGACTGTAGCGCCTAGAACCGTTCGGCCACTTCGGCCGGCTCTATGAGAGTACCTTACCACATAGTCTTAAAAAGTCCCCATTTATTCTCAGAACCTCGTAATACTATAAAGTAATACCGTTCTGAGAGTGGGAAGGTAACGTGAAACACGGATGACTCAATGGAAGAGCGATATTGATGCCTGTATATTAGACAAAGTCTAGATCAGAACAAAGAGCTTTAACCTAGCGTAGAATAAGAACACAGCTGCAAAGCTGAAATATCTTGTAACATAGTCTTACGCCAATGTAGTGGTAGCAAGCAACGTTCTCACCAGAAATCCTAAATAACGCAGCGTGGGATTGCTCATCAGAATCATACACAATACACTAACGTCTATACTAAACACGTGCAGGCGCCTGCCACACGACGAACCAGCGCAAGAGTTAGCATGTGAGTCTACCGTCCGAATAGAAGTAAAAGCTTTGTTGCATACTCACATGGGCCATGCGAACTCAGATACCAACAATCAAACCACCTGATTGTAGGCACTTCAAAGTACTGAGTGAAGATATGCTTCACTATACAACTGGAGATGTGAGTTCCCTAGCAGACGAAAACAGTGAATAGTTTTTGAGACGCGCTGGTGAACTGAAAATAATGTACAAATAAATAATACAAAAGACGATTCTAACAGATGAAACTTCGCACAGGACAATGAAAGCTTCTCAACGTGCATATGCGATTATTAATCACAAACACTTGAGCCACTTAAATCTGAACGCTGTTTCTCAGTGACTTCTTATAATACCTTTTGCACTGGATTCTTATAATAATCTTCTAACTGTTATTCTTCCCCCTTCCCGTGGATCGCACAGGACAATGAAAGCTTCTCAACGTGCAAATGCGATTATTAATCACAAACACTTGAGCCACTTAAATCTGAACGCTGTTTCTCAGTGACTTCTTATAATACCTTTTGCACTGGATTCATATAATAATCTTCTACCTGTTATTCTTCCCCCTTCCCGTGGATATTTATTCCACTTTTAATATTCACAATATTCAATATGACTTTCTTGAACTCGGTATTATGCCTAACTCTCCTCACGACGTGACGTACTGCCTTACTCTTCCACAATCGATTTCCCTTTCTCAGCTGGCTGGAGAAACTTTCGCGCGCTTGAATTGCGAGACTCGCCAACACGATAACGCTCAACGAATATCAGTCTCCGGTACAACTGATAGGTATTCTTATACGTTGAAAATTTATGCCGGGCCAGCTGATGTACTTAGATAGCCTAGTGGTATGGTGTCTGGTCGTCAAAAGCAGGAAATCCGACCACAAATTTTCAGTTCGGATGCACGAGATACGCAATGGCGGAACGACTGATGATAGCTTCTCCACGAAAATGCTACTGTCTGGACTCACTTTGCTATCTCCGACTGCACTGGAAGTCGTCATTTACTGGAACACACCGAACGAGGTGGCGTAGTGGTTAGCAACTGGACTCGCATTCGGGAGGATGACGGTTCAATTCCGCGTCCGGCCGTCCTGATTTAGGTTTTCCGTGCTTTCCCTAAATCGCTCCAGGCAAATGCCGGGTTGGTTCCTTTGAATGGGCACGGCTAACTTCCTTCCCCATTCTTCCCTAATCCGAGGAGACCGACGATCTCAATGTTTGGTCTCTTCCCCCTAACAACCCAACCAACCTATTTACTGAAACAACATACTGCTCGTTGCGTGGCCTACACTACGAGCAGTCTGTTGATGGGTACCTTGACGGAGCGAGTGCTGCCGGCTGAGTGGTCCGTGACCAGCAACAGCCGCCTCTAAATAGAGTGGCCCCACCGATGCAGTTCACTGGCGCGTCTCATGGCTGTACTCCAGGTATTGACCAAACTCATTGCATAGCTTCCGGCTGACGCTTTCTCAATGGGGCGAAGTGGACATTAATCTATCTAAACTTAGAGCTGCAGGCCGTTCTTCTACAGAAATAGGAGACAATAAACTGTACGACGCCTCCACACACACACCATTGAACATTCCTGGCACGTATGGCGATGTTTTTGTCATGAATTGTCGCAGTAACTGGTAAGAAGGAATAGATGGGGACTTTGAGTGATAAAAAGATGATAAAGGCAGATGTGACAGCGGTCTGCCGAACGTCGTTGACGAGCACAAACATCTCTCCTGTATATTCCGGGACTCTCGTATTACAGCATTTTTAAAAATCCGCAAGCTTCCTTTTTACTGCCTGTTTGTCCCATATATCTCGTCATTGATCATTGTTGATAACTAAAATTCCATGACCGCATATCTCGAAAAGTCTTTGTATAGTAATCGATTCTATTACTGACATAGTCTTTTTTCTATTCTTGCTTCTATGGAAAGAAGATAGGTTGGTTCAAGGGAACGCGAAGCGCTGAGAGCGAAGGACATGGCCTACAAGTCTATGGGGGCCGACAGTGGAAGAATGTTTACTTGTTTCTCTGGTCACTACAGTCAACTCGATGGATGGTCTCTCCTCGTACCGATCAGCAGCTATAACATAAATAAGACACGGAAATAACAAGGACTTTCGACAGCCGGTTATAGAGACTTTCGTGTTCAAATACATTTGTTACATTTTTTTTAATTTCTCAGTTGCTCACACAACGTGAGTCAATTGTTAAAATTAGATTACATGTTGTAACCTCCCCACAAAATAAAATAATATGAATAATATTCACAGTGTAGCCTCCCAACAGTAAAAAATATAACCATAACATTGACATTTAGCGTAATCTACGAACAGATAAATTCCCTAACCTACTAATAATACAAAGTGACTAGCCTCTCAATTAAGCTTTCTGGCAGATTTTAAATGACGTTATAAGTCGTCGAATACGTTTCTCCATGTTCGCAAAATAACAGTTCTGTCTCAGAATATAAAAACATTTTCTGTGTAACTTCTGCGTAACTTCAACGAGTATACCAAATTAATTTGTTAACAAGTTCGTCAGGAATGCATAGTAACCAATTGTTGCTGTCAGGGTGAGAGCGGCGAAACAGAAAAGTTATTGCGTACAGTGTAATGGTTTCTGATTGTAACATTATTCCTATCTTGCCAAAGGTGTTTAATTTCTTTCCACACGTTGTCTTTGCTCTACTCTTGTGCTATGTCTCGTAATGATGCCGAAATAAAATTTTCGAATGAAACTTGTTGAATATACATGACGCTGAAATTTGCTTGGCAAAAGTTGGTTGCGAAGTCTTGCTGATTGTTGCTGAGAGAACGGGACAGTGCGTCTGCTACAACATTTTGTGTACCGGGAATGTGAACAATTGTAAAATTAAATTCCTGTAAATAAAGTTTCCATCTGCTTAACCTGTCATGTGTAAATTTAGCTGAAAGTAGAAACTGTATAGCTATATGATCTGTGTAAACGGTAGTATGTCTTCCATAAAGAAAATGCCTAAATCTCGTGAATGCCCATACAACACGCCTAAAGCTGTTAGAACTGTCGGTGGCAATGGAAAAATTTCTGGTAGGATCTGGGTGTGACAAAAATGGTGCGTTCAACAAAGCTTGTTTCAGATTGACAAATTCAGACTGCGCTTGGCTATCCCAGGACCAAATAGTGTTTTTACCCGTCAGTTGGCATAATCTAGGGGTGTCTAAAGCAGAGTAATGAATAAATTTACGGAAAAAGTTAATTAACCCCAGAAAGCTGCGTAGTTGTTTCTTCGTCGTTGGAACAGTAATGTCACGTAAAGCTTGAAGCTTTTCCGGGTCAGGCGCAATGCCTTCTGCTGAAATTACATGTCCAAGAAATCTTACAGAAGTCTTGCCAAAGTGTGATTTGCTAAGATTAATTGTGAGTCCTTGTGCACGAAAAGTTTGCAACAGTTGTTCAAGAATCAGATTGTGTTCAGACAAGTTAGCTTCTGCGATAAGGATGTCGTCTACATATGTAGTGATTCTGTCGGAAGTATAGTATTCAAACCGCGAATAAATGCTTCTGAAGAAATTGTTAAACCGAAAGGTAATTTGCAAAATTGATATCAATCACCAAAACAGAGAAAAGCTGTGTACTTTCTGCAGTTCGGATGGAGCTGAATTTGCCAAAATCCCGATTTCAAATCTAATGTGGAATAAACAGCAGTACCATGAAATTTCTGTAGAAGTTCTTCTAGTGTTTGTGGGCGCTCTGTTTCATTAATAATAATGTCATTGATGTGACGTGAATCAAGTACGAGGCGAAGTGATCCATCTTTTTCTTAACAATATGGAGCGGGTTTATGTACGGACTAACTGCCGGTTCAATAATACCTTGGTCAAGCATAGCTTGCAATTCTTTCTTAACTTGTTCTCTGTGAATATAAGGAATAGGGTAATGTTTGGCTTTAAATGTGTCGTGCTGTTTAACTTGAAATTCATACATGAAACCTGACATAGTAGCATGGATGTTGTCAAAAACTGGAGCTTGCTGTAAAAGAATTTTGCGTAGTTGCGTACGTTCGTCGTCTGTATTTGCACGACTCTGTTTAACCGCAGCAGAAATCATTTGTATAACGTCACATTCGGCTTCGTCTGGTGTATTAGAGTTGTGTACGTACGTATCTGTGAACAATGTGCAATGACAACCCGTGTTACGCGATGTAGAAAACACCTCTGTTCGATTAATTGCCCGTTCATCTGCAGATAAAGCGTGCTGAAATTCTAATGCCAGTTGTACATTCTCATCCTTTAACATTAAATAGGAATTTTGAAAGTCAATAATTGCGTCATGTTGTACCAGAAAATTCGTACCTAAAGTAACTTCTGTTGTCAATAAGGGAACAATCCAAAAATTTGAGTGAAACGTATGACCTGCAATACAAAATGATAAGTGTGTCTGTAACTTTACATCTACTCCTATACTACATACTGCTCCTTTTACTTTAGTTCTGCCTAAAGGTAACGTAGGATAAATATTCTCTTTGTTACGTTCGTTGAAGGTTTCATCATTTATAACTGACATAGGTGATCCAGAAACGATTACTGCTGAAAATCTGGATGATCCAATCTTTACTTTAATGACAGGGTGGGAAATGGTTTTTTGAATAACTGGTTTTTCATGCAAAAGAGTGTCTCGAATGTCGTCAAAAGTAATAACATTTTCGTGAACAAGATTCTCTGTGTCAAAAGTATTGCTTGCGTTGCTGTAAGATGCAACCTGTACTGTATGTAGTCAAATTGTTTTTGACGTACTGTTATTTGCGGGAGGATGCTGTAGCATTCCAACTATTTGTACTTTTCTGCTATTTCGTCCTGACGCATTAGGTTCGGGATGATACCTACTGTCTGGTTCATTCATGATAATCTGTTGTTACGGATCATTCTGCTGCTGGTAAGACCGACTATTACGCTGAAAACTGTGGTCATTACTTTTACGTCTGTCATAATAATCACTGCTATACGGCGCATTGCGATACGAGCTGAAATGGTGTGTTTTCTGTATGTAGTGATTTCCTTGTTGGTGGGCGTTAGTATTTGGTGGAGCCGACGCTATACGTGTAGGCGGTGAAACATTAAAGCTTGGTTGACCTTGCAAACCACATTGTTGGTTAGGTATGTTAACCGGCTGGTTTTGTTGCTGTTGTGGGGAAAAGCGTCTATTGTTACCAAAATGTGTTTCCTGTTGCTGATAAATTTGAGGATACTGATGATTAAAATTTTGTCTGTTATTAAAGTTCTGGTGGTTATCGTTCCTGGAGCGTCTATTACCTTTGCTATTGAAATAGCGTGGCTGATCGTAATTACTGTATGTTGGTTGGCCTTGGTTATCATGTGAAAAATTTTTGTTTATGAAAGAATAATCTGACTGCTGAACTTCCAAAAGCTGTAACAGATCTCTAAATGCCGAAATATTTTCTTTCTGCAGTCCTGTTAAAAGTGATACTCTTAACGATCGTGGCAATTTAGAAATACATAATTGGATAATTGCTGATTCACTGTATGGCTCACTTAAGTATTGGTTTTGTTGTACCATGTGTTCAAAAAATTGCGTGACAGTGAGAAAATTTGAGTTCTCTTAATTCGGTAAGCTAATTAATTGATCCTTGATTCCGCGCTGTGTCGTCTTCGACCAATACGCTGGCAGAAAAGCAATCTGAAATTTTTCTACCGAATAACACTGTCTCGCGATCGGTCTCATACGATTGCCAGTTCGCCTTCCAAAAAACTGCAAATAAATTCAAGTTTGTGTGTTACGGGCCAAGTTGGTGGAAAAGCAAAGCTAAATTGTTGTATCCAATCCAAGAGGTGAATCTGCGTTCTGTCATTCTTAAATACCTTAAATCTTCTCACGGATAGAAAGTGCTTATAATCAAAATTATCGTCTCTGTATGTCTGAGCAGGTTCAGGATTCTATGATAATCTGTTTGTCTGTGACTGTTCGGAATCTAAGTCATGTATACTCTAAATTACCTAAATTACATTGGCTGTGTGAATGTGACAAATGTTCACAATGTGGCGTATGCTCTGACGTGTTAGAGGCTGAAACATTTTTCATTTCTGTCACTTTATAAAGGAGTAAATGTATAGAGGAGCGGTAGTTAGTATGTACAATTCTTTGAATAGGTTTCTCATGAATTTACATCACAAAAGAGTCTTGTTACATGCTTCTGCTCTCTAACAAATTCCTGTCGGTTTGTGGAGTTACTGCAAAATATGATACCGTATGACGGAAAAGAGTCACGGTAAGCATAAGATGCCAGGTTTTTATCTCTCTATTGTCACCCATTCTAAGAAAATGCGATTAAATTTCCTTTAAACATCGCTTAAAATTATGGTCATGTACCTGAAAACCATATCAAATGTTTGTAGACTTATCGTTGGCTGAGACAAGAAATCGATGACTGAGTGGATTGATGCAGTTTACACTGACGGTCAGTAAACCTGTTAAAAGGCAAATATGTACAAAGGCCATGTGACATATCTATTATGAGTAGCCAAGAGCAGTATGTCAGCCAATTAAAGACATTTTCGCACACCACTGTTTTCTGTTTATTTTTACACTTCTAAGTGTGTATTGTGGTTTGTGTTTTGTAGTGTCGTCAACATGACATTGCCACTGATTTGTCTCTGATCTACACTTCTTTTAATTTTAGTTAGCCGTATGTATGTAATTCTATGTAATACTGTGTAAGAGTAGTGAAATAATAATGGAAAGGTACTTTTTTTGGTGGGAGAGGAGGAAGACATAACGAGTGTCATAAGTATACAGTAGTGTGATGGAGTGTGAGTTGGAGGAGAAGGTAAGGAACAAGAAGAAGTTAAATTGGGGGGTGGGGATTGAGAGAGGATGAAGGATTGAAAAGGCTCATTTCTTTGTCCTGTAATTTCTTCAGTTATTTTATATAGTGTCTGGTTTCCAATATTTATTTCGTCATTGAGCAACTGTTTATTTTGTGTTACTGATTTGTATATTTAGAAATTTTCTTGGAAAGAGGGGAATTGTCTGTCTTTACAGATTCTTACGGTGTTCATTTCTCTTTCGATATTTTTTGATTTATGGTATTCTTGTTTTAGATGCTCTGCAAATGTTGAATGGTTTGTACCATATTTAAATCTTCTGACATGTTCTTTATATCTTGTCTCTAATGTCCTGCCAGTCATTCCAATGCATATTTTTCAGAATATCGTCAGCTGTGTAAAACATGAAAAATGCGTAGTACTGCAGAGCAACTAAAATTTAGATTACAAGTATCAGTGCGTCATGAAGAAAAACACCAAAGACTTGCTAGCAGTCGCCATTTCCCGATGTAGCGGACAAACCAAGAGGAAATCACCGTAAGTGGAAACTGGTTTTCGATTTTAAAGACACAGACCACAGATGATGCTTTACCTCAATGAAGCGAAACGCGTCTAGAGTAAAAAACACGCATTTTCTTGTAATTGCAACGACAGAACGAAAATCCCCTCGGATATTGTAAAGCAACTACGGACAATATGGACACACAAACGAACAATTTATCTTACAATCAAATCTTGAAACAAATATTGAAGAGCGTAATCATACATTTCAATCTACAGGATGTTTTCGTAAGAGGGTGCAAAAATGTAACAGGACGTAGAGAATACTTCACTGAAAAATTTGAGGACAGGCATCTGGGGTGGGAGAAGCCACCTCAAGGAGATATGGAAGTAATCTCTACAGCTTTGTCTAGCTTTACTGTTTTCCTGTTTATTTGCAACTAAAATGCGTGCCAGTTTACACATAATACACTGTTTATTTACATGTGCATTGTTTATTTCCTGCAAAGAAAGAAGGTGGTAGAGCCGGATTACTAGGAAGTCACGCTGCAGGTTTAGTTGACTTTACTTGTCCACGAGGTGGCTCTGTTCTACCTGAGCTGTTGGAGAACGTACCGTTGGCTGCTCGTGAGAGGATGTGCGTTCAACTCCATGGTGCACCGACTCGCCTCAGTGGGATGTCGTCCACCATCTCAGTGCTGCATTTGAAGGGGAGACCCTATTAGAAGGCCTGCGAGATCACCTCACCAGAATCCCCTTGATCATTTTCTATTGGGATATCTACAGTCACATGTATATGAGACTCCAGTGGATACGGAGATGGAATTAGTTGCCAGAATTATAGCTGCCTGTGGTGTGATTTGAAGCACTACAGGGATGTGTGACAGGGTGTATCAGAAACTTCTTAGCCGATGACGTGCTTGCATTCGGGTTGACAGGCATTAATTTCAGAACATTTTGTAGGATACAGTACAAATGCTATGTTCATTGTGTCAATGATGGTATTTACAGTTAACTGTAACTAATGTAAATAAAAAAGTACGGAGTAATGTAAATTTATCCCTATTATCTCCTTAAGCTGCCTTTTCCGACCTCAAGTTGTTCAGTGGAGCGTCCTCTATGTCCTGATAAACTTTTGCACGGACTTGCGGAAAGGCCCTGTATATCATTATTTCATTATTTTGATGTAGATCTGCAGACATTCTACTTAATTACACTACTGGCTATTAAAATTGCTACACCACGAAGATGACGTGCTACAGACGTGAAATTTAACTGACAGGAAGAAGATGCTGTGATATGCAAATGTTTAGCTTTTCATAGCATTCACACAAGGTTGGCGCCGGAAGCGACACCTACAACGTGCTGACATGAGGAAAGTTTGCAACCGATTTCTCATACACAAACAGCAGTTGACCGCCGTTGCCCGGTGAAACGTTGTTGTGATGCCTCGTGTAAGGAGGAGAAATGCTTACCACCACGTTTCCGACTTTGAAGATCGGATTGTAGCCTACCGGGATTGCGGTTTATCGTGTCGCGACATTGCTGCTCGCGTTGGTCGAGATCCAACGACTGTTAGGAGAATATGAAATCGGTGGGTTCAGGAGGGTAATACGGAACGTCGTGCTGTATCGCAACGGCCTCGTATCACTAGCAGTCGATATGACATGCATCTTATCCGCATGACTGTAACGGATCGTGCAGCCACGTCTCGATCCCTGAGTCAACAGATGGGGACGTTTGCCAGACAACAACCATCTGCACGAACAGTTCGACGACGTTTGCCGGCCGGTGTGGCCGTGCGGTTCTAGGCGCTTCAGTCTGGAACCGCGTGAACGCTACGGTCGCAGGTTCGAATCCTGCCTCGGACATGGATGTGTGTGATGTCCTTAGGCTAGTTAGGTTTAAGTGGTTATAAGTTCTAGGGAACTGATGACCAAAGATGTTCAGTCCCATAGTGCTCGGAGCCATTTGAACCAAGCCATTTTGACGACGTTTGCAGCAGCATGAACTATCAGCTCGGAGACCATGGCTGCGGTTACCCTTGACGCTGCATCACAGAGAGGAGCGCATGTGATGGTGTACTCAACGACGAACCTGGGTGCACGAATAGCAAAACGTCATATTTTCGGCTGAATCCAGATTCTGTTTACAGCATCACGATGCTCACATTCGTGTCTGGCGACATCACTGTGAACGCACATTGGAAGCGTGTATTCCTCATTGCCATACTGCCGTATCACCCGGTGTGATCGTATGGGGTGCCATTGGTTACACATCTCGGTCACCTGTTGTTCGCATTGACGGCACTTTGAACAGTGGACGTTACATTTCAGATGCGTTACGACCCCTGGCTCTATCGCTTATTCGATCCCTGGGCACTGATTTCTCAGGATCTATGCACCAAAATTGCGTGAAAATGTAATCACATGTCAGTTGTAGTACAATAATTATATTTGTCCAATGTATACCCGTTTATCATCTGCATTTCTTATTGGTGTAGCAATTTTAATGGCCAGTAGTGTATTTTTTTTCATACAGAGAAACTGTGAAGTGTATGTACACACGCAAGCATCGAAAAAATTTCCAAAGCTGCTTGGGTTTCTGACGGCTCCTGTGTGATTCCGCAATAAAAGATCCTAGTTGTCAGGGCGTCCGTGCTTCAAATGCGGTCACAGCTGTTCTGACATAGTAATTCGCATTTCTTCTACTTGAAACTAGCCAAACGAGGGGATGACTCCCAGTACGATGCCACCAGAGATGATTCTTCTGATCAGTTTTCTTTCAACCTTATCAAAAAGTACCAATTTACACACAGTAACAATCTGACCAGTTTAGTTAGCACGTATCAGGTAAACTAAGCTCTCCCGACAAACTACACAAGGGCGCTCAGGGATTGGATACAATTCACGTTGTAGCTTTCTTGTTGCGTGGTGACGCGGCCAACTAAACTGTTGCTGCGTTTCCAAACTCAGTGCAAGGAAGGGCAGAGCTGAACGTCCGGTTTATGTTGATGTTATTAAAGGTGTAACAACACTTTGGGTGAACGAGAGTGGCGACGAAAGAAGGCCGTGAACGCAATAAATACGCTCCTGGAAATGGAAAAAAGAACACATTGACACCGGTGTGTCAGACCCACCATACTTGCTCCGGACACTGCGAGAGGGCTGTACAAGCAATGATCACACGCACGGCACAGCGGACACACCAGGAACCGCGGTGTTGGCCGTCGAATGGCGCTAGCTGCGCAGCATTTGTGCACCGCCGCCGTCAGTGTCAGCCAGTTTGCCGTCGCATACGGAGCTCCATCGCAGTCTTTAACACTGGTAGCATGCCGCGACAGCGTGGACGTGAACCGTATGTGCAGTTGACGGACTTTGAGCGAGGGTGTATAGTGGGCATGCGGGAGGTCGGGTGGACGTACCGCCGAATTGCTCAACACGTGGGGCGTGAGGTCTCCACAGTACATCGATGTTGTCGCCAGTGGTCGGCGGAAGGTGCACGTGCCCGTCGACCTGGGACCGGACCGCAGCGACGCACGGATGCACGCCAAGACCGTAGGATCCTACGCAGTGCCGTAGGGGACCGCACCGCCACTTCCCAGCAAATTAGGAACACTGTTGCTCCTGGGGTATCGGCGAGGACCATTCGCAACCGTCTCCATGAAGCTGGGCTACGGTCCCGCACACCGTTAGGCCGTCTTCCGCTCACGTCCCAACATCGTGCAGCCCGCCTCCAGTGGTGTCGCGACAGGCGTGACTGGAGGGACGAATGGAGACGTGTCGTCTTCAGCGATGAGAGTCGCTTCTGCCTTGGTGCCAATGATGGTCGTATGCGTGTTAGACGCCGTGCAGGTGAGCGCCACAATCAGGACTGCATACGACCGAGGGACACAGGGCCAACACCCGGCATCATGGTGTGGGGAGCGACCTCCTACACTGGCCGTACACCTCTGGTGATCGTCGAGGGGACACTGAATAGTGCACGGTACATCCAAACCGTCATCGAACCCATCGTTCTTCCATTCCTAGACCGGCAAGGGAACTTGCTGTTCCAACAGGACAATGCACGTCCGCATGTATCCCGTGCCACCCAACGTGCTCTAGAAGGTGTAAGTCAACTACCCTGGCCAGCAAGATCTCCGGATCTGTCCCCCATTGAGCATGTTTGGGACTGGATGAAGCGTCGTCTCACGCGGTCTGCACGTCCAGCACGAACGCTGGTCCAACTGAGGCGCCAGGTGGAAATGGCATGGCAAGCCATTCCACAGGACTACATCCAGCATCTCTACGATCGTCTCCATGGGAGAATAGCAGCCTGCATTGCTGCGAAAGGTGGATATACACTGTACTAGTGCCGACATTGTGCATGCTCTGTTGCCTGTGTCTATGTGCCTGTGGTTCTGTCAGTGTGATCATGTGGTGTATCTGACCCCAGGAATGTGTCAATAAAGTTTCCCCTTCCTGGGACAATGAATTCACGGTGTTCTTATTTCAATTTCCAGGAGTGTAGATCCTTCCGGTAACCGGTAGTTAGCAGTGACTTGGAGAAACTTCAGCAAACCTATATCAGCACTGCCGCTTAGGGGTCTGATTCATGTTTTAACTACTCCACCACCTAGCTTCGTTTTTAGAGTTAAATTTAGTGAAAGTGAGTTAAGGCTAACAAAGAAATTTTACGCACACATAGACCTATCCAATGATTTGAATTAGTACTTCAGATCGAATCTTGATTTTGGACTCATGCTGCATAGCGTTTAACAATAAATTACGAGACAGTGAAGCTTTGACCAGCGTCGACAGAAGGCCTCGATTTGTTTCCCGTTATGAACAAAATGATTTTTAAAGCGGAATTGCACGTGCTTATTCGACCGAACGGTTCCATATTAGTCTAGCGTGATACATATTTCATCGGTATGTATGGACAGCGATAGGAAAACACGTAGCTAGGTCACAACCACCCACAGCAAGCAACATACACTCGCAAGCGACAACATCGACAAGGCACTGCAAGCAGCAAGACAACCGCTGCTGCTCTTACAACCAGACGCGGCTGAAATAAGGTAAACGCCAACAATAACCAGTACTAAGCAGCGGTAGCTCTCAGCACGGGGCCATTACGCTACTCACTCACTGCTGCAATACTGCTAATCTTCCTGTTTTACTATCCCGTTAATACCTATGGGTAGGACGAATATCGCACTAGACTAATTTGGAATCGAAAGAGAACGTTAAATTCCGCTTTAAAGATAATTTTGTTCCTAACGGGAAACAAACCGACGTTTTGCTCTAGTAATACATTTGGCCTCGTTAATGTAACTTGCTTTTTGTTGACATTTCGAATAACCAAGACGAGAAAGATGTGATGTGAAAAGGCTGCTTTCGTAATCCATTTAATTCCGCTTTTACTGTATTTGTACCGATAGCAAATAAAGCTGGAACTCCGAAACAAAAAAAAATGCTTGTTTACTTGCTGCTACTGTTTCCTGTTCGTCACATTTTCAGCTCGTATGCACAACATTTTTAATGTTAACATTTCGAAAAACCTTACATACGTGTTCTTCGCTAGCACATAAATGTGTGCAAAGAAGGAAAGCGCAAGGCATGCTAACGTATCTTGGGCACGTCAATAAAGTGAAAGATCGTTGAAATGTTAGAGACAGAACTACATAGAATGCAGATGTGTACCTCCATGCAGAATAGCTTTCCTGTTTTATTACACTCTTAGTGAATTAGTTTCACTGGGTTTACACATCTTCTCATTTTGAAATCCTACCTGTTCAGTGTGTGGCCAATAATAGCAATTTACAACTTTAAAAAAGTTATTTTTTTAATCTTCCAGCATTGTATAATGTTATAAATGTGATTAATGATCTCAAACGCTTAAGACTCGATAAAATGAATATTTTACTTTAAGAAGTATGCACGTATGTTTTTTAGTAATGATAGCATAACCTGTGAAAGATGCAGGCCTACCTTTCCAACAGCAGCCTATTTGCTTCTTTCCCCAGAATACTTCACGCCTGTAGCTCTGTCAATTTTTCAGGAATAATCAAACATAGCACGATTAGAATGTACGTCTACTTTGATCATCTGCTTGATTTTGCTGTTGAATTTCATTTTGAGGTTTTCAAAGTATATAATGCCCATACCATGCTTTGTGAAATAACAATAGTTAGTTATTTAGTACGTTAGTTTCATGTTCCATTTATCATTTGCATGACAAATCGTAATGATGTGAAACGAGTCATTATATACTGAAATCAACTTCTTGGATAAATATTCCACAACGCTGATCATTTATTAGTTTTTTTCGTTCTTTAATTAAAGACAGAGGGATGTTAGTCTATATGAAGATGGTATCTGTACAGATCTTGCAGCTCTCGAAGAATGAAATTAGAATGAAATCCAGACCTTTAGCTGCTTACAGGCGTTGATAAATATCAACGGGGACAGTTGAAAAATGTGTGCCTCAACCGGTACTCGAACCCGGGACTTCCTGCTTACATGTAAGAAAGAGGTCCCGGGTTCGAGTCTCGGTCGGTACATACATTTTTCAACTGTTCCTGTTGATATTTGTCAACGCCTGCAAGCAGCTAAAGGTCTGGATTTCATTATAATTTCAGATATTATTCTGTAATCCCTACCCACCATCATTTATGCATTACAATAATAGATAATGTTTTGGGAAACAAGAGTAGTTGTCAAAGAGAAACGTTTTCAGTTTAGTTTCCAATTTTACTTTGCTGTGTGTCAGGCACTTTATATCACTGAGTAACTGACCAAAACGTTTTTAGCAGCGCTGTGAACCCCTGTTTGACCTACAGACAACCTTAATGTGGCGTAATGAATATCATTTTTGTGGATATGTACATCATTCTTCCTGTTGAAGTGCAGGGGATTGTTTACAACAAACGCTATGAGGAAATAACTATACCGTGAAACGGATAGACTGCTACTCATACGCCGAGCAGCAGGAAGGCACGACGAATAGAGCGTTCATAAGTTTTAAGCCAAATCCTTCTTCAGAAAAGAAGCAAAGCACACATATACATTCGTACAATCACACACGCAAAACTCACACGCAGATGACTGCTGTCTCCGGCTGTTTTAGAGGGAGAAAATGTGAACAATGAATGATTATAGGTGGAGGAATTCCTAAATGTTGGAGCATTTATAATTTGCAAGGCAATGAAAACCACAGGTAAGAAGAGAAAGAACGGATATTGAGTAAAGTGTAGGTTGACTCTTACACAGAAACCAGCCACTTTTTAAAAAGCTATCTACTTATTTAAACAGTCCTTTTAACTGTTTAGAACCGATAGTTACATCTTTAGACGGCTAGTTCACGTTTTACGTTACATTTCGTGTTTTGTTTCCCCACCTGACGAAACTTCCTTGGGGGTGGCGATGCCCTACAACCAAAACAAGATGTGGGGCAACGTAGTTTTAATTGTAATTGTGCCTCACGACGATTTTAAGTGACGTAAACAAATTATTTTTATTAAATGGAAGATGTTTCGGTTACTTACAATCAAGAACCCACGCCATTACGTTCCAGTGCAGGTTACTTATCATCTTGCAACATCCAAAACTGTACAATGCACTTCTTTGTGTATATATATGCACATAATTTAACACACCACACACACACTTAGAATTTACGTGACATGGAGGTATTCAAACAAAGATCGCGATATTACAACCATAACAATGCCAAAGACATTCACTGTTCAATTGCTATGTCACGATACTTACTATTTGCACTGAAAGAGAACTGATTAAAATTAAGATTAAAAAATGAAGCATCAGTTATGAAGTGTTACTGCAGTGTTATTATGTAAATATTTTGGTATACGTTGGAACAAAAGTAAATGATAAGGACCACACGTACATAAATAAATCTTACAACCATGGACATATTATGGCATACGTTGAAAGCACAGTAAATGGGTTGGGATGGATGTCCATATAGAAATATTACAAATAGTACAAAAGTACAGTTTTTTTATTTTTTACTTTAAATTGGAAAGCAGGTGAATGAAATTTTGAAGAAAGTATGCATTTGCTAACTCGGTTTGTTCATTGAGAAGATTTTGTGGTTGTGCTTTTATGTACATATGTTTCAATCTCCTCATCAAATTCGTAAGGCTGCCTTTCTCAGCATGGTGCAATACTTGTACATGGTCTTCAGTGTTCTTTATAGCATGACTGCTGGTAGTTGTGTGCATGGCAAATGTGGATTTTGAAATGTTGTTCAAACGTATGGCATCCATATACTCTTTGAACCGTGTCTAAATCCTTTTTCCAGTTTGTCCTATATAGTAAGAAGGGCAACTTTGACAGCTGAGTTTGTATATGCCAAATTTTTTGTATGCGGGGTTGTTATTTTTTAAGTTGTAAACTAGCCGGGAAAGGTCAACTAGCCTGGCTGTCCACTATCGTTCAGCCGTACAACGAATTCACCTCAGCCAGTACCAGTACTGAGCAGCCTAATTAGTTCGCCTAAATACGTACAACGCTACAAACCTCCACTTAACGTCGCACATTAACTCGCTAACTTGGCACCAAATTTTACACATTTACGTAAAATAATAAATACATACATAACCTGATAAGTAGAACACCCTACTTGCATTTCAGAACAATAGCGTAAGTATCTTTTTGGTGGTGTATGAAACCTCCTAGGTTATGTTATATTCTCAGTTTAAAATTTTTAAATGTAACACAAATTACAGAATTATGTCTTATCCATTAAATGCCAAAATAAACATATAGATTTAAAGAAACTCTTGAATTATTCCTTTCTTTTCAAAAGCTTTTTGCGCTTATGTGCTCATTTGATAGCACCTTTTACTTTGACCATTGCATTACAGCACTCAACTTTCACAGACACAGCACACGACCGGTGCTGTCGCATCAATTTAGATAGTTTGCAGTCCAGCTGCCTATGCAAAAATTCATGATGCATTTATCCACGTACTGTGCCGAAACATGCGTCAGTTCGCGGTCACTGTCAGTGGCGAGTGCGCACAGCTGTCTAAATACGATTGTGGCATGGTTGCCACTAATCATATCACCATACATCACCCACTTAACGTCCTCCTCAGTGGGATCGGTTCATTCAGAAAGAGGATAGCATCAATAAAACTGATTTATGTCACAAGCAAAACACTTGATTTGGCGCGACATTTCAGTCACTCTGTCTATGTTCCCACGAGCAAACATGTCTTTCGTGTTATGAAATCTTTTGAACACAATAAACCAACTTACATTTTACCGTTTCTCTGTAGTTTCACCGCATCTGATTAGATACTTTAGAACTAATTCTACCGTGTGCAGAATCACCCATTTAACTTTCCTTTCAACTCCACAGATAACTGCATTCTAAATTCACAAATTTTGTATATGCAAAATAAAACGCTTATTCATAAAATTATTCCCTTAAACATATCACGAAAGTTGACCCCAAATTTGATATACCAATCTCTTCAAAACCCTTCCCAAATAACATACATCATAGAATTAACCAGTTAATATATAAAATTAACTGATTAATATACCCCAAAAAATTACCTCAAATTTTCCATGTAACTACATGTTTTACTCCCTCAAGCAATTAAAATTTTAATGAGGCCTGCTGATCTCCACACACCAAGTTTTGTGCGAACAAACAACAATTACAGATAAACTATACATATTACACGAGAAACCCATCCAAAATACTACAAGTAACATATTTAAATAATCCTTTAAAATTTTCCCCTAAATCTTATGTACAATACGATTTATATTTCATTCTAACGCATATGAAGAGAATAATAACATTCTGTCGACTTCCTCTCACCAAGATTTGTGCGGCTATGATCAACATTCTCTTTGCACTAGAAGTTGTTTCCGTACTTTATTAATTACATATTAAATTCACCATATTTACCATTTACACAAAACAAAAATAATATCTTACATACTACACATGAAATTACACTTATAGCAACACACTTTTTTTATTACAAATGCCGTTTTTCTTTTACCATGTACAACTTTGCCCCGTTGCCTCTTACATTTATCCTGACAGTGTCACTTTCTTTTGAATCTCACTTTCTTGCGTTTCTTCGCATGCCAAAATTCGAGTCTTTTTTCCTCGTTCATCAACCGACCCTTACGTTTACAGATAATATTTGTGACTACTGTTGGCACAGCACTTTTTGATTCGAGAAACTACACTATCTTTCTTCATCAGTATCGATCACTTCACTTACGGGCAGCACATTTTTAATTTGACTGATCTCCAAACGCTGCTCTCTCAAAAATAATTTTCGTTATTCCTTCCTTTCTCCTCTGTATTTATGGTACACATTATAATATGAGACCAACCCCTCACTTTCATTATCCATTCCTAGATTCTGCCGACCTACCTGCAGTTCACCTGTAGGGTTAAAATCATCCTCTAAATCCGTCATTTCATCATACTCGGGCAAGCATCAAATGTACTGTTCCCTGCAACATTCTCACAATTAACCACACTACGTAAAACTTCGTCTCCCTTACACAAAACCTCAGTCATTTCCACCAAATCACTACAAAGATATCCCAATTACTCTATTAACATCCACCGGCTACTGATATGCTTCTTTACAACATCCATTACGTCCGTTGATACATTTTGAATTCACCATCAATAACTCCGGTACACCACATAAACTGCCGCTACCACACCGTTCCACATTAGAATTCATAATGCACTCGAATTGCACCAAACTCAGTTCTTCCTCTGTCTCCGTTACATTTTCTCTCCTCTCAGAGGCCTCAGCCACTTTATGCTGTACGTACCGTCTAACACATTTTCACGTTCATCTTTCCACGTCTGTTCATAATTCATACGTTCTTCAAGAGCCATTCGTGGAAACAAATAAATTCACAAACTCCTTCCTCCGAGGCATATAAGTCAGTATCTCAACTTTCGCAACTCCAGTTTCTAAGACGTCACTTTTTCTTGCCCTTAACAATAAATCAACTACTTCCAGCGGTGTATAACATAATCCATCACCAGCAGACAACACTATTGTTACGCCACCTTCAAAAATACCTTCAAATACTTGCGCCGATATCCCACAAAATTCACCTCCAGTTGACGAGGCTACAGCTTCGCACCGTTTGGTCACTCCAGTGGGATGAAATCATCATCACAAATCTGCAAATAGGAAACTCTTTATTAATAAATGGCTCCATGCTCTGATGTCAAGAGACCCTAATGTGTGGTGTTGTTAAAGCCGGATCGAAGCTCTACTACTGGAATTGCTGCAGTCTCATCTGAAATGTTCGGCTGTAGCTCTCCAAGACTACAAGGGTTGTTGAGACACACCTCAGACTTGAGGACTGCACACACAAAGCAATCATACACTTACAGGTCAAGTGAACTGGGTGGCCAGCTAGTGCCTAACAACTCTGTCAAACGTGAAGATTATATGAATGAGTTCGAAGGTTAGACAGGCTGTATGGCCAGTTTATCCATCCTGTTGGATGTAACTGTAGGTCTTTCATCCTCTGTCAATGCTGCCACAGACGGTTTCAAAATGTGGCGATGTAACGCGCTGATGTCAGCGTCCGACACAAGAAGATGGGACGCATTATTAAGCAACGTGCAGACGCTGTACACCAATACCTAGCATTCCGATCATGCAATGGTGTTTCGTGGAAGTTATGTGGATTCTCTCCTGCCCAGATCCTGTGATTTTGAGAGACGACACGACCACTGAGGCGCAACCAGGCTTCATCAGATGTAAAGAACAGACCCGTGTCCAAGCCATTCATTGTTATCTCATTGAACAGCCACTCACAAATCTGGAGGCGCCGATGAACACTTGCTGGATTTAATGCATGGCACAGACATTCGGTAAGGATACATGTACAGGTCCTGGTGGAGTATAGTCGGCTATATCGGTGTGATAAGCCGGCCTCTTGAGACAGGCCTCAGGTTGATTCGGCAGGAATCACTTTTTGATGAATTGCAGCCACATTTTCTGGTATGCGGGGGTGTTTCGTAATGCTTTTATGACTTGTACAAAACAGATCCTGTCTGACGCCACTTTCAGGAAAAGCATTGCCTGACACTCGTTGCTGGCACTTTGACATCATTAAACTTGTCAGCAACAACAGAGCACTGTGTTTCTAGGCCTTTGTTGTCACGTAACTTTTAACAATGAACATTCGTTGCTGCACTGTGAGTGTCATAGTCCTCTTCGCACTGCTCCACTCACATTGACATTATCCACACTGCGCTCTGAACTGGTGTGGATCACGTTGTGGGCGTATACATAGGTGTGCGTCATGGGCTGACGTTATTTGTATGCATTCACCTCCAACCGTAGCCATTCACCCAGGCCGCATTAATTGGCCCCACCCTGTGTTATTTAAACAATTATTTATTCCTTCTTGATAGAACCGTCTTTTGTTTCTCTTACCAGCTGTGCTAACATGTGCGACTGGCCACTTTTAAATTAGCACAGTTTGATAACAGCGCGTGTAATAAACATTTAAATAAAGTTAGTAACAGAACACACTTATGCTCGTAAATTAAGGATAATGCTGATACATGGTGAAACAGCGCTCTGGTGGGCGGTTTGCGGGTTTAAATCACCTCGGGGTATGACCGTATGGTGCATTTGACCTGCGGTCGGCGCACGGTGGCGCAGGCAGCAGTCCATATACGCAGAGTTGTGTTGGTGCACGTCAGAGTACGGTGCAGCGAGTAAGTGTACACACGTTTTCAGACGTGCTAATGGTGACTGTGTGTTGAAAGTGGCTCAAAGAACATATATTGATGAGGTTATGAGGGGTAGAATAATAGGGCGACTGGAGGCTAGTCAAACACAGCAGGTCGTAGCACGGGCCCTTTGTGTGCCACAAAGTGTGATCTCAAGATTATATCAACTACTGTAGCAGACAGGAAACGTGTCCAGGCGCTACAGTACGGGACGTCCACAGTGTACAACACCACAAGAACACCGACATCTCACCATCAGGGTTCGCAGACGGCTACGGAGTACTGCAGGTAGCCTTGCTCGGGACCTTACCGCAGCCACTGGAACAGCTGTCCCCAGACACACAGTCTTAAGACGACGGAACAGACATGGTTTATTCGCCCGGTGACCTGCAAGGTGCATTCCACTGACCCCTGGTCACAGGAGAGCCCGTAAAGCCTGGTGTCAAGAACACAGTACGTGCTCATTCGAACAGTGGTCCCAGGTTGTGTTCACGGACGAGTCCAGGTACAGTGTGAACAGTGATTCTCGCCGGGTTTCCATCTGTCGTGAACCAGGAACCAGATACCAACTCTTTAATATCCTTGAAAGGGAGCTGTATGGAGGTCGTGATTTAATGGTGTGGGGAGGTACTATGATTGGTGCACGTAAACCCCTGCATGTCTTTGACAGAGGAAGTGTAACAGGTCAGGTGTATCAGGACGTCATTTTGCACCAGTATGTCCGCCTTTTCAAGGGTGTAGTTGGTCCCACCTTCCTCATGACGGATGACAACGCACGGCCCCACCGAGCTGCCATCATGGAGGAGTTCCTTTGAAAAAGAAGATATCAGGCGAATGGAGTGGTCTGCCTGTTCTCAGACCTAAACCCCATCGAGCACGTCTGGGATGCACTCGGTCAACTTATCGCTGCACGTCTTCAAACCCCTAAGACACTTTAGGAGCTCCGACAGGAACTGGTGCAAGAATGGGAGGCTATACCCCAGCAGCTGCTCGGCCACCTGATCCAGAGTATGCCAACCCGTTGTGCGGCCTGTGTACGTGTGCATGGTGATCATATCCCATATTGATGGCGGGGTGCCGGCCAGAGTGGCCGAGCGGTTTTGGCGCTACAGCCCGGAGCTGCGCGACCGCTACGGTCGCAGGCTCGAATCCTGCCTCGGGCATGGATGTGTGTGATGTCGTCAGGTGAGTTAGGTTTAAGTAGTTCTAAGTTCTAGGCGACTGATGACCTCAGAAGTTAAGTGCCATAGTGCTCAGAGCCATTTGATGTCGGGGTACATGCGCAGGAAACAGTGGCGTTTTGCAGCACGTGTGTTTCCGGACGGTTTACTCAACTTATCACCAATACCGTGGGCTTACAGATCTGTGTCGTGTGTTTTCCCTACGTGCCTATGCTATTAGCGCCAGTTTTTTGTAGTGCCAAGTTGTGTGGCACCACATTATGCAATTATCCTTAATTTATGAGCATGACTGTAGTAAATCGTGCGTTAAATAAGTACACAAGTATGACAATATGTGAGGTATTCATGCTGTACTCTCTGGCTGTGAAAATGTTCTGACAAACATGTACGTAACAAAAAACTCATAAAAAGACGTCATACGTCAATACAAAAGATAGGTACAGAGGAATGGCTTTCAGGAACGATAGCTATCGTACAATAGTGTCGTCTGAGGTATCAAATGCTTGAATCGCATGAAGAGCTTAAAATTTCTGAATTCAGAGATTCATTTTGAAAATATTTATTCTCTGTGAAATATTATTTCCGTAGTTTTAAAGACATTTAAATGTTATTGTGCCACTGGACGCACCTCATTTATCAGAGATCGCAAGTATATTTAGATTTACAATAATATTTGGCTGTAAATCATTATAGACTCTGAGAGAGTTGTAAGAAGCGGTCTTCCAGCTTGTCTGACACTCCGCCATTTTTTGGAGCATTGTCTCCTGTACAAAGGCCTTGCGACTGACAGCCGTCCAGATTTCCAGCGTTAGGATATAACCATATCCAGTGACACTGCTGCTCTCTGTACCAGGCTAGCCGGATCCGATCAGTTAGCCAAGATGGGCGCGGTGCAGCCTGTGCCGTGGGACCACTAGCGTTCGCTTGTGCGAAAAATTCACCTTACCCTGGGCGGCCTATCAGATCGCCTAAATACCAATCGCCATAACAATGGGTACATCTTTTATCACAGGGCAGCATTTTTACGAGGAGGTGAGTCCTGCAGTGAGTCCCTTTAAGTGTAAAGTCACTGGTAAACGCTATGAGACTGTTTTTCACACCGACATCATTCCAACTCCTCAACGGTGTGGATGTGTGGGTAGGATCATTTTTATCAAAATGACTTATCTCTGCGCACTGCACAGTAAGTCAAGAAGCTGCTGCAGAGGCGTTCTAGAAATCAGCCTTTATTTAGCTAAAGCTTGGCAGTCTAGATTACCTGATTTCAATCTGTGTGATTTCTGGCCGTGGTCTTATCTGAAAGATGTTGCAATAAGTGCTCCAGTTACGAACGTAGCTGAATTGGACGCACACGTTGCGTAATGGATTCTGGAAGTGACCCCTGAGACACTTCCATTTGTTACGGGTCACGCTGTTTTTCGATTTCAAATTGTGGAAGAAAACGGTGGATAGCACTGAAGTTATCTTGTGCCAGTCTCACAACAATTAGAAACCGATGTCATTTTGCTTTTTTTATGCAGTTTTTGTTCTCAGGACAATTAAAAACAGATTTATTTCCAATCGATGCTGTTTGACTTTGCTGTGGTGGATAGGCGTACATAAGAGTGCAGTAGCTGTCGTCTACCAAACTTGTGCAGTCATGCACATTGCACAGTATGGATGGTGTAAGGTGCAACTCAGGCCATAGCCATAAATACATTGCGATTCATTAGCCTTTTATAGCTGACCCCACTTACGTTAAGCCACTTACAGCGGTAGTTTTTAGTGAAATTTTGTTTAAGTTATTGTTTCCCAAGACGTTTCGTCCTACGTCAGCAATATCCCGTACAAATTTGACGCCCTTCTGAGCAGTTGTTCCCTTTCTAGAGTGTTTCGAAACTCCAACTATATGGACACACTATACTTATGTCGTGACATGGAACTGTGGCACTAGTTCATAGTTCAGGCAGTCGATCCACCCAGTTCCACTTTGTACTTACAGTGCATTTGTTTGATTAAATAACCCACTACGATAACTGTTAAACAGTAAACCATGAGATGCCAACAGGCATTGGCTGGCTGCTGGTGTTGCCACTCTGGGGTGGACACCTCGGGTGATGAGTCAAAGGCAGCAGCAAGACCCACCGCACAGCGGCGTGGTAGAGTACGACCAGATATGACAGATGCGCTACGTCAGGGTTCACTCGGACTGCAGGTGGCTGTGTCCGTCGAATACAGAACACCAACTTATCGCTGATACCCCTTATATCTGAAGTGTCGTGTAAAGTAATGTGAATATAGCAAACAGCATCAAATCCATCATTTTCACGCAAGTACGCCGTCAAAAGCAGTCATTTTCATATCAAAACCAGCCAATTGTATTTGTCGAAGTCAGTTAGGATATATCGAAATAATCGAATTTTGTGTTGAAATCATTTGCATGCCGAAACTATAAATTTTGTCTTGGAGTTAGTTAGTTTTATATGAAAGCAGTGAATTTTCTATCAGTAATACTGCCAAAGATACCAGCAGAAAAAATAACTGCAATTATGATATCTGACTTACAATTAGGCACATGTTAAGTAATAATATTAGTTGCTAATCTTGAATGTATACAAAATTTGTGCAGTCATTGCAACGTTGCTGGTTGGGGGAACAGCAATCTGTTTTCTGCACTAATTCATTTGGATTTCTTACCGTCAACTGCGCTATGGTAACGGAGATTATATTTGCTTTACAATCTAGCATCTTACCAGTTGAGCTATAACTTCCACACATATTTAGAGTACTTGTGGAAATGTTGTATCTCTTCACAGGTGAGCAGTGAAAGTTATTACTATGTGATTATTAGCATCAAGTTTCTTTGATCACTCGTCAATAATATTTTCATATTTCAATATTTTTTCCAAATTTTTACTCATTTTTACAGACAAGAATATTTGTGATCTTATTGTTTAGCCCACTAGGTTTCTTTAGTATCCATCAGTGATTCAGATTCCTCTAACAAGCCAGAGAGAATTTAGAATTTACTTGCAAGATCGCTTGTTCTTCTATTCATCCAGACGTCAACGAAGAAAAAAAGCTTTGTCAACACACAATTATAACTCGTTATATACAGTGAAACACGTATGGATTGCAGATGAGGTCAAGATATCTTAAATACAGTTTTATGCCTACTGATTCCTGCAAATAATCGACCGGTGACCACCTAACAACGATGATATCCATTTGCACTTTCTCATATATTAACAACACACAGAACACATTTCAACTACGGCTACCAAAGCTTCATACATACAGTAAAGTTACAAGATGCATCTAACAGGTGCAAGTAACATTCAGAAGGCTGATCAGCTGCAGCTGTCGTAGCTTCTCACATACACTAAAGATCCAGGTTGTATGTCACTGATGAGAATAATGTTCAAAAACTGACTTTATCCTTTAGTGAACCTTTAATCGCCCTCCCCCCCCCCCTCCCAATCGAGGATAGGCTGAGGGGTAGGGTTAAGAGATGGATCCAGGTGTGATAGATTCAGAGGTTGATACACTGCTATAACCTGGATAGTGTTCAGAGGTGAATCCGGTAGCGGTAGGTTGGGGTAGTGACCAAAGGTGGATCCACCAGCATTAGGCCTGAAAGTGCACTAGGTGCTTATGAAGGAGAAAGTCGGTTTAAGCGACACACCACACATAGGAATACAATATTGCGATGGATAATATCTAAAAACATAAATGTCTCGAGCAGACTACAGCCATTCCAAGGATTCTGTTTTGCAATATGTCTACTATGATTGGGGCAACAACGACACACGAAATCTCACTGATGTGAAAGCTCAACTTCCAGACAATCAACACTGAGAAAAGGTGATAAACTATTTTCTGTCTGAAACTGCGTGGCAGATTAAAACTGTGTGCCGGACCGAGACTCGAACTCGGGACCTTTGCCTTTTGCGGGCAAGTCTGCTTAGTTTTAATTATTTAATCTGGAAATCTGTTTCACAAAGCCATACAGTTGGTGTACCTGTATGAAAAACGCATTCTGGACATTTAGTATGGAGGAAACATGAGCACATGTTAGGTAAGGCTTGGTGTCTAAATGAGCTGCGTCCTCGTCTATCTAATCTATCTGATAAGGATCCCATACCGCACAGCAGTAGACTAGACGATATCAATGGTTCGTATATCTTCTGTTTTGCAGTCCTTGGTCAAATGAGGCGGACACTGTTGCGCGGGACGTGGTAGCTCGTCTTGGAGCACAAACACACACACACACACACACACACACACACACACACACACACACACACACACACAAGTGCTCTATGCATTTTGTGAGGACATCATGTAACAAGGCAAATCACCATCACCAAAGAAAAACATTGCAGATACATGTGGCTTTGTTCCAAATATCGCATTACTGCACAAGGCACTTTAACGAACCAATATGTAACGAAAAAAGGTCAGAAAAAAGAAGACATATTTCTCGCGAAATGTATACAACGAGGACTGCAACACCATCACATGTATGGCGCAGCGATCGTAGGGCAGGTAAGGGCATGTACGGAGACATACAGACAATCGTTTTCCCTCAGTCAGTAAGTCGTAGTGGAATAGGAAAGAAAACTGATACTGCT
This sequence comes from Schistocerca gregaria, assembly GCF_023897955.1. Classification (NCBI taxonomy): domain Eukaryota; kingdom Metazoa; phylum Arthropoda; class Insecta; order Orthoptera; family Acrididae; genus Schistocerca; species Schistocerca gregaria. Next base: position 949,335,141 of record NC_064922.1, read on the forward strand.
GCTGCATTATACCCTCAGCCATTCACTCAAAGCACCTTGTAGAATATCCCATTGGATGTACAGGGGGTTGCAACGCCATCAGGATACAGAGAAAGGTATGAATAAAACTGCACATAGGATCGATGATTCATGAAAGTACTGGATGTAAATATATGTAACGTATATAATATCTCACGTAGAATGTTTACGTGTTTTAGAAGAACCAGGTGCATGAAGAGCTTCGATGTTATACTCATAAGGAAATTCAGTTCTTCATCTAAAGAATATACAGCTTGACAAATGCCTCTTCAACTAATGACATTCTGCCACACACGTCTCGACAAATTACAGCTAATATGAATGAAGGATCTGAATAACGGTCCTGTATGCATGTGAATTACGAATGAAGTACTCTCATTGTTCTGAGTAATACCGTGAATAGATGCAAACTTTGGTCTACTGAATCCACTTTTCCACACAACTGCATCTACATATACAGGGTGGTCCATTGATCGTAAGCGGCGGAAATATCTCACGTCATAAGCGTCAAACGAAAAAAACCGCAAGAACGAAACTTGTCTAGCCTGAAGGGGGAAACCAGATGGAGCTATGGTCGGGCAGCTAGATGGTGCTGCCATATGTCAAACGGATATCAACTGCGTTTTTTTTTTTTTTTTTAAACAGGAACCCCCATTTTTATTACATATTCGTGTAGTACGTAAAGAAATGTGAATGTTTTAGTTGGACCACTTTTTTAGCTTTGTGACAGATGGCGCTGTAATAGTCACAAACATATAGCTCACAATTTTAGACGAACAGTTGGTAACAGGTAGGTTTCGTAAATTAAAATACAGAACGTAGGTACGTTCGAACATTTTATTTCGGTTGTTACCATGTGACACATGGACCTTTGTGAACTTATCATTTCTGAGAACGCATGCTGTTACAGCGTGATTACCTGTAAATACCACATTAATGCAATAAATGCTCAAAATGATGTCCGTCAACATCAAAGCATTTGGCAATACGTGTAACGACATTGCTCTCAACAGCGAGTAGTTCGCCTTCCGCCATGTTCGCACATGCACTGACAATGCGCTGACGCATGTTGTCAGGCGTTGTCGGTGGATCACGATAGCAAATATCCTTCAACTTTCCCCACAGAAAGAAATCCGGGGACGTTGGATCCGGTGAACGTGCGGTGCTTCGATGACCAATCCACCTGTCAAGAAATGTGCTATTCAATACCACTTCAACCGCACGCGAGCTATGTGCCGGACATCCATCATGTTGGAAGAACATCGCCATTCTGTCATGCATTGAAACATCTTGTAGTAACATCGGTAGATCATAACGTAGGAAATCAGCATACATTACACCATTTAGATTGCCATCGATAAAATTGGGGCCAATTATCCTTCCTCCCATAATGCAGCACCATACATTAACCCGCTAAGGTCGCTGATGTTTTACGTTCCGCGGCCATCGTGGATTTTCCGTTGCCCAATAGTGCATATTATGCCGGTTTACGTTACCGCAGTTGGTGAATGACGCTTCGTCGCTAAATTTCTCTTGTGCCCTGTGGCAGAACTGTACACGACGTTCAAAGTCGTCGCCATGCAATTCGTGGTGCATAGAAATATGGTACGGGAGCAATCGATGTTGATGTAGCATTCTCAACACCAGCATTTTTGAGATTCTCGATTCTCACGCAATTTGTCTGCTACTGATGTGCGGATTAGCCGCCACAGCAGCTAAAACTCCTTAGGGCATCATCATTTGTTGGAGGTCGTGGTTGACGTTTCACATGTAGCTGAACACTTCCTGTTTCCTTAAATGACATAACTATCCGGCGAACGGTCCGGACACTTGGGTGATGTCGTCCAGGATACCGAGAAGCATACATAGCACACGCCCGTTGGGCATTTTGATCATAACAGCCATACATCAACACGATATCGACCATTCCCGCAATTGGTAAACGGTCAATTTTAACACGGGTAATGTATCATGAAGCAAATACCGTCCGCACTGGTCGAATGTTACGTGATACCACGTACTTATACGTTTGTGAATATCACAGCGCCACCTACCACAAAGTGAAAAAAGTGGTCCAACTAAAACATTCATATTTCTTTACGTACTACACGAATATGTAATAAAAATGAGTGTTCCTATTTAAAAAAAAAAAAAAACAAAACGCAGTTGATATCCGTTTGACCTATGACAGCGCCATCTAGCGGGCCAACCTTACCGCCATCTGGTTTCCCCCTTCAAGCTAGACGAATTTAGTTCTTTGTAGTTTTTTCGTTTGATGCTTATTTCGTGAGATATTTGGCCCGGACACTATCAGTGAAACACCCTGTATATTACATCAGCATATAGTGAAATGGCGTTCCCCCGGTAGGTGCTTACATATGGCTCTGAAACCTGGACATTAACAACTAAAGATATTGAAATACTGGATACGTTTGAAAGAAAGGTACTTAGACGAATTATCCGCCAAATCTGTGAACGAGGAAGATGGAGGAGGAGATAAAACCATGAGTTGTATACCATATACAAAGACCAAACCATCAGAAGGATAGCGAAATCATCCAGACTGAGGTGGGTGGGACATGTGGCTCACATGAATGATACACAAGAACCAAAAACCAAAAAGAATATTACAAGGAAAGCCAGCAGGGCAGAGAGGACGTGGGCGACCGAGAGCCAGATGGGAAGATGGAGTAATCGATGATCTTAGGAAGATGGCCTATAGAAACTGGAGAGTATTGGCAGAGGACCAAGAGAAATGGAAGGAAATTGTAGAAGAGGCCAAGGCTCATCATATACATGTAGAGCCAAGAAAGAACTAGAAGATGAACATATAGTGAAGTGGTCATTGTTTGCTAATTCATGGGCCTTGAGGAAAAAAGTGCCTTAAGCTGCTGGTGCTCCCACAAATATCATTATGCTGCAGGTCTTAAGAAAATGATGCCGTATATCGACTAGCCTTAGGTATGTTCCCATTAAAGAATTTACTTACAGGTTCCTGCAACAGATGGGTCAGATGTATGCTGTAGTACCTGATCTGTGCTTTGTCTTCAACGTCACTGTCGGTGACAGGACGTTAGCCTACAATATTCCTTAAATTTTTTACCCCTCCCTCAAAATAGTGTCCCATGTCAGTCGCCACAGAATGAGTGAGTGGTTCTTTTCCCTTGCACGAGTGAAACAATCCCTATGAATTGGCGTTATGCTGAATTTTACAAAATAGCATTCTCTTCTGACGGTCTTCTGACATCTAAGACTGAGTTCAGGCACTGTCGTATAATACGACGGTGTCCATCCGTTTGTCACACAAGACATTATGCGAATTCATATTGACATTGAATAAAAAATGCTTCTCGTGCTCTACTAAGTTTCGGTATCATTTCGGTTTCGTATCGAACGTAGGATTTGTCGTGGATGTCTAAAAATCTCAGTGCGATTCATAGACTAAGAACATGGGTTCCTGAATTTGTTTGTCACAGAGTTCTTTCAGTGACAGTAATATGGAATTAGTCAGTATAATCCGAGTGGGATATAAAAGTATCGAAAAAAGAAAACTACCATACTATTTAGCGCCACTTAGACAGGCAACACATTTCAAATAGCGCTCAGTGTGATGTGAATTTGGAAATTAATTTCTCTGTTTGTGCAAAACTACAACAGATTATAAGACATTATGAGAAAATAAGCACGCTCAAAATGATTGATAAGTAATACGAAACCACTACAGCTGTAAGCTGGCCACTACTTACAAAGATATGTGTGCATCAGGTTTCTTTTGCTCCCAATTGGGAGCCACCTTTTCCCAACTAGCTGATAATTGAATGTCCACTCCATGCGTTAGGAAATTAGAGGTGGGAAAAAGTTTCACTAGGAACCAATGTGAGGACGTGTACTCCAAGTGACATAATTATGTCACGTGATGCGTGTCACGGTCATGAGAGAATTCAATAGACACACCTAGCCGCGCGGGATAGCCGTGTGCTCTAAGGCGCCTTGCCACGGATCGCGCGGGCCCCCTACGTCGGAGGTTCGAGACCTCCCTGGGGCATGGGTGTGTGTGTGGCGTACGTTAGTTTAAGTTAGATTAAGTGTTGCGTAAGCCTAGCGACCGATGACTTTCGCTGTTTGGTCCCAAAGGAACTTACCACCACCAGGCACACCTATCTTGGTTAACCACTATATACATAAACAGAAGCGTACATTTGATGATTGCATCACAGTTGTTAATCACGGTCGGACTGTCACGCCTTGTATGTCACTACTAATGCCCCAGAATACGTTTACTGCAGTCAGCATAAAAAAAATGATTATTGTACAGATGAACTTCATTAGCATGTGGAATGCTAAAAACAACTCATTATTAGAAATATTTCTAGGGAATTAGAAAGACACTTAATAAAATAAAATATTAGACTGTTTCAACACAGGGTGCATGTTGTGTCCTCAAGCTGCAGTTCTTGTCGCTGATGGACCCGTAATATAGTAGGGCTGTCCGGAAAGTAAGTTCCGATTGACCGCGAAATGGAAACCACTTTGAAAATCAGAAATATTTTATCTGCAGCAGTTTGCTACAGCTTCCAGCGAGTGCTGTACATAGTCACCAGTCCGACTCAGACATCTGTTCTGGCGTTGTACCAAGTTTCCAGTACCCTCGTCATAGAAGGCAACCGCCTGTGCTTCCCGCCAATTCTCTACGCTCATCTGTAGCTCGTTGTCTGTGTGAAAATGTTGTCTTCATAGCCAGTAGCTAATGTGAGCAGAGGTGAAACACAGAGGGAGCCAATTACGGGCTGTAGAGTGGGTGATCAAACACTTCCCATCGAAAACGCTGTAGGAACATTTTCATTGCCCCTGCAGATTGCGACCGAGAATTGCCACAAAGCAGGAACCGTATGACAGTTCTGTAATGTAAGCTGCATACCATCAGGCGAAATCTCTCACCAGGACCTCATACTTGGCGGGAGACACTATTTTCTACGCATCTTTATGTGCTGACCATGCGCTCAGAACTGGAAAGAGCGAAGTGATGTAACCGAAAGGCATACTTGAGACACTGTTGAACACATATGCGCAAATGTTTATTATATTTTCACAGAGGTTTCCATTTCTTGACCGATAGGAACTTACTTTCCGAATATCTTTCGTACAATACGGGTGGTGGTGTGTGGTCGCTTTAACTCTGCTATGACAACCTGCTGTCTGTCATCTGTCGAGTGCGACATTTTTTGACGATTGGTGGCTGGTGCAGCCGAGAGCCCCGAAGAGGTCATCTGACCTGCTTTCTCCGATAGCGTTGCCTGTCAGCTATTGGGCACACTTATTTCCCATCCTGGATGCACCAGATGGTGTGACAAAGAGATCATTCTGCACCTCTGTCACACTCACTCACGTAGCATTGCCTCTGGTGTTGAGACGCTTCTGCCTGTGCGACACAGAGCAGCATAAGTGGCATCGTAGCGGGAGTATCGCAGCACTCGCAGTACGTTGTGGACAGAGTCCACAGGCCACGCGCGATGATAGAGTGGATAATGGAAGATTTTTTTGTTTGTTTTAAGTAAAATTCATTCTTCCTCAATTTTCTAACCACTGTCAGCAGTGATGCTAAAACCACAATTGGGGGAAAATGTTTGCAGTATACTTTTGCAATGTCTTGTGCAATTTTTTTATTATAAAATACTTGTAGTGTCTGAGTCCTATAAGGCGCCATGAGAGGCGTCCTGTTAGTGAAGCCATTGTTTTTAACTCACCATGAAGTCATTTAAAATGTTGTTGGTGGTGGTTAGCAGCGCAGGTGGGTTCGGGTAATTGTTTACGTCGTAAATTTACCGGCGTCGTGTGTGTGTGTCTACGTATTTGGATTTTCTGCCGATATTTATAAGTCCACCATACTCCTCAACGGGAGTCTTACAGTGAAGTGTTTGATGTTTTAACACACTAATAATTGTGGGATAATTTCCTTACAGTGAAACGTTATCGCATAGCAAATGCATATTTGTTGCAGTTTGCTAATTATTTAACGTGGATAGCAGCTCATTTGTTTAAACATCAGACTGTGATAATCGTGTGACATGGGATATCGGTGAAATTCTTTGAAGTATTACAGTGTGGAAATTGTTTAATATTTTTAAGTCTGGTATTTATGTGTATTTTAGGATGATGACCACAAAAACCTTAACAAAAATCGGTGACAACTCAACAAATTACCCCATAATTGTAAATAGCAGGGACTCATACATTGGAGTGCTTTCAGAAAATGCCGTTGTCTTTAACACACTGTGACTTCAGACATTGAAGTATGTCGCAATAGTTTTACTGTTTTAATTATTCAGTGTCGTATTAGTGAAACATTACGTCTCGTATTCACGTGCGGACCTGGATTGTGGTCTTGAAAAGTTGGTGTTTGGAAGAAATCGACCAAAAATTTCACAAATTACTGTAAAATTGTAATTAGCAATAAGGCGGTCATACTTACATGTGCTTACGGAACATGCTATGAGATAATTCAATTAAGAGTAATTCATCCAATAGGACAATACAACTCTTCGAATTTCCTGCGATGTTTTAGTCACATACTGTAGAATTTCCTGAAAATTTTAGTCACATACTATAATGTCAAAGTATCTTATGTAATTTCGGATAATAAATTACGATAATATTTATCACCACATTGAAGTAGGATAACTGCTGCTGGGGCGTCATGATGATGCTTTCAATAAGATGCAGAGAGCTAGAATGACGACAATCACTTAGTTTGCCTAGAGAGAGGAAGTGGATAGGAAGGGACTTGTTTTCCTGCAATTTTTGTGTGTTGCTATTGGCCTAGATCAGCGTGGGTGGGTGACCTGCTATATGGTTCCTGTACCGGCACAGGGGATGGTGATCTTCATTTTTCCTCCATTTTCTTAGTTACAAAATTGTCCTAGAGGCTTGGGCGATGGGAGGAAGGCTGGGCTTATCTTGACACGTGATTTGCATCAGATTACATCGTGACCTTGAATATATCATTCGCAATTGCCCGACTGGTGTGGTTTGGCTATCAGGTTACAAAGTGACGTGGAAAATAGCCAACTATACTACTGTTATGTTGGGCTCCCATCATTTGTTTTGAAGTAAGTTCAAATGAAATGGAAGCAGAGTTAAGGTTACTCATTTGAGCTCCTGGTCAGTAACAAGGAATACTTACTCGAGAAAAAAGAAAAGAAACGTTATTTAACACCTCAGTGATTGTCGCTGCCATGGATGGTGTAATATGACAAACGTCACACCGCCGCTATAACCTCCAGCTTGATTTCCGCTGTTATGATACGTCCATTCGTCAGAGCCAGTGGAGCAATCCCACGAATTCCTTATATTGTTGTCCTTCTGGGACCTGGGCCTCTTCTTTCTGTCACACTCTTGTCCTGAGTCCCGTCTCGTCGCCACTCATTATGAAATCTGTGCAATCGGTCGGTATCATACTGCCCCGTCTCTCATACCAATGACTGTACCTTTCTCAAAGTCCGAAAGATTAAGACAAGTAGCATGTGCGCTTTGTCTCTCCTAGGCACACTGCATTGCAGGCTCCTTCTGTAAAACTCCTCTAATTCATATCAGCGCACACTCCGCTGCAGAGTGAAAATCTCATTCTGGAAACATCCCCCAGGCTGTGGCTAAGCCATGTCTTCGCAGTATCCTTTCTTCCAGGAGTGCTGCTTCTGCTAGGTTCGCAGGAGATCTTCTGTGAAGTTTGGGAGGTCGGAGACGAGGTACTGGCAGAAGTAAAGCTGTGGGGACGGGGTGTGAGTCGTGCTTGGGTAGCTCAGATAGCCGGCACGGTAGCTCAGCGTGTTCGGTCAGAGAGCTAGTTGGCCTCTGTAATAAAAACTGAGTGGAAGGATGTGCAAACGAACTTGACCGGATGTCATGAGACGTCCGCAACGACCAAACACACACACAAAAAAAGAGAGATGGAAGAGCACTTGCCCGCGAAGGGCAAAGGCCCCGAGTTCGAGTCTCGGTCCGGCAACAGTTTAACCTGCCAGAAAGTTTCATAACAGCGCACACTGCGCTGCAGAGTGAAAATCTCAAAATCTCATGCTGGAATCATCTAACATTACACGCAGGGCAACCATCACGCACCTAAATCATTAATCATCTGTAAGAATGATTTCCTTTCTGTACTGGAAATACTGAAAATAAGCTCGCATAAGGATTAGCGTTTTATCAACGTGTGCCACATGTTTGGAAAAACACTGGAATGTCAGTCTCGTAGCCCTCAATGAAGATTTTAATGGAGTCGCGGTTTCCGTTGCCGTGACTATGTACGTATGCATTTACATCTAGGTACCCTTGATTACTGAGCACTCTTTCCGGAAATGTCATGGCAAATCATTTCCTCATGATATCAATATAGATCTGTAACAGTTGATACGTCCCCTTAGAAAAATTGTGCAAGATTGTGCTTAAACTGAAACACAATATTTTTTAGCGCAACGCAATCTGACTTTCAAAAATCCCTACGAAAGAATGGCCCTGACTAACAATAACCTATACGTTTCACAAATCACTTACCTCACAAAAATCTTCGTTACTTGAACTACTGAAATACAGCGAGCGCCATTACTGCCAGCTAAATAGAAGATTCAAACTATGGAAGTGACTAACTACTGATAGGCACAGTTAGCAAATGAAAGATTTTAATAGAGAACAAACAATGTATTTACCTTAATAGTCATAATATATATATCAGTTGATGACATCCATTCTTACAAATTTCAAAACTCCGCCATCTCTCTCCCCACGTCCACCACTGCTGGCGGCTCACCTCCAACTGCGCAACGCTACGCGCTGTTAACATCCAGCCGCCCAACGCTACAATGGCGAGTATTACAACAATGCTAACCAGCCACAGACTGCGCACAGCACAGCCAGTGATTTTTCATACAGTGCGCGCTATGTGGCGTTACCAATAAAAACCTAAACAGCCTACTTACATAGCCCCCATGCTCCCCACAAAAATTTTTACAAATTGTTTTGGGCAGTGGCCAACAACGATTTGATAAAATTTTTCATAATTACTATAACAAAGATATCAAATGCACACACTTATTGATACAATGTTGATCAGAAGCTAAAATTCTCTCACAGTCCATAAAGACAGTCCTGATCGTTCATCATAGTAAAATTGCAGTGTTTTTTTTCAAAGTCTGAGCAATAAAAGAAATTGCACTTGGAAGTAGTGGATTTCTAAGCAGTCTTGAAGAAGTAGTGCTATCCTTCCAACGGAAAGACAATGCTGACTCTTGACATGCAGACAGGTAATGGGCCACAACAGAGTCACTCGACGTTGAAGACTATCGGTAGGTAGGTCATCACAGAGCAGACCCACTGTAGTCCTGGTAGAGATTACGTATTGGTGGGCCACCAGATGTGCAGACCCATTGCAGTCCTTGTAGAAATAATGGTATAGGTGGGTCATCAAAGGTGTAGACCCACTGTAGTCCTTGTAGAGATGGCCAGCAGCCATCTGTTTGACTGTTCAGGCACACAATCACCATTGAAGAGTCTTGCGGATAATACAACAAGTCCATAACCACAACTTGTGCACTCAGAAAAATTGTTTTTGAAATGTCCTTAGAACCAGCAATGCTGTTATCCAGTCCCTTACTGAGTTATTAACACACGTGCAAACACTATCAGTCCCTACTTCTCACATATTGTCCATATACTATGACCAACAGAAACGTGTGCAGTGAAATGTAATTTACAAGTTACTTAATTTGATGAACTGGTGTCAATTACAATTTTATAACATAAGAATACAATAACAAAGGTACAAAATACATCTTTAAAGAACATAACTATACAGATAACATTTGCAGTAGTACAGGCTTTACAAGAGAATCGAAATAGCAAATACATCAGTGTTAAAAAAATTATAAGTACATACATAAAAGATCAGAATAAATTTTGAAACTTCAACTTCACACATGAGCATTAAAACAAAACAGAATAAATAATGTGTAAACATCTTTACAAAGTAAATAACATGTTATTAATGCAAATTATATTTGAGGATAACAGTATTCCTCATCATAGTGAATGTAGCTTAGTATTAGAAAAATTCTGCAACATAAGTCTTATCAGATAAACATATAAAGACAGGAAGAACATAAATACACAAGGGTACACAAACACATTGTGGGATAACACAAGGAAAGGACAGGGTTTGTTTTACTGCAGTATTTTGCAAACAAAACTTTCTTTACGTCTCGGAGATCTCCCTTCGTTCTTCATTATTTCCAAAAAGTCCTATCTATACATGATTTTTGTACTTTTTTTGTATAACTTCTCAATGCATTTCTTCCAATCCATCGCAAATCATTCTCTTATATAGGCTACCCCCTCTTAAGCTAACTTAAATCTACTGAGCTCAGATGCTTAACTAAGGGATGAGGCAATGCAGCAGCACAAAACAATTTACACAAACAGCAATGTTAAAAAATGGAAATTGGCAAAAAAAGGCAGCAATATTACAACTAATATAAGGCAATGCGCAGCAAACAAGAAAAATAAATCAGTAGCACTATGAATGGCAAACAGCCGCAGCAAATGCTATAACTTATACCTAAACATGACAAAGCTCAATCAGAAAAAATGTTACACTAAAGACAACAATGCAGATAAGGACAATGTCTATTCACATCTTAATGTCTATGCAATTAAAGTGGTGCACCACAAAAATTTATTGTAATAAAATATTACCATGTACTTGAAAAGACAATACTGTATGCAATTTCTGTGAAGGGAAATGTCTTTTGTGCTACTTCGTTTTTTTTTTAAGTACATCATAAAGTTATTATTTACTGGATCTGTAGGCATAAAATATTTATATTAGTACATCCATAAAATTTATTTTAACCAATGCTTCAGTGCAGTTAGAAACTAGATATTAAACAAAATGAGTAAATAAATGCATAAAGCAAGCCACATGGCATTTCTCTCAACTAGCAGGACAATAGCCATGAAATGTTTCTCGTCGTTTCATTAGGCATTTTAGTAAATATCAGAAATTAAGAGGTCCACAGTGTAATCATATGTTTTCAAGTTTGAGCGTGTCGTATTTGCGATGCTTTCTACAAAGGAATCTCAATAGCGAGGATAATGGCCTCTTTTTTCTCCACCTGTGCCTCTGACAGGCACACACTAATGGCTTTCTTTTGTCAGGTGGTTGTCGCGCAGCTGGGTGCCCACGACATATTACATGCAGGTGGTCACTTAACTGTCTTATCGAAATATTTACGACACCAGTTTCCGCTACAGTGGCAGTCTCATATAAAAAAAAATCACCGGTCAAGAACTTGCGTTACAAATCTGTAGAAATAAAATCATTTAAATATAATTGTGTCCAAAAATTTTTTGCCAGCATAGTGATACATTCACGCATATACACTCATTTCATAACTCTTAAAGTACGATTCTCGGTTTCCAACATTCTTTTTCACAAATCAGAGTCCCTAACCACTACTCCTTATTTCTTACCTTATTAGACATATATATATTCGTCGACACTTCTTCAATATTTCATCATAACAGATACGTAGCATAACCAAATAACTCATATAGCATCAGCTTAAACATACCTCAGCAGCATAATTCACATCGTCGTCGTAATAATAACATCATAACACCACAGTCAAATTCTCAAAATCTCTGTAGCTTCCTCCAATAATTTCAAAACCTAAAAAAAATTCTCTGCTCATGTCAAAAGTGTCATCTACCTCAAACGTACTTTAAAAATCGTGATTCCATACCAAATATGTGATTCAAAGCTCTCATAGTATCACAATGGTTCCGAAAAAATATGAACTGTTCACAAAGTACAGACAAAATATAATTTCATAAGTGTGAAGTTATCCAACGGTGCAATTATGTAAATATCTGTCACTGATGCAGTAAAATAAATGTTTGTCTCTCTCAGTTAAATGATCAGATAGCTGTGTAATTTATGTGTTAGAGAAATATGGTACCGATATGTAAAGTTGTATAAGTAAATACCATATTAGCTAGGGCTCCTTGTGCTTGCCAAACACATGGTACACAAAGTAGGCGTGTACCCCCCTGAGGATTAATAGTTTTGAAACGGGCGTATGACGTGCTGATATCATATTAGTGAGGACAGATTTTTCGGATGGAGGAGAACGGTCCAGGAGCGAGTTAACACGATGCAGTTGGCGCACTGTGCTGGTAAGGCCGTCCGGTGCTCTCTGGCTCGGCATGCAGTGGGCGAGGAATGTGCCCTGTGGACGCTCACGACTGCGTCAAATGTCAGTCATGCGAGCGCTATATCGGGCGCCCCACGTTGTGCCACGGGTACAATACAGTGCATTGCAGAGCGCGTGCTGAGTTACTGCCGCTTATTTCGACGGCGGTCATAAAATTAGAGTGTTTAAGTAACCACGTGCGCGCCACCGAACCGCCCCAGTAGTTGAGTGCGACAGAACGCTGCACCATCGCCACCGGACATCATGGTACGTCTGACGATGACTACTCTACACCGGATTATCGTGCATGCTGACTCGATTTCAGGAAACTGTGTGCTCCACAGTGTGTGTGTGTGTGTCTCCATGGCGTTTCTACTCAGTCTGATTAAGATTATTGTATGTGTGCGACCACATCAGACTTTAATGTACTCCAGCTTGCTGGGCTATAACGCTGCATTACCACGGATGCGGTGTGGTTCAGAGGCTAATTGGATAAGTATCATACGACGATTCTTGAGGTAAATACTCTGTTAGTAGTAGGATTGATTTGAGTACTGTGCTGCTTTTCTTCATATCGTAATGTTGAACTGAAATTGCCAGTCAGTAACTAGGAAATCAACGAGCCATTTAAATTCCTCCATCATCCGCTGTAGTAGTAGGCATATACAAGGTGACACTGGAAAGACTTACAGACGTTGTTCAGGAATAGCTTCTGAACATTTTGAGGTAAGAGACTGTAACACCTCCGTTTTTATCCCGGCCTGATCTGATCGAATAGCAGCCCAGTATTTATTATTAACATGACCGTGAACCTAATGGGACTGGTAATCGGAATTGACTGCTACGGAAGTTGTTACTTTTCAGTTCGTCCTTTTCAATACTATAATGTATGGTTATAAGGAACACCAACACAGTTTTACTAACTACGAACTTATATTCTTCCCAAAACAGAAAAAAGGAGACAGCCACTGCCTTCGTCATACATATCTAAATACGGCTAATCTCAGCACAGGCTTTCTTCATTTTCCATTATCGTCACACGCTAATCCATCACTGCATCCAACACTGCAATCCAAGGTTAGGCCGGCACGGCAGACGCGAAACTAAATATCGGCACTAGTAACGTCACTGATCACTTTTACAAAGATACTTCATCACTTTCCCGGTATTTATTTATTATTTAGGGGTCTAACCAGGCGATGGTGAAACCCTTCTCGGTTAAAAACCCTGTATTCCAATAATGGCCTCCACACCCACACACACACACACACACACACACACACACACCATTCCCGCCAAACACTCTGGCGCATCTAGACACTCGCTCTCGCAACACGTCACAATCGATTGATCCCCCTATCGGCCAGTGCCGAGTGTAAAGTTATAGTAACGGCCTACGGACCCCTTACAAGACCCACCGTCTCTAGCGGCTCGGTAAACGGTTAAAACAGTGCGTTATAGAGAAAATGTCGACAGTATGCGGTGTGTCTTGTTTCTACTCGCTCGCGCTTCCAGCTGTTGACAACAGTAGTAGACGTTTTACTCTTTGCCTTTAAGTCTGCATTCGGTACTGCTCGGTTCTGTCTTGGGTTCGTTTTTACAACAATGTTAGTTGTATGTTACTATACAGAAACGTATGGAGTTTGTCGATATGCACCTCGCGTGCGGGTTCGCTGAATGCAATGGGACAGCGCCTCGATGACGCTATGTTCAACCGTCCCCGCGTCGAGGCAGCCACATTGCAGTTCAGTGTTTCCGCACACGGAGCGACTCAGAAGCAACCCTTTGCCGATGTGTGTGTTTTGCCAGCGGGTCGCAGCGAATCACTTCCTGTGTAGCTAAACAGTGCCTCGCACACAGCGCGCCTGCACCGTGATTCCCGAGTCGTTCGCTTAAATGCGTTGCCAAACGGTTCCCAGACATTCGGCGCCCGCGTTGCTAAGCGATCCGAGACGCGTCGCGTCCTCGAAATCAGTTGAGTAATGGTTTAGAGAATGAGATTTTCACTCTGCAGCGGAGTGTGCGCTGATATGAAACTCCCTGGCAGATTAAAACTTTGTGCTGGACCGAGATTCGCACTCGGGACCTTTGCCTTTCGCAGGTAAGTGCTCTACCAACGGAGCTACCAAAGCACGACACACGACCCCTTCTCACAGTTTTAATTCAGCCAGTACCTCGTCTGCCACCTTCCGAACTTCGCAGAAGCTCTTCTACATACCATTTGAGTATTGGTTTACTTTAAAGGTCAACAAGAAGATTGTGAACATTACGTTTGTAAGAAAAATCGAAAAACATTCCATGATATACAACTAAAAGCCCCCAGGCTACTACAGAAGAGATGTGGCAGAGAAAGCGGGATGTGAAGTGGGAAACGAATTTCGTATGACGAGTGCCGTATTGCTTCAAATAAATTTATCGGCAACTCAGTGACAACAATTGTACAAAAAACGGTAAATGGTACCAATAGTACAAGATGAGCCAAAGAGGACTTTATCGCATTGAAGTGATATATAAATTCATGCAGAGAACATAAAGAACCGGTAATGTGTCGTTTCGGAGCAAACAACATCAAGTTTCACGTGAAAGTGTGAAGTGTTATTTTGGTTCGATGTGTGTAGAATTTGTGATGCGGCTAACATTACAACGGTAATCAATTTCTTCCCACAGTTGTCGCGCCAAGTCGGCCGTAACTTGTGCAACGGCAGCGTAGATTCGATTTTTCAGGCCGGCTAATTTGTTCGGTAGGAGAGGAAGATACACAAGGTCTTTAATGAAACTCCAGAGAAAGAACTCGACTGCGTCAAGGCTGTGGAGCGAGGTGGCCAGCGAATGGGCCTTCACAGTCAACACACCGACCTGGGTAGCGGTTATTGCGGAAATCGTGAACCTCCTTGAGGAAATGACGTGTAGCGCCGTCTTGCTGGTAGTATACCATCCAATCGCGGTCATCTTCATCGATCTGTAGTATTAAAAAAATTTCAAGCCTATAGAGATAGACAGTACCGCTGACTGTTTTTCCACGAAGAAGAAAGAGCCACTGTAACACTACGCTGGCGCTCCTGGTGGCGCAATGTCGTACTGATGCACTACATGATTTAAGATTTTTTTCTGTAGAATGACACATCTACCCGTTATGTAAGTTATCTCAATAAATTTCTATATCATTTCAAAGTTGTACAGTCCTTTTTGATTCACCCTGTATTCTCTTGTGTGACAAACCAACATCGCCACATTTCCGTGTATGTAAAACCCAGGGTACGTTATCTGGGGTTTCAAAATAAAATTAACGATGTGTTATGGCGGAAAATATTAACTGCACCTAATGACCATAGCACTGCTTAGTCGTTCTATAAACAGCTATGAATTTCGATGTACGGATCAATCCAGAACTTCCTTCGTTTTCTTTTTCGTGCGTAGTATTAATACAGAAGCATTTTTCCCTCTGAGCCTTAATCTGTGCTCGACATGCAGAGTGTAGCCAAAACAATGTCAGGTGTCCTCCACGCTTACACACGGAAACTGAAGGTTCTCATTTCAGAGCTACCCCATGTGCGGAGCCCCGTTACCAGCTAGTCGCCGGCCGCGGTGGCTGAGCGGTTCTAGGCGCTTCAGTCCGGAACCACGTGGCTGCTGCGGTCGCAGGTTCGAATCCTGCCTCGGGCGTGGATGTGTATGATGTCCTTAGGTTAGTTAGGTTTAAGTAGTTCTAAATTTAGGGGACTGATGACCTCACCTGTTAAGTCCCTTAGTGTTTAGAGCCATTTGTACCATTTGAACCAGTTAGTCAACAACTAGTTCCCGATACTCGTACATAGCCTTTCCGTTGCGTTCCTTTTCAGTTGCTCCCTGTGCCGTATTAAGAGTTGTTGCATTGCCCGGTGTCACGTGGTGCACGTTTTGTTTGTTGTATATAGCTGGCTTCTTCACTGTTACGAAATTTTTCTCACAGAAACACGGGTGACTGCAGTATCAAACCGAAAAAGTTATATAACTACGTTATCTCTCGGTAACAAGTCGCCCGAGATCACAACGAAGTATCACCAACATGATCTCGAATTTTAAGGAGAAAAATCACACTTGCGAGGTATCAGCCCGAGAAACCGAAACCACGCGAACATTTGGGCCGTAATTGTAACAGAACGCAGTGACGACCTTCTCAAAGTACAGCTCTCAAACATGCGCAAGCGCAAGTTGTCACTCGATGAGTCCCGTTAGAGCCGCTTACTGCTGGGCGCCAAGTAATGTGCAGTGGAGTAAGAGGTTTACGAAATACTGTTTTGACATTCGTAGCATACTTCATTCACTGTGTCAACAGCAACGGGAGCAGTTCCTAACCTGCAGATGGTGCCAGAGATCTTTTGGCTCTGAACATTTAGATGTTGCGGTTCACAACAGCAGCGTGACTGAATGAAACGAATGAGTGCTTCATTAAAGACGCAGCGCAGCGCCATTTAATTATTAACATTACTGCCTTGCGTTATTTTCTTTGGAGTTTAAAGCTGGCACGTTAACGTGGATTACATTTGAAGGAGATGCGTTATTATTCAGTACGATTGGCGTGGTTAAATCGTAAATGGAAAATCGTTAACTTTGCTTCATAAGAATTCTTGTTGCTTGGGTTTATTCATTCTGATTTTGAGGGGTACACGTAGCTGCAGATTTCAATATGAGAATCATCATCATCATTTTATTAGGACCTTTGTCACACTTTCAACGCGGGATGGGCCTTGTTACGATATTTGGCGATGTTAGATGCCATTTCTGGCGCCACGTTGTACCCCCTGTGACGGAATTAGTGTACCCCAGCTGTCTGCGTCTAGTGTAAGCCATGAAATAGCGCGAGTCGCGTAACTGAGGCAGGACGTGGGCACCAGCCCGGTATTCACCTAGTGGGATGTGGAAAACCGCCTAAAAACCACATCCAAGCTGGCCCTCGTCGCTAGTCCGCCAGGTGGATTCGATCCGGAGCCGGCGCGCCTACCCGAGTCCAGGAAGCAGCGCATTAGCGCTCTCGGCTAACCTGACGGGTGGAATATCAATATCAGAATGCTGAATGTATATGTACTGAGGTTCACATACTACATATATTAATTATTACTTTTGGCGTAGAATAACATGCCCTAGAGCAAGATATCAAACAACATTGGGCAGATGTGTCCAACTCCCTTCTCCTCCTTCTTCGCCTTCAAGATGCCACGAATAGGATGCCGCCGTACAGTACTTCAAACTCAGACATTAGGCGGCTGCAGTGGGGAAAAGCAATTGATAAACTGTATACGCGAAAATTTAAAAGCTGTACTTCCAGAAGGTCTTAACTGCGTAATATCAGAATTATGGCCCAGATTTCCGCGCGAAATCGATTGCTGGGGCTGAAATCTTTCAAATGTCCTTTTTTCTCCTTGAAACATGAGGTCAATTTGGTGACGGTTCTTGTCAGGAAATGTCCCCGAAGAAAATGGTTCAAATGGCTCTGAGCACTATGGGACTTAACATCTAAGGTCATCAGTCCCCTAGAACTTAGAACTACTTAAATCTAACTAACCTACATCACACACATCCATGCCCGAGGCAGGATTCGAACCTGCCACCGTAGCGGTCGCACGGTTCCAGACTGAAGCGCCTAGAAGCGCTCCACCACAACGGCCGGCTCTCCCCGAACAACCTGTAACGGTTTGTTCATCGAGTTCTGGTTCATTCTGTATTCATGTACTGTTGTGATGTGTTGCGGCTTTTTCTCCTTTTGGCTATGGCGAACTATCAGCTACGCTCTTCGTATTAGTTTACCCGCACGCATATTTGATTTCGTGTTGATAACTCGGGAGTTACCTGGCCAGGAAACACATTCTTCCTGCTTTCGTACTTCACTGAGTCTCAGTAGCCCATATCTAATGTTTCATTTATTCTTTCAGTTTGTCTACCTGCCTACTCGATTAACAGATGTAACATTCCTTTATCCAAAGCTAGACTTTTTATTTTTATAACAAAATGCTAAGTAGTCGCCGTCCGGATATCCAAATAGAGGGCGATTTTCTCTCCGGAAAACACTGGAGGACGACATTATCATAAAACCAGAGCTATATATCCTCGGGAAGTACACCGGGTGTTGTCTTGCTTTCAGCAGTCCGAAATATAAACATAGCAAGAGAACGTTAGCTAATAACGCATGGCCAGATCGGTCAGTCGGCCACACTGTTGCCCTGTAACTACAGAAAAGTCGGTACATTTCTTAGGCTCTTGTCTGACACCACTTTGATGAGGCTGCACCTACGGTACGGCTGGCTATCTGTGAATCGAGTCACTCAAGCCAACCCGTCGCAGCACACTCCACGGTTCACGTGCAGTTTTACGGCACAATTTGACTGAGAGAGAAGATACGATGATAGCTCACGCCTTGAAGCATCAAGGAATAGTTAGTTCAGTGATGGAGAGAAATGTGTGACGTTGAAACAGTGCACACGTAGAGTGCGAATTGATTACAAAAATCATACAGGTATTGAAGTCGATGTGGGTTGCAGTCTTAATCCAGAGGAGAAGAGACTTCCAAAGGCTGGAGTAACGTGAACAGCTGCATGGAAACGGACTGGAGACCACACCCAAACAACAGTGGTAACAACAACAAAAACAAGAACAATAGTAGCAGCAACATCGCCTTTCCCACCTTTGAGAATGATATACGTTTGAGAAGAATGCCAATTTGAAAAAGTGGACCACAAGCCACGGCAAACAGTAGATTCCTTTGTAATTGGCTGGTTAAGTCAGTCCAAAGTTCGGAGGGAGGTAAGTGGCTATCGCGTTTAGTAGGATTACGCATTGTGAAACTGCAGTGTTCAAAACGACCTTAGGGCAAGACTCTGAATACACGCTCTTCGGCGCTTCTATTATATTATTCTAGTCTTTGTAGACGAGCATCGGAAGATAACGTTGTAGAAAATATCACTGTGTACTCATACGGTCCCGTTTCTACGTTGCAAGGAAATCAAAGCGACTCAAAGTTTGGACGAGGGCACTAACAGTGACTTTCTACATATTTTTGCAGCACAGTAAGTTTCCAAAATTGAGTACTTACAGGGGATAGGGAAAATAATGTGAACACCAATAGTTACTTGGGAATGGTTAATTAGTAAGGGATTGGGCCCCCATAATGCAGCTGCGATTCTTCTTGGAATACTGGGATATAATGATTGTATAGTCTCCAGTGGAATGTTATGCCACTCTTCGCTCAGAACCTCTTCTACCTCCTGTAGTGACGAGGGAGGAGGAAATCTGCTCTGGAGTCTGCGCTCCAATACCTCCCACAAGGGTTCGATGACGTTCAAGGTCGGGGACTGCGCTGGTCAGGGAAGACGCTGCACCTCAGGTGCATGCTCCTCACACCACGATTTTTGTCCTGGCTGTGTGAATGGGTGCATTATCTTACTGAAATATGGCATCACTGTTGGGGAAGAACATTTGAACCATGGGGTGCACCTGGTCATATAAAATGTTCACACAATCGTTGGCTGTAACACGGCTTTCGAGAGTAATGATGGGAAGAGCAGAATACCATGATATGACTGCCCACATCATCACACTTTCACCTCCATGCTCAACCATTGGAATGAAGCAATCAGGATTCTAGGCTTCTTCTGGCGTTCTCCAGACATTAAACCCGCCCCAGTATTGGAAATAACTAAAACGTTGACTCATCGGACCATATGACGTGTTTCCACTAGTCAACCGTCCAGGATTTATGATCTTAACACCGTGTTATGTGCATCTTTGCGTTCGTTGTCCTCAGTCAAGGTTTTGGTATAGTAGCTCGCCTATGAGTATTAGCTTTATGTTGTTCTCGGCGGACAGTGTCGATAGATACGGGGTCTCGGAGATGGATATTTGAGTTCTGCAGTCAGTTTAGCCGCCGTTGTTTTGTGTTGTTTTGACACAATTCGTGTAAGCGAACGACAATCTCTGTCATTTAGTTTTCATCTACGCCCAACTATTACGTTTACACGATGATGTCTTTCTATGTTTTGTGTAGTCTGTGATGACTGTGGAAACAGTTGCTCTTGAAACGTTCAGTAAGTAGGCTGTCTTGGTTACTTATGCTCCAGATAATCGGGCCCCCATAATGTGCCCTCTTTGGAACTCTGCCAGGTCTTTCACTGCGTGTCGACCTCGGCTACTGAGTACAAATACGAAGTGTGCAGCAGTCATAAACAACCTGCACTGGTGCCTAATCCATACTGACCACCCACAGCCGAGTGCGAAAGGTGCCTTAAGTACACCACTGGCCATTAAAATTGCTACACCACGAAGATGACGTGCTACAGACGCGAAATTTAACCGACAGGAAGAAGAAGCTGTGATATGCAAATGATTAGCTTTTCACAGCATTCACACAAGGTTGGCGCCGGTGGCGACACCTACAACGTGTTGACATGAGGAAAGTTTCCAACCGATTTCTCATACACAAGCAGCAGTTGACCGGCGTTGCCTGGTGAAACGTTGTGATGTCTCGGAGTAAGGAGGAGAATTGCGTACCATCACGTTTCCGACTTTGATGAAGGTCGGATTGTAGCCTATCGCGATGCGGTTTACCGTGTCGCTACATTGCTGCACGCCTTGGTCGAGATCCAATGACTGTTAGCAGAATATGGAATCGGAGGGTTCAGGAGGGTAATACGGAACGCCGTGCTGGATCCCAACGGCCTCGTATCATCAACAGTCGAGATGACAGGCATTATATCCGAATGGCTCTAACGGATCGTGCGTTGCGCTAAAAATAGTGTGTGTCAGTTTAATGATGATCAGAATAAGTAAAGAGAGAAATGTCTGAGCACGTTCAATTTTGCTCAGCTGTTTGAAAATCAAATAACGTAAGAGGTTTACCAGCACAGTAATTCATAATTTTCGAAAGGGGACGTATCAACACACATTCCTTTCTTCGACGTTACTGCGCAGAACCTCTTTATTTATTATCTTAATAACGATGATTCTCAATTACCATGCTTTTAACATTTTAAGTATCTGATTATGCTCCCTTACTTACCTCCTCTTAAGATTACAGTGTCAGGTATCAATACCACGACGTTGGCGTTGGTTTGTGATACTGTTTTTTCCTTCTTCTATGATACGTCACCTAAACCCATCCTTCATAGAGAAGTCGGATGAGCTTCCTGCCGGAACCAGTAACGGAAATCTCTGAAAAGGGCAATCACGGAAGCTGGACAGACAAGTATAGGTACAAATTAGGAAACTGCGAGGAAACGTTGGGTAACGGAAGATACCGACGAAAGGACGAAGTACAAAAATTATTCGGAGACAGTCAGGAATGCAGCAATATAGGTCAACTGCGAATGAAATAAATATGCGTAATGGTTGCAGAACAAATGTAAAGAAATCGAAATCGAAATGGTCGTCAGAAGGACAGATTTAGCATAGAGAGAAGCCGAAACAACTTTCGTTGAATTTATGGGTATCAGTCAAATGAAAACGAGGCAGATGGAAAAAAGTAAGTAAATACTTTATTATTTCAAAAGTAGTCGTCACCTCTGTTAATATATTTTTCCCACTGTTGGAAAAGACCGTCAATTCCTTCACAGAAAAATGTTTGTGGTTGCCTACGGAACCATGGTTGCACCCAGGCGTGCACCTCTTCGTCCAAAGCAAATCGAGGGCCACCGAATATCTTTTGTCGGGGCTCTATAAACATGGAACCACGTGTTGCCGAGGTTGTTTTGACTACGCTGGGAGCCACTTTAATACGTGTTCCACACAGTCCCCTGTGACTTCCATATTTACGAAACTCTACATAAATTTATTCGCGGCCGTCAATTTGCTTCGGACGAAGAAGTGCACGCCATGGGACAACCATGGTTCCATATACAACCACAGCGTTTTCCCATCAGTTTTTTTTCCGGTTATTGTATTTAGTGCCCCATCTGGGGCGATCTGGCAGCAGCATATACGCTGCTCTTCAGCCGAAAGACTGAAATTATACAAAGACGACATTTAAAATAACAGAAAGGAGAAAATATGGTGTACATAGATATAAAAAAGGGAGTAACAATACGGAAGAGAACAGACAGAAAGGGGGCGACTGTAAAATGGAGATAAAAACTGTAAAAATTTGTACACACAAAAAAACCACACACTGGATCATAAAAGTATCGACGGACGGCATAGCACATAACAATCACTGACAGTAACAATATGTCAAAGTCCAGCACACAATTAAAATCACAACTCTCGACACACACGAGAACAGCACCAAACACAACACTGACGTAGCACACCGATGATGATGGTCAAACAGAGGATCTGCCAGGGGCATAGAGATGAACAAGAAGGGAAGAAGGGAGGGAGGGGAGGAGAGGGAGGAGGAGATGGGCAGGGGCGCACCAAAGAGGGCTGGGAAGGGACGAACTTGGGAGGAACACAGTCGAGGAGGGGGTGCAGGGACTCAGGGGGGAAAGGAGGAAAATCCGCTCTGGGAGTAGGAGGTGAGAGGAAAAAGGGGGGCCCTGGAGGGGAGGACGACGCCAGGTTACAGTTGGAAGAAAGGGTAGATGACACGGCGAACATGCGGGAAGGGGAAGTGCTGGAAATTGCCGGATGGAGGCTGTGGTGGTGAAGAGAGGGAGGGATATAGAGATAGAGACGTGACAATGGGCGGGGGTGGAGAGGAAGGAGGAAACCAGGGGGTGTGGGGGATCAAGCTGGCAGACAGTGTAAAGGATGAAGAGGTGTTAGAGGAAAAGAAGGAGGTGGGGGAAGCGGATGAGGTCATAGGGGAGTCACGCAGAGGGGAGGAAAGCAGATGTGGAAGGCAAAGCGGAGCTTGTGGCGTTATAGGATTTGGAAGGCCTTGTAATAGTGGGGGGGGGGGGGGAGGGCAGAGATCCAGGCAACACTGGCATAACAGAGGATAGAATGGATAAGGGACTTGTAGGTGTGTAGGATGGTGGAAGGATGTAATCCCCATGTCCAGCCAGACAGGAGTATCAGGAGGTAGAGGCAGGAATGGGCTTTCTGCTGGATAGTCAGGAGGTGAGAGGTCTAGGTGAGGTGAGGTGACAGTCAAGGGTGAGGCCAAGGTATCTCAGTGTGGGGGTGAGGTGGTTGGGACGTCCATAAATGATGACGTAGAAATCTGGGAGATGGAAGAAGTGGCTGATGCGGCCTATGATGATTTCCTGGGTTTTGGAGAGGTTGAGACGAAGGAACCACTCGTCAGTGTGGGTTTGGAGGGTGCATTGGGGCCATTGCAGGGTAGGATAGAGAGCCAGGAAGGCGGAGTCACCAGTAAATTGGAGGAGGTGGACAGGTGGGGGTGGCTTGGGCACATCGGCAGTGTACAGGAGATAAAGGAGAGGGGAGAGGACGGAGCCCTGGGGGACGCCAGCACTGGGATAAAAGATATGGGAGTTGGTGTTGTGGAGGGTGACACGGGAAGGACGGCGTGAGAGGAAGGAAGCAGAGAGATAAGTGTTGCCATCTGTTGCTGGGTATGGGAACTATCAAAATTGACATTGGTTTCACCCCTAAGTGACATATAGTCGTGAGACCAATGTCAATTTTGATAGTTCCCATTCCCAGCAACAGATGGCAACACTTATCTCAAAGCATTTACATTTGAGGGTTAGCCCGTTTTCTCGCGCATGTTTTCAATTCTCTTTTAAACGCTTCGAAAGAATACATTAAAGGCCTCCACGAGGGGGAGACTCTATTTGATTGGTGCAATAACAACCAAATGATTATTCGGTTTTTAGAATCTGTGAGACTGAAGATATAGCATCAGATTTTCGGAAAAAATATCATCCACACAATCCCGAAGACAACTAGTGCCAGTAAGTGCGAGGAACATGGTACGCTCAGGTGAACAGCTCATGCATCACAGCTACAGGCAAGAACAATATGCAAAAGAGTGGAAAAGGAAACTGAGGATCCTGTCGGTGTCGATCAGCTCGGTTTTAGGAAGTGGAAGCAAGGAAGAGCAAGAAACGTTCATAGGATTCGTGGCGGTAGAAAAAGCGTTTGACAATGTAAAATCGTGCAAGATGTTCGAAATCCTGAGAAACATAGGAGTAAGTTGTACGGAAAGACGTGTGATATACAAAATATGTCAAGATGAGAAAAAAGAATAGAAGACAAGAGTTCTCCGTTTAAAAAGAGTATAAGACAGGAATATAATATTTTGCCCGTCCTGCTCAGTGTATACATTAAAGAAGTAGTGATGGAAATGAATGAAAGGTTCAGAAGTGGGATTAAAATTCAGAGTGATAAGATATCAATGATAAGATTTGCTGATGACATTGTTATCCTCGGTGAAAGCGCATATGATTAACAGGGCCTTTCGAATGGAATGAACAGTCCAATATACACATAATACTGATTTATGCTAAACTGGAGACTGATGGAAGTGATGAAGAACATCAGAAAGAGATTACAAGTAAGTTATCATTAAAATTTGTGGTCAGGAAATAGATGAAGTGTGGGAATTCTGCTACCGTGGATGCAAAATAACACGTGATGGATGAAGCAAGGAGGACGTAAAAAGCACAGGCACTGGTGAAGGGGAGATTATTGGCCAAAAGAGGTCTATTAGTATTACGTCACAGGCCTTAATGCGAGGAAGAAATTTCTGAGAATGTACATTTGGAGCACAGGTTTCTATGGAAGTGATTCATGGACTACAGGAAATCGGAAAAAACAAAATCAAAGCACTTGAGACGTGCTGCTGTAGAGGATGTTGAAAATTGGTCGAACTGATAAGATAGGGGATGAAGTGATTCTCCGTTGAATCGGCGAAGAAAGGGTCATAAGGGAAACACTGACAAGAAGGGACAGGATGCTAAGATGTTAGGATGTCTGTTAAAACATCGGGAAATAAGTTCCATGCTTCTAGAGTGATTTGTAGAGGGTAAAAACTGTAGCGAAAGACAGAGATTGGGATACATCCAGCAAATAATTGAGAACGATGAGTGCAAGCACTACTCTGAAGTAAAGCGATAGGAAATTGTGGCGGGCCATCAGTCCAGGCAGAAGAATGATGGCAATAAACAACTAAATAAACCTCATGTTGCATATGATGCCGGATTGGAGATTTGTGTGAGTGTGAAAAACAGTCCGGAAACGCAGGCCGCTCGGAAAATAAAGCACATCAGTTTTCGCAAAGGCTGGGCAAGAACTGTACGGGAATGTTGTTCGTTTCACGGCTTTTATGTTTTGTATTCTGCAGGCCATTATACAAAACATAAGTGAATACACTTCGTACCAACATTGCCAGTTTCAGTCCTGTTTCATCTCCTTACTGAGCGATGGAGAAACGGTTGTTTATGTGACTCGGTACACTTTGTGATCTCTCAAATCTTATTCTCATGGTCCCTGTACGAGATAAAAGATGCATCAATCTTCGAGTCACTTTCTGTGCTTTTGATTTATTTTGTTTGTCCCATTTCATTTACCGATTCGTAGCTGCTCCACTACATTCTTAAATTACACATTGTTTAAATATTCAAGTTACTGTACATGCCAGATTTTTGGTATACTTCAGCATCATCTGCCTTCTTTGACCATTTTTGTACTGAGTTGTTATAAAAGGCAGATTTTTGGTATATGTCGGTGTCATCTTCCTTCTTTAGACTTTTCTGCATTGAGATTTTTTCGTATACATCAGTGTCATCTTCCTTCTTTACACTTTTCTGTACTGAGGTTTTTGGTGTATGTCAGCGTCATGTCGATCTTTTCACTCTTTTGTATTGAGTTGTTGTAACTCAGTACAGAAATGTCTAAAGAAAGAAGATGGCACTGATACATACCAAAAATCTGGCATTTACCAACTCAAGTGTAACAAATGCGATGCTCTGTACTTACGGCAGATCAACAGACTCTTGAAATAAGGTATAAAGAATATAAAAAACCTATAATTATGATACCAGCCATTCAATATTTGCAGAATACCTCCAACAAGAAAACCACAATCCCACCATAATTGAACAGGGCATATGCTATCCCTACAATAGAACTTCCACGTCCAAACAGCTACAACAGAGAGGAAACACATGATAAATTACCAGAAAAACACCAGCAACCAAACGTTATTTGAATTAGTAATACATATTGTAGATAAAGAGAAGCCCCCATAGACATCACAAAATAATATCACAAACTTGGTAGTATCCCCACCCTAGATCACCTAGTAAGCACCATATCAAAGGAATAATTCACAAAAAAAATCAGGTTCAAATGGCTCTGAGCACTATGGGACTTAACTTCTGAGGTCATCAGTCACCTGGAACTTATAACTACTTAAACCTAACTTAAGGACATCACACACATCCAAGCCTGAGTCAGGATTCGAATCTGCGACCGTAGCGGTCGCGCGGTTCCAGACTGTAGAACCCCATCCGGCTAACAATTTACACACACAATAGTTTGAACATGTTAGCTACCTTCAAATACACACACACAAACACTCACCTGTCGGAAAATATAAACACATACACTAGCCAAAAAATATAAACACTCGTACATACAGAGCAGCAGCAGACGATCAAGCTGCTATGATAACAAAAGACGAATGCGTCCCGAAATAGCAAAACAAAAGCACTCGAAAAGGAGAGATGGCAGTCGTTCGTCACAACACAAAACCGTGAATATATTTAGTGTCAGTGAAACTTCTGTGTGCTAAAATCCACAACATACATGTAGAAGAACAGGAAGAATGACGTAAGCAACGGAAAGTCGTGAGTAAATATAATAATTAATACTGTTTATAGAAGTAACTTGAAACATGTGAACTGTTCACGATCCTAGTAAACAAAACTGTAAGAAAAATCATTCCAGTGACTGAAGATGCTTTCAAATAAAGATAAACGCTAATGACAGAAGCTAAAGAAATGAATTAAACGCATTTCGTCTTAATAACACTTGCATTGCTATTGCAAAAAAGTATTTAATCCATATAACTTATATTTATTTATAATTTATCATTTCAAGGCAGTTTTTCAGTCTAAAATATTTCTCAGCTATTGCCTAGATTTTCAGTCGCTATAAACACTTTGGATTTTACGCACCTGTCACTAATTCTGTTGTTTCTTATTTCAGGATGACCTTCCTCCAGAACAGATACAAGGTGAGTAGAACACAAATCTTGATGAACCATCAAAATCATATTGAAATGTCACTTATCGAATTGAATTGCCGGCAAGGGGAAAAGAACCTATTATGAGAGCAGTAGCTATAACATCAATAAGAAAGAGGATCCCAAAGGACCAAATTCTACCACTACTGAATTTTAAATTTCATTTTGTTTTAAACCTCGACTTGCTTTGAGTAAACGTCCATTTTCAAGTTGCAGGCACGTACATGTAGTAATCTGCATGCACTAATGGAGGAGAAAAATAACCAGTTCTTCTTATTATATTCTTCTTATTATACAAATGGACACAAAAACTGGTCAACATATATGGATCTGACAGGTTAAGCTCGTCAAGCGTTAGAGCCGTTGACCTCCCAATCAATGAAAACGTAGCACAAAATTATCGCGCATGTCAAACTTGGAATTTAGAATCCAACTGTGGCAGTCTTCAGTCCTGTGACATCCGTTTTCAAACTGGCCAACGTCAAAGCACTTCAGCTGAAACCGTTTGATCGCTATGATCAGTCGCTGAGTTTTTTACCGTTGGGTGACGAGATGGTGTAGGAGATATCTAGAGGAGAGTATTTTCTGCAACAGCATGCGGAACCAATATATTGCTTCAGAGAAACCTTTCGGTTGGTGCAATTTACACGATAACGAATTCCACATTAACGCAAAAGTATACAACAATAGTCTGGTGATACTTTTATCTAATACTTGATGCTGAAGTCATTATAACCACCACATGTAAGTTCCCCCAAGTCTTTAGTGATTAAGAGTTGGTATGAACAGTTTTCTTCGCGGTCAAATTGAGGTTTTCCATTTCACAGAGCAAAGATTCCAATCCAATTGCTAAATTTGATTCGTAGCTTGCGATAGGAATGCTGAAATGCATTTGTCATAACGGCCCTTCGTTTTTGCTCCAGTACTGAAAAAGGCGTTCGATGCCTTCGACCACGAGAAGAAGGGCTACATCACCATAGACACGGTGCAGACCATCTTGGACATGCTGGGCATCAAGCTGGACGCGGACACGCTGCAGGAGGTCATCGACGAGCTGGATGCAGACGGTGAGCGAAAATACTACAGCATCCCGACACTTACCGGACATTAAGCACCAGATGTGAAAAAGAAGAAACATTTAATTACAGAAAACTTAAACCAGACGCTTTTATTTGAAATAGTTATTTATTGCATGAACCGTTTTTCTAATCTTCAGAGGCTCATCTTCAGCACGGTGCATACTGTAGCTATTTCAAAGTGTAATGCTCTGTGACGTGTGGGTGAAACACGCCTTTTTCACAGGGTCACCACCCAACACTACACTTTGAAATAGCTACCCTCCTACGAGTATGCGCGATAACGAATTCTACCTTAACATAAAATACACAACAAAAGTCTGGAGATACTCATATGTACCATCTGTTCCTGAAGTCATTATATCCATTATATTCCCCATGTCTTCAGTGATTAAGAGTCTGTACGAATATTTTTCTGCGCAGTCATAAGAACAACTCGTACGCACCGTTGGAGGATGAGCCTGTAAACATTCGAATACCGGTTCATGCAATAATAGCTATTTCAAAAAAGTTACTGGTTGCAGTTTTCTCTATTGATCTTGACTAGACAGTCGCGATTCCTTAAAGATCGGTAATGGATAAGCTTAAGAAGAAACAGTCTCAGCAGATAAGGACTTCAGTGTGAAAAGAATACTAAGATTTTATATTAATCTTGCAATCTTTACTGTTTGTGTTACAGTATAGTATTTTCCTATGTCCATTTGCCTAATTCAAAGAATAATCATTAGGTTGTTGCTTCTGCATAGAAATAAAATTCGTCAAATGGCTCTTCATATCAGTTACTGTTATTTATCGATGTTTAAAATTACATACGTGTTACAGTACACTATAGACCATTCCCATGTCAATACGTTCACCCTCCATGAGCTCTACAATCACGAATCCGCCAACATTGCGGACAAAACAAAGGTAACAGACAAAAGAGTGATTGAGTTCCTGAGATAATTATATTTTATAAACTTTTTGGTGTCAACAAAATGTTGTGCCCCACAAATACTCTTCGTTAAGTTTGTTATTATAAAATTTATATTTTTCTTATATGAATGTTGTGAGAGGTTAACTTGATTTCTGTTTTTATCATTGACGAATATCTCTTTAGAATCTATGAATTTTTGAACAGAATTGTAAGAAATTACTATTTAACAGAATTGCTACACATACCTTCACAACCTGACACTCAAGACTCAAAAACTGCTATCGAAAACTACACTATGATATAACTGCGTACGACTACCAGAACCACATTCATATAAGATATTTTATTCAGTATCTCCCATCTCTCAAACTGTAAACGACATGTCTAACCCACACGTGTCAGCAAACTATAAATGAAGTGTCACGTCACAGGGGATAGTGTGAGTGAAGGAGATACAGAAGGGGAGAAAGGATACCTTTGTTTGTTTGTGTGTATTTGTGTGTGTGTGTGTGTATGTGTGTGTGATACAGAGAGACATGACTTCAGACAGAAAATCACAGTGAGAGGAAATGAGACACAGGGACACACACAAAAGAGATAGTGAAGAACGAGAGAGAAAGAGAGAGAGAGAGAGAGAGAGAGAGAGAGAGAGAGAGAGAGAGAGAGAGAGAAAGAAAGAGAGGGGGAATGGAGAAGAGGTGAAGTACCGAGCTGGAAGATAATTGTGAAGTAATAGTTGAGAGAGAGAGAGATTAGATTACATTAGATTAGATTAGTACTTGTTCCATAGATCATGAATACGACACTTCGTAATGATGTGGAACGTGTCAGGTTAACAAAAGGTGCCTATACAAGATATTACATTACACAAAATATTCCATCACACTTAATATTTTTAATTTTTTTGGTGATGGTTGGGGAAGTTACCAACTTGTTGTTGTGGTCTTCTGTCCTGAGACTGGTTTGATGCAGTTCTCCATGTTAATCTATCCTGTGCCAGATCCTTATCTCACAGTACCTACTGCAACCTACATCCCTCTGAATCTCCTTGGTGTATTCATTTCTTGGTCTCCCTCTACGATTTTTACCCTCCACGCTGCCCTTCAATGCTAAATTTGTGATCCCTTGATGCCTCAGGATATGTTCTACCAAGCGATCCCTTTTTCTGGTCAAGTTGTGCCACAAACTTCTCTTCTCCCCAATCCTATTCAATACCTCCTCATTAGTTATATGATCTACCCAACTAATCTTCAACATTCTTCTGCAGCACCACATTTCGAAAGCTTCTATTCTCTTCTTATCCAAACAATTTATTGTCCATGTTTCACTTCCATACATGGCTACACTCCATACAAATACTTTCAGAAACAACTTCCTGACACTTAAATCTATACTCGATATTAACAAATTTCTCTTCTTCAGGAACGCTTTCCTTGCCATTGCCAATCTACATTTTATACCCTCTCTACTTCGATCATCATCATTAGTCATTTTGCTCCCCAAATAGCAAAACTTCTTTACTACCTTAAGTGTCTTATTTCCTAATGTAATTCCCTCAGAATCACCCGACTTAATTCGACTACATTCCGTTATCCTTGTTTTGCTTTTGTTGATGTTCATCTTATACCCTCCTTTCAAGACATTGTCCATTCCATTCAACTGCTCTTCCAAGTCCTTTGCTGTCTTTGACAGAATTACATTGTCATCAGCGAACCTCAAAGTTTTTATTTCTTCTCCCTGGATTTTAATACCTACTCCAAATTCTTCTTTTGTTTCCTTTACTGCTTGATCAATATACAGACTGAATAACATCGGGGAGAGGCTACAACTCTGTCTCACTCCCTTCCCAACCACTACTTCCCTTTCATGCCCCTCGACTCTTTTAACTGCCATCTGGTTTCTGTAGAAATTGTAAATAGCCTTTTGGTCCCTGTATTTTACCCCTGCCACCTTTAGAATTTGAAAGAGAGTATTCCAGTCAACATTGTCAAAAGCTTTCTCTAAGTCTACAAATGCTAGAAACGTAGGTTTGCCTCTCCTTAATCTTTCTTGTAAGATAAGTCGTAAGGTCAGTATTGCCTCGCGTGTTCCAACATTTCTACGGAATCCAAACTGATCTCCCCCGAGGTCGGCTTCTACCAGTTTTTCCATTAGTCTGTAAATAATTCGTGTTAGTATTTCGCAGCTGTGACTTATTAAACTGATAGTTCGGTAATTTTCACATCTGTCAGCACCTGCTTTCTTTGGGATTGGAATTATTATATTCTTCTTGAAGTCTGAGGGTATTTCGCCTGTCTCGTACATCTTGCTCACCAGATGGTAGAGTTTTGTCAGGACTGGCTCTCCCAAGGCCGTCGGTAGTTCTAATGGAATGTTGTCTACTCCCGGGGCCTTATTTCGAATCAGGTCTTTCAGTGCTCTGTCAAACTCTTCACGTAGTATCGTATCTCCCATTTCATCTTCATCTACATCCTCTTCCATTTCCATAATATTGTCCTCAAGTACATCGCCCTTGTATAGACCCTCTATATACTCCTTCCATCTTTCTGCTTTCCCCTCTTTGCTTAGAACTGGATTTCCATCTGAGCTCTTGATATTCATACAGGTGGCTCTCTTTTCTCCAAAGGTCTCTTTAATTTTCCTGTAGGCTGTATCTATCTCACCCCTAGTGAGATAAGCCTCCACATCCTTACATTTGTCCTCTAGCCATCCCTGCTTAGCCATTTTGCTCTTCCTGTCGATCTCATGTTTGAGACGTTTGTATTCCTTTTTGCCTGCTTCGTTTGCTGCCTTACTGTATCAAAAAATTCATCTAATGAGTAGAAGGAGTTGTCATTAAGAAATTCTTTTAATTTCCTTTTAAATGCTATATGGCTTTCTGTCAGACTTTTGATGCTATTAGGTAAGTGACCAAAGACTTTTGTAGCAGCATAACTTACCCCCTTGTAAGCCAAAGTTAGATTTAACCTTGAGTAGAGAAGAGAGAGAGAGAGAGAGAGAAAAGATAAGGGGGAAATAAAACAGCTCCGGCGATGAAAGAGGGAAGAGAGATGGAGATGAAGATGACAAATGGACAGAACGAGACAGATACATTATAATTTTTTTAGATAACGGTTTTCTGTTAAGGATCATGGCACTTTAATTACGCTCTGCTGAAAATATACTGAAAATATATAACATCATTTGTTCTAAAATCTAAGCACTTTTCTTATATGCTATCTGACAAGATATTCAAAATTAATATCTAGCACAGCAAGTTTGTATTCTCTATTTCCATTAATGTTGAAAAGTTTAGTTCATATCAAAGGCAAAATAATAAATATTCCAGTATTTATCTTGAAGTTGTTGCTCTTTCGTGTAGCACATAGATAAGGCGAGATATACGAACAGCTCGCTCTACAGTCTTTCTTGTACGTAGTCTTCCTACAATCCTCTTTCCTGTTGCATAATATTGATTTACTTGTTTATGAAGTCTTGCATCAACAATTTACTTCAAATGATATCACAGTTTTTGTCTATATAGCTACACATGATCAATTATAGCTAATTTAAGCAGATGTTGTTGGTCAAATGATTGAACTGTGGGAAAATAAGACTACCAATAGATTGCACAGTGGATTTTTGTCCGAATTTTCATAATCAAACGAAGAGTCGGAAGTGGACGAATGGGGTATCAAATTGACCAGTGTGAAGTCTAGTTCTGCATAAAGGGGTTTATTTGCTTGAAAGTATTCAGTGTAAATAAGAGAAACTTAATAAGTAATTTAAGGGAAATTTTTGTCGGATTTCTTAAGGGTGAGAAATGGCCAAGTGAGGTAACAAATGGGCCAGTGTGAGATATACTTTTGTTTTGTGTCTTCATTATTCTGACTTTAAAGTAGCACGCACGATTTCACTTCGTCGAGGAACTTCGTTACAGATTCCTGTGTATTTGACTTTTTGTCTTTTGTTAGGTGACGCAATACCTGCAGTGTGTCCAAGCAGGAATAGCCACTAGTCAGAGTTATGACATGAACGATCATTCTAAGCCAAAATTCTATTAAACATGGGCTCAACAATCCATGCCTTATGGGCTATGAGCACTTCTTCAAGTTCGATGCTGTGAAACAAATCTCTTCTACTGCAAACTCTTTGCATTCCACATTTTGAGAGATGTTAGTATGGACCAACAAACGAAAAAAAAAGTCTAAAGATAATGGGTTTTAAAGTGCATTCCTTGACAGCTATGTGCTCTTGTTCATCTTCGGCACTGTGAAATTCATCTCTTCTACCGAACAGGTGCCCATAGCTCTACAGATATGGATCGTAGACCCATGTTTACTCGTGGACTGGGTGTTGAGTACTCCTCATCATCATTTCATCCTCGTCATGCCCAGTATGGCATCGATTGCAATGAGACTTTCACTCGGCGGCCAAACGTCCCTAGATAGGGCCTCCCAACCAACAATGCCATACGCTAATTTCAATTCGATAAGTTATAGAGGGCAATAAGTTTTCTGGCATTTATCGATACCGAATTATGGCACCGAATTTTTTATTTTATGGAACTTTATAGTTTTCTGTGGCACAGGGGACTTAAGTAAAACAACATTTGTGAGTGTAGATCAAATATAAGGGGCTATCAAAAATTTCCGATGTATGTCGTTGCTCCAGCTTATACACAACATAGCGCGACTGCGATGCGGGTATATAAGCTTTGCACAAATTAGCGTCTCCCGCCCAGTATGAGGGCCTGGCGAAGGATTTCGCCTGAGGCTATGCAACCCACATAACATAACTGTCATGCGGTTCGTTCTACACGACAGTTCTCGTGAGACACTCTGCAGGGGCAGGGGCATTGAAGATGCTCCTGCAACGTGTTTGATCACCTACAGGCTACCCCTGAGGTTCGTCTCTGCTCAAATGAACCACTGGCTATGAAGACAATATTTTGACACAGAAAACGAGCTGCAGAATTGTCTTCTATAACGAGGAAACTGAAAAGTTGGTACAACGCTACGACAGATGTCTAAGTCTGAGCGGCGACTGTGTAGAGAAGTAGCTCGAAGGTGTAGCTAACCGTTGCAAACAAAACAGTTTTGCTTTTCTCTGTGTTTCCATTTCGCGACCTATCGTTCCTTACTTTCTGAGTAGCCCTCGTTTATTAAAACGAAATTTAAAGAAATATCCCATTGCTTGCTGTGAAACTGTTAGTTTCCGTGTTGCATACTCACGTAGTTTTCCTTAGCTGATCACTTACCTTGGTCGGTTCCACAAACGACAGCACCGCCACTCATCTTTGCTCACCCGGCACACCCCAACTACCTTGAGGGTCCGCAAAAACGCTTCCTAGGAAATTTGCGTACCAGTCCTTGTACTGTTGTAGCCGTAACAGTTTTGTATGTCCGTCCTGCAAGTATTTCCAGTAATCCAGTACGTTCATATGTGTATCTCTATATACGTAATGGACCGTCATACCAGTGATCCACACAGCTGCGTTCGTCTTATAATGCGGAAAATATGTTTCTTCTGGAAAACGTACACTGTCCAAAGATATTGCTGTATGTACAGTGCACCGCATGAACGCTATGATCTTCCTCGCCAGAGGCCTGACAGCCAACTCCTCGCTGGTGGTCGTGGGTGACACATGGGCGAATCCGCGAAATGCTTAGCGTATATTTGTCTTTCGTTGGATTACCGGTTTACAGATCTGTCGAAGAAGCAGATGGTGCATATTCTTCGATGTCGGCTCTCGGGACGTCGGTAAATGCTGCAGAACGCAACTGCGTTCAGCGATGAACGTGCGCACATACGTGAACAGGGGTGGTATATGGCCGACACTGACTGGGGGAAGATGCTATGTTGGCACTAGTTCTTCGATAATGGTCCCCGTAAGGGAGTGAGTCCTGCCGTGCCCCCGTTCTAGCATGGTATTAACATACATGGCACTCGCCTCATCTTGTCGTCGACTAAACGCCCCCTTCTTGCGCTGGTAGGGTAAGCGTACCTTAAAGAGCTGTCCAAAGCTTACACAGCACCCAAAAATCGCTTGAATCCTCATAGACAACATCTGAACTACCCAAGCACGAGTCAGGACCTGTCCTCACAGCCTTACTTCCCCCAGTAGCTCATCTCATACCTTCAAAACTTCACGAAAGCTCTGCTGCGAAGTTCCTGGAAGATAGGACGTTTTGGAGACGTAACTTAGCCACAACCTGCGGAATGTTTCCAGAATGAAATTTTCACTCTGTAGCGGAGTGTGTTAAGATATGGAACTTGTGGCAGATTAAGGCTGTGTGAGTCGTGCTTCGGTAGCTCTGTTGGTAGGACGTATGCCCGCGAAAGGCCAACGTCCCGATTTCGAGTGTCGGTCCCGTACACAGTTTTAAGCTGCCGGGAAATTTCACATCTACATCTACATCTACATCCATACTCCGCAAGCCACCTGACTGTGTGTGGCGGAGGGTACCTTGGGTATCACTATCGGTTGTCTCTTCTATTCCAGTCTCGTATTGTTCGTGGAAAGAAGGATTATCTGTATGCTTCTATGTGGTCTCTAATCTCTCTAATTTTATCCTCATGGTCTCTTCGCGAGATATACGTAGGAGGGAGCAATATACTGCTTGACTCCTCGATGAAGGTAAGCTCTCGAAACTTCAACAAAAGCCCGTACCGAGCTACTGAGCGTCTCTCCTGCAGAGTCTTCCACTGGAGTTTACCTATCATCTCCGTAACGCTTTCGCGATTACTAAATGATCCTGTAACGAAGAGGATGTGTCAACCCTATCTGGTACGAATCCCACACTGCTGAGCAGCATTCAAGCAGTGGTCGAACAAGCGTACTCTATCCTACTTCCTTTGTCTTCGGATTGCATTTCCTTAGTATTCTTCCAATGTATCTCAGTCTGCCATCTGCTTTACCGACGCTCAGCGTACACTCCGGTGCGGGGTGAAGATTTCATACTGTAACCAAACAGTGATTTGACATTCAGTACCTCAGCACTTTCGAAACAATAATGATAATTAATATTGCACCTGGTGCACTGTTAGAATGTTCCTAAGTAGCTCTACTGCATGTTACTAATCGGCGATGTTACTTTTGCTTAAAGTTATTCGTAGTATGGTGGGAGAAATTTTTCTGTATAGAGCGAGGTCAGAAAGTGAAATGACAAATAATAGTTACGATAAATATATGTCACTGTTGTTCATGGGGGACGCAGTCTTAAGTTACACATCTCAGTGGAAATTTTCTGTAGGATTTTGTCAGATAGTTATGATATTATAGAACAATGTTAAAAAATGATTACAGGGAGAACATTCTAAATGGAGGCATCTTCCATGAAATACGACAATACTACGAGGGGCAGATGCGGGCGATATTTCAGAAGAAAACGATAATTCGAGATGTAATGCAAAAACTAAAGTACGAGGAAAGAAGAACATCAGAGTATGCAACATAAACTATACATCTGCAGCTACATGAATACTCTGAAAAGTACACATAAGTGCCTGGCAGAGAGTCCGTCGAACCACCTTCACAATAATAACGTAAGATTAACGGATTCATTTTAGCTCTGATGTGGATGACCTCACACGAACCGGCCGCGGTGGCCGAGTGGTTCTAGGCACTTCAGACCGGAACCGAGCGACTGCTACGGCCGCAGGTTCGAATCCTGCCTCGGGCATGGATGTGTGTCATGTCCTATGGTTAGTTAGGTTTAAGTAGTTCTAAGTTCTAGGGGACTGATGACCTCCGATGTTAAGTCCCATAGTGCTCCGAGCCACTAAAGCAATTTTTTGACCTCACACTTATCATTAGGTAGGGTCAATTGCCAATTTTTGCATCATTCATATTTCCTTTCTAAATGGTTCTGCATTTAGTTTTGATCTTCTGATGAATTTACTAGTTGATAAGCATTATCTACAAATAACCTAAGACGGCTTCTCTGATGTGTTCTAAATCGTTTATATAGCTAAGGAACAGCAGAGGGTGTATAACACTACCTCGGAAAACGCCAGACCTGACTTCTTTTTTTACGATTGTAGGTCCGTTAGTACAAACTGTGACCTCTCTGACAGGAAATCACGAATCCAGTCGCATAACTGAGACGATATTTCATAAGCATGTAATTTGATTACAAGTCGCTTATGAGGTACAGTGTTCAAAGTCTTCTGGCAATCTAAAAGTAAGTAATCAATTGGAAATTTCTTGTCGTTAGCACTCAAAAGTTCGTGTGAGTAAAGAGATAGTTGTGTTTCACAGGAACGATGTTTTGGTAATCCGTGTGACTATGTGTCAATAGATGGTACTCAACAAAAAAAAAATGCTAAAAATCCAACACAGATGATAATGATGGTCATAATATTCCGTTCTCAAAAGCGGTGTGAAGTCGTGTTCCAGAAAACTGGTTGCACCTGTTTTTTTCCTCCATGCATTGTTTTGCCTGGATCAAAAATGTTCAAAAGTGTGAAATCTTATGGGACCTAACTGCTAAGGTCATCAGTCCCTAAGCTTACACATCACTTAACCTAAATTATCCTAAAGACAAACACGCAACCCATGCCCGAGGGAGGACTCGAACCTCCACCAAGAACAGCCTCACAGTCCACGACTGCAGCGCCTAGACCGCTCGGCTAATCCCGCGCTGCTAGACGGTTCTCTTCGAGTTAATACGTAATGTTAGAACACGATATATGCTCTAAAAAATCGTCCAAATCGACACTAATAATATGGGCTTGTAATTTCGTGGATTACTCATATTGCCTTTCTTGAATATTGTTGTGACCTGTGCAACTTTCCAGTCTTTGGGCACGGATCTTTCGTCGAGGATGGTAATTCAGGAAGCCACTTTGAGGTGAGAAAATTAGTAATAATAGCAAAATCTAGCCGAAAAAGAGTATACAGCTAGTTACGTGGAAACATAAAATAAAACGTGGACTCCGAAACACAGCGCAATCAAGAAACCACTGTCTCAGGTGAAAGAAGCAAAAAACAACTTTCAATAAAATCGCACAAACCGACCGAGAAATGACCCTCAGCTCTTCGGATCTGTAGCGTCACCCCTGCTTACCCGCTAGCCAACCAATGTTTACCTGCCAGAAACACACACACGCACACACACACACACACACACACACACACACACACGCCTGCATGATTTGTTGGTCTCGCATTAGCTAGAGTAACGGCTCAAGCGCTGCCTCCTGTGGTTGCAGGTTTGGGCCAGCTGGGCTTTGACGAGTTCGTCATCCTGGCGGCCAGGTTCCTGGTTGAGGAGGACGCGGAGGCGATGCAAGAGGAGCTGCGGGAGGCCTTCCGCCTGTACGACAAGGAGGGTGAGTTGTGAACCGCAGCGGCGCGTCCACCCTCAGGAATCAACCTAGTGTCCCAAATTTATTCTCGACGTGCAGACACTGTGTTCAAAGATTGCATTCAAATTCAAAACAGATGGACAATTGAAGGGCTTATTTCAATAGTGGTACAACTCCATTTTGTTCATTTTGAGATACTGAGTCCTAAAGTTAAATGAGCGCTGACAAATCTGCAGTTGAGATACCAGAACTATTCAAGCATATGGCTTCTTGTTAGACATGAACCTTTCCTTCTGTTTGTCTGGATCATTAATTTCAGAAGCATTATAGGCGGAAAAGTGGAGGTAGTGGACTTGTACCACTATTGAAATAAGCCCTCAATTAATTACTGAAGTATTGTGCGGAAGTCAGTCAAAAGTACTTGTTGTTTGCTACATTAGACTTTAAGTAAATCAATTACCAAATACATTTTATGTACACTGAGGAGCTATTGAAACTAGTGCACCTGCCTGATAGCGTGTAGGGCCACAGGAAGCACCCAGAACTGCCGCAACACGACATAGCATGGACTCAACTTATGTCTGAAGTAGTGCTGGAGGGAATAAACACCATGAATCCTGCAGGGCATTTCATAAACCCGTAAGAGTTCGAGTGAGTGGAGATCTCATCTGAACAGCATGTTTGAAAGGCATCCCAGATATGCTCAATAACGTTCATGTCTGGGTGGTTCGGTGGCCAGCGGAAGTGTTTATACTCAGAAGAGTAAAAAATTTGGAAATTGATGGTAAGGGCTTATGGGACCAAACTGTCGAGGACATCGGTCCCTAAGCTTACGCAATACTTAATCTAACTTAAAGTAACTTACGCTAAAGACAACACACTCACCCATGCCCGAGGGAGGAGTCGAACGTCCGACGGGAGCAGCCGGGCGAACCGTGACAAGGCGCCACAGACCGCGCGGCTCTCAGGAGAGTGTTCCCGGAGCCACTCTGTAGCAATTCTGGACGTATCGGGTGTCGCGCTGTCCTGCTGGAATTGCAAAAGTCTATCTGAATGCGCAATGGACATGAATGGATGCAGGTGATCAGACAGGATGCTTAAGTACGTGTCACCTGTCAGAGTCTTATCTACACCTATCAGGGGTCCCATATCACTCCAACTGCACGCGCTCCACACCATTACAGAGCCTCGACCAACTGGAACAGTCCCTGCTGACATGCAGGGTCCATGAATTCGTAAGGTTGTTTCCGTAGCCGTACACGTCCGATTCAATTTGAAACGAGACTTGCTCAACCAGGCTACATGTATCCAGTTATCAATAGTTCCAATTCGGTACTGAAGGGCCCAGGCGAGGCGTATAGCTTTGTGTCGTGCAGTCATCAGGGGTACACGAGTGGACCTTCGACTCGGAATACCGATATTGATGATGTTTCGTTTATCGGCTCGCACGTTGACCCTTATTGATGGCCCAGCATTGAAATCCTCATCAATTTGGCGAATGGTTGCACTTCTGTCGCGTTGAACGACTCTCTTCGGTCGTCGTTGGTCCCGTTCTTGCAGGATCTTTCTGCGGCCGCACCGATGTCAGAGATTCGATGTTTTATCGTATTCCTGATATTCACAGTAGACTCCCCACTTCATCGCTACCTGGAGATGCTGTGTCTCATTGCTCGTGCCCCGACTATAAAACCACGTTCAGACTCGCTTAAATCTTGGTAACCTGCCACTGTAGCAGCAGTAACCGATCCAACAACTGTGCCAGACACTTGTTGTCTTATGTAGGCGTTTCCGACCGCAGTGCCGTATTTTGCCTGTTTGCAAATCTGTCTCTTTGAATACGCATGTCTATACCAGTTTCTTTGGTGCTTCAGTGTGTAAGATACATGAAAATGATTTACTTTGATGTGTTGCCTGTTGACTTCCGTCTCGGGGTCTTCCGACGATATTTAACGATTTTTCTACTATTTAGTCAGCAGTTTGTCAGAGATCCACCCTCCATTGCCGGTGACGGACT
Organism: Schistocerca gregaria; assembly: GCF_023897955.1. Classification (NCBI taxonomy): domain Eukaryota; kingdom Metazoa; phylum Arthropoda; class Insecta; order Orthoptera; family Acrididae; genus Schistocerca; species Schistocerca gregaria. The sequence continues at coordinate 949,375,819 of NC_064922.1, forward strand.
GTTGGTGGACGATGAACCTTTCACAATGCCAGCGACTCATGCTGGCAAAATCAGAGCACTACACTCAGACTGAAATCTTCCTGAGAATGTAGTATGCTAGTTTCGAACATCTCTTGTCAGTTGTAGAATCAAATATTCGAAAACAGGATACAAAACGCGGCAATTTGTACCACCATGAGATGACCTTCTGTATGTGGCCTTATAATCTCTCTTCGATTTTTGCAAACAGTATTTATTACTTTTGTTACAAACGCAATGCATATTTGCTTATGCTACAATTAAAAATCAGCCAAAATTTAAAGACTTCTCTACTGCCATTCTGCTTCCCCTTCTCGTGAAAGAAGGTAATCTGTAAGTTAATTTCGGGCTTCTTCGATTGTGGTGGTCGATTATATATGTTTAGGGGTTGCAGTGGTACATCTGTTTTGGGCCGTCAGTCTCTGCACCGTTATCCTTTTCGACAATGAAATTTTCTTACCGGTAACAAGCACTTTGAACTTCTGCAAGTTTGAGAAAACTTCCAGCAGCTGGCCAGTTCGGCAACTAATTGTAGCAAGAAGCTTACGGAAGTTACTTGTGCAAGCTGACGAATTTTGCCCAAAGTCGGCTTGCCGGGGGTGTTTCTACGTCAAACAACTTTAAAAGTAGTTTTTGCAAGCGATTTTCTGAAGTTTACTTGATATTAGACACACGCGTTTAGTTAAACAGCCGGCCGGGGTGGACGAGCGGTTCTAGGCGGTACAGACTGGAAGCGCGCGAACGCTACGGTCGCAGCTTCGAATCATGCCTCGGGCATGGATGTGTGTGATGTCCTTAGGTTAGCTAGGTTTAAGTAGTTCTAAGTTCTAGGGGACTGATGACCTTAGAAGTTAAGTCCCATAGTCCTCAGAGCCATTTGAACCATTTAGTTAAACAGTTTGATGCCTAACTATTGACGATCTATAGTAGTAAATCTCGGTAGGCAGGTAAAGTACCCATCGCCAGGTGCTGTTTCTGTGATTTGCTGAACAAAGCTGTTGATGCACAAAATACTGTCAGAACGGTGCATAACATTACACGCAGTGCATTTCCCCTACGCATCGCCGTGTTCCGTCGTCAGGAAGTCCTCTTGTTTGCAGGTAACGGCTACATCACGACCGGAGTATTGAGGGAGATCCTGCGAGAGCTGGACGACAAGATCACGCAGGAAGAGCTCGACATGATGATCGAGGAAATCGATACGGACGGCTCCGGCACCGTTGATTTCGAAGGTATGGACTCTTGCGCCATTGTCGAAGTACTTACAGGAAGTTTAAGGTACATTTTGGCGATTATGATTCTGGCATTCAGGAAAATGCTAAAAACCCAATACAGATGATGATAATGATAATAATATTTGGTTCTGAATAACATTTTAAAGTTGTGTTCCAGAAAACTGGTTGCACCCGTTTTTTCCTCTAGGCGTTGTTTTGCCTCGATCACACTTCACTCACTCCAATACGTCTGTATTTGTCTTCATACGCATTTTCCATTACAGAGCAATTTTTTCCTATCTAACTGACGGAAAACTACATCTACATTAATACTTCGCAAGCCACCTGGCGGTGTGTGGCGGAGGGTACTTTGAGTACCTCTATCGGTTCTCCTTTCTATTCCAGTCTCGTATTGATCGTGGAAAGAAAGATTGTTGGTATGCCTCTGTGTGGGCTCTAATCTCTCTCATTTTATCCTAATGGTCTCTTCGCGAGACATACGTAGGAGGGAGCAATATACTGCTTGACTCCTCGGTGAAGGTATGTTCTCGAAACTTCAACAAAAGACCGTACCGAGCTACTGAGCGGTTCTCTTGCACAGTCTTCCACTGGAGCAACGCTTTCGCGAGTACTAAGTGATCCTGTAACGAACCACGCTGCTCTCCGTTGGATCTTCTCTGGTATGGATCCCACACCGGTGAACAGTATTCAAGCAGTTGGCGAACAAGTGTACTGTAACCTACTTCCATTGTTTTCGGACTGCATTTCCTTAGCCTCCTTCCAATGAATCTCAGTCTGGCGTCTGCTTTACCGACGATCAATTTTATGTGATCATTCTATTTTAAATCACTCCTAATGCCTACTCCCAGATAATTTATGGAATTAACTGCTTCCATTTGCTGACCTGCTATATTGTAGCTAAATGATAAAGGATCTTTATTTCTGTGTATTCACAGCACATTACACTTGTGTACATGGAGATTCAATTGCCATTCCCTGCACCATGCGTCAATTCGTTGCAGATCCTTCTGCATTTCAGTAAAATTTTCCATTGTTACAACATCCGCAAAAAGCCTCAGTGAACTTCCGATCTTATCCACACACACACACACACACAGATATATATATATATATATATATATATATATATATATATATATATATATATATATATATATATATGAAATGCCCTGCAGGATTCATGGTGTTTATTCCCTCCAGCACTACTTCAGACATATATATATATATATATATATATATATATATATATATATATATATATATATATATATATATATATATATTGTGAATAGCAACGGTCCTACGACACTCCTCTGTGGCACACCTGAAAGCACTCTTACGTCAGAAGACTTCTCTCCATTGAGAATGACATGTTGCGTTCTATTATCTAGGAACTCTTCAGTCCAATCACACAATTGGTCCGATAGTCCATATGCTCTAACTCTGTTGTCTCGTGGACGAATAGCGCGAGCTGGGTTTCACACGATCGTCTTTTTCGAAACCCATGCTGATTCCTACAGAGCAGATTTCTAGTCTCCAGAAAAGTCATTATACACGAGCATAATACGTGTTCCTAAATTCTACAACTGATCGACGTTAGAAACATAGGTCTATAATTCTGCACATCTGTTCGACGTCCCTTCTTGAAAACGGGGATGACCTGTGCCCTTTTCGAATCTTTTAGAACGCTACGCTCTTCTAGAGACCTACGGTACACCGCTGCAAGAAGGGGGGAAACTCTGTTTATAAGGATCATGAAGTTGGAAAATTGCTTAATTACTGAAATATTAGTAATTTCGAAGTACTATTACACTATTACACAGATTGTGCTTATTCTTTACAGCCACAGGACCTCTCTAGAATAGTGCGAATTTATACATCTACATCTACATAGATATTCTGAGAGTCATGGTACAGAGCGTAGCGCAGGGTATCCTGCAGCAATACTAGTCATTTCCTTTCCTGTTCCGCTTTCACACAGAGCGAGGGAAAACGATTGTCTGTGTGCCTCCGAATGAACCCGAAATTGCCGTATATTATCTTTGTGGAGCTTACGCGCAATGTACGTTGGCGGCAGTAGAATCAGTCAGTAAACTTCAAATACCGATTCTCTAAATTTTCTCAAAATTGTTCTTCGAAAAAACGTCGCTCTCCCTGCAGGGATTCCCATCTGAGTTCCTGAAGCATCTCCGCAAGTGGGATGAGAAGATCCGCCTTATGCAAGACACCTTTTTTCTTTTGTTTCACCCAGACATGTTTCAGCACTTTTGTGCTTTCGTCAGTGTGTTCTATTTTTATTTTTAACTTACATTATGTTATTGTTCTCTTGTTTTGGTAGCTGTTATGCTACACAATACACAACATGTCATAGTTTTGAAGTTGTGGTACGTTTTCTTGTGTTGTTGGCGAAGTAAATAGGCTCACTTCTTTGCCTGTGTTCGCGTGGCAATGCAGTTTTTCCATTACTCAAAACATAGGCGGAGTTTTCGCAGCTGTACGAATAAAGCTCTGGTCACCTTGTCCAGACCCATGTTGACTGGCTGATACTGTAATGCACACTGGTAATTGTGTTTCAGCGGTACCAGTACAGGCGCCTAACGGCAAGTAGCGACTCTAACAACGCAAATGCTGCAGCGCACAATCTGGGTATGCAAGGGTAAATAGTTTTCAGACTGCACTGCCTCAAGTATCGAAAGTTGAATTATATCCACCCTGTACAATGGGCCTCGACAAGAACATGTTACCATATGTTACTAGAAGACGCGTGACCTGAACTTTGTTGGCTCTCCGCTTCATCAAAAGAGGACGAAATACATTTCCCGAATTATTGTTTCATAAGACTACCAGCCTAGCTCTAGGTTAAAGTAATCTTAGACGTTAGAACAGGGAAATAAAGTGTACTTTAATCAGAACTCCTGTAATAATAATTTGGCTACTATTACGATGGTTTTGACGGCACTAAACACCCCAGTTCGGAATCTATGCCTTCGCCAAATATGGCAAACATGACCATGACTGGAATATTTATTTTGCTTATTGATGCTAATGCGACGAGAGATGTCTCAAAACACAAAGCATCCACTGTCATTATAGTGGCCGCCTTCTGTAGCCTCGAGGTGACATCGTTTTTCTCTTCTACTAAATTATTTCAACGGCTGCAGCCGTAGGAGCGTGCTATATAAAGGAGTGCTAGGGAACCAGTTCCTCCTGCGAGAATTAGAGGGCGGTCCTCTCATAATACCTGCCAATAACAGTCACTCTTGCCCGGCCCGGGTCCCCGCCAACGGTTCTCGAAATTGCAAACAGCGACATTTACGTCTTCCATTTTGCTGGCGTTAAACGCATTCCTCGCAGGTTCGAGACGAGTTATGTGTGCCCACAGCAAATAACGCCAGGCCAGCACGAAAAACGTTTACATCGTCTGTGTTGAAACACGTCCGAATGACGTACTTGACAAATGTGGAGCAGTTTACAGACTCGGCGTATAATTTTCCGTCAGGACAGATTGAGAACGTTGTACAGACAGCGCTAATATAATACAAAGAAGTGGACAGCGAAAGGCCCGTAAAGACCACTTGTACACAAAACGAAGTCAACACACCTTTATGGAGAAAACCTTTTACTAAGTATTAATGCTCAAAACGCAAGCTGTGGTTGTTGTGGAGTGTTTGATGGTTTGCTTTTAAGTTGGTGGCCATTCAATAAATTAATATAGCGTAAAAGGCGATGCTGAACTGAACAACTCCCCGTCTTCAAGAAGGGACTTCGAACACGTGTGTAGAACTATAGACCTATATCTCTAACGTCGATCAGTTGTAGAATTTTGGAACATGTATTATGTTCTGGCGACTAGAAATATACTCTGTACGAATCAGCATGGGTTTCGAAAAAGACGATCGTGTGAAACCCAGCTCGAGCTATTCGTCCACGAGACTCAGAGGGCCATAGACACGGGTTCACAGGTATGTGCCGTGTTTCTTGGCTTCCGCAGGGCGTTCGATACAGTTTCCCACAGTCGTTTAATGAACAAAGTAAGAGCATATGAACTATCAGACCAATTCTGTGATTGGATTGAAGAGTTCCTAGATAACAGAACGCAGCATGTCATTCTCAATAGAGAGAAGTCTTCCGGAGTAAGAGTGATTTCAGGTGTGCCGCAGGGGAGTGTCGTAGGACCGTTGCTATTCACAACATACATAAATGACCTGGTGGATAACATCGGAAGTTCACTGAGGCTTTTTGCGGATGATGTTGTGGTATATCGAGAGGTTGTAACAATGGAAAATTGTACTGAAATGCAGGAGGATCTGCAACGAATTGACGCATGATGCAGGGAATGGCAATTGAATCTCAATGTAGACAAGTGTAATGTGCTGCGAATACATAGAAAGAAAGATCCCTTATCATTTAGCTACAATATAGCAGGTCAGCAACTGGAAGCAGTTAATTCCGTAAATTATTTGGGAGTAGGCACTAGGGCTGATTTAAAATGCAATGATCTTATAAAGTTGATCGTCGGTAAGCAGATGCCAGGCTGAGATTCATTGGACGAATACTAAGGACATGTAATCCGAAAACACAGGAAGTAGGTTACAATACACGTGTTCGCCCACTGCTTGAATACTGCTCAACGGTGTGGGATCCGTACCAGATAGTGTTGATAGAAGAGATAGAGAATATCCAACGGAGAGCAGCGCGCTTCGTTACAGGATCATTTAGTAATCGCGAAAGCGTTACGGAGATGATAGATAAACTCCAGTGGAAGACTTTGCAGGAGAGACGCTCAGTTGCTCGGTACGGTCTTTTGTTGAAGTTTCGAGAACATACCTTCACCGAGGAAACAAGCAGTATATTGCTCCCTCTTACGTATATATCGCGAAGAGACCATGAGGATAAAATCAGAGAGATTACACCCCACACAGAGGCATACCGGCAATCTTTCTTTCCACCAACAATACGAGACTGGGATAGAAGGGAGAACCGATAGAGATACTCGAAGTACGCTCCGCCACACACCGTCAGTTGGCTTGCGGAGTATGGATGTAGATGTAGAACTTTGGAACATATATTAACGTCTACAGATACGTGTTATGTTAAAAAAAGGGTGAATGAATTTCCTTAGCAACAACTGCTGACGCGACAACCGTTTGATGTAATTTCTCCGTTAGTCTGACCGGCTGAGACAGGCAGTGTCAAGTAGGAACTCTTCCAATACTCAGCCGGCCACCGCACGGTGCTTGGTGCAGGGTACCCTGTCCCGCAACTTCTTTTCCAGTTCCAGCGGGGGAGAAACGACTGTCTGTCTGTCGCCGTACGACTCCTAATTTCTCGTATCCCAACATTCGTGGTCTTTGCGCGCGCTCTATGTTGGCGGCAGGAGAATCGTTCGGCAGTCAGCTTCAAATGCCGGTTGTCTAAATGTTCTCAAAAGTGTTTCTCGAAAAGAACGTCGCCCGCCTTCCAGGAATTCCGATTTGAGTTCCCGAAGCAGCTCTGTAGCGCTTACGTGTCGTTCGAACTCACCGGTGGCAAATCTAACAGCCCGCCTCTGAATTACTTCGATGACTTCCTTCAACCCGACCTGATACTGAACCCAAGCAGTTGAGCAGTACTCAAGAATAGGTCGTACTAACGTCCTATATGCGGTCTCCTTTATAGGCGAACCACTCTTTCCTAAAATTCTCCCAGTAAACCGAAATCGACATTCGCCTTGCCTGCCACAGTTCTCACATGCTCGCTCCACCTCATATTGCTTTACAATGGTTTATCCAAATATTTAAACGACTTGAACGTGTCTGGCGCGCATCGTGGTTTTCGGACAACGCGAGAACGTTAAGTCCTATTTCAGTTTGCAAGAAAGTGCCAAATAAAGTCATGAAATGTTGAAATTGGTGTATAGCGATAATGCTGTAAGTCTAAAGACTGTTTATAAGTGATATGAGCGAATTAACCATGGAAATGAGTCGTTAGAAGACGAGCAACGTTCTTCGTACATCCATAATTGAAATGGAGGACAGTTATTATCCCTTCCTTTCTGTAGTTATTAAGTATTATTTTTGTTAAGTGAAACACAAGAAAGAGTTAATATAAGAAATCTTTATATGTTAATTCGTAGGTGGCCAAAGATAAATACTAAATTATTTCTCAAATGAGCGCCAGGCTCCCTAAAAATTATTTCAAATGCTTTCGGCGAAATATAATGCAGGCTTAAGTTCAGTGACCTCGAATAAATCGTATCTTTGAAAGCATGCATTTTTGGACGAAATAAAATTAGTGAAGCTTTGCACTTTAGTTAATTGAATAACTTGAAATAATTCTTTCTGCTCCAGCTGTGGTGATATGTTACACAGAAAAATAAATCTAAAAACGCGGTGTAATGGCGGCCAATTGTTGCCAAAGATCACCGCTGCTCGTTCCGCAGACACTGAAAAAATGCTAAATAACTTCTTGCAGCTATTACTTCAGGAAGAATTGTTTGCATGGGTTCTTTAAGTATTTTCCGAAAGACCTGGAATTATCGAAGGTTACGAGTACAATATAGATGTTTTAATACAAAGAGCAACGTTCTGGACGTCCATTAACATAAAAAACAGAAGAAAACGAGCAAAAAATTACAAAAATTGATTGTTCAAGCAGGCGAATGACTGTTCGAGAGATTATCGAAGAACTTAGCATCTTGTATGGATTCGTGCAAAATCGATAAATTGCAAATGACACGAGTTAGTGCCAAATTTGTTCGCAGACAGAAAAATAATCGTGTGTCAGTTTGCACAGAATTGAAGGATCGTCTTCATTCAGATCCGTACTTCATGTCGAAAATTTTAACTGAAGATGAACCTGAGTCTGTGGGTATCACCTTAAGACGAAAATTCATTTGCGAATGGGAAACCAGTTATTCTTCTCGCCCTAAACATGTACGTCGGTCTGAAACGGATATCGAAGTCAAGCTCATTGGTTTCTTCGATACAGAGAGCATAGTGCGACGAGAAATCGTCCCAAGTGAAACAACTGTAAACGCTGAATTTTTCAAGGACGTAGTGCAACGTTTGCGAGACGATGTGCCGGGAAAAGGACCAATCCCTTCCTTCTTCTTCACAGCAACGCGTCGTTCCAGACCTCACTTTTAATTCGTGAGTTTTGCGCCGGAGAGAGTCTTCCTGTCGGCCCACGTTCGCCTCACTCACCAGATTTATCGCTATGCTACTTCTGGCTCTTCCCAGAAATTAAAACCGTGCCTTAGGGGCAATGTTTTGACACTATTTCTGGCATTGCGAGAGCCACAATAGAGCTGCTGAAAGCCCTTCCAAAAAGAAGCCTTCCAGAAATGCTTCCAGTCATCGATTCAACGTTGGGATAAGTGCATTGCTAGCTAAGGACAGCACTTTGAAGGAGATTAAATGAAATTCTGTGTAAGCTTATTACTTTGTATCTAATAAAATTATTCACCATATTTTTTATCACACCTCGTACATTGCAAACATTCGTAGAATGAAACCATAGAAGATACGTCAACAGAGAGATCAGAACCTGCTCAAAACAAGTCAAGAAAAAAGTGAAGGGATTATTTTTCCTAGGGGAGTGGAGTGCATGTGAACGGTGAAACTGGTACGTAGCTAAAATTTCTACTGAAACATTCTTCAAGTTATATATTTAGGACAGGTGCTGTAAAATAATTAAAGTATTGCAAGTGACTTCAGAAAACCGATTAGCGATTTCCAGTACATTAAAAAATAAAAGAAAAACAAATGCAAATTCAAAGAGGTAAGTGGGCTGTAAAGGACAGGTAGCTAATTGCTTCGATAAAGTCTAAGAGAGGGGAAGTGCGAAATACGTTCGAGCATTTAAAATCAAACAATGCAAGATGTTTACAGATATCGACTGCTTTGAACACGTTTACTTTCGTCTTTTCCTCCCAAGCGGAGGACATGGGAACAACCTCACTTAATTTGCGCTGCGCAGTTGTAGGCGCTTCTGCAGTGCCATGTTTACTTTTAACTTCGCCGAGAATTATTTTGGTCTTTCTGTGTGCTGAATCTATCTGTCAGACGACCTTTTCGATTTCCTCACACTTTTCCTCCAGCCATTCCACTTAAGCTTCCTTGCACTAGTGATTGCTTTTATATGTTAGTTGCATGCCGTATTACTCTCACTTGCTTTGCATTTAACCTTCTTATAACTATGTCTGACCTTACAACTTCTGTTATTACTCTTTTCAGAGATGTTCATTCTAGTGAAATGAACTACCTTCTGTGTGATTCAGTATAGCATTATCTATAGTTTCAGATAACTCTGAACACACACAATCATTTTCCCACGCATCAATGTTGCAGTTCCTGAAGACCTTCTTAAATCTGACTATACTGTTCATCCTGGATTTTATGAAATTTAATAATTAGAGGAATGATGTGTTTTGGCCAAATTCTTGCGCACCTGTTCGTCTTCGGTATAGCACATCCTTTACGAGAAACACTGGATAAAACTGTAATGCGATCGCAGAGGAAGAAGATATTCGTGTGAACCGAATCCACTATTTATTTTTTAAGGTGGCTGATTTCAGGCGTAATCTATTTTGACAAGACAAATAGTCTGTCTTAGAAACTATGTGTAATTTGTGTGGACAATTGTCGTTTTATCATCACATTTCAGATGAATTGTCCCTTCGTTTTACAATGGGATTCTGTTCAAACAGAAATAAATGCACATTTCTTCCGGCGTGTATTGTTCTGAGATGAATCAACTTTTACGAATCGTTGCATTATTAAAGAAATCGTATTTTGTACTAGGATACATAGTTCTCTATATGTTTTGATATATGAGCTTAAAGTACAGTGTCAGAAATATAACTGTCCATACAAGGTACACATTATTACAAAAACAGAACCTATTCTACAGCTTATATTAGATCTATGTGACGATGCTGTGCTGATTATAAGTTTTGACGATGGCATTATGGCCTTATCACTTTAGGACATGGTGTAAAAATGATCCGAGGTTGGTCATTACACACTGAAACCGGTCATCGTCTAAAGAATTGATATTGTGATCAAAGACTGGAATAAGAAACATTTGACTTGTAAAAGTGACTTATGCCCGAAGCTAGTCAGTCAGTGAAATTAATGCAGGTTTGTTTCACATACGGAAATTTCTTTCTTACAGTACTTAAGACTTGCATGAAACTAAAACACTAAAAATATTTGTATTTAAATTAACATGACATTGGGTTGTTGGTGAAACATGATAACTATTGACACCATAAATAAAATATTGCCTTTGTTTACCAACGTTTTATTTCTTGATCTAGGTCTCTGATCGTAAGCTCATTTACTAGTGTTAATATTTCAAAGTTCTCTTTCATAGCTTCCGTTATACTATGACACAAAGAGTCTACAACCACAAAAAAGTTATTGATACGTAGAAGTACAATGAGATATTCCAGTACAAAAAAAAAGAAAGACGATAAGTATTGTTGGCGTAATATTTAACTAAAAATTTTAGAGTAAATATATTGTTTCCTACTTTACAGTATTGTCTGCGTTGCGTTATGTACTACACAACAGGAAGTCCACAGATTGCTATAATTCTCACAGTGTTCAAGAAGTGAATTTTTGGTACAAACCACATAATTATGATAGAACATAGAGTTTGGGTAAGGGAAAAAGCAATCTGGTTTCACGGTAGCCAATCTAGGAGAATCCGAAAACAGGGAGAAAGAAAATCTATTTCATCATTCAGTTTTAGTTCTAGGTGGCCCTTTTTTTATTTATAATGTTTCAGGCCATGCTTTCATTGCTGTATTTCGACGTCTGTGAAATAATGTTCGTTTCACCGACTTTTGACGATCCAGTATTAATTACCTTAGTATGCCGTCTGACGTGTCATTGTGATCTTGAGCGTTTCTATAATGATTTTTCGCTTTCAGGTGTATCAAGATGGATAATGTGCCCGTATTTCTCTTTGTATAGTCCAAATGCAAATATAAAAGACGAGCTATTTTTCAAGGGTGTCCTCTTATGGCGCTGAAAGCTTTCTCACTTTCGATTGAGGCTAATGTGCGTTGGGCAATTCGTTTCTTATGTCCTCGATACCCCACATACTAAATCTCTCGAAAGAAATATACCGTGGTGACATTTGATATTAGACTGCTTGAGGAACATATCCAGTAATTTTCGGAGGTGGTCGGTGCAGTTATTTCATTCGTTACCGTATTTCGCAAACGTATTGAGATCGCCTCTGTAGTCCTTACATTCACTCCGGTGCAAGGCTGCGAAAACCAGGACACGATTCAATAGCAGCCTACCGAGTTGTCACTGCACCCACGAGACGATTTGTAGTGATAAGATCTGCTTTTTAAATGCTTTCGGTCGTGTCTCTAGCTGATAGATTAAGAAAGGATGGAAGTTGATATTAATGACATAAAACGATCAGAAAGGGAAGAACTTCAGAACATGTAGTTTGATTATGATGTGTGTCGTGTCTGTTCTGTCGGACATGTTCGAGAAAACAGGCGCCACGCATATAATAACATACTTGCGCCTTGACGGTAACGATAACTTCGGTGTAGATGCACACTATGTGCGATGAGGATATTGGACGACGGACGCTACATATTAAGTGAGCGATAAGTTGAGAATCTGGATTGGAACGGAAGCATATCCGAATAGCCGAAGCGAGTAACGCAACGGCTCGCGTAAATAGGGAAATTCGCGATCGGGCGCCGGTCCAGCATAGTATTTCCCATGTTGCCAATGAATTTAATTCAGTGTCCAATACTGGTTCACAGCCGTATTTCTCTTAAATTTTATACACTGAAGAGCCAAAAAATCCGTACAGCTTCCTAATGTCGTGTAGGGCCCCCACGAGCATGCATAAGTGCCGCAGCACGACGTGGCATAGACTCGACTAATTTCTGAAGTAGTGATGGAGAGAACTGACACCATGAGTCCTGCAGGGCTCTCCATAGATCCGTAAGAGCACGAGGGCGTGGAAATCTCTTCTGAACAGCACGTTGCAAGGCATCCCAGATACGCTCAAATAATGTTCATGTATGGGGGAGTTTGGTGGCCAGCGGAAGTGTTTGTACACTGTTCCTGGAGCCATTCCGTAGCAATTATGGATGTGTGGGGTGTCGCATTGTCCTGCTAGAATAGCTCAAGTCCGTCGGAATGCACAATGGACGTGATGGATGCAGGTGACCAGACTGGATGAGGCTGTCTCCATACCTGTACACGTCCATCAGCTCGATACAGTTTGAAACAAGACTCGACCGACCAGGCAACGTGTTTCCAATCGTCAACAGTCCACAGTCGGTGTTGACGGGCCCAGGTGAGGCTTAAAGCTCCGTGTCGTGCAGCCATCAAGGGTACACGAGTGGGCCTTAGGCTCCGGAAGCCCATATGGATGACGTTGCGTTAAATGATTCCCACACTGACACTTGCTGATGGCCCAGCATTGAAATCTGCAGCAATTTGCGGAAAGGCTGCACTTCTGTCACGTTGAACGATCCTGCCTTGACCTTACTCATGTGGTTTGGATTTAGGCACTAAGTTGGTCTTTGATCATAAAGCAGCTTTCGATGGGTTTCTGTTTAGAGCTAACACTCAACAATTGTCTTACGATCACTTTTCGGTTCTACTTAATCCATTTTCGTGCGTAGAACGACTTTTGTTTAGGCAGCCTTTGTGCGTGAGAAACCGTTCCCTCTGTCATTTACAATAAATTCGAGGATTGGTTTATTCCGGAATTAAATAAGTGTTTGTTCATGAAATTTTAAACTCCTTACCTTTCGCAATTCATGTAGTTTTTCTGTGATCATTCGTGCTCTAGGTGTACTCATTTGTCGCAGCTGCGTCATGTGGCACATTAGTAAATAGAAGCTCGCCCTGAATTGTTTAAATGAAAATATCGTCGCCATCGCATTTAGTTATTTTGCGCACGTCTCTCTGAGAATACTTCCCACGGTTTCACAGATTTCCACTAAATGTGAACATAGACGTAGTACGAACAACCTGTCACGTGTCACTTATCTTCCACCCAGAGACCAGCAAAATGCTTCATACCGTCGTATGTAAAATTACGGATCTAACTAGTGCTGTTACACACTAAAGCGCCAAAGAAACTGGTATAGGCATGCGTATTCAAATACAGAGATATGTAAACAGGCATAATACAGCGTTGCGGTCGGCAACGCCTGTATAGGACAACAGGTATCCGGCGCAGTTGTTATATCTGTTACTACTGTTACAATGGCGGGTTATCAAGCTTAAAGTGAGTTTCAACGTGGTTATACAGTCGGCGCATGAGCGATGGGACACACCATCTGCAAGGCAGCGTTGAAGTGGCGATTTTCAAGTACGACCATTCCACGAGTGTACTGTGAATACTAGGCACCCGGTAAAACATCAAATCTCCGACATCGCAGCGACCGGAAAGAGATCCTGCAAGAACGGGACCAACGACGACTGAAGTGAATCGTTCGACATGACAGAAATGCAATCCTTCCGCGAATTGTTTCCAATTTTGAATGCTGGGGCATCAACAAATGTCAGCGTACGACGCATTCAACAACTCATTATCGATATGGGCTTTCGGAGCCGAAGGCCCACTCGTACACCCTTGATCACTGCGGGCCACAAAGCTTTACGGCGTGACTGGGCCCGTCAACATCGAAATAGGTCTGCTGATGACCTACACATGTTGCTTGATCGGACGAGTCTCGTTTCAAAGTGCACCGAGTGGATGGACGTGTACGGGTATGGAGACAACCTAATGAATCCATGGAGACTGCATGTCTGTAGGGGACTGCTCAGGCTGGTGGTGGCTCTGTAATGGTGAGGGGCGTGTGCAATTGGAGTGATATGGGACCCGTGATACGTCTATATACGACTCTGACAGATGACACGTACGTAAGCATCTTGTTTGATCACCTGCATTCATTCATGTCCAATGTGCATTCCGAAGGACTTGAACAATTCCAGCAGGCCCCAACACGTCCAGAAGTGCTACAAAGTGGCTCCAGGAGCGCTCTTTTACGTTTAAACACTTCCGCTGGCCACCAAACTCCCGGGATATGAACATTATTGAGCATATCTGACATGCCTTGCAACGTGCTGTTCAGAAGAGACCTCGACCCCCTCGTACTCTTATGGATTTATGAACAGCCCTGCAACATTCATGGTGTCAGTTCCCTCCAGCACTACTTCAGACATTAGCCGAGTCCCTGCCACGTCGTGTTGCGGCACTTCTGCGTGCCCTACACGGTAGTAGGTAAATGTACCCGTTTCTTTGGTTCTTCGGTGTATCTTGGATATCAAATAGAATGGTTTTGTAATGATTGTGTCTGCTATATGTGTTATAACGTCCGTCCCCGCGTTTTTCTGTCTGTATGTGAAGGCTCATCTCAGGAACTACTGTAGGGATTTTGATACAGTTTTCACTAATACACAGACTTATTCGCTAGTCCGGTTTGAGTACATAATTTATTACCGGTGCACTGGAGAGCTCATGCTGCCGTAGATAGTTAGTACACCAGTGCGAAGGTGGGGCGGGTCCCAAGTCATTTATAATTTGACTTCTGTGTGTGATTATCCCTTGTTATTAATTGTATGCCTTGTGATGAGTTGTTAATTATAAACAGCTTCGTATGTTTGTTCGTCTCCTGTGTCATCTTGCTTGTAAAATATCAGCTGAGAAGAAGATATAATATGTGGCCATTATTAACAAAGCTTCCTGCATGCTCCTTATTTTAACTCGTGACGTGATGGATATCTGAGTTGTCGACTGGGCACCAACTCGGCAATCATCGTGATCAAAAGTCGTACTCTAGCAAAAACCAGAACCAAGGCTGAACGAACGGTCATTATTTGATTGCCTTGATTTATTGCGGATCTCAACTACACTAACCCGAAAAATTAAGCCCCAGCACGTTGTGTTGTTTAGAAGAACTGTAAAAGAATATAAACGGTACTTTTTCTGTTATTTGTTATTCGCTCGACGTTGGACATTTGTTGCAGATGATATTTTGTTCTTCCTGGGAAAGTAGAACTCTTGCTGTGACCGTACAGAAAAAGCTAAAAGCGTACTAATTAGTTGCTGGTTACTGTAGCTTTCAATGTCTTCTCGACAGCAAGTTTTAAAGTGAACGTTTCGCTTCAACAGAAGCATCCGAATTTTGTCGACACCCGAGCTATTTACTCTATCACAGGTTTATAAACGTAACACGCGCGGCTGAAGTAGCCAATCACCGACCGTGAGAAATATGCAATATAGTCTGAATATCGTCTCATTGCACGTCAAAACTTCAGAACAGTCCATTATGACCTGCCCATGTAAATCATGTGGAGCATTCTATTCCGCTTTCTGATAGTGTTACCATGTTCCATTTCCCTCTTATGGCAGCAGGATTGGCTGAGTCTTTTCAGACAAATCCCCACAAGCTGGAAATGGTGCTATTTAGCTCCCAGTTAGGAGTAGTCGGTAGGGAATTACCAGCCTCAGCATACACCTTACAACCAAGGAAACCTCCAGAAGACTTTGGGCGCAACCGGATTGTACCAGCTATTTTTAATTTATTTCTATGACAAATATGCCCATTTCCCACACAAAAATAAAAATGTGTACGTGTGCCCTCGTGTGTATTTTCTTTAACATTGTGAATTTGTCATTCTCTGCTCATGAGATCTAGGTTCGCTGTTACGGAAAATATTTTAATGATTTTTTCCTGTCTGGTTGCAGAGTTTATGGAGGTGATGACGGGAGAGTAATTACACGAAGCACATTCCGGGCGGCGTCTATGGTTGTCCTGTTCCAGGGTCTACGGTTACAACTGTATGAAGCACTGCAGTACATCCTACTATCAGGAAACACGATATATTTAATTTTTTTTACTTTGTTAATCAGCAGAACCATATGGTGTTTATTGTTGTGCTGGTGACTTCACTGTGTAACACAGTTATGAAAATAAGCATTTTGTTGTACAAATTCTTGTTTTATTTCCTCTAACCATTAAATACACTGTATTTTTAACGTTTCCGAACTGACCAAATCCTGTTTTGTCATTTGTTTCCCAGTTGTGTGGCAAATTGCAACAGAATTAAAGGATATGCGTGTCGGAAATGACGCGTACCATAGTAGGTACACTTCAGTGTAAAAGTGACTAGGAACGTAGAACTGAACACGATCTCTAACTTTGGAAATACAAAATTATATGATGCTCCCATGTGTCTATACTTTGATGCAGGAGCCAAAGATGGCTATGATACATACCTGAGGAGGAACAGTGAATGAACAAGATGTGTGAAACAGGCGAAAGAACCTCAGGCTTCAAGAAGAATATAATAATTCCAATCCCAAAGAAATCAGGTGTTGACAGATGGGAAAAGTACCGAACTATCAGTTTAATAAGTCACGGCTGCAAAATACTAACGCGAAACCTTTACAGACGAATGGAAAAACTGGTAGAAGCCGACCTCGTTGAAGATCAGTTTGCATTCCGTAGAAATATTGGAACACGTCAGGCAATACTGACCGTATGACTTACCTTAGAAGCTAGATTAAGAAAAGGCAAACCTACGTTTCTAGCATTTGTAGACTTAAAGAAAGCTTTTGACAACGTTGATCGGAATGCTCTCTTTCAAATTCTGAAGGTCGCAGGAGTAAAATACATGGAGCGAAAGGCTATTTACAAAAAAAATGGCTCTGAGCACTATGCGACTTAACATCTCAGGTCATCAGGCCCATACAACCAAGAACTACTTAAACTTAACTAACCTAAGGACATCACACACATCCATGCCCGAGGCAGGATGCGAACCTCTGACCGTAGCGGTCGCGCAGTTCCAGACTGAAGTGCCTAGAACCGCTCGGCCACAGGTGCCGGCGGCTATTTACAATTTGTACAGAAACCAGGTGACACTTGTAAGAGTCGAGGGGCATGAAATGAAAGCAGTGGTTGAGAAGGGAGTGAGACAGGGTTGTAGTCTATCCCCGACGTTAACCAATCTGTATATTCAGCAAGCAGTAAACGAAATAAAAGAAAAATTGGGAGTAGGAATTAAAATCCACGCAGAAGATGACATTGTAATTCTGTCAGAGACAGCAAAGGACATGGAAGAGCAGTTGAACGGAATTGATAGTGTCTTCAAAGGAGAATATAAGATGAATATCAACAAAAGCAAAACGAGGATAATCGAATGTAGCCGAATTAAGTCGGGTGATGCTGAGGGAATTACATTAGGAAATGAGACACTTAAAGTAAGAAATGAGTTTTGGTATTTTAGGAGCAAAATAACTGATGATGGTCGAAGGAGAGAGGATACGAAATGTAGTCTGGCAATCGCAAGGAACGCCTTTCTGAAGAAGAGAAATTTGTTAACATCAAGTATAGATTTAACTGTCAGGAAGTAATTTCTGAAAGTATTTGTTTGGAGTGTTGCCTTGTATGGAAGTGAAACGTGGACGATAAATAGTTTCGAAAAGAAGAGAATAGAATTTTTCGAAATGTGGTGCTACAGAGGAATGCTGAAGATTAGGTGGGTAGATCACATAACTAATGAGGAGCTATTGAACAGATTTAGGGAGAAGAGAAATTTGTCGCAAAACTTGACTAGAAGAAGGGATCAGTTGGTAGGAAATGTTCTGAGGTATCAAGGGGTCACCAATTTAGTACTGGAGGGCACCGTGGAGGGTAAAATTCGTAGAGGGAGACCAAGAGATGAATATACTAATCAGATTCAGATGCGTGTAGGTTGCAGTAGGTACTGGGAGATGAAGAAGCTTGCACAGGATAGAGTAGCATGGAGAGCTGCATCAAACCAGTCTCTCGATTGACGACAACAACAAAAAATGGTTGTTTGTGAACGGTATCTCATAACTGCCTTGAGGTGCAAAACAAGCCATCTCCCATCCAGCTGCGGCTCACCCGCGCCCAAGACTTGATGGTCTATTACTCGCAAAGCCTTCTGGTTAATTAATACATGGCGCTAAAAATTCCACGTTGAATGTTGGTGTGATAACACTCATCATCACACATTATCTTTGCCAGCTACGTTGCTCAAAAACATAATGTGTCCATAATGAAACTATTCGAGATGGGCATCGTCGTTTGTTGTAAATCGTTTAGCAGTTTTCGGAGTTTTGTTTTGCCAGAATTTCAGTCTGTGCCCCCTCGGCTCTTTCACAACATCAAGGCGATATTAGTGTACGGGTCAACATTGCAGCTACTGCAGTCCTGATTGCTACACCGATTCGTACACGTAGGGTAGCAATCTCGTTGACTGTTGTTGTGTACCTACGATCCTTGACGTAACCCAACAAAAAGAAGGCTAATGGGGTGACATCTGGATCGCGGGTACCGTGTGATCTTCTTTGACACCGCCTGTCTCCTTAAAGTTTGTCATCCACATAATTAGGCTTCTCTTTTTGCCAATTGTCCCTACTCATAATGGGGCCAATAATCTTTGGAGCTCTGTTAGGTCTTTCATTGCCCTTCGACCTCGGCCTCTGAATGCATATACGAAGTGTGCACTACTCGTAAACAACCTGCACCGATGCCTAGTCGGTACCGAACTCACACAGTCCAGCACGACACATGCCTTACCTGCTTTGTTGACCGACAAACACAACCATCCGATTACTACCACTGTTCACATTATGTTGCCTATCCCCTGTATGTGTAACACTGGGAGTTCGGTAGAGAGTTTTTTCTGAAAACTAAAATGCGTTTGGCGTATTACGCTGTGTTCTGATAGTGGTATCGGAATGTGCTGTAAAATGAAACGTTTCATGATAATACATCTGTGCTTGAATACTTCCCTGAACCTTTTTGTATCAACCTTCGTCGATGACCTTCAATTTTCGTGAGAAACAGCCCCGTCTGTAGCGGATATTGGTTAAACATCCATTTTCGTAGACAAAATGTTTGCTTGACACGTGTCTTCACTATTCTTTGTGATATGATTTTCTGTACTTCATTGGGCATCATCCACTGAGGCGAGTGAGTGCTGGCGAGCGCCGAAACTCCAACTGAGTGTCCTAATTTTTTTCCTGTTGTCTCATCTGAGCTTACACTATAGTTAATAATATTCACAGGAATTATGGTTGTGTGCATGAAGGGATAAGTCCATAGGGTATAATTATGACTATGGAAAGTTACACATGGAAACAGAATGCTGCTAGTAAATTTGTTATTGTAGAGGACAGAAATTGATAAATAAAACATATTTCCAACAATAGTATTATACAAGTGAAATGTATCCTACGATCAGAAACAGGAAGAAA
Organism: Schistocerca gregaria; assembly: GCF_023897955.1. Taxonomy (NCBI): domain Eukaryota; kingdom Metazoa; phylum Arthropoda; class Insecta; order Orthoptera; family Acrididae; genus Schistocerca; species Schistocerca gregaria. The sequence goes on from NC_064922.1 coordinate 949,395,345, forward strand.
AGGTAAGTCATGTAAAGAGTATTTCAGCAGTCAGTCTTGAACAGTAGCATTATAGCCCAAGAACAACGTCGTGAGAAAATACAGGAACGAATTATTGAAGGAAATATATCTCCTTCTTGCCGTAAAAGGGCGTGCATCGTGGAAGAAGAAGTAATGAAACATTAACACTTTATGATTTGTTTCTTAAAGACGAAATTGTCTCGCGAAAGATCGATGAAGGCGTTCGTTAGCATAAAATGATACATCATGCCGCCCCTAAGCTCTGCCTCTCGTCTAGATAGCTCGCATCATCTCAAGATAAACAGCTACTCGTTAATACTGTATTTGTCTCTGAGCTCCAATGCATCATCCTTTACGACTTCCAATTATGTCATTTGTGTAGCTATTAGTTCCTCTCCGACACTTCAGTTTAATGAATTTATGGGTGTTAATGGCCGAAGAAGGGTGTAATTTTCAACCGTGCATACAAGTCAGAAAGCAATCCGATTCTCTCCCTGCTCTGATTTCCATTGCCTATTGCTTCACTGATTTACTCGACCCGTGCCAATATTCAGATCATCTTCTCTGATGAGGTCTCCGCAGAATGTTCACCTGCTATATTAACTGCGTCGCCTGTTTGGCTTTGCAACTCTGAAGTAACTGGTTCTTAAGTCTGCAAAGTTTTTGTTTTTATAGAAATATTACAGTGTACTTGAGTGCGTACTTGTGAAACAAGCTCTTCTCATCTTCCAGCTATATGAGTCTGACTAGATGATGAAAATCTCTCAAATAATATGTAAACAAAAGGTCTCCTTAATGAAAAACAAACACGGGTTTACCTAGATTTTAACATGCTTTAACAGCGGCTAGTAACAGAAATAACATCGACAGACTAGGTATATGTGTCAGATAAAATATCCGGATAGAACAATGGAAGTGAAGAAAGCTTAGAGTTGACGACTTTTCGATGAAGACTTCATAACAGATGGGGCACAAATTTGGATAAGGCGAGAATGGAGGACGAGGATCGACACTTCATTTTTTTTTCAGGGAATCCGCTCATCAATCGACTTAACGGAGTCAGGAGAACAACAGAGATCTGAAAATCGTTCCTTCTGAATGCGAGCCTAATGGATCAGTCATTACACCACCTAGCTCGATTGATCTTCATGAACTAATGTTCACTTTTAAGATTTATTTCATTATAATCCAACGAAACTACAATAGTCCGGTCATAGCTGTGGGTTCTTTGATTGCCTTGAGAGATGTCCGATATCAATTACAACGCATGAAAATTAGTTCACTTTGTTACATAAATTTAAAAGATTTCCTTAACTTTATACAGTCCACTGCCATGGGAGTGGGTCGAATATTTGCAGCTAGTCTTTGAACAGCAAAGCATCACTTGATGCTCACAATTAAAAACTCTTCACTTTAAGTCCAAGTTCACAATTTACAGAAGTACGGTTCCACCTGAGACTTGAATAGCCCTACGTGCTAACAGCTTCATCAGAGGTCAACAACTGCAGCAGTGCGTGTCCGTGATCGTCTCTATATCGACCACCGTGCGATGGCGCTGCGGTGCTGAGTGAGAAGGGCGTGTCTTTGAGACCACGTCCCATTTGTCGACGTTGATTACAGCGAGACATCACCAATGTCTGTGGTATCGATGCACGTTGCCGACTTTGGTGTGATCCTGCAGTCTTTGGAGGATACAACACGTTTCATGGTGAGTATTATTGATGAGGTTTCTGTCTTTTTTTATTTTTGTCGTATTATGACGAACTCAACAGTATATTTTCTCACAACAGTAAAAACCATCACTGGAGGAGCGACATGTGTTTGAAACGATATCGTATCTTGCGAGTTATAAATCAAGGCTATGAGTCATTGCGAAGTAAACTTGGAGTTGTATCACGAGAGACATTTGGATTAGCAGCTATTCGTTGATATGTACAGACTTTTCCGTAACTCAGCTTGAAGCAAATAACAACGCAAATTCGTCGAATGTGAGAATATATTGCTAAATTTCCCGCAAATTGTGTCATACAGGGGATGGACAAAAATAGGTTCAAATGGCTCTGAGGACTATGGGATTTAACAACTGAGATCATCAGTCCCCTAGAACTTAGAACTACTTAAACCTAACTAACATAAGGACATCACACACATCCATGCCCGAGGCAGGATTCGAACCTGCGACCGTAGCAGCAGCGCGGTTTCGTACTGAAGCGCCTAGAGCCGCTAGGCCACAGCGTCCGGCGACAAAAATAGAAAAATAGGAAAAAAGACAACATATTACCATGCCTACTACAGTGTAGCAAACCGCTGGCATTAAAAATAGGTTCCAGTAGTGTCGGAATGGATAAATCTAGGTCGTGTACGGTTTTAAATGGAATCTTACACCATGTTACCAGGAAAATATTGTCAAGTTCAGGTAACGATGACGAAGGTGGACAGCTATCACAAACTTTTCTCTCCCAAGTAGGCCACAAAGGCTCAGTAATATTGACGTCTGCTGACTGATGTTTAGGAAAGATGCGACAATTCGTCCCCATGTTCACAGAACCAGTCCTGGACCGTGTGAGCTGTGCGAACAGGGTTCTCGTCGTCTTTGAACAGAGTGCCACAGTTGGGGGCCAAACACTGCACCATTGGTCAGCCGGAATGGTCACATACTCCTTCGCAGTAATGTGACCTTGCTGAGTAACAATGACACCCATGGAATACCACGACGTGGCTGCCCAAATCAACACCGAATGCCCGCTATGTTTCACTCTTACGACGTAAACTCGACCAACAGTTGGAAACGTTATGAAACAAAAGTCATCCGACCAAACTACTTTCTTCTATTGATCCATAATCCGGATTTTTTCCGTTATGGGAGATTGCATCCGGGATGAGTGGTTTTGGGACGCCATCTGACTCTGCAATTCCCTGGTTATAGAGCTCCGTCCGCGTTGTTTTGGTCCCGATAGGATTCGTGAGTGCGATATTCAGTTCTGCAGCGACTTCTGAAGCTGTCGCTCTCTTATTTTTTGTCTGTCACGGTCCTCAACACACATTTTTCGTCTGCGTTGTGACTTAGCGGATGATGTTTCTCCGCTTTCTCAGTATACGGTATGAATGTTCGATATGGTGCCTGTTGAAACAATTCGGCTACCTAGGTTACGGAAGTGTCCACCACATGAGCACCAACACTTTGAGAATATTTCACAGGTGCCGTTCATGGTGAAGTACAACAGCGAAACCTAGAGGCTTCGCTAGCGTGCATTTCTAGCGCAATGTTTCATAATTTTGTCCAACACTTGTATAACGACCATAAGTAAACAGTAAAGGGTTTTCCCGTAACGTGGTAGAGTTTTTTCTGCATTTTTGGCATTTACTCTACATCCCACGCAGCCAGCACTATATAACATAAGAGATACATTCGACAATTAAAACAAATTTTAGGTATAAACAGAACACACAGTATATGATAAAACATTACAATAACGCATCAGGGGCATAGCTAATAAATAATGTACTTTTCGATTATTGAGGAAAAAAACTTAAGTACAGGACAGATAGACTAAGTGACTGTGAAGTGATAGCGAGGCGTTATTTTCTGCTTAGATGATGGATTCCATCTCTCTTGTCGTCTTCAGTCCTGAGACTGGTTTGATGCAGCTCTCCATGTTACTGTATCCTCTGCAACCTTCTTCATCTCCCAGTACTTACTGCAACCTACATCCTTCTGAATCGGCTTAGTGTATTCATCTCTTGGTCTCCCTCTACGATTTTTACCCTCCATGCTGCCCTACAATGATTTTTACCCTCCAATACTAAATTGGTGATCCCTTGATGCCTCAGAACATGTCCTACCAACCGGTCCCTTCTTCTTGTCAAGTTGTGCCACAAACCTCTCTCCTCCCCAATTCTATCCAATACCTCCTCATTAGTTATGTGATCTACCCATCTAATCTTCAGCTTTCATCTGTAACACCACATTTCGAAAGCTTCTATTCTCTTCTTGTCCAAACTGTTTATCGTCCATGTTTCATTTTACATACATGGCTACACTCTAAACAAATACTTTCAGAAACGACTTCCTGACACTTAAATCTATACTCGATGTTAACAAATTTCACTTCTTCAGAAAGGCGTTCCTTGCGATTGCCAGTCTACATTTTATATCTTCTCTACTTCGACCATCATTAGTTATTTTTCTCCCCAAATAGCAAAATTCTTTCACTACTTTAAGTGACCCATTTCCTAATCTAATTCCCTCAGCATCACCAGCATTAATTCGACTACATTCATTATCCTCGTTTTGCTTTTGTTGATGTTGATCTTATATCCTCCTTTCAAGACACTATCCATTCCGTTCAACTGCTCTTCCTAGTCCTTTGCTGTCTCTGACAGAATTACAATGTCATCGGCGAACCTCAAAGTTTTTATTTCTTCTCCATGGATCTTAATTCCTACTCCTAATTTTTCTTTTCTTTCCTTTAGCGCTTACTCAATATACAGATTGAATAACATCGGGGAGAGGCTACAACCCTGTCTCACTCCCTTCCCAACCACTGCTTCCCTTTCATACCCCTCGACTCTTATAACTGCCATCTGGTTTCTGTACAAATTATAAATAGCCTTTCGCTCACTATATTTTACCCCTGCCACCTTTAGAATTTTAAAGAGAGTATTCCAGTCAATATTGTCAAAACCTTTCTCTAAGTCTACAAATGCTAGAAACGTAGGTTTGCCTCTCCTTAATCTTTCTTCTAAGATAAGTCGTAAGGTCAGTATTGCCTCACGTTTTCCAACATTTCTACGGAATCCAAACTGATCTTTCCCGAGGTCGGCTTCTATCAGTTTTTCCATTCGTCTGTAAGGAATTCGCCTTAGTATTTTGCAGCTGTGACTTATTAAACTGATAGTTCGGTAATTTTCACATCTGTCAACAGCTACTTTCTTTGGGATTGGAGTTATTATATTCTTCTTGAAGTCTGAGGGTATTTCGCCTGACTCATACATCTTGCTCACCAGATGGTAAAGTTTTGTCAGGACTGGCTCTCCCAAGGCCGTAAGTAGTTCTACTGGAATGTTGTCTATTCCAGGGCCCTTGTTTCGACTCAGGTCTTTCAGTGCTCTGTCAAACTCTTCACACAGTATCGTATCTCCCATTTCATCTTCATCTACATCCTCTTCATTTCCATCATATTGTCCTCAAGTACATCGCCCTTGTACAGACCCTCTATATACCCCTTCCACCTTTCTGCTTTCCCTTCTTTAATTAGAACTGGGGTTCCACCTGAGCTCTTGATGTTCATACAAGTGGTTCTCTTTTCTCCAAAGGTCTCTTTAATTTTCCTGTAGGCAGTACCTATCTTACCCCTAGTGAGATAAGCCTCTACATCCTTACATTTGTCCTCTAGCCATCCCTGCTTAGGCATTTTGCACTTCCTGTCGATCTCATTTTTGAGACGTTTGCATTCCTTTTTGCGTGCTTCATTTACTGCATTTTTATGTTTTCTCCTTTCATCAATTAAATTGATGATCATTGCTTGTACAGCCCTCTCGCAGTGTCCGGAGCAAGTACGGTGGGTCTGACACACCGGTGTCAGTGTGTTCTTTTTTCCATTTCCAGGAGTGTATTTTACCTCCGGAATATTTTACCCAAGAAGACGCCATCATCATTTAACCATACAGTAAAGCAGCATGCCTTCAGGAAAAATTACGGCCATAGGCTCCCCTTGCTTTCAGCCGTTCGCAGCACCAGCACAGCAAGGCCGTTTGGGTTAGTGTTGCAAGGCCAGATCAGTCAATCATAAGGTAAAGATTAAGCAATACGCAGATGTGGCAGCGTCGCCTGACAGCGAGTCCATGCCGCAGTGCAGACCTTTGCACAGATACTAGACATTATGTTGTAAGTTCCGTGAAAGTTACTACAATTGGGAGGCAGGGATAACTAATCTTGGCCTGCACCTGAATAGGAGGGGGAGGGAAAGATTAGGTGAGCATCTTGTATAAAATGTAAGGAGGGCACATGTACACTAGACGAAACCCCTGTGTTTACTGGAGCCAAACTGGTAAATTTTAGGTAAGAGTGAGACAGAACAAGATAGATGATCTTCTTGTATGCCCAGAAGATGTAGAAAATTCTGATGTGATAGTTGTTCTGTGGCTCTCTGAACACCACTTAACCACAGAGATGGACAAGTTAAATACTAGAGATTATGAACACTGACTAATCTCCCCACAGCGCACTTTTTGATTTTATATGCAGTTTACGTTGCATAACATTTTAATTAACTGTATATTGTTTATTGTTTCGAGCACGAAAGATAACACGCGATTCTCACTACTAGTTTCTGTAATCGAAAAACTTTAACTTTGTGCGCCTCAACCTGTTATGTGGGGATACTCACAACACTAAAAGATTTCCTGCTGTGAATGTGTGATCTTTAATTTGCAAACTATTTTCATATAGTCCCTAACTCTGATCTGGCTTGTTAGAAATGGAACACGGTATCATTACTGTAACTAATTATGAAATTAAACACGTCCTTCTGCACTTCCATCTCTGAAATGCACTGAAAATTACTCTTATTTACACGGACAGAAGTTACAGTATGCAATGTTCGCTAAACATAAAAGCTGTAGTGTATTTTTTAACATATGAACACTATCGATTACCACGACTAACACGAAAGCATGAAGCAAAAAATGAAATTCGACTTTAATATTATTAGTAGCCAGAACAGGTTTCAGCCAGCAGTCTTCGACATCCCCCTGATTTACGTAAATTATTTACGTCACTGAGACTGGAATAGCAGTTGCCCATGTCCACCTGAAAACGACATGATAAAATCCACAATTCTTCTCTGAGGTCTCCGGGAAGCTGAAAGAAATAATTTTAATGCACCATTACCTGCCCGCTTAATAGCGGGAAAACTGCTGTCATTCAGTTATGATTTGAACTTGCCGATGCAACGGCTCCCGCGATCGCGGCGCAGCTCTGCTTCATAAAAATCCTAAATAAGCCGAAAACGGCTAAAAATGTGGAATGAAGTACTGGGCAAGCCGGCAATAAATTATTACAAGTATTTTTAACATTTTAAGTATTCAAAAATCAACACAAATTCGATGTACACACCTTTTTTTTATACATCAGCCTCCAATAGCATCTTTCTCGAACAAAGAACAAAAGAAAGCTAACCATGCCTCCAAGCGAGAGTCACAGGCTCTTACAACTTTGAAGCTACAAGAAGACAGAGAGAATAACATTTAAGCCTCCACTATTTATAATCAATTCAGTACGCTAATAAATATCTTTGTTAAGTTTTTCAGTTGTCATTGTCTGCTTCGATTTCCACACTCGCCGACCACAGACGTTATATGCAAAATACAGATACATAAATATTGCACAAACACAAAAATGAAAAATGATTATTTCCTTTTCTACAGACTCTACTTAATAGACAACCGTTCATACAGAAATGAAATAATAATAATACAGATAAATGTTTCTTTTTTCACATATATTACACCGATTTTGCAAATGCCTTGCCAGAAGACGTCACAACACGCATCATTCTCGTATGGAGTTAATATGGAAAAAGGAGGAGTTGCAACAAATGAAAACTTGGATTTGAAGTCAAAAATATTGGAACAATGTGACTGAGAGCTATTACTGCAGAATACTTCTCTTAGAGTCTACAGATACTCTCTAGGAAACTTTCAACTATTTACGTGAAACCTGGATGCATAATTGAGCTACCTGTCGGACAAGAAGAAATAGTTAGTAGCTTGTGGGGATTTTAGTGTAGACTTCTCAAAATAAGGACGGGAAACTGAACTGGACAGCATTTTTTTAGACTGTGCTCAGGCTGCAACAATTAATATGTACACAATCGCTAACAGACTATCTGATCATAATGCACAATTAATGCAGATAAACAATATGGCACCTCATAACTCTGGAGAAGATTCATAGAAAGCAGTGAGAATTATTAATGAGAACAGGACAGAATGCTTTAAAAGTAACTTAAAAAGGGTTATATGGGATGAGGCATATACAGAAAGAGATGCTAATGTCAAACTGAATTTATTCGTAGTGAATTTGCATCAATGTATGAAAATCTATTTCCAAAACATTAGCTAGAAGATCCATAAAAAATAAGTGAGTCGTGGATAACTAACGAAATTAAAATATCGTGTAAGAGGCTGACGAAAATTTATAAAATGGCCACAGTAAATCAGTATCCGACATTACTCGCATGTTACCAAAATACTCGAGCGTTTTAAGGAAAGTCATTAAAATTCCGCTGTTCAACAGAATTTTAATATGCCGCATATTAATAGTCCCCCATCTGGATCTTCAGTCGGAGATTACTCAGAAAGACGTCACAATCAGGAGAAACATAACTGGCATTCTACGGATCAGAGCTTGGAATGTCAGATGTTAGAGATAGCTTCAGTGGCAGAGGAAGAGGATTTCTGGCCAGGTGAGTACAAGGTTATAAAAACAAGATCAAACACAGTAATACAGAAGTAGGTCTAATAATGGATAAGGAAATAGGATTGCGAGTAAGCTTAGTGAATGCACTATCGTAGCCAAGAGAGATGCAAAGCCAACACCCACCACAATGGTACTAGTCTGTATGCCAACTACCCTGGTAATGAAGAGACTGAAAAAATGTATAGTGAGATAAGGGAAATTATAAAAAAAATTCAGATAGTTAAGGGAGAGGACAATTTAATAGTGATGGTGGACTGGAATTCGATAGTAGTAAAAGGAAAATAAGGAAAAATAGGAGGTGGATATGGACTGGTAGATAGGAATAAAAGAGGAAGGTCTCAGTTAGATTTGCACACAGCATCAATGCTCCGTTAAAACTTGTTTTAAGACTCGTAAAAGATTACTATACAAGTGGAAGATACCTGGAGACACTGGATGCTTTCAGTTGGATTATGTAATGTTAAGACCGATATGTTGGAACCAAATTTTAAAATCTACGATATTTCCTGAGGCAGATGTAGGCTCTCATCACAAATTATTGGTTATGAACTGCAGATAAAATCTAAATGAATTGCAAAATGGTAGGAAATCAGGGAGATGGGACGGATAAGTTGAAAGAATAAGAAGTTGTCGAGGGTTTCACAAAAAGCATTAGGCAACGATTGACTAAAACGGGGAAAGGAATACAGAGGAAGAAGATATAGTGAGGGCAGCAGAGGATCAAATAGATAAAAAGACAAGGCCTAGTAAAAATTCTTGGAAGTCGTAGCAGGTACTAAATTTATTTTCCGAAGGAAGAAATATAAAAATGCAGCAAAAAAGCAGGCAAAAGTGAATACAAAGGTTAAAAAATGATAATGAGAGGAAGTGCAAAACGTCTAAGCAGGAATGGCTGGAGGACAAATGTACGAATATAAAGCTGTATATAGTAACTAGAAGAAAGATGGATACCGCCTATAGGAAAATTAAAGAGGCCTTTGGAGAAAAGAGAAGCAGCTCTATACAGATCAACAACTCACGTGGAAAACAAGCACTAAGCAACGAAGGGAAAGCTGAAATGTGGAAGGAGTGGATGTTATGCAACAGAAATGAACTTGAACGCAACGTTATAAAAAGAAAAGAGAACGTAGATGAAGATGAAATGGAGCTATGAAACTGCTAGAGGAATTTTAAAGAGCCCTGAGAGGCCTAAGTCGAAACAAGGCCACTGGAGTAGACGACATTCCGTCGGAACTACTGATATCTTTGGGATAGCAGCCATGACACGGCTATTCCACCTGGAGTGTAAGATGGCTGAGACACGTGAAATATCCTTAGATTTCTAGAAGAGTGTAATAACAACGTTTCCAGAGAAAGCAGCAGCTGATACGAGTGAATATTACCGAACAATCAGTTTAATAAGTCATGGTTGCAAAATAGTAACACGCATTTTTTACAGGAGAATGGAAACTCTGATATAAGCCGACCTCGGGGAACGTCAGTTTGAATTCCGGAGAAATGTAAACAACTGTAATATTCGCAGTTGTACTTGACAATGGTACTACTGCCCAAAGAGGTCAACTGTACAAAATACTATTAAAATTACTAGCAACAAACTTGGAAGATTCGACTTAAAATATCATAAAATTACATTCTAGGACTAGAAATTACGACCACAAAAAAGTATGATCATTCTTTATTGCACAGTCTTCGTATATAAGCTGTCACAATTTTCAGGCGGTAAAGCTCAAACAAAGATCTTATGTCGCTATCTTGAGCTTCATATAATTATTGTAGACTTTACTGGGGAACATCCAGTGCAGACAAACTTTAACAACGAGTAAAAGAATCTAATACAACGAGTTTGAAAGTAGGCCTGCATGGTAACAAAGTTAAAATAATGGTACAATGAGCACTTGGAAAAGGCTGTACAGGTTAACAATGAACTCATAAAGCACGTCGATCAGATGAGATTTTACGTTTTTCTGGATGGACGAAAGACGACACAAACAGAAAAATGAAGATTGTCTTCAGTTTTTTTGGCAATGAAAATTGGATTTTCAGAAGTTGGTGAGATATATGGAAAAATGGTGGTGAACAATTCTCAAACGGGCGACCATTTCAGTAAACGGGAAAAAGTCACGAATGAAGTCTAACAGGTTTTGGACCGACATCTATTCTTTATGCGTGTGAATGACCTTCATCTTAATATGTATGAAGTAGAGTAGGTACTTTTTACAAAGGACTCAATTAATCATTCTGTTGATATTTTCAGCTCGAAGACAGTTCTAGATAGCTCTCCCTGTGCAGGCTTTATCGTTCCCGAATAATTACTGCAAATTGCTTTCATTTGAGCCTGCTTGATATATTCATCTCTTGGTCTGCCTGTGCAATTTTTACCTGCCATTACCAAATTAATAAAACCTTCATGCCTCAAAAGTCTTTACAAATCGGATTTTTTCTTTTAATCAATTTGCGTCACACACACCGGCGGAAAAAATCGCAACAGAAAAAATAATTAATGTAGAGTAATGAAATTTCAGGAATACATTAGTCTAGGTAACATATATGATTAACACTGCAAGATCACAGGTTAATCTAAGCGGTAGACAAGAAATCGCAACTGTGAAATACTGGTACATTAATAACCGGTGTAACCACCAGTATGTTGAATGCAAGCATGCAGACGTGCTTGCACTGTGTCGTTCAGGTGCTGGATGTCGTTTTGCGAGATGAAGTTACGAGCTGGTTGCACCTGGTCGATCAACACAGGGGTGGTTAATGCTATTTTGGATGAAGCTGGACTTCTCCTATACGTGCTCGATTGGAGACATATCTAGTGATCGAGTAGGGCTAGACAACATGCAGGCACTCTGCAGGGCACGTTGGCTTACAACAGCGGCAAATGGGCGAGCGTTATATTGTTGGAAAACATCCTTTGAGTGCTGATCCTACGGTCGCAGGTTCGAATCCTGCCTCGGGAATGGATGTGTATGATGTCCTTAGGTTAGTTAGGTTTAAGTAGTTCTAAGTTCTAGGGGACTGATGACCACAGATGTTAAGTCCCATAGTGCTCACAGCCATTTGAACCAGAGCTGATCATGAAAGACAGCATGAAGGGTCGAATCACCAGACTGACGTTCAAATTTGCATTAAGTGTTGAAGGTCACGAGCTCTACCTTCTTATCTCGTGTTTTGTACTGAAAATTTCGTGCTTGTACTGTTGTTAACTTTACTATTACAGAGATCGCCTAAACTCTATTTTATTTTATTGGTCCTGTGCGCAACAAATAACTTACTTGGTCTTTTTGCTGCCACTGGTTGATCTTCTGCATTCCATTATTTAACAAAAAAACCTATTATTCATGGTGAGTGCAATGCATGTTCTGTATGGCGGCTCCTGCTGTTGCTGCGGCTGCTTACTACAACTACATATAATTCAAGAGAAAGGGTTTGGTCAAATCTAAACTCGATAAATGATAACCCAAACAAGTAATTCCTTTTTTCAAAAACTATATTCTGAAAGCAAATCTTTCTCATTCAATTAACAAAACGCTATTAGTTCTTTGAACAATCGCTTCGTATGTAAAACTGCCGGCAGTGGCATTAAAGCAACATTACAGATTAATCAAACTCTTGAGACAGACTAAAATACTTGTCAATTAAATACATAGTGAAACAATTCTCTGACAATTACAAAAGAAATCAATGACAAAAATCGACTCAATCTATTCGCCTAACAATGGTTCCCCTTAAGAATTCAACTCCTATCATTACCAAAATTACCATCTGCTGCTACGCACTTGTTTTGTTGTTGTTGCGGTCTTCAGACCTGAGACTGGGTTGATGCAGCTCTCCATGCCACTCTATCCTGTGCAAGCCTCTTCATCTCCCAGTACCTACTGCAACCTACATCCTTTCGAATCTGCTTAGTGTATTCATCTCTTGGCCTCCCTCTATGACTCTTACCCTCCACGCTGCCCTCGAATACTAAATTGGTGATCCTTTGATGCCTCAGAACATGTCCTACCAACCGATCCCTTCTTCTGGTCAAATTGTGCCACAAACTCCTCTTCTCCCCAATTATATTCAGTACCGCCTCATTAGTTATGTGATCCACCCATCTAATCTTCAGCATTCTTCTGTAGCACCACATTGCGAAAGCTTCTATTCTCTTCTTGTCCAAACTATTTATCGTCCATGTTTCACTTCCATACATGGCTACACTCCATACGAATACTTTCAGAAATGACTTCCTGACACTTAAATCTATATTCGATGTTAACAAATTTCTCTTCTTCAGAAACGCTTTCCTTACCATTGACAGTCTACATTTTATATCCTCTCTACTTCGACCATCATCAGTTATTTTGCTCCCCAAATAGCAAAATTCCTTTACTACTTTAAGTGTCTCATTTCCTAATCTAATTCCCTCGGCATTACCCTACTTAATTCGACTACATTCCATTGTCCTACTTTTGCTTTTGTTGATGTTCATCTTATATCCTCCTTTCAAGACACTGTCCATTCCGTTCAACTGCTCTTCCAAGTCCTTTGCTGTCTCTGACAGAATTACAATGTCATCGGCGAACCTCAAAGTTTTTATTTCTTCTCCATGGATTTTAATACTTACTCCGCATTTTTCTTTTGTTTCCTGTACTGCTTGCTCAATATACAGATTGAATAACATCGGGGAGAGGCTAAAACCCTGTCTCACTCCCTTCCCAATCACTGCTTCCCTTTCATGTCCCTCGACTCCTATATATCTAGGAATTACAATTACAAGCAACTTCAGTTGAAAAGACCACATAGATAATATTGTGGGGAAGGCGAAACAAAGACTGCGCTGTCTCATTTCCTAATCTAATTCCCTCAGCATCACCCGACATAATTCGACTACATTCCATTATCCTCGTTTTGCTTTTGTTGATGTTGATCTTATATCCTCCTTTCAAGACACTATCCATTCTGTTCAACTGCTCTTCCAAGTCCTTTGCTGTCTCTGACAGAATTACAATGTTATCGGCAACCCTCAAAGTTTCTATTTCTTCTCCATGGATTTTAATACCTACTCCAAATTTTTCATTTGTTTCCTTTACTGCTTGCTCAATATACAGATTGAATAACATCGGGGAGAGGCTACAACCCTGTCTTACTCCCTTCCCAACAACTGCTTCCCTTTCGTGTCCCTCGACTCTTATAACTGCCATCTGGTTTCTGTACAAATTGTAAATAGCCTTTCGCTCCCTGTATTTTACCCCTGCCACATTTACAATTTGAGAGAGAGTATCCCAGTCAACATTGTCAAAAGCTTTTCTAAGTCTACAAATGCTAGAAACGTAGGTTTGCCTTTCCTTAATCTTTCTTCTAAGATAATTCGTAGGGTCAGTATTGCCTCACGTGTTCCAAGATTTCTACGGAATCCAAACTGATCTTTCCCGAGGTCGGCTTCTACTAGTTCTTCCATTCGTCTGTAAAGAATTCGTGTTAGTATTATGCAGCTGTAGCTTATTAAACTGATTGTTCGGTAATTTTCACATCTGTCAACACCTGCTTCCTTAGGGATTGGAAGTGTTATATTCTTCTTGAAGTCTGAAGGTATTTCGCCTGTTTCATACATCTTGCTCACCAGATGGTAGACTTTTGTCAGGACTGGCTCTCCTTGTTTCGACTCAGGTGTTTCAGTGCTCTGTCAAACTCTTCACACAGTATCGTATCTCCCATTTCATCTTCATCTATATCCTCTTCATTTCCATCATATTGTCCTCAAGTACATCGCCCTTGTATAGACCCTCTATATACTCTTTCCACCTTTCTGCTTTCCCTTCTTTGCTTAGAACTGGGTTCCCATCTGAGCTCTTGATATTCATACAAGTAGCTCTCTTTTCTCCAAAGGTCTCTTTAATTTTCCTGTAGGCAGTATCTATCTTACCCCTAGTGAGATAAGCCTCTACATCCTTACATTTGTCCTCTAGCCATCCCTGCTTAGCCATTTTGCACTTCCTGTCGATCTCATTTTTGAGACGTTTGTATTCCTTTTTGCGTGCTTCATTTACTGCGTTTTTATATTTTCTCCTTTCATCAATTAAATTCAATATTTCTTCTCTTACCAAAGGATTTCTACTAGCCCTCGTCTTTTTACCTACTTGATCCTCTGCTGCCTTCACTACTTCATCCCTCAGAGCTACCCATTCTTCTTCTACTGTATTTCTTTCCTCATTACTGTCAATTGTTCGTTTATGCTCTCCCTGAAACTCTGTACAACCTCTGGTTCTTTCAGTTTATCCAGGCCCCATCTCCTTCAATTCTCATCTTTTTGCAGTTTCTTCAGTTTTAATCTACAGGTCATAATCAATAGATTGTGGTCAGAGTCCACATCTGCCCCTGGAAATGTCTTACAATTTAAAACCTGGTTCCTAAGTCTCTGTCTTACCATTATATAATCTATCTGATACCTTTTAGTATCTCCAGGGTTCTTCCATGTATACAACCTTCTTTCATGGTTCTTAAACCAAGTGTTAGCTATGATTAAGTTGTGCTCTGTGCAAAATTCTAACAGGCGGCTTCCTCTTTCATTTCTCTCCCCCAATCCATATTCACCTACTATATTTCCTTCTCTCCCTTTTCCTACTACCGAATTCCAGTCACCCATGAGTATTAAATTTTCATCACCCTTCACTATCTGAATAATTTCTTTTATTTCATCGTACATTTCATCAATTTCTTCGTCATCTGCATAACTAGTTGGCATATAAACTTGTACTACTGTAGTAGGTGTGGGCTTCGTATCTATCTTGGCCACAATAATGCGTTCACTATGCTATTTGTAGTAGCTTGCCAGCATTCCTATTTTCCTATTCATTATTAAACCTACTCCTGCATTACCCCTATTTGATTGTGTGTTTATAACCCTGTAGTCACCTGACCAGAAGTCTTGTTCTAATTCCCACTATATCTAACTTTAACCTATCCATTCTCCTTTTTAAATTTTCTAACCTACCTGCCCGATTAAGTGATCTGACATTCCACGCTCCGATCCGTAGAACGCCAGCTTTCTTTCTCCTGATAACGACATACTCTCGAGTAGTCCCCGCCCGGAGATCCGAATGGGGGCTATTTTACCTCCGGTATATTTTACCCAAGAGGACGCCATCATCATTTAATCATACAGTAAAGCCGCATGTCATCGGGAAAAATTACGGCTGTAGTGTCCCCTTGCTGCACCTACGGTACGGCTAACTGTATCGCTGAGGCACGCAAGCCTCCCCACCAACGGCAAGGTCCATTGTTCATGAAGGGGAGGTTACGCATTTCCACAAACCCTTTTCTTTAAATTAATAAGCGCACTGCAAATTATAAAAAATATCAACTAAGTAGCAAATCCTGTGTCGCTGCTGGCGGACACGGCAGTACGGCAGCTCGGCGACGACCCCTCGCCCAAAACACGTGCGCATCACAGCAGGCGGTCTCCTACACTGGCTTCCAAACTGCCAGTAATAAATCCGTGCGGTGAGAAGCGCGACAACAATATCTTAGATTCCAGAGCTTGTGTATGCGCTCTGTAGCCAACCTCCACATCCTAAGAGAGTATTGCTAACTCTCAGTGTGACAATGAGAGTGCTCCTGCTCTAATACCATCACAGCACCACAGACCATAGCTCCAGTGTGTATGGGCAGCAACAGTTGGTTGGATGGTTGCTGGGCCCTCAACTCGCATTCTTCGAACCAACACACGGCCGTCACTGACGTCGACGTAGAAGCAGCTTTCATCAGAAAACACAACAGACCTCTACACACTGCTGTCCAATGTGCTCTCGAATGACAGCAATGAAGTCGCACATGGCGGTGGTTTGGGGCAGTGGAATGCACGCTACAGGGCTACAGGACGTCTGGTTATGAGCTGTCCTGGAGGTTACCAATTTTCAACCATTCGTTGTGTCACTGTGATGCCAGCTGCTGCTCAAATGGCTGCTGCAGAAGCAGTACGATGCTCCAGAGCCAGACGCCGAACACGATGATCTTCTCTCTTGGTTCTGTCATGTGGCCGTCCAGAGCCCGGTGTTCTTGCGACCTCGCATTCACGGAACCACCACTGCCAGCGATGATGTTCTGCGGCTATATTCCTGCCGTCTTTCTGAAGTTGCGCTGAAGGGACATCCGTCTTCTCGCAGCCCTGGTACACGGCCTCCTTCAAACTCAGTAAGGTGTTCATAATGACCTCTTTGTCTCCGTAAAGGCATTCTTGAGTAACATCAACTCATTACATCCAGTCTCATTGGTGACTAACGCTCACGAATGTTACAGCGTGTACTGAAATGAGACCTGATGTACATCCGCATTGCAGTGCCACTAACGCCACTCTTTTGCGAAATCTGAATAATCATCTTTCAGAGGTAGAAACACGACCACCAACTTTTGTTTATTTCGCACAACTTCTTCTTAGTGTTTCGATTTTTTTTCCATTAGTGTATGTACAGGTGCTGACAGATTGAGTACGGGAGTCCTTTATTTTCAAAAAAAGAAAAGGGATTTTTTCCTAAATGCGTGAGCTATGGATGGCAATGGATCTTCACAAAGCTGTGCACGGGCCCTGGGTTGGCGATACATCAGATTTTTCCAGTATGTGCCGCTCTCCCACGGCTTGTTCACGTGCTCCACGAACAAACAACCTTCTGCTGACGGGGTGAAGCTTAGGGAAGCGTCGCTTGCCTAGGCAGAGCTCCTACAGCGGCCAATCAGAAAGGTCCAGGAGATCACGTGTGAGCGCCCACCGCGCCGAGCTGCTCGGACGAGGCGTGTGGATCGCCCTCTTTTACTGACACGCCCCCGACGAGATGAGACGCATTGGCATGTTGCCTCCGTGCACTTTTCGAACCCCGGCTCAATCTGTTTCCGCCTTAGGGCCGCTAAACTCACATAATGTACCCCGGCTAGGTCAATCAGTAAACGTTTTCTCAATAAGTGGGAGGCAGTTTGCCGACCGGAGTTGAAAAATTAACACTTGCCCTTTTTAGCCCCCACTACCACCTCAGCCACGTCATGACATGCACATGTACTTTTATTTTTTCCCAGTTCGTTTCAGTATCTCCTCCTTAGTTATTCGATCTACCCACCCAACCTTAACACATTCTTCTAAACATCACATATCAAAAGCTGCCATTCCCTTCTTATATGAACTGTTTATCGCCCACCTGTCACTTCCTTACAAAGCTGCATTCCAAATATCTACAAGCCATATATATTAAAACTTAAATTTGTGTTAGATGTTGGCAAATTCCTCTATTTCAGAAAGGATTTTCGTGCTATAGCCGGTCTGTATTTTATATCCTCTCTAATGCTTTCATCGTCAGTTATTCTGCCGCTGACATGACAGTCATCTGTCATCTATTAATGTTTGCCAGCAGGTGTGGCCGAACGGTTCTAGGCGCTTCAGTCCTCGGGCATGGATGTGTGTGATGTCCTTAGGTTAATTAGGTTTTAGTAGTTCTACGTTATAGGGGACTGCTGACCTCAGATGTTAAGTCCCATAGTGCTCAGAACCATTTGAAACATTTTCTTAATGTTTCATTTCCTCATCCAGCTTCACATGATTTGAGTCGACTACATTCTGTTTGTGTCATTTTTACTTCTGTTCATGTTCGTCTTACAATCTCTTTCCAAAACACTGTCCGTTTCATTCAACTCCTTTTCTGAATCCTCTGCTGTCCCTGACAGAATTATAATATGATTGGCAAAGCTCAAAGTTTTTATTTCTGCTCCCTTAACTTTAACTTTGAATTTTTTATATCTTCTTCCTGAACATTAATTCCCGCTCCTTAATCCTATCAGAGAGATTTCAACAAAAGAAATAAAAGATAAGTTTTTCAAAGAATGAATAAGGGTTCCCTGTAAACGAACTCTCCCTTACTTTCCAAAATGAAAGACAGCATATTGCATTCAAAATGGTTCAAATGGCTCTGAGCACTACGAGACTTAACAACTGAGGTCATCACTTCCTTAAAACTAAGAACTACTTAAACCTAACTAACCTAAGGACATCACACACATCGACGCCCGAGGCAGGGTTCGAATCTGCGACCGGAGCAGCAGCGTCGACATTGGACTCAATGACATTCTGTACTTGGGCTTTATTTGAAAGTTTCAAGTGACTTAGCTTGTCGGTTACTCCCTCCAACGACAAATAATCGCCAAATGTTGTACATATATTTAGCACAGACTGCCAATCACTGTTAAATGCGTGTGGTGGTGCGCTATTTATTGTAATATGTAGTGAAGCCGTTTCCCACTGCTGAATTTACGATACGGTTCCTACACACTTTTACTTTATTCTGCTGTAGGCCATAGAAGTTGTTCTGTGCGATTTCTTTCATAGAAAAGCCGCCGTGTGCACTATCTTACGAATGAATCGAAGCCAGCTTTATGAGTAACTGTCCTATATGTACATTCTCCTTTACATTTCCATGTATTGTTACTCCCCAGTATTTGAGTGACGTTACCGATCCAAGCTGTGACTCATTCTCATTACGGGGAAAGACATTTCTATGTTTTGTAAAGTACACACTTCTACATTTTTCTATATTTAGAATTACTTCCCAAATTTTGCGCCATCTCGAGAATACTGCAAACTGACATGAATTCGCTACCTACAATACTGTCATCTGCGATAAGTCTGAGATTGAGATTATCATTATTTTGAAGTCAGAGACTGTGTACTGTAAAACGTGCTGACTTCAGCCACCTGGGGTAATTTTGGCTAGCAAACTGTGAAATCCGATTTTTGGTGCTGCCAGCTGCTGATTTCATGGTTTAACTATTTCGAAAGCTGTGAGTAGTGGAGAGAAGTCCCTGACATCCTCTTTGTTTCACTTGAGTTCGCGCACGAAAACTGTCGTACAATGATTGTTGATTTCCAATTAGCGCCGAACAGGGCAGCGCTAAAGTGTGAAAACAAACTTCTGAAAAGCTGATATCTGATTTCGTTAACCATTTCCTCTTTAACGGAACTGCTGTGTAAGTAAAGTATCTCTAAATACACTCCTGGAAATGGAAAAAAGAACACATTGACACCGGTGTGTCAGACCCACCATACTTGCTCCAGCACTGCGAGAGGGCTGTACAAGCAATGATCACACGCACGGCACAGCGGACACACCAGGAACCGCGGTGTTGGCCGTCGAATGGCGCTAGCTGCGCAGCGTTTGTGCACCGCCGCCGTCAGTGTCAGCTGCAATCGGCGCTGACTTGGGTCGCGCAGCTTGAGGCTGTTGCCAATGGGCACCACTGTGGGGAGCCGGACTCGGGTATCACGGGGATGTCAACCTCGTCCCGTCTGTCCCCAGATCGGTCTGCCGCTGTGGTTGCCCCGGTTGCTGCCCGCAGTGGGGCTGAGCCCTCGCCTGTGGTTGATTGGGAGGTCGTTCCAAGGCGCTGCAGGCAGCGAAAGGCGTCCCCGGAGGCTGATCAGAAAGCCTCCCCGGTGCGTCTGACAAACCGGTTTCAGGCACTGTCTCTGGCTGAGCCAGATGCAGCCGCCTGCCCTGTTTCAGAGGATCATTCTCAGCCTTCAAGGTCCGGGCAATCGCAGAGGGTGGGCTTACTGGGAGCTCCAATGTTAGGCGCGTAATGGGGCCCCTTAGGGGTACGGCGGCTAAGGAGGGGAAGAAATCCAGTGTGCACTCCGTGTGCATTCCGGGAGGAGTCATTCCTGATGTGGAAAGGGTCCTTCCGGATGCCATGAAGAGCACAGGGTGCAGCCAGCTGCAGGTGGTGGCACATGTCGGCACTAATGACGTGTGTCGCTTTGGATCTGAGGAAATTCTCTCTGGATTCCAGCGGCTATCTGATTTGGTGAAGGCTGCCGGTCTTGCTTACGAGATGAAGGCAGAGCTCACCATCTGCAGCATCGTTGACAGAACCGACTGCGGACCTTTGGTGCAGAGCCGGGTGGAGGGTTTGAATCAGAGGCTCAGACGGTTTTGCGACCGTATTGGCTGCAGATTCCTTGACTTGCGCCATAGGGTGGTGGGGTTTCGGGTTCCGCTGAATAGGTCAGGAGTTCACTACACTCAGCTGGCGGCTACACGGGTAGCGGAGGCTGTGTGGCGTGGACTGGGCGGTTTTTTTAGGTTAGAAGGCCTCGGGAAAGTGCGGGATGGGCTGCAATGTCAAAGGGTGCTTGGCAATTACAGGACGTGCTTGGAGCAAGGAGCAGTCGGAATTATAGTTGTAAATTGTTGTACTTGCGCTGGAAAAGTCCCTGAGCTTCAAGCGCTAATAGAAAGCACAGAAGCTGATATCGTTATAGGTACAGAAAGCTGTCTAAAGCCTGAAATAAGTTCTGCAGAAATTTTTACGAAGTCTCAGACGGTGTTCAGGAAAGATAGATTAGGCAGAATTGGTGGTGGAGTGTTTGTGTCTGTCAGTAGTGGTTTATCTTGTAGTGAAGTAGAAGTAGATACTCCGTGCGAATTGGTGTGGGTGGAGGTTATACTTAGCAGCCGAATTAAGTTAATAATTGGCTCCTTCTACCGACCCCCAGACTCCGATGATACAGTTGCGGAACAGTTCAGAAAAAGTTTGAGTCTCGTAACAAATAAATACCCCACTCATACGGTTATAGTTGGTGGGGACTTCAACCTACCCTCGGTATGTTGGCCAAAATACTGGTTCAAAACCGGTGGTAGGCAGAAAACGTCTTCCGAGATTGTCCTAAATGCATTCTCCGAAAATTATTTCGAGCAGTTAGTCCACGAACCCACGCGAATTGTAAATGGTTGCGAAAACACACTTGACCTCTTGGCCACAAACAATCCAGAGCTGATAGAGAGCATCATGACTGATACAGGGATTAGTGATCACAAGGTCATTGTAGCTAGGCTCAATACCATTTCTTCCAAATCCATCAGAAACAAACGCAAAATAATTTTATTTAAAAAAGCGGATAAAGTGCCACTAGAAGCCTTCCTAAAAGACAATTTCCATTCCTTCCGAACTGACTATGCGAATGTAGACGAGATGTGGCTCAAATTCAAAGATATAGTAGCAACAGCAATTGAGATATTCATACCTCATAAATTGGTAAGAGATGGAACGGATCCCCCGTGGTACACAAAAAAGGTCCGAACGCTTTTGCAGAGGCAACGGAAAAAGCATGCGAAGTTCAGAAGAACGCGAAATCCCGAAGATGGGCTAAAATTTACAGACGCGCAAAATTTGGCACGTACTTCGATGCGAGATGCCTTTAATAGGTTCCAAAACGAAACATTGTCTCGAAATTTGGTAGAAAATCCGAAGAAATTCTGGTCGTATGTAAAGTACACAAGCGGCAAGACGCAGTCAATACCTTCGCTGCGCAGTGCCGATGGTACTGTTATCGACGACTGTGCCGCTAAAGCGGAGTTATTGAACGCAAGTTTTCCGAAATTCCTTCACCAGGGAAGACGAATGGAATATTCCAGAATTTGAAACACGAACATCTGCTAGCATGAGTTTCTTAGAAGTAGATACCTTAGGGGTTGCAAAGCAACTCAAATAGCTTGGTACGGGCAAGTCTTCAGGTCCAGATTGTATACTGATTAGGTTCCTTTCAGATTACGCTGATACTATAGCTCCCTACTTAGCACTCATATACAACCGCTCGCTCACCGATAGATCTGTACCAACAGATTGGAAAATTGCGCAGGTCGCACCAGTGTTCAAGAAGGGTAGTAGGAGTAATCCATTTAACTACAGACCTATATCATTGACGTCGGTTTGCAGTAGGGTTTTGGAGCATATACTGTATTCAAACATTATGAATCACCTCGAAGGGAACGATCTATCGACACGTAATCAGCATGGCTTCAGAAAATATCGCTCTTGTGCAACGCAGCTAGCTCTTTATTCGCACGAAGTAATGGCCGCTATAGACAGAGGATCTCAAGTTGATTCCGTATTTCTAGATTTCCGGAAAGCTTTTGACACCGTTCCTCACAAGCGACTTCTAATCAAGCTGCGGAGCTATGGGGTATCGTCTCAGTTGTGCGACTGGATTCGTGATTTCCTGTCAGGAAGGTCGCAGTTCGTAGTAATAGACGGCAAATCATCGAGTAAAACTGAAGTGATATCAGGTGTTCCCCAGGGAAGCGTCCTGGGACCTCTACTGTTCCAGATCTATATAAATGACCTGGGTGACAATCTGAGCAGTTCTCTTAGACTGTTCGCAGATGATACTGTAATTTACCGTCTAGTAAGGTCATCCGAAGACCAATATCAGCTGCAAAGCGATTTAGAAAAGATTGCTGTATGGTGTGTCAGGTGGCAGTTGACGCTAATAACGAAAAGTGTGAGATGATTCACATGAGTTCCAAAAGAAATCCGTTGGAATTCGATTACTCGATAAATAGTGCAATTCTCAAGGCTGTCAATTCAACTAAGTACCTGGGTGTTAAAATTACGAACAACTTCAGTTGGAAGGACCACATAGATAATATTGTCGGGAAGGCGAGCCATAGGTTGCGTTTCATTGGCAGGACACTTAGAAGATGCAACAAGTCAACTAAAGAGACAGCTTACACTACACTCGTTCATCCTCTGTTAGAATATTGCTGCGCGGTGTGGGATCCTTACCAGGTGGGATTGACGGAGGACATCGAAAGGGTGCAAAAAAGGGCAGCTCGTTTTGTATTATCGCGTTATAGGGGAGAGAGTGTGGCAGATATGATACACGAGTTGGGATGGAAGTCATTACAGCATAGACGTTTTTCGTCGCGGCGAGACCTTTTTACGAAATTTCAGTCACCAACTTTCTCTTCCGAATGCGAAAATATTTTGTTGAGCCCAACCTACATAGGTAGGAATGATCATCAAAATAAAATAAGAGAAATCAGAGCTCGAACAGAAAGGTTTAGGTGTTCGTTTTTCCCGCTCGCTGTTCGGGAGTGGAATAGTAGAGAGAAAGTATGATTGTGGTTCGATGAACCCTCTGCCAAGCACTTAAATGTGAATTGCAGAGTAGTCATATAGATGTAGTTGTAGCCAGTTTGCCGTGGCATACGGAGCTCCATCGCAGTCTTTAAGACTGGTAGCATGCCGCGACAGCGTGGACTTGAACCGTATGTGCAGTTGACGGACTTTGAGCGAGGGCGTATAGTGGGCATGCGGGAGGCCGGGTGGACGTACCGCCGAATTGCTCAACACGTGGGGCGTGAGGTCTCCACAGTACATCGATGTTGTCGCCAGTGGTCGGCGGAAGGTGCACGTGTCCGTCGACCTGGGACCGGACCGCAGCGACGCACGGATGCACGCCAAGACCGTAGGATCCTACGCAGTGCCGTAGGGGACCGCACCGCCACTTCCCAGCAAATTAGGGACACTGTTGCTCCTGGGGTATCGGCGAGGACCATTCGCAACCGTCTCCATGAAGCTGGCCTACGGTCCCGCACACCGTTAGGCCGTCTTCCGCTCACGCCCCAACATCGTGCAGCTCGCCTCCAGTGGTGTCGCGACAGGCGTGAACGGAGGGACGAATGGAGACGTGTCGTCTTCAGCGATGAGAGTCGCTTCTGCCTTGGTGCCAATGATGGTCGTATGCGTGTTTGGCGCCGTGCAGGTGAGCGCCACAATCAGGACTGCATACGACCGAGGCACACAGGGCCAACACCCGGCATCATGGTGTGGGGAGCGATCTCCTACACTGGCCGTACACCTCTGGTGATCGTCGAGGGGACACTGAATAGTGCACGGTACATCCAAACCGTCATCGAATCCATCGTTCTACCATTCCTAGACCGGCAAGGGAACTTGCTGTTCCAACAGGACAATGCTCGTCCGCATGTATCCCGTGCCACCCAACGTGCTCTAGAAGGTGTAAGTCAACTACCCTGGCCAGCAAGATCTCCGGATCTGTCCCCCATTGAGCATGTTTGGGACTGGATGAAGCGTCGTCTCACGCGGTCTGCACGTCCAGCACGAACGCTGGTCCAACTGAGGCGCCAGGTGGAAATGGCATGGCAAGCCGTTCCACAGGACTACATACAGCATCTCTACGATCGTCTCCATGGGAGAATAGCAGCCTACATTGCTGCGAAAGGTGAATATACACTGTACTAGTGCCGACATTGTGCATGCTCTGTTGCCTGTGTCTATGTGCCTGTGGTTCTGTCAGTGTGATCATGTGATGTATCTGACCCCAGGAATGTGTCAATAAAGTTTCCCCTTCCTGGGACAATGAATTCACGGTGTTCTTATTTCAATTTCCAGGAGTGTATATACTCAAAAAGTACTCGTTTGGAACAATTAGGCCTAGTGTTTAGTCGAGATACTTTTAAAATCGGCTGTGTGAATTTTCAAGGTAACTTGGGCCATGGCGAAAACTTGTAAGAAAAACCCTGTAGGGTACGCCCACTGTAATTACAAACACTGTTATTAACAAAGGGAACTAGAAGGAATTCGGAAAGGGAAAAATATCGATGCGTCAGGACTCCAAAATATACGCTGTACCTAGGACAACCTTCTAGGGCAAAATGAAAGAAATTCGTATAAGAAAAATCGGGCGTCCATGCGTTCTTTTGGAGGACGTGTTTTAATTTTTATGTTACTATTATTATTTAGAAATTTATATTCTGAGTTCCTTAAATCTTGTTACATAATTAACTGCCTGCTGAAAACATTCTTAAGACAATAGACACTAACGTCCTAATTTATTACCCTAGGAAACAGATGCTCTATGCTCTGACTACACTTTATCGCACAAAAATTTCAAGGGATGAAATGAAGTGTTCGTAATTCTAGTGAAAATAGAGACTGGTATATATTCTCCAAGAGGTAACAACCATGGGAATGGGGAAACATCCCGACAGAAAAAGTGAGGAAGATATGATGAAAGTAATCATAAGTATTCGTCTGAGATAGTATGTTATTTTAATGTACTCACTGGATTTCGACGTATCTCAGGTTGGCAATTTTTGTTTTGGTAGTTAATTAGACAGTAAGGTAAAAATGTCATCAATCTGAACACCGCAGTGATTTACCCGGTACGTTCTTAGAGTTTAGAACCAGCAAACGTAGAGTGTTATAACTGGGACCTAGCGTTTAACGTGAACTGAAAGCACGGTGAAACTCGGTATTTTTCTCAGGAATAGACACTGTCAAAGGTGAAAGAAGTGGCAAGTGATAGGTATAAATTCTTGCACTGCCCGGGCCTAGAACCGCATACCTTGACTGCTGTGGTCTCACACTTTACTACGATACTACCCAGCCATCTTCGAATTGAGTGACTTAGAGCAACTATTGCTCGTTGTACCAAGTAACAGAGCAGCACCATTCATCTTCCGGCTGCTGACTCGCGCGCTTGAGAAGGTTTTACGCCGCCAGTGTGCTAAAACTGTGTGGATATTTACGACTGCATGTAATAGAAGGCGAAGTCGAAAGGTTAACTGCCTGCTTCATCAGGTATGCTGCCCAGCTGGAAAATCACTTTAGAAAACTCATGAATGTTTGGCTAAGTTACCAGTTTTGGTACACAGGCACGTAAAATTAAAAAAAGAGATTAATTAATCTCGAGTGCAATAACCGGCTAGGTAGTTGATTGGAGTGTATAATAACTTGCAAATTTCAATTGCCTTTTTTTGCGGAGACCGTTCATCAAGCATAAACGTCCAACGTAACAAAGAAAAACATGCTCACACATCCTTCGTAGAATCTGAAGGTTTTTAGAAAAAGTAATTGGAAGTTGTATAAAATCTGCAAAAACTACAGAAACAATTGCAGACACACAATGAGAAATGAGAACAAAAAATTAACCTTACGAAAGCCACTAATAGTATGCCCCAGAGATCGAGCTTTGAAACTAAAAAATGTGTCGACATTATATTCATTGCGACCTGAATGTTAAACTGATTCTATTTTCTGTACTACGTAAAAGCTTTCCGTTATCCAATTGAAACCAGCTATTTCTGGCGTCTGTACAATGTTGTGCAGTTATTTCAGAATGCATAATGAACATTATTGTGGCAATGGCACTAGATGAGTATCAAGGTAATGGGGAATGTCAAATTTATTGCACAATTCTAAGGGAGTTTGATTCACACACTAAAAACGTCCAATACCAAGACCCATGTTTCACCAGGTCTAGAACGTTGTCCGTCAGTCTGGCTGGATTAACCGAAGAGGTCGAAAGGATCCAAAGAAGAGCTACACCAACCGTTATGGGTTTGCTCCGTATGGGTGACAGTCGCATCAAAATTCGTCCTTTTTTCTGCTATTTCTGTGTATTTCTTTTCTCGTTTTTGCCACCTAAAGCACAATATTTCTTACTGGTGGCACTTTGAAGTATTTATTTAACGCATTTTACGTACTTGCTCCCAGTTTATTATATAAATATTTCTCAGTGAAAGAAAGTAGGAAATATGATAACTACTTTTGGTAGTAGGTGCTGTGGAAAATTAAAAATAGTTGGTATAGCATCTACCTTCAGCCACACACGTCCAAATTTTTCTCTGTCGAAACATTCCTCTTCAAAGTGTTTTGAACATACTTTGGAATATTTTATGGGGACAAAATTACTCCTCCTTATTTTCTGGAGCCACATCTTTACTCATTGTTCATCGGGAAACTAAAACATTAATCACACACAATCATTCTCCATGTCCTAGACACACTGAACATGGTCTCCTACTGTAACAAAAATGATTGGGCACGCATTTTATACGAAGACAATTACAGTCTCATACTCTATTGAATTTATCTGTCTCCCATCTTCCAAATCTATATACATAATCGACAAGTCACTGATAAATGCATGGAGGATAGTATTTGCTCAAACAACTAACCATTCCCTTTAATGTTCCACTAGCAAATTTACGAGAGGAAGCGATTGTTTGTAGACTTTTGTACGAGCCGTAATATCTATTATATAGTCATAAAATCGTAGAAAAATTAGTCTACAGAATCAAGCCTTAATTATAATGTGTCTCGAAATTTTTAAACATATACAATACCCGTTACTAATATGATAACTATAATTAGAGCTACATGGTATGTAACGATGAAAAGTTACTATCCCTCCTTTCACATATTTTTCTATCCATCCGTAGCAACAACAGTAATTCACCACCGCTATTACACTATCAACAAACGGTGAAAACACAACAAAAACTCTTGATATTGTAAAGTTCAAACTCTGCGGAAAGCACACACGCAGAGCGAAGTCCCGAAAACACGTGACAATCCTGGTTTAATGTTGACAACATGCGCAGAACGCAATGCTCACTCCAGAGATATTTACTCTATGGTTGAATCCAAAGATATTGTTAAGAATATGGGACTAACATCGTTGGGACGCGAGCGCGCTTAGTGAGGCACGCGCGTTACAAGCTTACAGTGGCCAAGACCAGAAGGAAACAGTCTTCATAATTAACAGCCCTGTCTATGTGGTATCCTAAGGGCGACGAAGCGTGGTAAATTTACGAGCAAGCATATGTCTGGGTCACAATAGGCTACAAGTAATGAAGAAGAGGGGGTAAAATGAATTACTGGCCAAAGTTAATACAAAGAGCTCGTTAACGAAGGAAGAGCAAACTGCCAATTATTGTTCTCACAAAATGCATTGGGTCCTGCCATCTGCATCAGACTAAGGCGGTGCCATTTAGCACTGCAGTATTGTTAAACACCCGCCAGTGTCATAGACTGACATATTTGCGAACATTATAGTATTTTTTGTTAAGCTATAAATAGCATTCAGTGTTGATGATTTTTCCCAGTCAACAACTATCACTACGATCCTTTCCCATCATCGTTAACACCGAGTGACACTTCATTAAAATATATTTTATTTGACCTAAAAAAACTTGATTGCACTTGCCATTAATACTTAAATTTTGTTACTTGATGAAAAGAGAAACAGTAATAGGTAACTTGCCAGCAGCCATAAAAGCTTAACAATCAATGAAATTCTCGGGACCTTTGCCTTCCGCGGGCAGAAGTAAAGCTGTGAGTACCGGGCGTGAGTCGTGCTTCGGTAGCTCAGTTGGCAGTCGCCTTTCGGCACGCTAGCGGCACGGACGTCTTGTTTACGTCCTCGCCGCACAGCTCGCTCGCGGAGCTGTTTACGTGATTCTGCCGTCTTAGCGCGCTATATTTCATTCGACAGAGAATGGCTTATGCCCACCGAAAATCGACACTGAAGATTAGCTTTGCACCTGAATATGCCCGGCCAAAAGCACTGGAAATCGAACAGTTTATCAGAGATGAAGTCAAGATTGACTGCAACGATCTTGTTGGCATCCACCTTTCTATAGTGAGCAGTGTGGTATACGTGAAATTGGTCAACGAAGACATATGTGAAAAAATTCTAGATGCAACTCGAAGTGGTCTTAAGTTCCGTCACTCTGATGGACACATCGGTGACGTAACTGTGGAACATGCGGGACTTGGACTGCGCACGATACGTGTTTTTGAACTCCCTTTCGAGGTGCCTTCAGAGGTGGTGGTATCTGCATTCCATCCATATGGAAAAGTGATTAGCCACACAGCTGAGAAGTGGGTTCAGTTCACTACATACCCGGTTCTCAATGGAGTACGGCAGATCCGCATAGAACTAACCAAACATGTGCCGTCCTACTTATATATTGGTGGCTGCCGTGCAATTATTATTTATGATGGACAGCCGAAGACATGCTCGGGATGTGGCAAAGAAGGACACCTCCGTTCCAGCTGTCTGCAGCGCAGAATCACACAGTTACCGCCTGGGGACCTGCCGGCCACGACCGCTCCGACGTCGCTACCGCTGACGTTTGTCGAAGCTCTCCATAGCGACCCCCGACCGCGAACACCACTGGCTCCTACTACTGGTACATCGTCGTCTCCGGTACTGCCTCAGGCTGTTGCGGACGGACCGACGCCCTTGCCTCCTCCTCCCGACGTGTGCAGTGGTGAGCAATCTCAAGGACAGGGGATGGCCCTTGACTCCATGATTGTGCCTACCGATGCTTTTGTGCCTGAACATCCGGATCCCCAGGCGTCTTCGGACACTGAAGATCACGTGCGCAAGCAACGGTCGCCGAAGAGACGTCGGAAACGGCGGATCGCCCCGTCTGACACCTGCAGGACGCAGTCTCAAGACGATGAAGATCAAAATTATCAAGTTGTTCCCCCGAAGGACGAATCCGTGGTGGAAGCACCAACTTGCACTCCGTCGGACGTACAACCATCCTTGCATGCACCAGGCGCTGTACCTATGGACGTTGAACAACAGCTGAGCCAGGACAACTCTTCCACCACCGACGTGACACTGCCTTCGGACTCTGCTGGTACTCCACTGGACGCACACCATCCACGCACCCTTGCGTGGTCTGACGATGTAGCCGACGAAACACCAACTAGTGAGACAGCCGCGAATGCCGCTGCTCCAGCCCACGACTCCTAATCGACAGGGTTACAGGATGGGGATGTGCAGCCTACTGGGACAACATTCTTGTTCGCTGCTGCTCTTCGTGCCTCCATGAGCGTCCCTGTAGTCCCAATTCTAAGACAAGCTTACAGGATTGGCTCCATCAATGTCAACACCATTGGCACCCCTGTCAAACTACAATTGCTCCGTGATATGTTGAGGGCGTCGGACCTAGATGTTGCCCTTTTGCAGGAAGTTCGCCTGGCGACGTTTCCTAATGTCTATGGCTATGTTTCCTACCTCACGCCGTGTGCCGACGGTGGCAGTGGGACAGCTATTCTTTTAAAGGAAGGCATTGATGTAGATGACGTGATTTACCTACCATCGGCTAGGGGTCTTGCTGTGACTTTCCACGGTGTTCGAGTCATCAATGTTTACGCTCCCTCGGGCACGGCCAAGCGACGGGAGCGGTCGCGATTCTATTCAGAACAGATCGCTCCTTTGTTTGTCGGACGCTACGACCATATTGTTCTTGGCGGCGACTTCAATTGTGTGTTATCCCAAAAGGACCAACATCCCCATTTCACCACATGCCAGGAACTCAAGCTGCTTGTGCATGAACTGAAACTCACCGATACTTGGGACCGCGTGCATGGCGATCGGCCTGGATATACGTACGTCACCAGCCATTCAGCAAGTCGTCTTGACCGTGTCTACGTGTCCCCAGGACTCGTAACTGCCACGCTTGACGCTGAGTTATGGCCTACCGCCTTTTCCGACCATATCGCCTACATTTGCACTGTTTCGCTCCAGAGGCAGAAGGTGTGGCGCGGTCGAGGCCTGTGGAAGCTGAATGTGGCCCATCTCAAGGATCCGGAATTTAGGCAGGTCGTAGAGACGACGTGGAACAACTGTGTGAGACGCCTTCCAGCGTATCCTTCAACACTTCGGTGGTGGATCGACTGCGCCAAGCCTGCTTTACGTCGTTCTATGATGAATTACGGTCGCGATAAAATGTTATGGCACCGAAATACCATGGAATACTATTTCACAATTCTCCGGGAACTCTCAAACCTTGCCCCCTCAGTTCAACGACAGGTTGAAATTCAACGTATTAAGGCGAAGATAATTTCTCTTATGCGTCACCGCCTTGAAGGCACAGTAGTACGCGCAAGATGTCACGAATGTGTACCAGGAGAGCTCCCGTCCATGCATCATGTTATCCGAGAGAAGCAGCGGTGTCGTAGAAAGTTGATCAACGCCCTCGACATGCCAGATGGTCGTCGATTGACGTCCCAGAATGATATCGTAAGAGCCTTTGTGGATCACTACAACGAGTTCTATGCAGCAGAGGACCGGAACGTGGCGGTAATGTCTGATGTCCTCCGTTCCTTGACAGATACCCTGGACGAGTCTGCTGCGGAGATTCTCACGGCGACAATTACGGCTGATGACGTCGCCGATGCTCTTCATAAGGGTGCGGCAAACAAAGCCCCAGGTCCAGATGGGTTCCCGCTGGAGTTTTACCGCACATTTCATGACATCATGGGCTCACGCTGGACTGCGATGTATGAAGAACTGATGAACCCTGACTTTCCTCTCCCACCCGAATTCGTAGAAGGCTTGCTTATCCCGATCCCCAAGCCATCGGGAGGTCGAGGAGTGGAACATTATCGGCCGCTGACCATGTTAAATTGTGACTTCAAGATTTTTACCCGGATTCTTGGCGCTCGCATTAGGCGCGTCGTCCCTCAAGTTATCTCTCTGGATCAAACGTGCTTTGGAGGTGATAGTAACATTCAGACGGCACTCAGCGATTACCGTGACGTTATAGCCCTGACCATGACCTGTCGCAGTCGTGGTGCCTTAGTGACAGTGGACTTCGACCACGCCTTTGATAGAGTGAGTCATGACTTTCTCGAAAACGTACTTCGACGGATGGCCTTTCCCCACAGGTTTATACACCTCGTCTTGCGGCTTCTCCGAGGTGCCACGTCGCGGGTGCTGGTCAATGGCCGTGTGGCGGGCCCTATTAACGTCATGCGGTCGGTCCGTCAAGGATGTCCGCTGTCGATGCTGCTTTTCGCCATTGCCCTTGAGCCACTATTACACGGTTTGAGGAGCCGGTTGACAGGCATAACAATGGGGGGGACTTCTTTCATCTGCCGCGCCTATGCAGATGACTTGGTGTTCTTGGTTCTATCGGAGGATGAAGTGCGAGAGGCACTGGCGTGGATCAACCAGTACGGGGCTGCTGCGGGCAGCCATGTGAACCTGACGAAATCTAGTGCTATGTCCGTCGGTAGAGGCCTTCCAGCTGAGAGTGTGGCACCATTGCCATTAGTGGACAAGCTCAAATGTTTGGGGATCACCTTCACGCGTGATATACAGCGCACGATCTCATTTAACTACAAACGCCTGCTTCAAGCTATCCGCACGAACGTTCGTGGCAACCTCCTGAGAGCATTGGACATGTTACAAAGGGTGGATTTTGTTAACACTCATCTAGTCTCGCGACTACCCCATTTAGCACAGATTTTACCGATGCCAAAGGCAATGGCACACAGACTTCAGGCGGCGTTCGGCTACTTTGTTAGCGCGGGTCTTATCTTCAAAGTCCGCTACGACACGCTGACACTTCCTCCTCGAGATGGCGGCCTCGGCCTTGTCAACGTCCGAGCGAGAGCAGCTGCCCTTTATGTAAGTACGATGGTTAAATCGTGGATCCGCCGCCGAAACGGATTATCGGGAAGCCTGATTGATGAAGTGGCCCCTCCCTCTCGAGTGGCACCCGTTGCAGTAGCCCATATTTCTTCCCCTCTCTCACATATCCGGACCTTTTTCATCGAATACAGTTATGTCCATGCCGACTTGCCTAGTACCAGACCCCCTATGGCACGTGATGTTTACCGAATCATGATGAGAAATCACACTCGGAATGTTGTGGAAAGGCGATATCCTACGATCGCATGGCCCGTGGTATGGCGTTCTGTACACCATATATACCTAGACACGAGCGCACGTGCGACCTGGTATTTGGTCGTTAATGGAAAATACATGACACAACTTCGTCTACATGCCATAAAAATGACAGATTCGCCGCTGTGTCCTCGCTGTCAAACGCTTGATACGGACGAACATCGACTGATGTGTGGATCTTCTGCAGAGGTGTGGCAGCTGATTCAGAAGATGCTTGCCTTTCTTCTACGTACGGCTCCCCATGCCATTACACCGAAATCTCTTCTGTTCCCAGATGAGACATACTTCCCAAGTACGAAGACCAACGCTGTGATCTGGATAAAAGGTCTCTCGATCTCTTATTTGTTCCATGAAGGTGATAAGAGTGTTCTTGATTTTTGAACATTCCTGCAAGATCGCTTTACTTTTCTCATGCACCATCCGCGATACCGTCAGTACTATGCCAACTTTTTGGGTAGTGCCTTCTTCGATCCCCCCTGCAGCTGGGGTGTCCCAGGTATGAGAAGATGACTTCAATGAGAGTGTGTAATATCAGGACTCAGTCCCATGTACCGGAAAATGCAATATTCTTCGTGAAGACGTGCCTGGAACATGCTTGACTGCCTTGGGATTCGGTGTGCGTCTACCCACAAGTTGGCGGGACGCGGATGCTGCTTTGTCTGTTCTGCCAGGAGGGCGTTTTCTTTAATTCCTATAATTCCCTTTAAACATTAAAAAAAAAAAAAAAAAAAAAACTTATAAAAAATGCTTTATTGACAAAATTTCACAGGGTAATCACCAGTCGCTCCAATCTATAAATTCATTGTACTATTCTAGTTCATTTTACTGTTTAGTTTTATTTAAATCAAGGCTATTGCCTAGGAACTTGTTTTTGTTGTCTGAATACATGTGTTGATACCACTGTGATACTGTTATGTTGTGGTAAATAAACTTCGTAAAAAAAAAAAAAAAAAAAAAAAAAAAAAAAAAAGTTGGTAGAGCACTTGCCCACGAAAGGCAAAGGTCCCGAGTTCGAGTCTCGGTCGGGCACACAGTTTTAATCTGCCAGGAAGTTTCATATCAGCGCACACTCCGCTGCAGAGTGAAAATCTCATTCTGGAATGAAATTCTGTTTAAGAGAAGCCTAAAGGATTTATTGTTGGTCAAGTCCTTCTACTCCATTGATGAATTTCTCAGTAGAACCAACTGATTTGTGTGTGTGTGTGTGTGTGTGTGTGTGTGTGTGTGTAAATACAATCTAACTTCTGCACCATTTCTGTGCAGTAATGTGTTCATTGTAAATAAGTATTATAGTAGTCCTGTTACAAGTTTATTACCTTATAAATAAAAAACTTTTTTTATTTTAAATTCAGTGAGTTAGTGTTTGTAAAATGATTCTTTCATATAGTGTTCATTAAAAAAATGACGATCATTCCACTTGGGCCTGTGCAATGGTACATTAGCTTATTTGCTTGAGTTGTAAATATTTGTCATTTATTATTGTTTTTCTGCCACGTTCTGTACCCTGGAGGGCCTCCTCACTACGGATCAATTGGAATGAAAGTAAATCTAATCTAATCTAACTAAAGTCATTATTTCATTGTAGCACATTAACTGAATTCTACAATTATTTGAAAAATAAGTTTAGTGCGTATTAAAAGTAACTAAAAAATGACGGCACAGTGAACTAATTTATTATACTTAACTAAAATTGATTAAATGTGGTATGTTCCATAAATACGTTACATGGTCTTGCCTCTCGTTGTTTCGGAGTAGTCTAAATTGATTGCTTCTATTTTGTGAAGCTCGGTTCTTATAAAATTTGGTATGGAGTATTGATTATTCGTAGCCATTGTTCCTCGAAACCAGAAAACGGTCAGTATTATAGTGAATGACGTTGCTCAATATACAGGGCGAGTCACTAATATTGCCACCTAGAATAACTCCGAAAATATGATAGGAGCTGAAAAGTTTGTGGGACAATGTTGCATGGGACAAGTGGGACCGCAATATGACGTCGGTTTTTTGTTGCTAGGTGGGGTCGCTTCAGAGGTATCAAGGTCAACTTCGTCTTTTTAAATGGGATGCCATAGTTTGGTTCTTATTTTCTGATAGCGGCTATCGAGATAAATCCAATGTGTGCAACAGTTAGATCTTCGAAGGTCAACGAAGGTTAGAAATGCGGCATGAACGCCCATTTGCAGAAGGTATTCGAAGTGATCATCATTGCCATGAGTGCAGTGCTGCAATCTTCTTATCATGGATTGGGTGGTATTCCTTATCAGATCGGCACTTGCCGAAGCACATGCTCTGACAATTCCCTCTCGCATATCTTTAGGTGTAGTTGGGACATCTTTATAAACAATGCCTTTTATGAATCCTCACAAGAAAAAAATCCAGAGGAGTCAAGTCTGGCGAACGAGCCGGCACGACTCATCTCCTCCGCGTCCAATCCAACGATTTGGGAACTGTGTCTGCAAATAATTTCTAGCCATCAGCGAAAAATGTGCCGGACACCCATCGTATTGATACCACATTCTGTTCCTTGTTGCTAAAGGCATTTCTTCCAATAACAGACCTAATGTTTCTTGCAGGTATGTGGTGTACTTCCTACCATTAAGCTTTCCTTCGATGAAATTGGGGCCTACAATTCTGTCCTCCACAATCCCACACCATACGTTCACCGACCACGGTTTTTGGTGTGCAACTTGCCGCAGCCAACATGGATTTTCAGTTGCCCAATAATGCATATTATGCAATTTAACATTTCCATTGTTCTTGAATGTAGCCTTGTCAGTAAATAAAATCAAAATAATAAAAGTGTCATTCCTCTGAATCTGTAGTGATCCCATCGGCAGAATTCAATGCGACGCATACAGTCCGTACCAGTTAAATCTTGGTGAAGACTGATATTGTAAGGACGATACATATGGCGGTGCAGAACACGAACAACACTACTCAGGCTCATACCAGATTCCCTAGTCATTTCACAGGAACTAACACAATTTCCGTTTATTCTTTAGTAACTTTCCTTTGCCGGATGTGTTTCCGATGCGTTAAAATCCAGTTGTTATGAATTTATCATACTCTAAATGTAAGACGTGTGGGGTAAGTAAGTTGACGATATCTTTCAGAGTATAGGTCTCTAGCTCTCACTGAATTTCGTTGGTATTCTCCGTAAATGAGAAACATACCGTCTTGTTCTTCGAAGGAATACATCATTCACATTCGCTGGAATCGGCAATATAGCCCTACCGTTCCTATTAGTATTGTATTGCGAAACTTCGAATGGTGTTTACGTGTCAATGGCACGTTACATGGATACGCCGTATTCGGCGAATATTTAATATTTGCGCGATATACGAGAGAGAATTGTCAGAGCATGTGCTTCGATAAGTACCAAAGTAGTAAGGAATACTAGTAAGGAATACCTTTCAGTCCATGATAAGAAGATTGCAGCAGCGCACTGACGCCAATGGTCATCGCTTCGAACACGTTCTGTAAATGGACGTTCATACCACCTTTTTGACCTTTAAAGACCTTACTGTTGGACATCATTGAATTCGTCTCGATAGCCGCTATCAGAAAACAAGTACCAAACTATAGCATCCCATTTAAAAAAACGAAGTTAACCTTCATATCTCTGAAGCGACCCTATCTAGCAACAAAAAACGAACGTCGTATTATGGCCCCCGTTGTCCCATGCAACTTTTGTCCCATAAACTCTTCAGCTCCTATCATACTTTCGGAGTTATTCTTGGTGGCAATAGTTAGTGACTCACTCTGTAAATAACATTACGTGTTGCTCGTAACAAATCCGTACTGATTTCTCACGACTCTAAAGCTTTCAATGCAGTGATAGTTAACTTTCAATCATGCCATTATCGTTCAATTTTCATTTGAGCTTCTATGTATGTATTTACCATTGCCATCTAAACGAATTTCAGTAATTGTTAGGTAATGTCATTTGCAACTAAACATTCTTAATTTCGTAACTAGCGATTGTATCTTATCATTCCATAATTAATATTTTAGTCAGTCTCGGTAGCGTAATTAATTACAGGCTTCGCTGACTACACGTAAATAATTCATTACATAATCTAGCTGGCAGTCTTTCCGTCAAATTTGTTCTTCTGAATTGATGCCTTTTTCTGCGAACTTCAGAACATTATATTATAGATAAAAATGGTTGACATGGCTCTGATCACTATGCGACTTAACATCTGAGGTCATCAGTTCCCTAGGACTTAGAACTACTTAAACCTAACTAACCTAAGGACATCACACACATCCATGCCCGAGGTAGGATTCGAAGCTGCGACCGTAGCGGTCGCGTGGTTCGACGCTGAAGCGCCTAGAACCACTCGGCCACCCCGGCCGGCAGATTTACATATCATTACGATATCGGAGGATGAAAATAGGGTAATATATTCAAGCAACTGCGAGTAAAGTTATACTCACCTTCTACTCTGATGAAAAGTATGGGAAAATAGTGAATGCGCAGTGATACTCGCAAAACCTTGATCACCAATAGCAAATCGATCAAGCCGGCTTGCGACTGACTCTGTGGTCTGATCCATTTATACTCCACATTGACCAACCAAAGCGATCAAACAGAAATGGCCAAGTGCAGGTCATCCGCGTGGTCAGGTGGCTCCACCACAGCGCAAGGCCCCATATAGCCAACGCAGTCAAGGAGCTCTTGCAAACATTAAAATGGCAGTTCCTCACTCAATACAGTTCGGACCAGTCTCCCAGCTTTTGTGTCATTTTTGGTGTTCTCTAGATGGCAAACGATTCACCTCGGACTTGGACGTCAAGCAGTCCGTTCGAAACAGGTTCACAAAGAGTCCTAGGAAATTTAGGAGACGGCCGTTCGCCGCCTTGTGTCGCGATGGGCAAGAGCCCTAATAATTTTAGGCAATACTTCTGAAAATAATGGCACAAATTTCTGTTCACAGGCTGTAATAGGTCCATGATTGAGGAATTTGTTGTTAGAGCACTCAAGCAGATGTAATTTCGATGGATTGCTCACGCGCTGCCTGCGATATGTAAGCTATAAGAGAATCTGAGACCAAAGAGCAGTGTTGACTGTAGTAGGAACTGTGTAGCAGTAGGAGTAAGTAGTTGCTAGCGAGCAGTCTGGTGTATCGTGTTGGCGGGGCGGTCGTGTGGAGCGATGGCGGAGCCTGAGCGTTATAGTATAAGGTAAAAGCTGCGTCGCGCATATCTAGTATTGTTATATCAAGTCCCAATGTAAATGTTTAAAAAAATATGTTAATAATAATCTTTCTCATAAAAGGTAACTTTTGACACTCATCTCAATTTAAAGAATTCACTAATTTCTCCAATCCTTGGTCATCCCGATTATTGAAACGAAAAATCAGTTGTTTCTTTTTATACATGAAAAATCTATCGACCAGCATTGCACTTAGTTGCGCCAGAAAAATTTCTTATAAGAGCAGATATATACGCGTTATCCGGCGACCTAAATAAGGTAAGTTTTTTCAGTTTATTCAGAATGAATTTTCAGGGACATGACGCAGCACTGCTGGCGTCCAAAATTTACCAGTTTAAATTCACGGTCATTATTGAAAGGTATAAGTGAGTCGCAATTTTATTGACAGATTAGTCGCATTTTACTATCGATAGGTTACGCAATTTATTTTTTGGAAGGTTACGCTGAATGTGAAAGACAATTATATATTTTTATAGTGGGGAGGTTACACTTGTCGACAAGCGGCCAGGATCGTATTTTTGTGAATTTATGAGAGCTAGTCAGTTATATATCTGCTCTTATTTACTTAAATGTAGTTTGCATCTGGCGCAACGCATTTACTAATTTGTCACTCTTTCTTTCACAGATCATCGGCAATTTATTGCTCTTTCTTGTAATTGTATTTGTTCCATTTTTGCTTTGTCTTTGTTTCATTTTGTGCTTAACTTTGATTTGTGAAGATTCCGCGCAAAACTGCTAACAGTACATCGCGATGTGCAATGAGTGAAAAAGCTGACTCGAATAATTTGACCGATAATACTAGAGACTGTCAGTGTAATAGTGATAATCCTCTAATTACAGATAATCAGCGCGTGCCGATTACTAGTAATGATTTTATTCCAGATGATGAACAAACACATTCAGTTATGTCCACACTTAATTTAACGGCAATTGATGACGCGGCACGTTCCGTTACAATGAATGCTGCCCAGTTTGACACATCTGATTTGGAAAATTTACACTGTGAACAGATAAATGTTTCTAACGAAAATGAACATTGTAGTCAAAATAGGTTAGATTTTTTTTTATTCCGATGTAGTGACCAACAGTGCACATCCAATTAGCAAACCTTTTCAAGAATCAGACAGTGACCAAATGATTACACAAAACGTGACACAAGCAGATACACCATCACACAGCACAGAGAATAGAGTAGCTGATTTCGGCATGGATCAAGTTATGTCATTATTGCTTCAAATTAATGAATCGAACAAACAACTTAATGAAATACAAGACAACAATCTCAAACAGCTTAGTGTACAGCTTACAGCCGTTGCCGTGCAATGTCATGATACTAAAGAACAATTACGCGAGGAAATTAAGGCTTGTGCTAGGAACAGTAGTGAAGAAATTAGATCAGTTGCACAAGAATTAAGTAATACGCAACAGCCACAACAAAATTACTTAGAGATGAAATTAGTGCAGTTGCTAAAACAATGTTCAGAAAACGCAATACAGTTAGGCGACGAGTTTAAGTTAATGTCAGCAGAGCTTTCACGCACACTGGATGCGAAAGTAGACACGAAATTTGACCAACAGAACAGCCAAATTAACGAACGTTTTAATCACCACCTGCAAAACAGTGAAACACGTTACCGAAAATTTATACAGGAACAGAATAAAGTAAAGAAACAAGTCATGGAAACCATTACTGCACAGAGACAGGAAGATAAGCGTAAAATGTTTACGAAGGCAAAAACATACGTAGACAACAATATTGCTACAGTATTAGACGAAATCAAACAGTTGAACACCGAATTGCATGATGAAATCTATGATCTTAAAACAAAAACACACACACACACATTAGACTTTCAGACAATGACCAACAGACTTGAAAAGTTGGAACTAATACAGGATCCCGATGCCATCAAAGCAGACGTTCAGAAAGTGAACAAAACCACACGTTAAATACACAAACAAATTAATGTTTGTGACACTAAACATGACGATAAGGTAAAATCACTGACTGAAAAATTTAATGAATTGGCCAGTCGTATTGACGCTATCGAAAATAATGTGCAAGGCCAACCAAGCTTTAATGTTTCGCCGCCTACACGTATAGCGTCGGCTCCACCAAATAGTAACGCCCAGCAACCAGGAAATCACTACGTACAGAAAACACACCATTTCAACTCGTATCGCAATGCGCCGTATAGCAATGATTATTATGACAGACGTAAAAGTAATGAGCACAGTTTTCAGCGTAACAGTCGGTCTTACCAGCAGCAGAATCATCCGCAACAACAGATTATCATGAATGAACCAGACAGTCGGTATCATCCCGAACCTAATACGTCAGGAAGAAATAAGAGAACAGTACAAATAGTTGAAATGCCACAGCATCCTCCCGCAAATAACAGCACGTCAGAAAGAAATTGACTAGATACAGTACAGGTTGAACCTTCCAGCGATGTAAGCAATACTTTTGACACACAGACTCTTGTTCACGAAACTGTTATTACTTTTGACGACATCCGAGACACTCTTTTGCATGAAAAACCAGTTATTCAAAAAACCATTTCCCACCCTGTCATTGAAGTAAAGATTGGATCATCCACATTTTCGGCAGTAATCGACTCGGGATCACCTATGTCAGTTATAAATGAAGAAACTTTCAACGCTTGTAACAAAGAGAATACTTATCCTACATTACCATTAGGCAAAACTAAAGTAAAAGGAGCAGTATCTGGTAAAGGAATAGATGTAAAATCACAGACACACTTATAGCTTTGTATTGCAGGTCATACGTTCCACTCAAATTTTTGGATTGTTCCCTTATTGACAACAGACGTTATTTTAGGTACGATTTTTTTGGTACAACACGACGCAATTATTGACTTTCAAAATTCCTATTTAATGTTAGAGGATGAAAACGTACAACTGGCATTAGAATTTCAGCACTCTTTATCCGCAGAAGAACAAACAATTAATCGGACAGAGGTCATTTCTGCATCACGTAACATTCCACATTGTTCACAGATACGTATGTTCACAACTACAATACACCAGACGAAGCCGACTGTGACGTTATGCAAGTGATTTCTGATAAAGTTAAACAGAGCAGTGCAAATACAGACGACGAGCGTACAGAGCGACGCAAAATTCTTTTACAGCAAGCTCCAGTTTTTGACAACATCCCTGGTACTATGTCCAGTTTTATGTATGGATTTCAAGTTAAACAGCACGACACGTTTAAAGCCAAACATTATCCCATTCCATATATTGACAGAGAACAAGTTAGGAAAGAATTGGAAGCTATGCTTGACCAAGGAATTATTGAACAGGCAGTTAGTCCGTACATAAACCTGTTCCATATTGTTAAGAAAAAGGATGGATCACTTCGCCTCGTACTTGATTCGCGTCACATCAATGACATTATTATTAATGAAACAGATCGCCCACAAACACTAGAAGAACTTCTACAGAAATTTCATGGTACTGCTATTTATTCCACATTAGATTTGAAATCGGGATTTTGGCAAATTCAGCTCCACCCGAACAGCAGAAAGTATACAGCATTTCTCTGTTTTGGTGACTGTTATCAATTTTGCAAATTACCGTTCGGTTTAACAGTTTCTTCAGATTTATTCGCGGTTTGAACACTATACTTCCGACAGAACTTAAAGACAGAATCACAACGTTTGTAGACGACATTCTTATTGCAGAAGCTAACTGGTCTGAACGCAATCTGAATCTTGAACAATTGTTGCAAACTTTTCGTGCACAAGGACTCACAGTTATTCTTAGCAAATCACGCTTTGGCAAAACTTCTATAAAATTTCTGGGACATGTAATTTCAGCAGAAGGCATTGCGCCTGACCCGGAAAAGCTTTACGTGACATTACTGTTCCAACGACAAAGAAACAACTACGCAGCTTTTTGGGTTTAATTAACTTTTTCCGTAAATTTATTCATTACTCTGCTTTAGACACCCCTAGATTGTGCCAACTGACGGGTAAAAACACTATTTGGTCGTGCGACAGCCAAGCGCAGTCTGAATTTGTCAATCTGAAACAAGCTTTGTTGAATGCACCACAATTATCACACCCAGATCTCACTAGAAATTTTTCCATTGCCACCGACACAGTTCTAACACAGCTTTAGGCGTACACATTTTTCAGGAAATTGAAGAAGACGGTAATACAGTAATTAAAAACATCGCTTTTGCAAGTCGCATTCTGTCACCTGCTGAACGCAATTATTCTGTTACAGAACTTGAAACATTATGTCTTGTATGTGCATTTACGAGATTTAGGCACTTTCTTTATGGAAGACATACTACCGTTTACACAGACCATAGAGCTATCCAGTTTTTACTTTCCGCTAAATTTACACATGACAGATTAAGTAGATGGAAACTGTATTTACAGGAAATTAATTTTACAATTGTTCACATTCCCGGTACACAAAATGTTGTAGCAGGCGTACTATCCAGTTCTCTCAGCAACAATCAGCAAGACATTGCAACCAACTCCTGCCAAGCAAATTCTAGCGTCATGTATATTCAACAAGTCGCATTTGAAAATTTCATTTCGTCGTCATTACGAGACATATCACAAGAGCAGAGTAAAGACAACGTATAGAAAGAAATTAAACACCTTTGGCAAGATAGGAATAATGTTACCATTAGAAACCATTACACTGTACGCAATAACATTCATTCTGTTTCGCCGCTCTCACCCTGACAGCAACAGTTGTTTATTATGTATTCCTGACGAGCTTGTTAACAAATTAAGTTGGTATACTCATTTAAGTTACGCACATTATGGAGCCAGGAAATGTTTTCTTATACTGAGACAGAACTGTTACGTTGCCAGCATGGTGAAACGTATTCGACGAGTTTTAGCCTCATGTAAAATCTGCCAGAAAGCTAAATCAGACACGACTTCACATATGCCTCCGTTACATCCTATTGTACCCGTTAAATTGAGACACGTGGCCGCTCTAGACATTTTTGGTCCAATTCCCAGAACTAATAGAGGTTTTTGTTACATCTTTGTCGCTGTTGAACTCACTTCGAAATTTGTTACCTTCACTCATGTTGCGCAAAGCTACTGCTAAATCTGTTTCGGATGCATTTGTAAAATATTTTCTATTTCATGTAGGGCATCTATTGAAAGTAATTTCCGACAATGGACCACAATTTCGATCTGCGATATGGACCCGTATGTTACGAGCTAGAAACATTTCTCCGATCTACACTCCTGGAAATTGAAATAAGAACACCGTGAATTCATTGCCCCATGAAGGGGAAACTTTATTGACACATTCCTAGGGTCAGATATATCACATGACCATACTGACAGAACCACAGGCACATAGACACAGGTAACAGAGCATGCAGAATGTCGGCACTAGTACAGTGTATATCCACCTTTCGCAGCAATGCAGGCTGCTATTCTCCCATGGAGACGATCGTAGAGATGCTGGATGTAGTCCTGTGGAACGGATTGCCATGCCATTTCCACCTGGCGCCTCAGTTGGACCAGCGTTCGTGCTGGACGTGCAGACCGCGTGAGACAACGCTTCATCCAGTCCCAAACATGCTCAATGGGGGACAGATCCGGAGATCTTGCTGGCCAGGGTAGTTGACGTACACCTTCTAGAGCACGTTGGGTGGCACGGGATACATGCGGACGAGCATTGTCCTGTTGGAACAGCAAGTTCCCTTGCCGGTCTAGGAATGGTAGAACGATGGATTCGATGACGGTTTGGATGTACCGTGCACTATTCAGTGTCCCCTCGACGATCACCAGAGGTGTAAGGCCAGTGTAGGAGATCGCTCCCCACACCATGATGCCGGGTGTTGGCCCTGTGTGCCTCGGTCGTATGCAGTCCTGATTGTGGCGCTCACCTGCACGGCGCCAAACACGCATACGACCATCATTGGCACCAAGGCAGAAGCGACTCTCATCGCTGAAGACGACACGTCTCCATTCGTCCCTCCATTCACGCCTGTCGCGACACCACTGGAGGCGGGCTGCACGATGTTGGGGCGTGAGCGGAAGACGGCCTAACGGTGTGCGGGACCGTAGCCCAGCTTCATGGAGACGTTTGCGAATGGTCCTCGCCGATACCCCAGGAGCAACAGTGTCTCTAATTTGCTGGGAAGTGGCGGTGCGGTCCCCTACGGCACTGCGTAGGATCCTACGGTCTTGGCGTGCATCCGTGCGTCGCTGCGGTCCGGTCTCAGGTCGACGGGCACGTGCACCTTCCGCCGACCACTGACGACAACATTGATGTACTGTGGAGACCTCACGC
This sequence comes from Schistocerca gregaria, assembly GCF_023897955.1. NCBI lineage: Eukaryota > Metazoa > Arthropoda > Insecta > Orthoptera > Acrididae > Schistocerca > Schistocerca gregaria. The sequence goes on from NC_064922.1 coordinate 949,439,673, forward strand.
CCCACGTGTTGAGCAATTCGGCGGTACGTCCGCCCGGCCTCCCGCATGCCCACTATACGCCCTCGCTCAAAGTCCGTCAACTACACATACGGTCCACGTCCACGCTGTCGCGGCATGCTACCAGTGTTAAAGACTGCGATGGAGCTCCGTATGCCACGGCAAACTGGCTGACACTGACGGCGGCGGTGCACAAATGCTGCGCGGCTAGCGCCATTCGACGGCCAACACCGCGGTTCCTGGTGTGTCAGCTGTGTCGTGCGTGTGATCATTGCTTGTACAGCCCTCTCGTAGTGTCCGGAGCAAGTATGGTGGGTCTGACACACCGGTGTCAATGTGTTCTTTTTTCCATTTGCAGGAGTGTATATATCCAAGTATCACGCTTCTTCGAACCCTTGTGAACGACTAATGAAAGAAATTGGTAAACTATGTAGAATATACTTCCATAAAAAACATATTGATTGGGATATACACATACTCTCATTCCAGAATGTAATTAACTCCATACCAAATGAATCTACCATGCTATCTCCGATTGTTATACTGAAAAATATTGAACCACCCAACAAAATTAAAGAATCGGTATCCTTTCCTACATCTCGTCGACTACGCCACCATGAAATAATTGATATTGCGCTGAACAACATCAAACTTGCCGCAGAGCGCCGTAGGAGACAGCAAAAACAGGTTTGTACACGCCGTGACTTTCACATTGGATAGAAGATAGTACGCACGCATTATTTATCCAACAGAGGAAAGAGTAGATGCACTAAATTTGAACTTCTATACGAAGTCCATATAGAATACGAAGCATTCCTCACCCTAATGTAGTGCACGTCGAAACTTTGAGAACCAGAAAAAGCAAGGGCTATCACCATGTCTCCAATAGTAAACCATTTATTGAATGAACATACTTTATGATTTATCACACTGTAATGCCATTTGCAGATATTTGTATGAACACTTACTGATGATTATCATAATTTTTTCTGGCTAGTGCCTGGTAAGGTAAGGTTAGCAGATCACTAATCTTGTCGTTAGTCATCAGACCATGCACATTTTTTTCATTTTTTCGTGTATGTATGAGTGTTTTCCTGTTTTGTCTGTATGCACTACGGAATCTTTGAGATATAACAAACACAAGTTGACTTTGACATTTTTCCTTATGGTAGCTCAATATCTTGACTATTCTACATTTTTTTTCTACTCCATTATGATACTGTGTGTACATTTTATGCACTTGAAAACTGTCTATGATTATGGCCTAATACGTTTTCTGTCATGCTATGCTGTATGCTTAATTATATCACTAATAACACGTTTTCTTTTAATGAGTATGTGATTTAAATGCAAGATATTAATCCTTATTTATCATTTTCAGAAAGCAATGACGTGTAAAAGAAATAAATTAAACAAACCACAGTGGTTTGCTATGAAATGGGAATTTCACTTTCGGAATGAACGAAATAAAATGCAGTACCTTGTCATGAAGAGTAAATGGATCAGAATTAACAAGCATTAACCAGAATATACTACACACACCGTATAATAGCAGTCTGAACTAATTATTTTTCTTTCAGAATACGAGGCGATTATTGCAGGCTGTCAGACAGAACTACGCATGTTAATTTTAGTGATGAAATATGCTAGAAATAAGAAACTCTATACTATGAATAGTTGTATGAAGTAAATGGTAATATGAATGTGAATAATTAAGTGTCTGTATTTTGCAGATGATAATAAATGATGATGAATAGTTATATGAAGAATATGCTAATATGAATAATGAAGTTTTTCTTTGCAGGTGATAATAGTGATGAAGTTATGATAATATGAATAATAAAGTTTTTCTTTGGAGATGAGAATAATGATGAAGTTTATATATTTTCTATTAGTTAAGAGATGCTATGTAGTTATTTAAGTATTTGTTGCAGTTACTGTTGACAGTATGTCTTATGTCGCATAGTATAATGACTGAATGTTTTGGAAAAGACAGCTAGAGTACATACATATTAAGTACACGTTTCATTACCTGTTAATTCGAAGTTTACTTCTTTTCAGCATAATACACATGTTTTCTTTCAGGTCAATAATCCATTTCGTATTTTTCCCAGGAGAAGCTTTTCATGATATTTATATGCTATAAACACTAAATTATGAAATCTGTTCTAGTACTTATATTTTTTTACCCAGTTGTGTCTATCATTTATGAATGTGATCACATATACTCTACTTGTCTACTTATTTCATAACCTTGCTACAACTGACTCATGACGAATGACGTTATTAATCCTTATTTCCAGCAATAAGTCAAAAGCAAATATTTTCATGCCCCAGCAATTAATTATCGATCCCAACGCAATGCATTGCTAGCAAAAAAAAAAAAATAAACAAAAACAAAAAAACACTTATTACCAGTCCCAACTATTACCGGTATACAACTAAATAATGCTACCAATTGAAGATATATTTCTAGTCCAAAATATAATGCAAATTTCTCAGATGTATTGAATCCATTATATCTATGTATTAGTGGACTTTGAGTAGTAGTTCCAATGTATTATATTTTCAATATATCTTATGTCACTTACATGATATCATATATAAACACCAGTAGCTTGATGCTACACTCAACAACTCCTGTTTTGAATGATGACTTGTGAATAATACTGAATAATGTTTTGTAAAAGTACATGAATAATTTGTAAGTGGCCAATGAGTACAGATAATTACTACAGTCATATGAGTTATGATTAGTGTTTTGTAATACTCAATACTTGCTACATGTTCAGTAACTGGCCAATGAGTGCCAATAATTACTGTAATGAGATGACTTATTATGCCAATGATTACTGTAATGAGATGACTTATGATGCCAATGATTACTGTAATGAGATGACTTATGGATAAATGCTATGTCAATCATTTCTATAAATAATATTTTGTTGTACTCTATAAATGTTATGCCAATGATTCCTGTAATGAGAAGACTGATGATGCCACTAATTACTGTAATTAGATGACTTATGAATAATGTTCTGTAATAATTACTGTAACGAGATGTCTTATGAATAATGTTCTGTAATACTCCATATATAGTACAGAAATGTTTAGTAACTAACGAATGCGTGCCAATAATTATTCAAATCGGTTGATACACTAATCTAATTCTCAATGATGACTAGCATAAGACTTAATGTCCTTCACCTTCTGACCCAATTACCAGCAGTTACTGCAATATCCGTATGTCCTCTCCATCCTCATGATCATCCAGCACTATATTTGGTTTTTGCACTAATTCTACGTTGATGTAAGAGTACGGATTCTACAAGAATGTAGTGTGGACATATCAAGCTGTCCACCACCTTGAACGATGGGGATGTCATTATGGTCCTACTGTCTGGTGTACCTAATGTACTACCCAAATGATAACATTGAATATTAATACAACATTTCAGTGTCTTGGCTACACTGATAAATACTTCAGGGAAGAGAACTTCGGAGTTTCTCACTTGGTGTCGCGCTTCTGCAGAAAGATATGGACTTTCAGTGCAGCTACGTGCAACCCACTCTGCTACAACCATGATGCAATTCCTCCCATTCCTTTCCCAATTCTTATAAAATGGTAAAGACTTATACAGTGCATTTAAATTCTTGTACAACGATAGTGACATATACAGTGCGTGTGCACTTCATTTCATTTGTTAATAAGATCAGTTGTCCAAAAAATGCTAAAGACTTAGAGAGTGCGTGTGCACATTATTTCACTCCTTCATATGTCTAAATCATGTAAAAATGCTAAAGAGTTATACAGTACATGTGCACTTTATGATATTTGTTAATATATTTTGTACTCATTGCGTATACATTTTGTCTTTTCTTAATAAGTTCTGCACTTATCAATAATGTATATACTCTGTGCTGTAGCCTTAGTAAACTAAATAGATTATAGAAAAATTTGTTGCTCATGGCAAGTCCAATTGACTCACCATCGCTGCCAAATTTTTGACACCCCCCTCCCCCCCCCCCCCCCCCCCAGTGGAGGGTTATCTAAGAGGTCCATGATTAAGGAATTTGTTCTTAGCGCACTCGAGCAGATGTAATTTCGATGGACTGCTCACGCGCTGCCTGCGGTATGTAAGCTATAAGAGAATCTGAGACCAAAGAGCAGTGTTGACTGCAGTAGGAACTGTGTAGCAGTAGGAGTAAGTAGTTGCTAACGAGCAGTCTAGAGTGTGAAATTCACACTATTGATACTGGTAAGATCTTCTAAGATCCAAGCATTAGAGTATACTTCCTAACCTGGTGAATATAATGTCTCCATTAATTTATTTTGTTTATGGCAGATTTGTATAGCAATAATTCCAGTGGCAGATCCTTCCACCACCAGAACATTACACGAAGTCCCTAAGCTTACACACTACTTAACTTAAATTATCCTAAGGACAAACACACACCCATGCCCGAGGGAGGACTCGAAATTCCGCCGGGATCAGCTGCGCAGTCCATGTCTGCAGCGCCTAAGACCGCTCGGCTAATCCCGCACGGCCTTTATCAAAGTCGGAAACGTGATGGTACGCATTTCTCCTCCTTACACGAGGCATCACAACAACGTTTCTCCAGGCAACGCCTGTCAACTGCTGTTTGTGTATGAGAAATCGGTTGGAAACTTTCCTCATGCCAGCACGTTGTAGGCGTCGCCACTGGCGCCAACCTTGTGTGAATGCTCTGAAAGGCTAATCATTTGCATATCACAACATCTTCTTCCTGTCGGTTAAATATCGCGTGTGGTCCGTGGTTTAGCAAATTTAATGTAGTGTATATTCTCAGGGCATATTCCCAATTTCATAGTATAGTTAGACGGAATCCGCCACATGTTTATTCTATATCATCATTTAATCATACAGACTGTTGCCCCTGCCACTACTGAAAAGGCTGCTGCCCCTCTTCAGGAACCACACGTTTGTCTGGCCTCTCAACAGATACCCCTCCGTTGTGGTTGTACCTACGGTACGGCTATCAGTAACGTTGAGGCACGCAAGCCTCCCTACCAACGGCAAGGTCCATGGTTCATGGGGGAAGTTATTCTATATAACAGATCTAACACGGAAAGCAGCCACACAGATGAATTTGATAAGTTTATCAATAAATGAATTACACTCTAAGAAAATAGAATCGACCAACGACGAAGGAATTATCCAATTGGGATAGAAATCGGAAAATGTGATGATTACAATTTCAGAAAAATTGATGGTTTATTCTAGAGAAGAGCTTGACAAATTGAGCAAGTCAATAACACGTTGGATGAAGTGTGGTCTTTATGCAATCAGATGTTCTGCTTGACATTCACTGACTGTCAGAGTTGTTGGGTGGGCCTCCTGAGGTATGTCGTGAGTAACTCTGTCCAACTGGAACGTTAGATCGTTAAAATCCCAGGATGGTTGGAGGGCCCTGCCCATAATGTTCCAAGAGTTTCCACTGGGGAGAGATCCGGCGATCTTGCTAGCCACGGTAGGGTTTGGCCAGCATGAAGATAAGCAGTAGAAACTCTCGCCTTGAGCGAGCGGGCATTATCATGCTGAGAATGGGATGCCATGCAGCGCAACAAAATGGTGCCTGGAGCACCGTCGACGTACTGCTGCGCTGTAAAGGTGCCGCGAATGATAAGGAAAGGGGTCCTGCTTTGAAAAGAAATGACACTCCAGACGATGTCTCCTGGTTGTCATGGTGGGCGACAGTCACGTTGATATTCCACCGCTGTTCGGGCGTCTCTAGACACGTCTTCCCCTGTCATCAGTGCTCAACACGAAGCTGAAGACAGTTCTACTTCAGTCAACGAGATTCCAGACCGTAGACGTTTCTGCAGACGCCCCACACAGCTTTGGGATACCAACCTGACCGTAGCCCGCCATTTGGCCTGACAGCAGGGAGCTACGGTCTGGTGTGGCATATCTTTTCACAGCAGGACCCTTTCGTTGTCAGACGCGGCACCTTCATAGGACAGCGGTACGTCGACAATGTTCTACAACCCGTTTGTTGCTCTTCAAGGCAAGCCATCCTGCGAATGTATATACCGATGAACCAAAGCCGGCCGCTGTGGCCGAAAGGTTCTAGGCGCTTTAGTTCGGAACCGCGCTGCTGCTACGGTCGCAGGTTCGAATCCTGCTTCGGGCATGAATGTGTGGGATGTCCTTAGGTTAGTTAGGTTTAAGTAGTTCTACGTCTAGGAGACTGATGACCTCAGCTGTTAATTGCATAGTGCTTAGAGCAAATTCAACCACTTTTTATATACATACAGGTAGAATATGGCGCTGCGGTAGCAACGCCTATATAAGACAACAAGTGTCTGGAGCAGTTGTTAGATTGGTTACTGCTGCCACAATGGCAGGTTATCAAGATTTAAGTGAGTTTGAACGTGGTGCTACAGTGTAGCGATTAATTGAGGATTTTCCTGTATGACCATTTCACGAGCGTACCGTCAGTATCAGGAATCCGCTAAAACATCAAATTTCCGGCATCGCTGCGGCCGTAAAAAGATCCTGCAAGAACGGGACCAACGACGACTAAAGAGAATCGTTCAAGGTGACAGAAGTGCACCCCTTCCGCAGATCGCTGTAGATTTCAATGCTGGGATATCAACAAGCGTCAACTTGCAAACCATTCAACGAGACATCATCGATATGGGCTTTCGGAGCCGAAGGTTCACTCGTGTACCATTGACTGCACTATGCAAAGCTTTACGCCTCGCCTGGGCCCGTCAACACCGACATCGGACTGTTGAGTGGAAACATGTTGCCCGGTCGGACGAGTCTCGTTTCGAATTGTATCACATGGATCGACGTGCACGGGTGTGGAGAGAACCTCGTGAATCCGTGGACCCTGCATGTCAGCAATGGGCTATTCAAGCTGGTTCACGCTCTGTAATGGTGAGGGCCATGTGCAGTTGGAGTGATAAGGGCTCCTTGATACGTCTAGATACGACTATGATACGTGACACGTACGTAAGCATCCTGTCTGATCACCTGCATACATTCATGTCCATTGTACATTCCGACAGACTTGGGCAATGTCAGCCGGAAAGTGCGACACCCCACACGTCCAGTATTGCTACAGAGGCTCCAAGAACACTCTCTAAGTTTAAGCACTTCCACTGGCCACCAAACTCCCCAGACATGAACGTTATTGAGCATATCTGGGGTGCCTTGCAACGTGCTGTTCAGAAGAGATTCCCACCCCCTCGTACTCTTACGCATTTATCGACAGCCCTGCAAGATTCATGGTGCCAATTCCCTCGAGCACCACTTCGACGTTAGTCGAATCGATGACACGTCTTATTGTGGCTCTTGTGCGTCTTCGCGGATGCCCTACACGATATTAGGCAGGTGTATCAGTTTATTTGTCTGTATGACACTTTTGTAAGTACTATTGGCTGTATGGTCTTTGCTGCCCAATGCCAAAATAAATAAATGAAAGAAATAAAAGCGTCCTTCCGACCTCCACGTTCTGTGGTGAGGCGTGGACATGCAACACACTGTCATCTGCTTTTGGTTTAACCCTCCTTTAACCACTTCCCATAGTTGGTCACAACAACAGCGTGCAAACAGCCGACTAGCCTGCCCTTTACGAGATGCTCGTTCCCAAGTCCGTCAACACAATCCACTCATTGTCAAAGCCGGTTATGTCAGTATTTGCTCCACTTGCTGCACGTATGGTCATCCGAATGATTCCACATATGTCTGTTTTCCGTTGTACACTTTCAATACGGCGTTGCCTGCCGGTCACCTGGATTCATTCTGGCGTTGAGTGGCGATCATAGCATTTTGGGTCATCACTGTCTGCGCTCTGATTGTTGGAACCAACTTCTGTACTTAACTTCGCAATAGCAAGACGCCGCACAGTTTCTTCACTCACTTTTTCTGCGCTTATGTGACAGTCCACAGTCACTGGAAAAAAAATACCCTTCCGCCTGACAACACCGGCTAGGCAAACTGTCTTGCGAGAAAACATCAAAAAATCAACTTCGTATTTTAAGGAGAAAAAAGCACACGTCCAAGATATGAGCCCGAAAAATCGATGACGTTCGAAACTTTTTGTCTTTGTACTGACCCGCTGAATCTATAGCTTTCGTAAACGCGAGCGCACCGCTTGTTTGTCACTCGCTCCCCTCCGCTGCACCCGCTTAACGCTCCAGCGTGAAGCACTGGAGCAGCATTGGAGCTGTCACCATTTGCAAAAGTGGAAAGAAGGGGAATCTTTCAGGGCCGTCAAGAGGAACTTTAAAGTATTAAAACAAAAAAGATATCTGTACACCTGGTGTAGATACCTTGAAAACCAGGGTACACATCAACAAAAGCTTTCCAAGGTGAACACAATATGTCTACACAAATTTAACAACACCTTCAGGAAAAGTTAATGGCCCACGAAGTTAATGTACGGCTGTGGGACGTTCAAGCCAAAATGGAGGTGTGACTAAAATAGTTTAAAGCTTCTGCCAGATGGGAGTACGCTTTGGAGAAGAAACATGGTACTGTGCGGTGAAAAATAGCCCGTGTTACCAACAAAAAGCCGCGTAGTGAGACAGCCATACTTAAGCCACTTATAGAGTTTTTGCTAACACCTGACCTGTTATGGAAATGGTCGATAGACAGAATGTGTACAACACGGCTCAGGTCGATTTTCATCTAGAAGTCACGTCCTGTCGGTCTCTTGCCAAAAGAAGCAACGAAAGGCGTTGACACAGTGGTGCAATCCATCAGTAACACGACGCACAGCTATACAATAATGCCAGCAGTGTCTGAAGATGGACTCTTACTGCCACCTCTGTTTGTTGTTTTAAAAGGGCCGACCGGGACGTTTCTCGCGACAGTCAAACAAAGTTTCTTTAATGCGAACATTATTGTATCTTTCGTTTCACCTTCTGGAAATGTCAACACGGAACATTTGCGGATGTGGCAACGGAAGGTGTTTTCTAAAATAGTGGAAGATGCAAGCAGAATAGTTTAAATTGTTGATTCATTTTCCAACCAACCACAAATATTTGTCAATGTATGAAGAGAACGGAGAAGAAGACATTGCAATTTCTATACTGGCGATACCACCAGATGGAACAAACTCGACACGGGTTCTAGACACCGACGTCAGCTTCTGTCAACGGCTTTCAAATGCAGTCTCATCTTTACAGGCAGTTCTGTGCACCATTGTTTCAGCTTGTCCTGCAGTACGCCTTTTATTGAAGATGCTACCCTAGCGGCCGGCCAGATCGTTTTCAACAAGTGAAATACTCCAGAATGAAATTTTCACTCTGCTGCGGAGTGTGCGCTGATACGAAACTTCCTGGCAGATTAAAGCCGCGTGTAAGACCCAGGCTCGAACTGGGGACCTTTGCCTTTTCGCGGGCTAATGCTCTACAGATTGAGAAGTGCTACTTCTGCAAGGTTCGCAGAAGAGCTTCTGTGAAGTTTGGAAAGTAGGAGACGAGGTACTGGCAGAATCGAACCTGCATGGGTGGCTCAGTCGGTAGAGTGCTTGCCCGCGAAAGGCAAAGCTCCTGAGTTCGAGTCTCGGTCCGGAACACAGTTTTAATATGCCAGGCAGCTTCAAGTTTCACAATAGTAACGTGCTTTGTTCATTGTGTCAAATTGAACTGTTTCTAACTTGTAGCTGGTGTCAGCGATGTCTTTGTTTTGAACATTTTTATTCTGAAATTCACAAATTCTGTGAGAGTGCGTGTCATTAAAGAAGTAGCGTAACGGTATTTAATTATTAACATTAGTGGTGAGTATTATTTTCTTTGAGTTGGAAAGCTGGCACTGATGAAGTGAACAATATTTGGAGCAATTGCGCTATTCTTCAACAGGACGGCATCGGTTGCCACTTTGATGTATAGTACTTCGCTCTCGGGCATCAAATTGCCGCCGTGTGGGAGAGGGTGTGATAGACAAGCGAAGTGCGTGCGGATTTAAAAGCTGTACCTTCAGAAGATCAAACCTGCGCACTATCAGAACAATGGCCGAAATTTTTACGTGGGATCGATTGCCGGGGGTTATGTATTCTACGTGCGTTAATTAAATAAAAAGTCACTTTCAAGTATGATATATGAACAACTTTCGTTACGTCCGTTTTCACGTATCTGTCAAAACAAATCCTGTCGCCCACAATTCAAATTAACACTGACGTTAACTCCTTTTGTCGGAACATCGAATCTTAACTATTATGTGAAAGTTTATTATAGTCCCCGAATTAATTCCTTTCAGATACGCGCACGACGGAACAGCAGAAAGGAACACAAACGACTTGTTGTAACAACCGAACAACGCAATGACGTTACATTACGACAATGTCCGCCCAATGAACATCTCTTTGACTATATCTTTTCTACTCTGCTTAGTTAAATTATTCCTAATTACAGTTTATTCAGCTACTTAACGAAAACATCTAACAAAAAATAAAATAAATTTATCCCAGTCTAAAAGATCCATTATAGTAGATAACTTTAGTGTTGAGTTCCAACAACCAGCGTGCAGGTGTTTTTACTTTGTGAACGGTTCCCCGGGCTTGCTCAATTGACAAGTTTCTGTACAGCTTACTCGTGATTTTAGCTTTGTACAAGAGCTACTTTCAGTTCGTAATATAGTTTTCTACTATTTAACTATCTTCTTTTACATTCTCTCTATTTAATAGATGATGTCTTTCTAAGAAGTCGAAACCGGTTATGATTCCAGGCTGAACGATATAATAAAATCATTTGCTATATAAGAAGGTTACGTCTTCCACTAAAACAGTTTTCCTAGCCTGTGTAAGTTATTCATTTGTTGTCGTCACGTGGAAAGACAATTTGCTAGTGACTAAGGAGTGTCGTAAAAGCGGAGACTAAGCGAGTGACGAAACTGTGTGCCTTTGTGTGTGTGTGTTGGCGTGTTGCCGGGGTGTGGTAAAGCTGGGAGGCCCGCAGGAAAAACGTCAGATATCGCGCAACACGGCCCACGTGGCTTGCGCCATGTGTCACTTCCATAATTGTCTGCGGATGGTGTTTTCTCGTGCCAGCCATACATCACACAAAATACGTGCCCAGAGATAAATTTAGGCGTGAGGTGTGCACGACTGGATGTACCGCGCTTTCAGTCCACATCCAGACGCAGCAGAGGACGCGCCTCAGCGAAGATGGTACGTGTCGCAGCGGTCAGCCCGTCTTCGCGCCTTGGTACTTCCAGAAACCACGGTCGCCGACTGCTGCACTCTGTAGGGTATTGTTTGCAACTGTCAGCTTGCATCCACCTGGTACAGATACAAAAAGACAAGACCATCTGCAAGGACACTTTCGGCGGAAGCTTTGTGAACTGTATCTCAGTTTGTAAGGGAACAACCACCTATGTACACGAGGAAGCGATTGAAATGGCCCAGTGGCTACCGATGAAAACAAATATTACGGAGGACAACGGTTCAGATCCCCATCGGGCCACTCGGATTTACGTTTCCTGTGGATCCATTATGTGGTTCGAGGCAAATGCCGCTATGGTTAGTACGAAAAGGACATTCCATTTCGCTCCTCACAGTCAGACTGCGTCATCAACGGAACTATAATTTTCCTCCCTTTTTGTACTAAACTATATAGTAAATAATTTTAACCCAGGTTCCCTTTGCTTTTTTTTCTAAACAGAGTATCCAGTGAGTATTCCATACGGCTGCAAGACTTCTTGTTTTATGAAATCATCTATGCAAATTAAAGTCTACCAGCTCGTTTTTCTGTCTTTGTGTGATAGAGTTTTCACTATCAGACAGATTGATTCATGAGGAAGGTATGTGTGTATAATTTACAAATATTTTGTGCAAACTGACAAAACTATCATGAATGAAAGTCTCCCGCTGCGGTTTTCTCTCTGTATGTGAAGACTGATTTCAAGAAGTACTGTACGGATTTTGATACGGTTTTAACTAACAGGCAGACAGACTCATGAGGCAGGCTTTGTATGTGATTTAGTACCAACGCAATAAACAGTCTGGCTGTAGACCGGTCAAAGCCGGGGCGAGTCGCTTGTTTCTTACAATGATCAAATTTTCTTTCACGCATACTTACATGGCTTACATATCATGAGTTTCATATGAGCGTATATTGCTAATACGTTTTGTGCTACCCTTTGAGAGTTTTGTCCATACTGACGGTATAATTTCTAATCTTTGTGAGTACGGGAAAAATACTTAAAAATTACGCTACCTACCTGTGCTCATATGAAACAAAATTAGTGAAAATCATCAGCAAATTGGAAACAAAAATTAACTGCAACTACGTATTCTGTTAGGTTGGTGCATAAGATCGTAGCCTTTTTTTCCTCGTACAAAGACCAGCGGGCATACATTAAAGATAATGCTATGCACTACTTTGTCGAAAACTGATATGTTATGCATCTGGCGGATCAGCTACTGTATACTGTTCTATGAACTGCTTCCTGGAGGTGTAACCATCACTGCCGACATTTATTGTCAATAACTGAGTCGTCTTGCAGACGCAGTCCAAGAACAACGACGAGGAAGACTGCGTGAAGCGATGTTACTCAGCAATAACGGCCGCTCCCATTCTGACAGAAAAGACTATATAGCAGTTAGGTTAGGAAGTAGTTCGGCAGCCCCTTGTTAACCTAATCTTGAGCCCTCAGATTTTCATCTTTTCCGCTCTCTATCAAAAAACCTTCAAGGAACTTCCTTTCCGGATGCAAATGTACTACGAACATGGAGCGACGAGTTCTTCGCCTCACGCCGGCCGCGGTGGCCGTGCGGTTCTGGCGCTGCAGTCCGGAACCGCGGGGCTGCTACCGTCGCAGGTTCGAATCCTGCCTCGGGCATGGTTGTGTGTGATGTCCTTAGCTTAGTTAGGTTTAAGTAGTTCTAAGTTCTAAGGGACTTATTACCTCAGACGTTAAGTCCTATAGTGCTCAGAGCCATTTGAACCATTTTTTTATCCACACGCTACTGACGTAGTACTCCTGCCAATTACTCACTTTACTAACAGCGTTTCGGCGATTTCTGTCCGTGTTGTGCGTCTGCAGTGAAAGGATCAATGGCAGGCCTCACCTTTATTATATATGTGGTGTCTGTTCTTTCGGACATGACTCACGGGAATCGGCGAAACGCCGCGAGTAATGAGCCTAATGGGTAAGGGCAGTACGTAGCAGTGTGTGTGGATCAGTCGAGGATTCGGGTCTGACGGGCAAGCGTTCCAGGGTGGTGCGGATTCCTTTGTTGACAGAGCATCTGTCTTGGGAGCAGCAGATCCAGGTTGGAATCCCCGTTCGCCACAACTTTTCAGCATTCCCACTAGCAGCTAAGTGTCATTCGTCTTTATCTCAATTCTTATTATAATACTATTTAATAATTTAATTGGATTATTCCTATATACTTTTACCGGAACAAGATATATAGCATTAATTCCTTTGTGTTCTGGTCAAATTGTTGTCATCATTTCACTACCACAGGACGAGTCATCGCATCTGGTCCACAAAGCACCAGAATTTCGCCGTGAATCCGTAACTCATACTCTCTTCTGACGATGCGCCACATTTATTGCAAAATGGTCTTAGAATGGAGCGAACTCTAATTTACATGGTACTTTCTGAAGTCCATACGTAGCACTCATGTTTATAATTCTCAGCTGTTTTTAACAAAGCAACTGTCTCGTTTTAAGAGCGATATTATGGGCTGTGAGCGAGAGCTCACCGTAAAAACTCAAGTTCTACTATGGTGAAGCTCTTATGCCGCTACGTTCACTTGTGATTTTGTCTGTCTGTATTAAACGCATGTGCAAAGTCCATGTGACGTACGACGCCTTACATTATTTAGTAGCAGTTTCGGATAGCAGTGAGGTGCTCACTGACCAGACAAGTGCAGTAACCCGGCCGTAGTGGCCGTGCGGTTCTAGGCGCTACAGTCTGGAACCAAGCGACCGCTACGGTCGCAGGTTCGAATCCTGCCTCGGGCATGGATGTGTGTGAAGTCCTTAGGTTAGGTTTAAGTAGTTCAAAGTTATAGGCGACTGATGACCTAAGAAGTTTAGTCGCAAAGTGCTCAGAGCCTTTTTTTGAACAAGTGCAGTAAACATCATATTCTGGAATATTTCTTCTTTCAGCATCCAGATACTCTCCACGCGGTCACCTAATACAGTTCACCTAACATAGAAAATAACTTATCTTGGGTTATATGTGTGTCTATTTTCCCATTGACTTCGTATCGCCGAAACTTGTGTTACATTGCCCTGAGCCTGTAATAACGATACTGTATTACTACGAGGCAAACATGTATGGCGCGAGCCTTCGTGTTTGCAACGAAGATCTCTAATGTAAGTCTTGTGGCGTCGGGAACCAAAAAGTGAACAGTTCAGTCGCCTGCAAGCTTTAGTGAAACAACGTCATTATGGCTTGAGGTCACATGAAGTATATCACTCAACTTGAGAATACACTACTATGAAATCAATTTATTAAACAAGACATACCAACGTTCCCCTAAGCGACAGACTGAAATCATCTGTTATCATAGCTTGCATATACAACAATGTGAAGATATTTACTGCTTATGCCTAATTCGGCCAGAGGATATCTTACAGCTAGCAGAATCTGCTAGTAAGTGATACACAAGCTCGCCCTCTTGGCCGTGCGGTCTAACGTACGGTTTTCCGGAGTGGGAAGGAGCGCCTCGTCCCCGGCACGAATCCGCCCGGTGGACTTGTGTCGAGGTCGGGTGAGCCGGCCAGTCTGTGGATGGTTTTTAGGCGGTTTTCCATCTGCCTCGATGAATGCGGGCTGGTTCCCCTCATTCCGTCCCAGTTACACTATGTCGGCGATTGCTGCGCGAACAATTTCTCCACGTAAGCGTACACCACCATTACTCTACCACGTAAACATAGGGGTTACACTCGTCTGGTGTGAGACGTTCACTAGGGGGTCAACCGGGGGCCAAACCGCACAGTAACCCTGGGGTTGTGGACCACTGCGGCTGCGGCGGGGACGGAGCCTCTCCGTCGCTTCTAGGCCCCCGGTTGACATACAATACAACACAAGTGATACACAAGGATTGTGTATCGAACGGCACCTACGGAATGTCCTCAGTACGTTGCAAGTGTCATTAATGATCAGAACAGTGTTCTGTGTTGTTGTGAGTGCCGGAGCTAAGTGATTGCAAAGTTGGCAGACTTTTGGTGTTCGTACGGCTAGTACTACCGTAAACAAGGGAGCCGAAGTGTTCGTTGTTTCAAGAGCCGGCATACGAGGAAAGCGGATAAAAGCTCATCCGCTAAGATACAACGGGAAAGAAAGTATGAGTTGAGTGATCATGATTGACGAGAATCGTGATGGAAAATAAAAGGATGATCGCTGCAACAGTCGCTGCAGTGATGAATGTCGCACTCGCGAGTGCTGTTAGAACCAAAACAACACGACTGGAGCTCCGTAAGCAGTAAATTGCAGGGCGAGCTGGATTCCACAACCAATCAGTGATGAAAATGTCCGTGCCAGGGAAACGTGGTGTCGAAGCCATAACATCTGGTCTAGACGGATGAGCGTCGTTTTACACTGTTTACAACTCCTGGCACAGTTTACGTTCCAAAAGTGAAACATGGTTGGGATTCGGTGATGATTTAGGCAGCCATATTATACACTCCTGGAAATTGAAATAAGAACACCGTGAATTCATTGTCCCAGGAAGGGGAAACTTTATTGACACATTCCTGGGGTCAGATACATAACATGATCACACTGACAGAACCACAGGCACATAGACACAGGCAACAGAGCATGCACAATGTCGGCACTAGTACAGTGTATATCCACCTTTCGCAGCAATGCAGGCTGCTATTCTCCCATGGAGACGATCGTAGAGATGCTGGATGTAGTCCTGTGGAACGGCTTGCCATGCCATTTCCACCTGGCGCTCACCTGCACGGCGCCAAACACGCATACGACCGTAATTGGCACCAAGGCAGAAGCGACTCTCATCGCTGAAGACGACACGTCTCCATTCGTCCCTCCATTCACGCCTGTCGCGACACCACTGGAGGCGGGCTGCACGATGTTGGGGCGTGAGCGGAAGACGGCCTAACGGTGTGCGGGACCGTAGCCCAGCTTCATGGAGACGGTTGCGAATGGTCCTCGCCGATACTCCAGGAGCAACAGTGTCCCTATTTTGCTGGGAAGTGGCGGTGCGGTCCCCTACGGCACTGCGTAGGATCCTACGGTCTTGGCGTGCATCCGTGCGTCGCTGCGGTCCGGTCCCAGGTCGACGGGCACGTGCACCTTCCGCCGACCACTGGCGACAACATCGATGTACTGTGGAGACCTCAAGCCCCACGTGTTGAACAATTCGGCGGTACGTCCACCCGGCCTCCCGCATGCCCACTATACGCCCTCGCTCAAAGTCCGTCAACTGCACATACGGTTCACGTCCACGCTGTCGCGGCATGCTACCAGTGTTAAAGACTGCGATGGAGCTCCGTATGCCAGGGCAAACTGGCTGACACTGACGGCGGCGGTGCACAAATGCTGCGCAGCTAGCGCCATTCGACGGTCAACACCGCGGTTCCTGGTGTGTCCGCTGTGCCGTGCCTGTGATCATTGCTTGTACAGCCCTCTCGCAGTGTCCGGAGCAAGTATGGTGGGTCTGACACACCGGTGTCAATGTGTTCTTTCTTCCAGTTCCAGGAGTGTAGTATTCCGTGAGTCCCATTGTTACTCTGCAAGTCGCATTATTGCCAAGGATTATATTACCATGTTGACCGGTCAGGCTCATCCCATGGTACAGGATTTCTTTCCCAATTGCGATGCTTTGTTTGGAGACAGGCACTGTGTTCACACAGCTCGCATAGTCCAGTACTCGTTTTGTGAGCGCGATGATGAATTCTCGCATCTCACCTGATCTCCAAAGATACCAGATCTGAATACTGTTGAGCCTCTGTGGTCTGCTTTGGACTGAAGGGTGCCTGATCGTGATCCATATCCACCATCGTGACCTGAAGTTCCAGTATTTGGCAGGAGCGACGGTATATATTCTCTTGGAAGCCACAGAGTGTTTGCCCATTCAGAGACAACTGGGAATATGTTTTGGACGGCAGCGAGATTCCTGAACCACATTAGGCATGATAACGTGGCGTGTTTGTGGTGGTTCCCAAATTTTTGTCCACCCCCCGTAAGGTGCGTTTCATAAGTCCCGATAAAAGAGCAACTCAACGAGCGATGTAGGAGCATCACGCAACAGTGGCGCACCAAACAAGACTTCCATATCACAGATGGTTGTTACGGTGACCAGTGACTGTTATACAGTACTAAATGCGTGTCGTAGGGCTAGACTATAAGAGGACACCAGTAATCTTACCATTGCCGATTCTTTAAAGATTTGTTCGAAGATGAAGGAACCACTTCGTGGTATTCGCTTCAGAACTGTTCCAGAGATTTGACAGGCAGTAGACCGCTCCATTCGCACCATCAACAGAACAGGTATACTAATGGTATGCTACGCCTTCCACTTCGCTGGCAACGTGTGCTACACAATGCTGGTGACTACTTTGAAGGACAGTAACAAGCTATCATGTAACTCTTTTGTATCGGTTATGAATAAATAGTTGCCACTGTTTAAGTTCCAACCCTCGTATATGTATATACAGGGTGGTCAGAAAAAGTCTGAAACGCTTGTCGTGATGTTGCAGGGCAGATTGTACTGAGACATAAATGTTAAGAGAAAAATGCCATACGTTGCGCCGTTCCGAGTTATTTAGCATTGAAGTTAGCCAATCTGGGCGTCGCGCGCGTACATTCAAGTTCCAGCTAAGGAGAAACAGCACGCGTTGGGCAACACCGCCCCTGGCAGGCCGCTTGAATGCGAGCGCGCGGCGCCCCGATTGGCTACATCCAGTGCTTAATAACTCGGAAACGGCACAACGTGTCGAATTTCTTTCTTAACATTTATATCACGGTGCAACCTGCTCTGCAACACCCCTACGAGCGTTTCAGACATTTTCCGACCACCCTATAATCACATACTCACTATCACAAGATTATGCTTTCACCATCACACTTCAGCAGTGTACACTGTGCACCACATAATCTCTGCCATCTTACAGTCTGGCAGTCTCATTTAATACGGCATGTCTTTCAAGGCCTCTGAAAAAAACAACAAAGTTTAAGCAGCAGCAAGATCATTCTTATGTAATAAGATATTACACATTTGCGCTTACTGCTTTATGTATACACATTTTATGATGGCCTCCCTGTTTGGCCAAGATCCTCTCTACTGTTTGGCTTCTAGGTATTCAGTTAAACTATACAGGGATAAGGAGACTAAATAACCTTTTAATTTGTTTCTGAAAACAGATTTCTTTCCAACGCTTTTTATTCTGGGTGGTATTCTATAGTATAAAATGCTCCCAGCTGTCATAGGCTCTTTTTAGGATACCTTGAGCCGCTTCCTGTGTAGATTACAACCACCCCAATTTCTCGTGTTGTAATTGTGTATATCTCAATTCTATTGGACAGTGTTGTTTCTTTCACGTGCACAATTGTTTCAAATATATGTGGTGAACGGACTGTCAAAATATTATGTTCCCTGGATTTATTTGGGCCAGATTTGGAATGCATCTAACAATCTTCTTTTGAAGCAACACTAACCTATAGATATGCATATGTGCAATACTTCCCAGACTAAAATGCAGTATGATAAGGAGAGGGAGGAGGGCGGGTAGACTACACCATAATACATTGTTAATAACGTGTCTGTTCACTGTCCTAGAAATCTTTCTCATTAAGAATACGTAGGTGCTTACTTCTGAGCATTCTTTGCTGATATGTTCTTCCCATGCCACATGCTTATCAACAATGACACCCCAGAATTTGTAATTCCTTACTTCTTTGAGGACTGCGTTACCCAGTTCGAGAGAAATACTGTCAGTCTCTGCAGCTTTATTCGCTAGTAGTTGTATGTACGCTGACTTAATCGCATTTATTTCGTAGATTCACTCTGTTAGTACAGTTCGGTTAAACTAGTTTTTCATGCATCTCATTGCTTACGACGTAGTACCTTCTAATCTATGTTTTGCACAACAGTATAATTTTACAGGTACATTCAGTGGTAACCGAGTGACTGTTACGGTCGCAGGTTCGAATCCTGCCTTGGGCATGGATGCGTGTGATGTCCTTAGGTTGGTTAGGTTTAAGTAGTTTACGTTCTAGGGGACTGATGACCTCAGATGTTAAGTCCCATAGTGCTCAGAGCCATTCTTTGAAGACATGTACATGGTTTCTAACTATAATACGTGATTTACTGTATTAAACTTACAACGTAAGATTATACCTGTTAATGAATAGCCTGTGTCAGAATTTGAAGTTCACAGATTCGGTCAATGAAATAACGAAAATTAAATTTTTGTTGCTCCTGGAAGCTGTTATATAGGCAACGTGGAATTAGGTTTCAGTGATTCGATGATGTTAGCCGTTTAGTAATACAGACGTCGGATGCTAGCAAATCGCAAGAACAAACGAACTGATTACGGACACTGCTTGTTAACGGACGCTGTTTGAAACGCTGAAATAAATCTTAAGTCTTTAAATTGCGATTTCGTCAGTCATCCATTTCCGTATCGGTAGGATTCACCTTCGGTGAGTTTGATAGGGCCAAGTTGCAGTCCTGAACTCTTTCTTTCTTTGTCACTGTGTTCAGCCTGCTACATTACAGCACTGCACCGTCAACGTCCACTTTAAATATTTTTAACGCGTGCTCAAGCTTTTGCCGATCTTCTACAGTTGCTTGTTTTATTAAGAGGCTTTGTGTAGAGTGCTTCAAAATGTTCAAAGAAACATTTTTAGATATTTTTATTACATTATGGTCCAAATCGTTCCGACTGGATTTAGGTCGCCGTGATATGGAGGTAGTTATAGAACCGTTTTCTTGTGTTTCCTTACACGACGTTCAAAGGCTTAGGTTTACTCGTCTTAGCAACGTCATGCTGTTCTCTCTTGTGCCACTAAGATAAGCTACACCTACACTATGCTCCGCAAGCTACCTTGCGGTGTGTGGCGGAGAGAACTTTTTATAGCATCGTCAGCTTCACCCTATCTATCGTCTTCCCATTGCGTATAGTCCGCGAGAAGAAACATCGCCGGGTAGCCTGCGTGTGCATTCGAATCTCTCTAGATTTTCTTCGTGGCCTTTTCGTGAGAATACTTGTGAGGGACCCCTTCTAGGAACATACTGTAATAATAAACCGAACCGCGATGTGGAACGCCTCTCTTCGCGTCTCTCATCGGAGTTGGTTGATCACTCTGTGACGCTTTTGTGCTTGCTAAACGAACCTGTAACGAAACGCGCTGCTCTTCTTTGGATCTTCTCTATTTCCTCTATGAGCCCTATCTGGGACGGATCCTATACTGATGAGAAATAGGGAAGTGTTGCTCGAACTAGTCTTTTGTAACTTCCTTCTTTTGTTGATTTCATGAGGATTGTTCTAACGAATCTCTGTTCGGCGTCTGCCTTACTTGCAATTAATCTTAGGTGATCTTTGCGTTTCAGATCGCTCCTAGATGTTTTAGGGAAGTAACTGCTTCCAGCGACTGCTCTGTAATTATGTAATCAAACGATAATGGGTCTCTCTATGTATTCGCAGCTTTCGGGATGTGCCCATACAACCGTCTGAACAGTGGAATGTCAGTTATAACGATACGAATGTAAGGACAGCACAACACATAATCACCGAGTGCAGAAAATCTCCGACCCAGCTGGGAAGCGAACGCGGGGCCTTTCGGTTAGCGATCCGCCGGCACCATTGAGGGAGTGTACAAAGGAAACAGGCCGGAAATTTAGGAGATGCAGTGACACGAAACAATTCGAGTCAACAACGTGTAAAAGATTTTTCTTTAAAAGCTCACCAATGAGGACGATTATACTTTTATCTCTTCATTTGTTGAGGATCGTTTGCCTCTCCTCGCACAAAGCGTCGATCTTCCTGCGTTTCGCTACAATTTTCTAGCGTTGGGACTTCTCTGTATACAACAGCATCAACCGCGAAAAGCCTAGTGAAATTTCCGATATTATCTACGAGATCATTTAGATATACTGTGAAAAGTAATGGTCCTAGAAGACGCCCGAAGTTATTTCAAAGTCCGAGGACTTCCCTCCGTTCAGAATGACATGTTGTGTTCTGTTTGCTAGAAATCTTCAATCTAGTCACACAGTTGATCTGATATTACGCACGCTCGTATTTTGTTCACTAGGCGGCAGTGCGGAACTATATCCAACGCCTTCCGGAAGATAGGAAACACGGCATCTACTAGGCGCCTGTGTCTACTGTTGTTCCTATAAAACAAAGGAGTTTTTACTGTTTACCTCATAAGCTCATTGCACTAGCATAGTGAGGCAAACCACTGACGACGGCGTCTTTGATGTTGTTTCCTTTCTACATATATAGCAAAGTACTGTAAGTAAGGCGTTCTGGAGCGCACTCGATCGACAGCTGCGCCACACACTTCGTTAACACCCACGCCTCTACGGCGGCAGAGCACGTGTTCCCCCCACTCCTTGTTCCCTGGCAGCTCTCGTTCCCGTATTGGCCGCCGGTAAAGATATTTCAGTCCGGCAACGTGCTTTTGTGTTCAGCTGAGCGCGGAGAATGTTTGCGAAGCGTAATAAATCCTTCCTCTACTGCCGGCGAAAGACTGGCGCCACAGTTACGCATTTTCTCCAGTGATAGGCCACACGTGTGGGCGGGGGGGGGGGGGGGGGGGGGGTTTGGGATTGGGAGGCGGGGTGCGTGGAGACGCGGGAGAATCGGTGGAGAGCGCAGTTCCATAGACAAGACCTAAGTTATTACAATATTAAAACTTTGTTAAATTTTTTCATAAACCTGGATATTATCGTGACCAGCATGTCGGTACATGTCTAACGCACTCACTGATTTGAACCGAGCTTGGAGTTAGCAGAGCTCCAGATTCCACTAATGTTTCACGAAAATTATTCAAACTGCAATGAAGCGCCAAAGAAACTGGTATAAGCATGCATATTCAGATACAGATATCTGTAAGCAGGCAGATACGGAGCTGCGGTCGGCAACGCCTATGTAAGACAAGTGTCGGGCGCCGTTGTTAGATCGATTACTGCTCCTTCAGTGGCAGGTTACCAAGATATAACCCAGTTTCAACGTGATATTATAGTCGGCGAACGAGTGATGGAACACAGCATCTCCGAGGTGTCGATGAAGTTGGCGTACGGCCATTTCATAGGTGTACCGTGATTATCAGGAACCCGGTAAAACATCAAACCTCCGACATCGGTGCGGCCGGAAAAGGATCCTGCAAGAACGGGAGCAACGACGAATGAAGAGAATCGTTCGGCGTGACGGAAGTGCAACCCTTCCGCAAATTCCTGCAGATTTCAATGCTGGGCCATCAACAAGTGCCGGCGTGCAAACCATTCAACGAAACATCATCGATATAGACTTTCGGAGACAAAGGCCCACTCGTGTACCCTTGATGACCACACGGTACAAAGCCTTACGCCTCGTCTGGGCCCGTCAACAACGACATTGGACTGTTGACTGGTAACATGTTCCCTGGTTGGACAAGTCTCGTTTCAAATTGTATTGAGCGGATGGACATGCGCGAGCATGGAGAGAGCCTCATGAATCAATGGACCCTGCATATCAGTAGGGGACTGTTCAAGCTGGCGGAGGCTCTGTAATGGTGTGGGGCGTGTGCAGTTGGAGTGATGTGGGACCCCTGATACGTCTAGACACGACTCTGACCCGTGAAACGTACGTAAGAATCCTGTCTGATCACCTGTATTAATTCATGTCCATTGTGCGTTCCGACGGACTTGGGCAATTCCAGCAGGACACGCCCATAATTGCTATAGAGTGGCTCCAGGAACACTCTTCTGAGTCTGAACACTTCTGCTGGCCCCCAAACTCCCCAGAAATGACCATTATTGAGCATATCTGGGACGCCTTGTTACGTACTCTTACGGATCTATGGAGAGCCCTGCTGCACTCATGGCGTCAGTTCCCTCCAGCACTGCTTCAGACATTAGTCGAGTCCATGTCACTTCGTGTTGTGGCACTTCTGCGTGCTCGCGGCGGCCCTACACGATATTTGGCTCTTCAGTGAATTTTGCATAATGTAAACCATGTAAATTACATGGTCTTAGAAAGAAACTCGACGTTGTAACGGGAGATTTGGAATTCGATATGATAGAAATCAAAACTTGTGTCGCGTTGCGCTACAACGCTGGAAAACAGCTTGACAGTATTGTTTCAGAATTGACGTGGTATGTACAGATAATTGCCACAGATAACATTTCCCTACAAAGAGAAATGCCCCTATAAAGATTGATGCCACATTTGTGCTGCACGTACGTCAATGGCCAGTTCTCTCGTTTTTTACTGTTTGTGACAACTAAAGCGACTGTTGTGCCGTTTCTTCTATCATTCAAAACTGTCTCGTACAGGAAAACCATTCTTCTTAATATTTCATTTGCCATCGTGCCACTTTCTTAAAAAAGTTTCAAACTTCATACGTTTGGTTCATGCTTCTGTGGAGTTTGGTATGCATGCATCTTAGGATAACTATAATAATAAAAGAGAGAGAGGGGGGGATGCACTACGAAGGAATTATTCGAATTGAACGAAAATCGGATATCACTAAATGTTATGTACATGTACAGACAAACAAACTGTTACAGTTTCAGAAAAAAATGGGTGATTTATTAAAGAGAAAGAGCTTCTCAAATTGAGCAAGTCAATAACGCGTTGGTCTACCTCTGGCCATTATACAGACAATTATTCGGCTTGGCATCGATTGACAAAGTTGTTGGACGTCCTCCTAGGGATACTGTGCCAAATTCTGTACAATTACAGCGTTAGATCAACAAAATCCAAAGGTGGGATTTCTTCGCTGGTCATCTGGGCTCAGTTCGAAGCAGAACTGCTTCACTGAAGACAATTCTACTCCAGTCAATGAGACGCCAGGCCGAACCGTGCATGCAGACGCCCCGGGGAACACCGGGATACCAACCTGACCGTCGCCCGACATACGGCCGGACAACCAGGAGTAAAGGTCTGGGGTGCCATTCCTTTTCATGGCAAGATCCCTTTGGTTGTCATCCGCGGCGCTCTTACAGCAAAGTGGTATGATGACGATAATTCCCGTTCTGCTGCCCTTCGTGGCAACCCATCCTGGCATTACATTTGAGCAAAACTTTTACTGCTCATCTTCGTGCTTATCAAACCCAACCTTGGCCTGCAGAGTCGCCGGGCCGGCCGGAGTGGCCGTGCGGTTCTAGGCGCTACAGACTGGAACCGAGCAAGTGCTACGGTCGCAGGTTCGAATCCTGCCTCGGGCATGAATGTGTGTGATGTCCTTAGGTTAGTTAGGTTTAATTAGTTCTAAGTTCTAGGCGACTGATGACCTCAGAAGTTAAGTCGCATTGTGCTCAGAGCCATTTGAACCATTTAGAGCCGCCGGATTTCTCACCAACTGAGAACATTTGTAGCATTATAGGCAGGGCCTTCCAACAAGCCAATTAAACAGAATTTGACAAAGTATCCCTACGAGGACATCCAACAGATTGTCAGTCAATGCCAAGACGAATATTTGATTTATGAGGGCCAGAGGTGGACCAAGGCGTTATTGGTTGAAATGGCTCTAAGCACTATGAGACTTAACGTCTGAGGCCCTCAGTCCCCTAGACTTGGAACTACTCAAACCAAACTAACCAAAGGACAGCACACAAATCCATGCCCGAGGCAGGATTCGAACCTGCGACCGTGGCAGCAGCGCGGTTCCGGACTAAAGCGCCTAGAATGCGTTATTGACTTGCTCAATTTGAGAAGCTCTTTCTCTTGAATAAATGAACAATTTCTTCTGAAACGGTAACAATTTGTTTGTCTGTACATGTACATCTCACTTAGTGATTCGGATTTCCGTCCCATTCGATTAATTCCTGCGAGGTGCGTCGTTTTTTTTCCCTTATTTACGGTCTTAGAGGGTTTTTATATTACAGCACAGCAGTCTCTATACAAAACTGAACTATAAAGTTAATTATGTGTTATTTTACATTGATGGACACTCTGTATAATCATATGGCTGAAAAGACCAAGTCACACTTTCCGGTTGTCAATCTAACGGTTCCCAGGGCCGACGAAACTTCGATTTTCAGAATTAGCCACAAAGTTATAGACAGAATTTAAAAATTTAAAATGCTGTTATAATTTCTCAGGCAACGACCTTGCCGCAGTGGCTACACCGGTTCCCGTGAGATCACCGAAGTTATGCGCTGTCGGGCGTGGTCGGCACTTGAATGGGTGACCATCCAGGCCGCCATGCGCTGCTGCCGTTTTTCGGGGCGCACTCAGCCTCGTAATGCCAATTGAGGAGCTACTCGACCGAATAGTAGCGGCTCCGGTCAAAGAATACCATCGTAACGACTGGGTTGAGCGGTGTGCTGACCCCACGCCCCTCCTATCCGCATCCTCCCCTGAGGATGACACGGCGGTCGGATGGTCCCGGTAGGCCACTCGTGGCCTGAAGGCGGAGTGTCATAGTTTCTCATTATGAGGTACAATATTAAGTTAACCGTTTAACACAATGAGTCTCGAATCAAAGTTACAACTCTGTGTTCACGCACCGTTCCCATATGGTGCCAAAAATACTAACACTATTTTCATCCAGTATTTGAGAATGAGAGAAGCTAACGACTCCTAACAAACTATACCGGCCGAGGTGGCGCAGTGGTTAGCACACTGGACTCGCATTCAAGAGGACGACGGTTATAACTTCTCCCCGAACAAACAGATTTACATTTCCCGTGATATCCCAAGCGCCAGGGTGGTTCCTTTGAAATGGACACTGCTCCGATATCCGTGGACTTGTGTGGACCGGCTGCCAAGTTGGCTTAGTGGCTAACGCATCTGCCTTAGTAACCGAGAAACTTGGGTTCCATTCCTGGCCTTAATAGAAATTTTCACTCGCCGCTTAGTCTGTATACACAACATCATACCTGTATGAGACCAGTAAAGTATCTGAAATTTTGTCATTTCATTTGTATAAGTACCTGCACATGGGTTTCAGGATGGAGCCCCTATTTCACGTTCGATGCTGACGTGCTGTTGCAGAACATGAAGATCCTTACCAGTTCTGTTCGTGTATAAGGGGGGAATTTGGATCAAGGAGGGGGCCGTGTCAGGGGAATTCGTGTAGGGGTGTGAACCGCTGTGCCAAAGCGGCTTAGTGGCTAACGTTCCTGCGTAGAAAGCAGAAGACCTACATTTTCGTTGTTCGTTAACTCATTTGTAAGGCATCAGAGGTTTGATACACAGGAGCTCGATTCTTTAAGAAATTCGGAGTGGAGGAGAGTAACCGGTGTTCGTCCGAATTGCAAATAAAACAATTAAATCTGCTAGTTACTTTATTTATCCCATACACCTTTCGCCTTCTCCTGTTGTAAGGCAACATCAGGATCTCACTGATGATGCCTTAGGACAGGAAAAGGCGAAACGCGTGTGGGATAAATAAAGTAACTAGCAGCAGGAAAAGGCAGTTTTATTTGCAAAACAAGTATTTATATGCTTTCTGCGGAGGATGGCCACACAAACAAACTTGCAATTAAATCAGATTTGTCACAAGACTGTGGTTGTTTCCTTATCTTTGATGTCGTGCTGATACCCACCAATCAACGCACAGCCCCAGTGCTCTATGAATGACTAGTGCTACCAAAGAAACTTATACTCGGTATCTGTTTTCCAGGAGATATGGAAGAGAGCTTCTGTGATGTGTAGAAATTAGGGAAAATGTTCTGACAGGACCTAAGCTGTTAGAACGAACCTAATGTTGTACCCTTAAAACTCACTTGATACAAATGTTGCCTGTGAATTGCAGGTGGCTGGTTCTATCCTTTGCCGAGTACATACGTTTCACAACATCAGTTCACTAGCAAACAAGTTCCCCAGTCACACTGTTTACCTCTACATGTACGTCTACATCATTACTCTGCGATTTACAATAAAGGGCGTGTCACAGAACTCATCGAACCACCTTCAAGCTATTTCTCTACCGTTGCACTTTCGAACAGCGCGCGGGAAAGACGAGCACTTAAATCTTTCCGTGGGAGCTCTGCATTCTATTATTTCATCATGATGATTATTTCTCCTTATGTACGTGGGCGCCAACAAAATGTTTCCACACTCTGAGGACCAAGTTCGTGATTGAAATTTCATCCTGCCGCAGCAAATAACGCTTTAGTTTTGATAACAGCCACTTCAATTCGCGTATCATTTCTCTCTCCCTTATTTCCGCGATAATACAAAATGTGCTGCCCTCCTTTGAACTTTTTCGATGTCCTCCGTCCGTCCTGTCTGATACGGATCCCTCACTGTACAGCAATACTCCAGAAGTGAGTTGACAAGCGTAGTGTAGACCTGTTACATTTTCTAAGTGTTCTGCCAATAAATCGCAGTCTTTCGTTTGCTTTCTCCACATTATCTTCGTGATCGTCACAGTTTAAATTATTTGTCACTGTAATCGCTAGGTATTCAGTGGAGTTCGCAGCCTTTAGATTTGTGTGGTTTATCGTATAACTGAAATTTAAAGGATTCTTTTTAGAGCTCATGTGGATGACTTCACACTTTTCGTGATTTAGAGTCAACTTCCTCTTTTTGTACCATACAGATATTCTGTCTAAATCATTTTCCAATTCATTTTGATCATATGAAGACTTTGCATGACGGTAAATGACAGCATAATCTGAAAACAGTCAGAGAGAGAGCTGCTCGGATTGCCTCCTAAATCGTTTATGTAAATCAGAAACAACAAAGCGCCTGTCCCATTTCCTTGGGGAAGGTCAGACATTACTTCTGTTTTACTCCATAACTTTTCCGTCAGTTACTACTGTGACCTTTATGAAGGGAAATAACCAATCTAGTCACGCAGCTGAGGCGATACTTCACAGGCATGCAATTTAATTAGAAGTCGCTAGTGAGGAACGATGTCAAAAGCCTTCTGGATATCTAAAAATATGGAATCAATTTGACGTCCCCTGACGATAGAACTGATTAGTGCGTGAAAATAAAGAGCTAGTTGTGTTTCACGAGGAAGATATTTTTTGAATCCATGTTGGGTATTTGCCAATAAATCGTTTTCTGCTAGGTGATTTATAACGTTCGAGTTCAGTATATGTTCCAAAATCCTTCTGCAAATCGATGTTAGTGATAAGGGCTGTAATTCAGCGGTTTACTCCGATTTCCTTTCTTGGGTATTGATGTGACTTGTCCAGCTTTGGATACGGATCTTTTCTACGAGCGAGCAGTTGTGCGTGATTACTGAATATGGCGCATTTCTATGATTATACTCTGAAATGAACCTGACTGGTGTACAATCTGGACCTAAATCCTTGCCTTACTTAAGTGTTTTAAGCTGTTTCGTTACACCGACGATATCTACTTGTAAGTTACTCGTGTCGGCAGTTGATCTTGCTTCGAATTCTGGAATATTTACTTCGTCTTGTATTGTGAAGTAATTTCTGTAAACAGTGTTTAGTAATTCTGCTTTAGTGGCACTGCCATCAGAGGTAGCCGTAATCGCTCAACAGTCAGCTCGGAAAATAACGGTTTTGGCAGTTGTGAATGTGACATGACGGCCAGACAAACATTGCTAAATGCATTCTCTGTTAATAATCTAGCTCTGATTGTTCTGAAGATCACTTATAATGGAAATGCTGGATGATATTATAAACTTACAGGGACCATGGACAAGGGAAAATTTATTTTCAGGTGAGGGGTCCTAGTCCAGAAATGACCGAGTTGAAAGTTATAACTGAAAATCGTTCTGGTACCTATGACGGTGGCATACATGTACGGCTAGAGTTGTTGCTAAGACTTTAAGGCAGACAACTTTCGAAGGTGGTAGTATGGACTAAAACAAGAAAAAAAGGCTAATAAACTTGGGATCTAAAATGCATACCTTAAGAACTATGTGCTCTTCTTCATCTTAGCTACTATAAAACGTGTTCACACATGTAAGAGTTGCTTTACATAACTTTTTCGATGAATAGTTTTGAACATTCATATACTTTGGAGCATAGCTACACTATGACCCTTTGCGTAATTTCTTCTATAAATACTTTTGAAAATGGTACAAAAAAAGAATTCGTATCATACTTTTGAGCACCAATATGGCTGCACGGTTATTGATTGTTTCATTTTAATGGTCTGTAAAATATTAGGCTACGATTGGAGGAGAGGGAAGGAGAGAGACAGAGAGCTGTTACATACGAGGGCTATGCCGAAAGTTTTTAGCAGCCTGCCAACCATAAGGCGGAGGACAATGGGGTTAGTTCCATTCGAAAGAGCGAGGTTTGTCGACCTCGAGACGTGCGCTCGCAGCCCCTGGCTAGCGGTGATCCCCCCACAGCACGGTAAGAAAGCACAGGCAGTGCTGAGTCAGAGACGGTGCAGGATGGAGCTGTCGCTCCGCGTCTTCCGCGTCATGGCTTTTTACGGTTATAAAAAGGGTTTAAGTGCCGAAGAATGACATTCTTCTCTGCTGCGTGTTTTTGGCGAAGCTTCCCCTTCTAGGGCCACAGTTGGAAATTGGGTTCGCGAGTTTTCGAGACGTCGGCAGTCAATTGAAGATGAACCTCATCCCGGTCGGCTAGCAACAGCTGTGACTCCTGAAAGCACTGATGCTGTGAGGAAAATGATCAAAGAAGATCCACATCTTACATCTTGTGACATTGAAGGGACCCTAAATATTGGATAAACAGCAGCACAGTTCATAGTCACTTAGGCGTTACTAAGAGATGTGCCGGTCGGGTGCCACATTCCCTGACGGAAAGCCAAAAGGAGGCGAGAGTGGACTGGTGTCGTTTCGTGCTCGAAAAATTCAGAGGAGGGAAGTCCCGAGACACCAACAATATCGTCACAGGTGATGAAACGTGGGTCTACCATTACGAACCTGAAACGAAGAGACAGTCTTCTGTGTGGTGCTTTCCAGGGGAGGAACCACCCACAAAATTTCGAAGTCGGAGCACTGGAAAAAAGATGGTGGTAACTTTTTCCACAAAGATCGGGCATCTCACCTCTGTGACCTTGGACACACGTCGCACAGTCAATGCTGAATGGTACTTCCAAAAGTCATCGCTGCATGGAAGTCACAGCATCCAAAGTCCAAGAGTGGGCACCTTCTGCTGCATCAGGACAATGCATCTGCACACAGGGCTGCCAGAACGATGGACTTCCTGAGGAAGGAAAAATTGCGAGTGTTGCCCCATCCCCCCTATTCACCTGACCTGGACCACTGTGACTTCTTTCTGTTCCCTAAGACTACGGAAAAAATTCGAGGGCAGCGGTTTTCATCACATGAAGAGGCTATTGCAGTGTGCGATAGCACACTAAGTGACATCCCAGAAGAAGCTTGGACTGACAAATTTTCTAAGTGGTTTCAGAGAATGGAAAAATCTATACATGCTAATGGAGAGTATTTTGAAAAGTTGTAAACGCTTTTTGCAAATAATTTGTTTTTTCACTCATTCTGCTAAAAACTTTTGGCATAGCCCTCGTAGCACAACGGAGTTAGTTACACCATCTTGGATTAAAAAAAAAATTCGCCATCTTGTATTTTAAATTTCGAACCAATGTGACATCATTGGAAAAAAGGCATTCTCTGTGACGTAATGATGATTATGATGTCATAGGTGATGTCGTGATGTCATGAGGGGGACACTGCCCCGCTCATGTGATGTAAACATAAACAGTGTGCCGGAACACACATTGTCTTCCTACTAAGAAGATTGCTTACATATCACTCGTGCGACGCATCCTAAAAAATTAGACAAGTATGTGGGACACATACGAAAATAAAATATCACAGTAGAAACTGAACTGGCATACACTTGAAGCAGACATTATCCCGAGATGGCCTACTTGCAAAGTTTCAAGAACCAGCTTAAAATGACGACTCTTGAGATATACCACAACCTCCTCCGTATCGATTACGACTTTAACGTGGGAGCGATTCCAGCGCGTAGGGAGCTATTAAACAATCTATTTTCCCTCTCTGTATACGGAAATGGAATGAGAAGAATATCTAACAACTGGTACAATGGGAATGGCCCTTTGCCATGATACTTACAGTGGTTCAAAGAGTATGGGCGCTAGGTGTAGAACCTCTTGGCGCTGCAATAATTTCACAAACTCCATGCTGACTATGCGACAGAATCACACGGACCTCCTTTTCTTAGTTTGCCCCGGACAACGCGTAGCTAGGCACATCGTTCCATCGAGCTTCGGACTCAGCACTTCTTGTGTAAGCAGCAAGATGACTCCAGTGGGAGTAACCATTTATAGAGAGTATCTTCAAATAATGATACATTACTAGCACTAAATGAAACGGGAGTCAGATGTGTAACCACATCAGAAATTCATCAGAGTCTTCCGTCAACTTGGCGCACTAATTACGAGTGAATGTATGAACTCATCTTTATATTAAATGCATGGAGTTTGGGAGGAGTTTATCGACTCGTGAGCATTATTTACTCATTTCGTCACTAGTAGCTCTGAAGGAAGTCACCTCTAACCCTCTCTTACCTGGACAGTTTATTAAACAAATTATTGTGTGCAACGAATGTTTCATTTATTTATTCTGGCAAGATACGGCCTTTAGAGCCCTTCTCCCATTCTGAATAGGTCACGCTGTGTTCATTACATTTTCATACAACATGGAATGCAGCCCTTAGAAATAACTGCAACGTACGTATTGGAAAACAGTACTAGGATATTAGAAAAAAACAGAGTTTATATTAGTTAATGGGAAGTAGGACAACACAGAATTATTACCGTCCAAGAGATTTAAATTGAGGGTACTGGCAGAGACAGAGGAATGAGAACAAATATTATTACTGAAGGGATATTTCAGGAGGAAGGAGGAGAAAGGGAGAGTAATTTACGTGACCGATTGAGAAATGAAAAAAGAAATCAAAGTACAACTGGAACCATTCGCTTTAGTTTTTGACAAAGAGATGTTAGACACGCGTGTTAATTTTTTGGATAAAAATGGTAAGATTCACAAAAGAAGGTGCTTTAGCTATTTCTTAAATGCAATAGTGCACTGAATTGTGCACAAAGTACACAGTAGCTCGTAACAAGGGGCAGGCAGCACCAACGGAGAAGGAATTTTCGAATGTATTTGTTTACGGCTGAACACAGTTAGGGTACCAGATATCTGAGACATTGTGGTCTGGCTATGATGAGACGGCAGTTACTTGATCTCTCATCGTACGAACTGGGGTTAATGCACAATGGGAAGCCCATTTAGTTACTTAACCCGTAGGGCGGCAAACGTATTAATGCCGTGTGAAGTACAAGTATGGTCAAAGAGACGGATATTGCAGATGGAATGCACACAAGCACTCGTGGGTAACTTTAAGCGTCTGGAGATTTCACTACTCGTTCCGTGTTGGATTGCATTGCAACAATGGAGGTTGAACGGAACAAGCGACTGCGTAAGTGTGCGCTTTACATTATTTCTAAATATATTGCGAAAATTCTCAAGAGCAGAGAGGCAAGCAGGATTGTTGCTGTATTGTGGCGACAGTATAAAAAAATGGTTCAAATGGCTCTGAGCACTATGGGACTTAACATCTATGGTCATCAGTCCCCTAGAACTTAGAACTACTTGAACCTAACTAACCTAAGGACATCACACAACACCCAGCCATCACGACGCAGAGAAAATCCCTGACCCCGCCGGGAATCTAACCCGCGAACCCGGGTGTGGGAAGCGAGAATGCTACCGCACGACCACGAGATGCGGGCGGCGACAGCATATGTTGCCCAGCTGAGAAGCTCATTCGAAGTGTTGCGCCGAAGTTATTTTCTGATGCGGTATCCGAATACGTTTGAGGAAAACAGCGGTAACTGTTCGCGGAATTCACAAAATATTAATTTATACTATGATTTAGATACAGGGAGAACAGAAGTGAGTCAAAGACTGAGTGCTATGGCACTCCTGAGAGAACACGCTCCCACGACGACTTTTTATTCCCACAGACAGAAAGCGGCTGTCTATTTTTGAAGTACTTTCAAATCCCTTCAGCACACTATCTAACAATCTTAAATGCCGTATTTTTGGAGCAGATTGTAAAAATTGACGGCATCGAAGCTTCTGTGAAGTATCGTAGTGTCAATGTTATCGCTTTATGCTGATCTATGGTGTATTTCACGTTACCAGTTACGTGAATTCGTGAAGTTTTCGTTATATTTGGTTCACAAAAGCCAGATGGTGTTTGGTTGGTTGATTGGTTTGGGGGGAAGGGACCAAACAGCTTCCCATCGGATTAGGGAAGGATGGGGAAGGAAATGGGCTGTCTCCTTTCAAAGGAATCATCCCGGCATTTGCCTGAAACGATTTAGGGAAATAACGGAAAATATACATCTACATCTACATCCATACTCCGCAAGCCACCTGACGGTGTGTGGCGGAGCGTACTTCGAGTGCCTCTATCGTTTCTCCCTTCTGTTCCAGTCTCGTATTGTTCGTGGAAAGAAAGATTGTCGGTATGCCTCTGTGTGGGCTGTAATCTCTCTGATTTTATCCTCATGGTCTGTTCGCGAGATATACGTAGGAGGGAGCAATATACTGCTTGACTCTTCGGTGAAGGTATGTTCTCGAAACTTCAACAAAAGCCCGTACCGAGCTACTAAGCGTCTCTCTTGCAGAGTCTTCCACTGGAGTTTATCCATCATCTCCGTAACGCTTTCGCGATTCCTAAATGATCCTGTAACGAAGCACGGTGCTCTCCGTTGGACCTTCTCTATCTCTTCTATCAACCCTATCTGGTACGGATCCCACACTGCTGAGCAGTGGGCGAACAAGCATACTGTAACCTACTTCGTTTTCGGATTGCTTTTCCTTAGGATTCTTCCAATGAATCTCAGTCTGGTATCTGCTTTACCGACGATCAACTTTATAGAAGCTGGGCTTCTATTTTAAATCACTCCTAATGCGTACTCCCAGATAATTTATGGAATTAACTGCTCAGTTGCTGACCTGCTATATTGTAGCTAAATGATAATAGATCTTTCTTTCTATGTATTCGCAGCAAATTACACTTGTCTACATTGGGATTCAATTGCCATTCCCTGCACCATGCGTCAATTCGCTGCAGATCCTCCTGCATTCCAGTACAATTTTCCATTGTTACAACCTCTCGATATACCACAGCATCATCTGCAAAAAGCCTCAGTGAACTTCCGATGTCATCCACCAGGTCATTTATGTATATTGTGAATAGCAACTGTCCTATGACACTCCCCTGCGGCACACCTGAAATCACTCTTACTTCGGAAGACTTCTCTCCATTGAGAATGACATGCTGCGTTCTGTTATCTAGGAACTCCTCAATCCAATCACACAATTGATCTGATAGTCCGTATGCTCTTACTTTGTTCATTAAACGACTGTGGGGAACTGTATCGAACGCCTTGCGGAAGTCAAGAAACACGGCATCTACCTGTGAACCCGTGTCTATGGCCTTCTGAGTCTCGTCGACGAATAGCGCGAGCTAGGCTTCACACGGCCGTCTTTTTCGAAACCCATGCTGATTCCTACAGAGTAGATTTCTAGTGTCCAGAAAAGTCATTATACTCGAACATAATACGTGTTCCAAAATTCTACAACTGATCGACGTTAGAGATATAGGTCTATAGTTCTACACATCTGTTCGACGTCCCTTCTTGAAAACGGGGATGGCCGGGCGCGGGTTTGAAGCGTCGTCCTCCCGAATAGCGAATCTAGTGTGCTAACCACTACGCCACGTCACTCGGTGACTGGTATTTGTTAAATAAGTTAAGTTTGCCTAAGCAGTCAGTGATTTTGTTGTCAACCCGTTCCAAAGTGTAGGTACGGAATAAATTGTCTTCAATGGCACAACACTTCGATTTTGAAATATGAAGCAATGGGTTTCTTCACCGCAGTGCTTTACCTGGAGAGGCGCTACAGCAGCGGGCATCCCAGTGCCATCAACCAACTTTGTGAGTTATTTATCCAGAGAATTTATAGGGGCGCTTACTGTTTGACGTGGTCTACAAACCACGGTGCAACTCGACATTTTATCCACTAACAAATCATTTCCTGACGGGAGAGAAGTGAAAAGTGACAGAAAAAATCCGAGCTGAGGAATGAAAATCTTATACATTCCCACTTCGCTACCAACATTAAGTTATTGAAAGTGTTCCATTTGTGCTGTGTTCATGATTTCGCTCACTCCACCAGAGATGATATAACTAATTTAGATTAGCTTTATTTCATTGCATTCAAATGCCTCTTAATGTAATATTCGTAGATGTTAGTGTGAGTGTATTCTTATCAGTATTTTTTTTCGTTTTGTTTCAGGAAGAGTTACCTCCAGAACAAATCGCAGGTAAGTGCTGCACTGTTATTTATAAAAATTAATTAACTGTTCTGTGCGAGAGGTAACGCTGAAGAAAGTAATGAAAAACGTTTCATAATCTTGTCTCTCGAACGGCAAATTGAGTGTTAAACCACTACTCGAAAGTCTTGTGGTTCATTTCTACATCAAGCAACCCATTTGCGCTCCAAGCAGCACAGGAAGTAACAGCTCCCGCATAGCACAGGTTGTGGCAGCGGGGCTGACTGAAAACGAAACTAAAACAGCACCTAAAAGCAGAAGAACTGTCTTAAACGAAGTCATTGAATGAAATCGAGAGGTTGAGGGCAAACGTGTACTCTTCGTTTTTATACACACAGGCTGATCGGAAACTCCCGTTGCAGACTTCTAGGACTTGTAGAGGGGAATGAGTACATCGTATTTTGAACAGGAACCCATGTCCGGAAACCTCATCCAACGAGACTACAGAGCGTCAACGTTACAGGCGCGGGCGTCTGTAAATGTACGTATACACGGGTTGATTCCGTGTTCACGTTACAGACTTTCTAGGATGATGAAGAACGATACATGTATTAATCTGAAATAAGGATCCCTGTACTGGAAACGAACGGGTCGAAAGTTATAAACGAAAACCGTTCTGATACCTCTGACAGTTAAATACATGTACCGGTTCTTGTGTTGCGAAGAGTGTACGGTAGGTAACTTTCAGTGGTGGTAGCGTGAACAAAACAAAAAAAAAAAAAGAATGTCGAATAAAAGTGGGCTCTAAATTGCATACCTGAGGAGCTACGACCATTCGTTCATCTACGCTAATGTGACACACATCTCCTCTACTGAGTAAGTGTTCATAGCTGTTAAGGAACGCACTTTAGAGCCCACGTTTATTGGACATTTTTTCTCGTTTCTATCCACACTACCATCACTGAATGTTAGCAGCCCTACACTCTTCGCAACAAAACTGTCAGAGGTATCCGAACCGTTTTCGTTTATAACTTTCGACTCGTTCGTTTCCGGCACATGGATTCTTGCTTCAAATTAATACATTTATCGTTCCCCATCATCTTAGTAAGTCTGTAACATCATCACTGAATCACCCTGTGTATAGGCACATCTACAGACGCCCGCGCCTATAACTTTGACGCTCTGTAGTCTCGTTGGATGACGTTTCCCGACATGGGTTCCTGTTCAAAATATGATGTACTCACTCCCCTCTACAAGTAAGAGAAGTCTGTAACGGGAATTTCCGACCACCCTGTATACTGTAAGCGGCAGTCAAAGGAAAACAGAACACGACCCAAAACGGGACCATGGAATGGTTCCATTCAAAGGTAGTCAGCAAATGCTTCCCACTGGGAGTGAGACAGTCAGTTCCTGTTTCGTCGGCTGTTGGCGGATGCACAACCACCCCCACTCTTGCACTTCCTCGCTAGACCACAACCGATGTCCACGCGTGTCCTTCTTCAGGTCGTCAAAGATGTGAAAATCACATAGTGAAAGATTCGGATTGTGCGATGGGTACTGCAGTGTTTACCAACCAAATCACTGAAGCGCAGCCTTTGTGCGATTGACAATGCAGGGGCGCAGGTTGTCCTGCAACAGGATAATTCCGTCTGACATCATTCTTGGGTGATTTGATTTCATGTTTGCTCGCAGTTTCTGCGAAGTGTCTTTACAACACTCAGCTCGACGAGTAGAGAGCCCAAGAAGTCCAAGAAGAATTCCATCATGGCCTTAGCGCGATTTGTGTGAAAGGCTTTGGATTTCTTTGGCAGGGAAGGGGTGGCAAGTTTCCACTGTTGGCTTTACCATTTGTCCTCGGACTATCGTAATGCTGTTGTACGGAATCATCTTCTTGGACAGTAATGCCCACCCCCACACTGCTAATTGAACAAGTGTTTCACTTCAGCAATTTGGTTGGGAAACACTGCGGTATCTTCCATACAGCCGGTATCTTTCACAGTACGTCTTTGGCGATCTGAAGAAAAACATGTGTGGACATCGGTTTTGGTTGGACGAGGAAGTGCGGTGCGGTGCGGTTGTGGATCCGTCAGCAGCAGCCCTCGTTCTACGACAAAGGAATTGATCATCTCGCCTCCCAGTGGGATAAACGTCTCAACGCATGTGGTGGTTATTTTTCCTTGGAAACAGTCCATCGTCCCGCTGTGGAGGCTGGTCGGTTTTCATTTGACCACCCCTTACATTATATATAAAAACGAAGACTATGGGTTTGACCTCAGCCTCTCGTTTTGAATTGGGAAGTGCAAGCGATTTCAAAAATGTTTTCTTTATTTTTACAGAAAAAATTACGTCTCAATGTTTCTCTCAAAATCAGAAAAGTGCCACAAAAGTTGTATGACATTTCCTTCAAATTTCAATCGATCAGATACAAAATGCCATACGATGAAGTTATTAGGGAGATTGTAACGGATACAGTGCTGCCAATAGTATGTTACTGGAACTGTTCATTTGTACGTAAAAACTTTTCACAATAATTTTCCAAGAAATCCAAACAATATGGAAGGAGTAGTAGTGTTAGTAAAAACAGAAACACAATGATACCTTCGTAGGTGGTCACATAGAGAAGACGATCATGAGCCAAAACATTATGACCACCTGCTTAACATACTGGTTCATCTTTGGAACACAATGCAGCAGCAGTTCTGGGCGAAGTTGATCCGAAAAATTACACGTAGGTTTCCAGAGGAACGTCGCACCGGATGCCTATGCAGTTACGCGGTAGTATGTGGATGTAGAGTTGCTTCTCAACAGCGTCCGAGTTGTACCATTTGGATCCGATCAACCGAATTTGGTGGCCAGGGCATCATCGTGAGTTTATTACGGAACCCCCGTAGCATGATTCTGCCCCATGACAAGGAAAGTTATCCTGCTGGTAGATGCCATCACCGTCGGGCAAGACATCAAGCATAAATGGATGCAGGTGGTTCGCAATAACGTTCACATAGTCATGGTGCGTTTGATTACTACTACAGGTCCCAATGCAAGTGAAGACGAATGTGCCTTGTAGCTGATACTGCACTCGCCAGATCTGTCCACGGTGCAGTGCATGTTATGAGGAGCTGTTCACCTGGATAATGGCATTTGTGGACACGACTGTCGACCTGGTGCAATAAGAACTGTGAAGCTGACCGGGTAAATAGTCCCATGGATCTGCTGTCTAGGCTCAATGATCATGTGCCCATTCTAAATGTGACTGGCGATGTCATTGGGTCAACTTGGGAACACTTAGGGCTTATTTACTGTAGCATCCCACGCCAAACAGTGTGCTCCGAAGCAATTGAGCCTGCACCAGCTTTTCACCTCGTCATCAGAGCTCCGAAAGATCGTCAGCTATCCTGCTTTACAGATCGGACTTGTCTCCTGTTTGCGCTTTCTTTGACAACGAATGGAGGTCAACACCTGACACCAACTCATGCTTTCGTTCCCCTCAGTCACTTTACACGATGATCATGACAGCAGCACGAGAAAGGCCAAGTGGCTTCACCGATTCCGAGATGCCCAATCCCAGGCGCTGTTTGTCAGAGTAGCTTATTTCATTGCAGCACGTATCGTCGCTACAATTGTTCCCTGTTCGTATCTGCTCTTCTTATCAGGGTGTCCGAAAAGGGCGATCAACCCAAGAAAAAACTGTCTGATAAATTATGGATCTGAAATGGATACTTCAGAACTACGAGCACTCGCTCGCCTTCGCAAATGTAAAAGACATCTCTTCTACTGGACAACAACTCATGTCTATTTTAGAGCCCAAATTAACTGGACATTTTTTTTTTGTTTTGGTCCATATTACCTCCTCCCAAAATGTGTATAGCAGAGAGCTTGAAGTAGAAGAACTTTTGACACCATAATCACATGCGGCTTGTAAACAAATCGCTTTCTTATGGAATATCGACAGGAAGTGCAAAATGGCTAAGCACGGATAGCTAGAGGACAAATGTAAGGATGTAGAGGCTTACCTCACTAGGGGTAAGATAGATACTGTCTACAGGAAAATTAAAGACACCTTTGGAGAAAGGAGAACCACTTGCATGAATATCAAGAGCTTTGATGGAAACCCTGTTCTAAGCAAAGAAGGGAAAGCAGAAAGGTGGGAGGGGTATATAGAGGGCCTATACAAGGGCGATGTACTTGAGGACAATATTATGGAAATGGAAGAGGATGTAGATGAAGATGATATGGGAGATACGATACTGCATGAAGAATTTGACACAGCACTGAAAGACCTGAGTCGAAACAAGGCCCCTGGAGTAGACAACATTCCACTAAAACTACTTACGGCCTTGGGAGAGCCAGTCCTGACAAAACTCTACCATCTGGTGAGCAAGATGTATGAGACAGACGAAATACTCTCAGACTTCAAGAAGAATATAATAATCCCAATCCCAAAGAAAGCAGGTGTTGACACATGTGAAAATTACCGAACTATCAGTTTAATATGTCACAGCTGCAGAATACTAACGCGAATGGAAAAACTGATAGAAGCCGACCTCGGGGAAGATCAGTTTGGATTACGTAGAAAGGTTGGAACACGTGAGGCAATACTGATCCTACGACTTAACTTAGAAGAAAGATTAAGGAAAGGCAAACCTACGGTTCTAGCTTTTGTAGACTTAGAGAAAGCTTTTAACAATGTTGATTGGAATACTCTCTTTCAAATTCTGAAGGTGGCAGGGTAAAATACAGAGAGCGAAAGGCTATTTACAATTTGTACAGAAAGCAGATGGCAGTTATAAGAGTCGAGGGGTATGAAAGGGAAGCAGTGGTTGGGAAG
Source organism: Schistocerca gregaria (assembly GCF_023897955.1). Classification (NCBI taxonomy): domain Eukaryota; kingdom Metazoa; phylum Arthropoda; class Insecta; order Orthoptera; family Acrididae; genus Schistocerca; species Schistocerca gregaria. The sequence goes on from NC_064922.1 coordinate 949,479,871, forward strand.
GGAGTGAGACAGGATTGGAGCCTATCCCCGACGTTATTCAATCTGTATATTGACCAAGAAATAAAGGAAACAAAAGAAAAGTTCGGAGAAGGTATTAAAATCCATGGAGAAGAAATAAAAACTTTGAGGTTCGCTGATGACATTGTAATTCTGTCAGAGACAGCAATGGACTTGAAAGAGCAGCTGAACGGAATGGACAGTGTCTTGAAAGGAGGGTATAAGATGAACATCAGCAAAAGCAAAACGAGGATAATGGAATGTAGTCGAATTAAGTCGGGTGATGCTGAGGGAATTAGATTAGGAAATGAGACACTTAAAGTAGTAAAGGAGTTTTGCTATTTGGGGAGCAAAATAACTGATGATGGTCGAAGTAGAGAGGATATAAAATGTAGACTGGCAATGGCAAGGAAAGCGTTTCTGAAGAAGAGAAATTTGTTAACATCGAGTATAGATTTAAATGTCAGGAAGTCATTTCTGAATGTATTTGTATGGAGTGTAGCCGTGTATGGAAATGAAACATGGACGATAAATAGTTTGGACAAGAAGAGAATGGAAGCTTTCGAAATGAGGTCTACAGAAGAACGCTGAAGATTAGATGGGTTGATCACTTAACTCATGAGGAGGTATTGAATAGAATTGGGGAAAAGAGGAGCTTGTGACACAACTTGACTAGAAGAAGGGATCGGTTGGTAGGACATGTCCTGAGACATCGTGGGATCACCAATTTAGTATTGGAGGGCAGCGTGGAGGGTAAAAATCGTAGAGGGAGACCAAGAGATGAATACACTAAGCAGATTCACAAGGATGTATGTTGAAGTAGGTACTGAGAGATGAAGAAGCTTGCACAGGATAGAGTGACATGGAGAGCTGCATCAAACCAGTCTCAGGACTGAAGACCACAACAACAACATTGGAATATCGTCTCAGTTATGCTACTGGATTTCCTGTCAGAAAGGTCATAGTTGGTAGTAACTGACGGAAAGTCATGGGTAATACAGAACTGATTTCTGGCGCTCTTCCAGGTAGTGTTATAGGCCTTCTGCTGTTGCTCAGCGATATAAATCATTTAGGAGTCAATCTGAGAAGCCACTTTATGTTGTCTGTAGATGATGCTGTCGCTCATCTTCCAGTAAAGTCACCAGTAGATAAAACTGCAAAAAGATGCGAGTTTGGCAACTGACCCTAGATAATCAAAAGTGTGAGGTCATGGATATGAGTGCTAAAAGGAATCCGTTAAGCTTCCGTTACACGATAAATCAATCAAATACACTCCTGGAAATTGAAATAAGAACACCGTGAATTCATTGTCCCAGGAAGGGGAAACTTTATTGACACATTCCTGGGGTCAGATACATCAGATGATCACACTGACAGAACCACAGGCACATAGACACAGGCAACAGAGCATGCACAATGTCGACACTAGTACAGTGTATATCCTCCTTTCGCAGCAATGCAGGCTGCTATTCTCCCATGGAGACGATCGTAGAGATGCTGGATGTAGTCCTGTTGAACGGCTTGCCATGCCATTTCCACCTGGCGCCTCAGTAGGACCAGCGTTCGTGCTGGACGTGCAGACCGCGTGAGACGACGCTTCATCCAGTCCCAAACATGCTCAATGGGGGACATATCCGGAGATCTTGCTGGCCAGGGTAGTTGACTTACACCTTCTAGAGCACGTTGGGTGGCACGGGATACATGCGGACGTGCATTGTCCTGTTGGAACAGCAAGTTCCCTTGCCGGTGTAGGAATGGTAGAACTATGGGTTCGATGACGGTTTGGATGTACCGTGCACTATTCAGTGTCCCCTCGACGATCACCAGAGGTGTATGGCCAGTGTAGTAGATCGCTCCCCACACCATGATGCCGGGTGTTGGCCCTGTGTGCCTCGGTCGTATGCAGTCCTGATTGTGGTGCTCACCTGCACGGCGCCAAACACGCATACGACCATCATTGGCATCAAGGCAGAAGCGCCTCTCATCGCTGAAGACGACACGTCTCCATTCGTCCCTCCATTCACGCCTGTCGCGACACCACTGGAGTCGGGCTGCACGATGTTGGGGCGTGAGCGGAAGACGGCGTAACGGTGTGCGGGACCGTAGCCCAGCTTCATGGAGAAGGTTGCGAATGGTCCTCGCCGATACCCCAGGAGCAACAGTGTCCCTAATTTGCTGGGAAGTGGCGGTGCGGTAACCTACGGCACTGCGTAGGATCCTACGGTCTTGGTGTGCATCCGTGCGTCGCTGCGGTCCGGTCCCAGGTCGACGGGCACGTGCACCTTTCGCCGACCACTGGCGACAACATCGATGCACTGTGGAGACCTCACGCCCCACGTCTTGAGCAATTTGGCGGTACGTCCACCCGGCCTCCCGCATGCCCACTATACGCCCTCGCTCAAAGTCCGTCAGCTGCACATACGGTTCACGTCCACGCTGTCGCGGCATGCTACCAGTGTTAAAGACTGCGATGGAGCTCCGTATGCCACGGCAAACTGGCTGACACTGACGGCGGCGGTGCACAAATGCTGCGCAGCTAGCGCCATTCGACGGCCAACACCGCGGTTCCTGGTGTGTCCGCTGTGCCGTCCGTGTGATCATTGCTTGTACAGCCCTCTGGCAGTGTCCGGAGCAAGTATGGTGGGTCTGACACACCGGTGTCAATGTGTTCTTTTTTCCATTTCCAGGAGTGTATAAGGCCATAAATCCAACTAAATACAATACCTAGGAATTAAAATGACGAACAACTTGAATTGTCAATAACGCATTGAAAATGTTGTGGGGAAGGCGAACCAAAGACTTCACTGTATTGGCAGAACACTTAGAAGATGAAACACATATACTGAAGAGACTGCCTACACTACGCTTGTCTGTCCTCCTTTGGAGTAGTGCTGCGCGGTGTGGAATCCTTACCAGACAGGATTAACGGGGTACCTTGAGAAAGTTCAAAGGAGGACAGCACTTATTGTATTATCGAGAAATATGGGTGAAGGTGTGACGGACACCATAAGGGACTCGGGGTGTACATCATTAAAACAAAAGCACTTTTCATTGTGGTGGGACCTTCTCAAGAAATTTCAATTACCACTTTTTTCCTCCGAATGCGAAAATAATTTACTGACGCCGACCTTCATAGCGGTAAGCGATTATCACAATAAAATAAGAAAAATGGCATCTCGCAAGGAAAGATATAGGTGTTCGTCTATTCCACGCGCTGTTCGTGAGTGGAGTAGTAGAGAATTATTGCGAACGTGGTTTGATGAACCCTCTGCCAGGCACTTAAATGTGATTTGCAGAGTAATCACGCAAATGTAGATTTAGGTGTGTTTCATAGTAACGAACATGAACAAATGCTCATGGTTTTTAAGGTATGCATTGTACAGCCCTCGTTTGCTAGGCAAAGCTTGTCGATGATTTTTTTTTGGGGGTGTGGGATTTGGGGGGGGGGGGGGGGGTGGTACACCATGTAGCCTTTACTTACCGCGTCGTATATTTACCACCAGGCAGCAGCCTTCAATGTCGCTGTGGGCAGCGGACATAACGTTTCGCCTCCTCAGTGTTTGTTTGGAAAAGGTGCTGCAAGTTATGAGAATTATGGATATCAACTACTGAGATATAGAAGCATTATTCGCTCTGCTGGCAGCTGCATAAGGCAGTTGAACTGAACACCTGAGGAACAAAATGGCGGGTTTCAGAGATGATAGTAAAGTTAGTGATATCTATTTGTTGAACCCTTTATCGCTACAACAATACCAATTTTTACGAGTGAGTCCATAAATAATAATCATAGCCATAGTAATAATAATAAGCTAATAGTTTATTACTTGTAGCTAGATAGATTTGTAGTCAAAACGCTGTTCTTCTTGGAAGAAGCAGAGTTTCTGTTCCTATCTATGTATCACTGCGTTAACTACACCTGCTCCCTGGTTCACCCCATAAAAATCCTGTGACCCTCCTTCTGAGGGGGCTACGTGCGAATCATGTTTCCTCCTTTCTCTTATTTGAACAAATGTTCCATCACAATTGAACACAAGATTAACAGCTAATTTACGAATACACTGCTGGCCATTAAAATTGCTACACTACAAGATGATGTGCTACACACGCGAAATTTAACCGACAGGAAGAAGATGCTATGATATGCAAATGTTAGCTTTTCAGAGCATTCACACAAGGTTGGCGCCGGTGGAGACACCTACAACATGCTGACATGAGGAACGTTTCCAACCGATTTCTCACACACCGACAGCACTTGACCGGCGTTGCCTGGTGAAACATTGTTGCGATGCCTCGTGTAAGGAGGAAGAATGCGTACCATCACGTTTCCGACTTTGATAAAGGTCGGATTGTAGCCTATAGCGATTGCGGTTTATCGTATCGCGACATTGCTGCTCGCGTTGTTCGAGACCCAATGACTGTTAGCAGAATATGGAATCGGTGGGTTCAGTAGGGTAATACGGAGCGCCGTGCTGGATCCCAACGGCCTCGTATCACTAGCAGTCGAGATGACAGGCATCTTATTCGCGTGGCTGTAACGGATCGTGTAGCCACGTCTCGATCCCTGAGTCAACAGATGCGGACGTTTGCAAGACAACAAACATCTGCACGAACAGTTCGACGACGTGTGTTTGTCATCGCCATACTGGCGTATTACCAGGCGTGATCGTATGGGGTGCTATTGGTTACACGACTCGGTCACCTCTTGTTCGCATTGACGGCACTTTGAATAGTGGAGGTTACATTTCAGATATGTTACGACCCGTATGTCTACCCTTCATTCGATCCCTGCGAAACCCTACATTCCAGCAGGATAATGCACGATCGCTAGTCGCAGGTCCTCTACGGGCCTTTCTGGATACAGAAAATGTTCGACTGCTGCCCTGGCCAGCACATTCTCCAGATCTCTCACCAATTGAAAACGTCTGGTCAATGGTGGCCGAGCAACTGGCTCGCCACAATACGCCAGTCACTACTCTTGATGAACTGTGGTATCGTGTTGAAGCTGCAATAATATTTGTCCAAAGAATACCCGTTTATCATCTGCATTTCTTCTTGGTGTAGCAATTTTAATGGCCAGTAGTGTAGTAACATTAAAGAAAATAAATCTCTTAGCCATTTTATGCACTCTAATAGTTCGGTCTCAAATGTGTGCTCCTGCTCGTTCGCAGTGCTGAAGAAGGCCTTCGACGTGTTCGACCACCAGAAGACGGGCTCCATCGGCACGGACATGGTGCGCACCATCCTGGAGATGTTGGGGCTGCGCCTCAACGAGAAGCAGCTGCAGGAGATCATCGAGGAGGTCGACGCAGACGGTACGGCGCAGCCTGTGGCGCTGGCGCAGCTGTGTTCAGGGCTGCGGCGGGTATTTCCGTCGCTTCATCCACACATCTGACACGATACGAAAGGACAGGACAACCTGCCTCGGGAGCTACGACCAGATCTTTTGACTTAGCACTCCTCACCAACGTGAAGGTCGCTGTCGGAATTAGGGCACTTCGCGGACTGCTGAGTGCTCCGTACGTGGTTGCATTACTGTCTCATCGGTTCTCCGGTGTCCCGGGATCTAATTTCTCGGTATTCCCTCACGACAGATTCACACGCTGCGTGGTGTTTGAATTGTTGCCAAACACGCAATATTCTTGATCTCCAGGTAACAGCTGATGGTTACATCGCGAATGAAGTGTTTGGGTTTTTGTGTAAGCTGTACGCTCCCCAGAACTGACATTACATTAAAGAATAGCATTGCTCCTGCACTGTTGTCCTTTGTGACTGACATTTACATGCGGCATCGGTAATTATCCTCATACAGACATTTCTTACTCCCAGCTCCACACTTCGGTAGCGTCACCTGCACGGAACGTTACATTCCACGGTGAGGCCATCTTACCTTATGTTTACAGATTAAGAGGGTTACCCAGAAAGTAATGCACCGCATTTTTTCCTCTCGGGTGAAAACAATGCTACGAATGCGAAACGTTAGGTATGTATTATTTGAAATCTTCGTCACTTGCGACAGATAGCGTAGCTGCAGGACAGTTACAAAATGGCGCCTGTACGTGATGTACGTTACAAGCTACTTGCCGTCATTGAACTTCTCACTGCAGAGAAAGGAACTTAGGAGAGTATCCACAATCGCTTGTGCAAAGTGTATGGAGCTCCTGCTATCGACAGAAGTACAGTTAGTTGCTGGGCATGAAGGGTGAGGTCATCAGAAGGCGGTTCGGCGGAGCTCCACGATTTGCAGCGGTCGGGGAGACCATCCACGGCTGTCACAGCTGACACTGCTGACCTAGCCCCCTCGGACTTCCACTTACTTGGGCCATTAAAGGAGGCCATTGGTGGAAGACATTTTGAGGACGATGAGGAGGTGATTCACACAGCGAAGCACTCGACAAGGATTCGTACCGACAGGGCGTACACGGCCTTGTTTCGCGCTGGAGGAAGGTCATAGAAGGGAATGGAGATTACGTGGAAAAATAGGGTTTGTAGATAAAACACCATTCTTTCGTATGTGTAATTCTCATTAACTTCAATAAAAAACACCGAGTTTGAAGACTTCGCCAAACGCTTTTAAAATTAGTCTTAAATTTGTCATGTGTAGTGTTGAGTATTTTAAGAGTCAGTGCTTTATTCATTCATAAAATGTGCCAGCGTAGCTCCTACTTCTTAACCTTTGGCAGTATCGTTAACACTTGAGAAATTTTCGAGGTGTACGAGGTATGGCTTCCTGTATTTTGAGGTGACAGCCTAATAACTTTTCATTATTTTTTGTTAGTTATCTGCCACGTCAGTTTCTGTTTAATTATTTTAGCTTTTTTCTGTTAGTGTGCTTGCAGCAGTTACAAACAAACTTCCATGTGAATATGTGTTACTATGAGTAGGAATGGGGAAATTTCAATCAAAAGTCTCTTCCTTACAATGTGGTATACGCATATCTTCTCACAGTATCCCAGGAATTGAGTTCTCTACTCACCAAGTCATCGTCATTGATGGTCGAACGGAACAGTGACAGAAGCTGTCCCAACCGCTACGCGACTGAGCAAAACCACAGGTGCAGTAAGCTGATCTTCCTCCATCACACAGTATTTCAAATTTTACTTGCTCTATGAAAATCCGTGAAGTTTCTACTTGTTAGGTTGCAGTCTGTCACGTCCATTTCTTTCCTAATGTCTCACATTCGCATAGCAAGAAACTGCGCTGGATTACATGTACGAGAATTTCATCCCATTCTTTCCGGGATGATATTCCTTAGTTACGTAGTGGACAGTGACACTATAAACATTCTCATAATACATCAGACATTCGTAACTTGCTTCAGGAATTCTGACTGAAACGTCCCGAAAGGAAATAAAACGAACTGGCGTTTCTTTCCCGCTTCTATATAAAAACGGAGGATCTGGAAACACGGATACAAGTGGGTACACAAACAAATTTCTGCTCGAAAAATCAATGGCAAATGTCTCTGGTACATAATGGATTACTGGAAACCTTGGATTCCTGTATGGGCGGTATATATCTCCAATGTAACTTCCTTTCAGAATAGGGACACAACCACAAAACTCTAGGGAAATTTTTCTTGGAGCGGCACTAAGGTAGGAAGCGTCTGTTTTTTGCGATACCACAGTACGTAAGAGTTCGAATGCTACCGCTACATTTGAGACACGGGTATGCTTCATCCGGCGTGTTAGTCCTTTCCTCTATTACCTAGATTTCCAGTCATTCACGTTCCTATCTTTCTTTCCAAGTTTTTTGTCTGTAATTCCTTGTCCGGTTATACTCATCTCGGCGAATCCTTCAAAGCTCTTCAAATTCTGCTCTCACGTCGTCCAGATGGAACACCGATGTACATTATATGTATCTCACCCGGAAACTACGTTCTATCAACTTCGTTATTTCTTTAGAAGCTCCAATCTTGATTCTTTGCTACACCTATACCATCACATTCCGCAGAACTACACCAGCACATTCCTCATTTCCTCTGTCGGCGGGATCCGCAGCTCGTGGTCTAGTGGCTAGCGTTGTTGCCTCTGTATCACGGGGTCCCAGGTTCGATTCCCGGCCGGGTTGGGGATTTTCTCTGCCCGGGGAGTGGGTGTTTGTGTTGTCCTCATCATTTCATCCTCATCATCATTCGTGACAATGGCTAGATTGCGACGTTGTGAAAAAATGGGACTGTGTAAAAATTGGGACTTTGTGCGGGCGCTGATGACCACGCAGTTGAGCGCCCCACAAACCAAACAGCATCATCATCTGTCGGTGAAACAACAGACTCACAATTACAGTACACAGTGGAATCGTCCCTACCAGCTTTATGCTCCCCTTACCCCATTTTTCCATGTCAGTCGTAGCTCTTTACATCTACTCCCACGTTCGTACCCTCTTAATTCCTAATCGCTGCGCACATGATACCTCTGCAGACCAACTAAGTCATTTAACAGCTTCTATCTTCGTTTTAGAAGCGGAGAACACACTGCGTGTAATTTTCAGACCACCGAGGCAAATAATGTTTTCGGCCGGCCATGTGGCCGAGTGGTTCTAGGCGCTTCAGTCTGGAACCGCGCGACCACTACGGTCGCAGGTTCGAATCCTGCCTCGGGCAGGGGTGTGTGTGATGTCCTTAGGTTAGTTAGGTTTAAGTAGTTCTAGGGCACTGATGGCCTCGGATGTTAAGTTCCATAGTGCTCAGAGCCATTTTGAAATAATGTTTTCAATAATTTTTAGCAGAAATTTTTTCAGTTATGGTAGTACTTTACCATTAGTTGCTTGAAGAACGACATTTGACAAGGTACCCTCGCACATCACAGGCGAGAGAACAAAGTAACAAAAACAAAAACAGGGGGGGTGGGGGTAGGAAGAGAGCCGATTGTGTAGTATTTGGCTTCGATATGTTCTTTTCGTTTAGTTTTCGAGACAATACCTTGTGTTCAACAATGTGCAGTGGTGGTAGTGGAAGGGATGTCGTGAACGGTAGTAACTCTGTAGACAGCTTAAACTGAAGACATTCTCAAATGACACTTTTGACATCAGACTGCTAATGATTTAACTTTCAAGTCGTATTGCATTAAGTGCATAGATTGTTGTGACCTGTCACTGACTAAATTCCATGAAATATCCTACACTTGCTGGTAACCTCGCAAGGGCCCATTACGCAGGACGAAGTTTTGGAACATTCTGAGTTGTGTTGGACTGGCGGCGATATCTCGAGAAGCAGCTCGTCTGAAAATTTAAGTATCCTTATGGCCCTGTTTAATTACACAACTGTATTCGCGTGTAATGTTAAAAGCGCTATAATGTACCACTGTTGCTCTTTCAACCCCATTCCACTATCGAGAACGTGACGCTCCGGTACGTAAAGGCTGACAGACGAGGCTGTTACAGATTCCAGTTTCAGGTTCCTGACGCAATCGCACAGGTGGCAACAAAAAAGCCAAATGACTCAGATATAGACCGCCTGGCCTTTTGTAAAAGTCTGTAATATCGTAAACTACTGGCAATCCAACAAATCTACGGTACTGCTTAGCAGAATAAGCATCTACAGCCCGACATTAAGCGGTACGTCGCGGTGCTACCACATCAGTAACACAGGTATGAAATCGTCCTTCCGTCCAGTCTAAATGCCCACCATTGTTTTTTGTGTGTGTCCACTTTACCAGCCTCTTGCAGTCGCAAGTTGCGGCCGAACTCGGCAGTAAAACAGCAACACATACAAAATATTTTCAAATAAAATTAGAACGTCATGTAATCTCTTCTGTTCCTTGCACTCTGATCCCTTCATTCAACAGGACTTGGTGGCTAGCAACCGCTACGTAAGATATGACAATTATGTTTCTATTTATTATCAATGTGACTTACAGGAAATTTTGTGCGAAATTGACTGGCTTCAGGAAATTTTGTGCGAAATTGACTGGCTTCTGTATCAAGATTATTAATGAATCGCAGGGACGATAACGCAACCGGGATGCAACATTATTGTATTTTACAATAGGCTGTTTTCAAACTTTTCCTGTCCATTATCCATATGTGTACCAGATAATCCAAACTACGTGGTGGTTTCTCGTTGCATCTTTATTCTAAATTAAACCGTACAATATGATTTACTTCGATAATACAAGTGAAAAAACTGCACTTCTTTTGCATCTTGTTTCTCAGTGGGAGTATACCTGGTTTTGGGATGGTGAATTCAAAGGTGCAACCGAAATATCTCTAGCATATCATATTTCCGAGATACACTCACTATTCACACTGACATTAGTAATTTCTACGTTTCTCTAAGCTAAGAATCGGTAAAAGAAAGGCTACTGTTTATGAAAAATCTATCGTTATTAAAAAAGAAAACAGTCTTAGCAACAACTAAGTCAACATCTACATCTACATTTATACTCCGCAAGCCACCCAACGGTGTGTGGCGGTGGGCACTTTACGTGCCACTGTCATTACCTCCCTTTTATGTTCCAGTCGCGTATGGTTCGCGCGATGAACGACTGCCGGAAAGCCTCCGTGCGCGCTCGAATCTCTCTAATTTTACATTCGTGATCTCCTCGGGAGGTATAAGCAGGGGGAAGCAATATATTCGATACCTCATCCAGAAACGCACCCTCTCAAAACCTGGCGAGCAAGCTACACCGCGATGCAGAGCACCTCTTTTTCAGAGTCTGCCACTTGAGTTTGCTAAACATCTCCGTAACGCTATCACGGTCACCGAACAACCCTGTGACGAAACGCGCCGCTCTTCTTTGGATCTTCTCTATCTCCTCTGCCAATCCGATCTGGTACGGATCCTACACTGATGAGCAATACTCAAGTATAGGTCGAACGAGTGTTTTGTAAGCCAACTCCTTTGTTGATGGACTACCTTTTCTAAGGACTCTCCCAATGAATCTCAACCTGGTACCCGCCTTACCAACAATTAATTTTATATGATCGTTCCACTTCAAATCGTTCGCACATACTCCCAGATATTTTACAGAAGTAACTGCTACCAGTGTCTGTTCCGCTATCATATAATCATACAATAAAGGATCCTTCTTTCTATGTATTCGCAATACATTACATTTGTCTATGTTAAGGGTCAGTTGTCACTCCCTGCACCAAGTGCCAATCCGCTGCACATCTTCCTGCATTTCGCTACAGTTTTCTAATGCTGCAACTTCTCTGTATACTACAGCATCATCAGCGAAAAGCCGCATGGAACTTCCGACACTATCTACTAGGTCATTTATATATATTGTGAAAAGCAATGGTCCCATAACACTCCGCTGTGGCACGCCAGAGGTTACTTTAACGTCTGAAGACGTCTCTCCATTGATAACAACATGCTGTGTTCTGTTTGCTAAAAACTCTTCAATCCAGCCACACAGCTGGTCTGATATCCCGTAGGCTCTTACTTTGTTTATCAGGCGACAGTGCGGAACTGTATCGAACGCCTTCCGGAAGTCAAGAAAAATAGCATCTACCTGGGAGCCTGTATCTAATATTTTCTGGGTCTCATGAAGAAATAAAGGGAGTTGGGTCTCACACGATCGCTGTTTCCGGAATCCATGTTGATTCCTACAGAGTAGATTCTCGGTTTCCAAAAACGACATGATACTCAAGCAAAAAACATGTTCTAAAATTCTACAACAGATCGACGTCAGAGATATAGGTCTATAGTGTTGCGCATCTGCTCGACGACCCTTCTTGAAGACTGGGACTACCTGTGCTCTTTTCCAATCATTTGGAACCTTCCGTTCCTCTAAAGACTTGCGGTACACGGCTGTTAGAAGGGGGTTAACACTGGCTTCTTAGAGATTTTGGTATTAACTTAAAAAGCAAAGAAAATTTACTTCAACAAAGCTCAGAGACAGAGCAGTTATTTCGTTCACCAGTGTCAAGACATACCTTTCTGTCAATGGAACGCACTTTGTACAAATATTTCTGGTATTTAGAGCACGTTTCGGTTGTTTTTCTGTCTTTGAGGTATGGATATACAAGGCGTCATGAGACCTTTGACTTTTTTGGCTGACTCAGTCCCACTTGGATTTGCACTGTAGATTCGTCGATCCCGCTATCATTTTTCACGATTTTTGTAAAGAATGTTTTCTATTGCAGTCTGCAAGTCCTTAGAAAAATTTCTGCAATTCATTTTCCTGTGTTTGATATTTGCTTTGATCAGTGCCATACCGGACTGTTTTACAAAATCTAGATGCCCCACTTTGCTATTCTTAGTCTAAACGGTTTCTTCCAGAAAAATAGCCAAGCTGTGTTACTATGTCCTGCGTTTTATTCGCGGATATTCTCTTCTTCCTCTTCATAGTCGCCTATTTCACTGAAAATTTCATCAAAAAAATAGTTCAAATGGCTCTGAGCACTATGTGACTTAACTTCCGAGGTCATTAGTCCCCTAGAACGTAGAACTAGTTAAACCTAACTAACCTAAGGACATCGCACACATCCATGCCCGAAGCAGGATTCGAACCTGCGACCGTAGCAGTCGCGTGGTTCCAGATTGTAGCGCCTAGATCCGCTCGGCCACCCGGCCGGCTAAATTTTATCATCAGGTATTTCTGTTTCATTCTCATTAATCACGGCTGCATCTTGAAAACAAACTTGTGTATCCAATGAGTGAACTGTCTGCGCTAGTTAACAGTAACTTCAATACGTGATCATCGTTCAGAAGTGTCTCTATTGCATCGAAAACAGTTTGTGATGACAAGTAAGAAAAGCAACGTTTATAACCTCGTAGGGTAGAAAACGGCCCCATCCTTTACGTACCTACGGAAACAATGATCACTGGTTAGCACGGAGCACAAGCGCAACCGGTACGAAGAACGCATAGAAGGGGAGTGGCAACGCTGCTACAGCAACAAAACTGCAAAATACAGTGACTGGTGAGGTAATAAATTACACCACGAATGTAGTTAAGGATTAATGTGTCGTCCACATTAATAAAAGCAAAGTATGACGCAACAGCACGAACATTATTCAGACACATAAAAAATGAAAACAGAGATCATCTTCTCTAGAAGTGACATGGAACATGTCCTACGCTAAAAAAAAATTGACATTTTCGTAGAACGAAAATCTCCTTTTCTAAAATCAATACAGATTCCGCAAGTAGAGACGCTGCGAAACTCAGAATACTCTTTTCCTCTGTGAGGTCCACGGCACCGTATTCAAAGTCGTGTCCAGGAAGGCATTTGATGCCGCCAAGCACTATCGTTTGGTGGAAAAATACGAGCTTACGGACTATCGGATCAGGTTTGCGACTGGTTTGAAGCCTTTCTTGCCGACACAACTCAATACCTCGATCCTAAAGAATCAAAATCGAGAGATGTAAAGGTGATTTCCGAAGTTGCACAAGCAAATGTGACAGGACCGTTACTGTCGACAACTTATGTAAATAGTATGATAGAATGCGTCGGAAGCTCTTTAAGACTGTTCGCACACGTTCAGATTGTGCACAATAAAGACAGTAGCGATTTACAGAATGATCTGCAGCGGACTAATGAATGGTGCAGTTGCCCCTCAACATAAATGAATGTAACACATTGCCCATACATATGAGAAGACAACCACTGTGCACAACTACACTGTTCACGACAACTATTGGAAACAGTGGGCAGTAAACATCTAGGAGTAACCATCCAGGACGACCTTCAGTGGAGCGACCTGATAAAACAAGCAGTAGGAAAAGTAGGTGCCAGACTGAGATTCATAGGAGGAATATTGAGGGAATGAAACTCATCCACGAAAGCCGTGGCTTACACGACGCTTCTTTAGACGATTCTTGAGTATTGTTCATCAGTCTCAGATTCTTACCAGATGGGATTGACAGAGGAGATAGAGAAAATTCAGGGAAGAGCGGCTGGTTTCGTTACGGGATCGCTTAGTCGGCGCGGGAGCGTTGGGGAGGTACTCACCGAACTCTCGAAGAAAACGATTTATTGATAGATAGTATGCACGGATTCAGAAAATATCGTTCTTGCGAAACACAACTAGCTCTTTATCCTCATGAAGTAATGAGTGCTATCGACAGGGGATGTCAAATTGACTCCATATTTTTAGATTTCCAGAAGATTCCTATTCTGGAGTACTGCTGTACGGTGTGGGATTGACGGATGACATCGAAAAAGTACAAAGAAGGACTGCTCGTTTTGTATTATCGCGAAGTAGGAGAGATAGTGCCACAGACATGATACGCGAATTGGAGTGGCAATCATTAAAATAAAGACGTTTTTCGTTGCGACAGGATCTTCTCATGAAATTTCAATCACCAGCTTTCTCCTCGGATTGCGAAAACATTCTGTTGGCACCCATCTACATAGAAACGATCATCACGATAAAATAAGCGGAATCAGGGCTCGCACAGAAAAATTTAAGTGCTCATTTTCCCGCACGCCGTTCTAGATTGGAACGGTAGAGAGACAGATGAAGGCGGTTCATTGAACCTTTGCCGGACACTTTACTGTGATAAGCGAGTAACCATGTAGATGTAGACTCCAGTTTTTTTGTAGCTTTTCAACAATGCAGTCATTACAGAAACTTAATCCTATTCTGTTGCATAAAGAACCAAGAACAATGACTCTGCAAGAAGTCCAAGCATTTGTGAGTTTAGCGTCGAAAGTGCCATCCATCGCCAATTGTCAGGTGTGTGGTCCGATAAAGAAATTGTCTTTCATCTTGGCATCATCGATCTTGGGAAGAGCGTCTTTCAGCTGGTTGAAAGCCTCACCTGTTTAACGAGCTCCTTTGTAAAATTCTTCCTCTGGCATAACGTAATGTGTAGAGGAGGCAGTATGACTTTACGTAGCGCAACTAATGGTCTTTTCTTAAGATTTAATCAGACGCTACTTCTTGACATGCTAATAGTTTTCGATGTCTCGTCTGCCTCTCAAACACATAAAACATTATTTTACTAAGGCAACCTCGATGTATATCCCTGAAACTAAAGATAGGCAGATACCAGCTTCTACCTGGAGTTCAGAACTATAAAATTAACCATACCGAATACTGATTAATATGAGTAGTATTGCATTGCAAATAGCTAGGTTCAAAGCCGTAGGCCCTGTCTCGTACTTGAGGATTCTCTAAGTCTTTTATCAGGTGTATTCTTGCTCGTCATTTTGAAGTTAGAAAGCAACAGACGATTTTTCATTAGTATTCAGGCCTTACGAAAGATGACTAAACGAAAACTACAAGACGTATCGAAAATACATACGTGACAGTGGATAGACCATCTTTCCAAGTCTTTAATAGCCAAATACTCAATACGAGCAACGTTTGTCATCCGGCAGCTGCCAATACATGCGCGTACGCGCGATATTCGGAAACTAACGTCCGATCGCTCGCGAAATGGAAACCACTGCGGAAATCAAAAATCTAGAATGAAACGCATGACAGTTACATCATGTGGGCTACATGGCATCAGGCGAGATCTCACACCAGGCCTCCACCCTTGGTGGCAGACCCTATTTTGTAGGCATCCTTACTTTCTCACTGCGCTCTCGGAAATGAAAAGAGAGACGTGACGCGATCGACGGACATACTAGAGACACTGCCCGACAGTCTGTGCACTGGTTCATCTGTGGTTTGCACTTCACGCTCTGTCGGACCTTACTTTCTGAACAGCTCTCGTATTTCGTTGAAGTCTGGGGTGGCGCGATGGCAGCCTGCTTTGTTAATGTGTTGACTGGGTTGCCTATCTGCAGGTGCGTCGATGCGACAATGTGGAGCGGGTTATTTGTGTACGTATTCCGACACACCTGTCCCACAACTACTCCAAGGGGCGTATTACGATTAGAACTTCGCAGAGCTGCTTTATCCACTGGTAGGCGTAATTTTCCTGTATATCTTCTACTTTTCACGTAGTCATCTTCTGAAATCCCAGTTACATGTAGGAATAACGCTGTGGATGACAAATATGATGCACACTGTGACAGCGTAAACTGAATTACAGTTGAGAAAGTGGTACAAATATGGAATACCACTTCGTTTTACGTTCATAAATTTCTCAGTTTTTCACATTAAGCAAACAAAGTACCTGTAGCATATACTTTGGGGTATATTTTAATGGTTCCTATATTTTCGAATAAATAATATGTCAGGAGAATTTATAAATTAGGCTAAACACAAAGATTGACGTTTTTGGTACTTCAGATTATGGGGTACAAATATGGATAGTCCATTTGTTTCAAGTTTGTTAATGGTAAACAAATAATGGGAAATATAATAATGCATCGTAAAAACGCAATAGAAAAGCATGCGAAATATTCCATACTCTGTTACTAAACTCCTTACTCTAAGTAATTTCTGTGTCAAAGTCACACACATGTCGTCCTCAACCGTAACGTGCACATTCAGTGTGCGCCCACACTTCGCACATTCGACACATTACCCACTCTTCCCCAGATGTGTCCCGCGAAAATTTATCTGAGCAAAAGAGACAATTGCCATCTTCGTTAGCGGGTACACTGTCGTCCAGAACACTACTGATAGTGGACGAATCATCTCTCACACTAAAAACATTGTCTTCAGGATCAGATGATTGTTGGTTCCTAGGCTTTGGTGGTCTCTGCTTCATTGTCTCCCGTTTATTTGTTGCTATTGTCGAAACTTCAAGAGAGCTCTTGCACGGAGACAAGACTGCTGAAAGATCTGCTTTTCTTACCCTCACGCCTGGCCGATTTTTTATTTATGCAACGGGTAAGATTTGCCAAGGTGTAATTTCAGATCTGCCAGTAGATGTTCCTCCCACGACTTCAACATTAGCCTTTCCACTTTTAGAGGCCGCACCTCCTACAGATGTTTCATTGACTGGACCATTGGTGAGTCCGTTATAATGCCTTCATTGCTAGCAATGAAACCTGCATCCGTGAAGATATGAGGGTTTAACGAGTGTATTCTTGTTATCCTAAATCCATTCACTGCTATCTCCCTTATTTGGCACGTGAAGCCCCAATGAGTTTGGCGGTGTACATGTTTGTTACTGGACTTGCAGTTTTTCTCACCCACATGCGTACCTTCGCGGGATAGCAGGCTTCCAAAGGGCTCATGAAAGTTAAACCCAGCGGTTGCATCTTGTACGACGCATGAGGAGTGAGACGCAAGGTGCTTGACTTGGTATCATGTGCGGCGTTTATAACATATACATTCTGGAGTGGCCCATTTTCCTTTTTCTAAGATTTTTAACTGCTAGTTGCACAGCAGACTCATTCCACTGCTTTCGAACTCGTGAAGCAATTCCTAGAAGGAAAACAGGTTGTGAAACTACGGTACAAATATGGAATACTAGGGTAGGCTACTAGTATTCCATATTAGTGACACAATCGTCCTGAAATTCAGAAATGCAAATAAAATCGAAAATTAAGTTTAAATACGCAACAAATACACCATTCTACGGCTCCGTGTATTAGCTAAACGTCTCTTCAGAAAATATATTAATATTTCATGTATTACGATAAGAATGAAACTGAAAACCACCAACCTGCTACAATTATTCCTCCTAGTGAATTCTGAGAAACAGCTTCACACTCTCACAAAGCCTCCCATCTGTAAAATGAATGCACCCAAAACAGTATACAGTTGCTAAACGTAGTTTTCAAGCAGCTAACCAAACTACAGCTCTTAGGAGGCGAGAAATCTTAGTATCCCATATTACTACCCCAATTCCACATTTGCACTTCTTCCTCTAACCATATTCTCCAGCACTATACATTTTTCAGCTTACAGCACCTAGTTATTGGTACTGGACCAAAATGGTGAATGAGTTTACGAAAGGCAGACAATATCTTAGTATATTCCACCACTCCTAGCAGAATAAGATAATATCGCACAGCAGCAGAAGGAGGATTTGGTTTTGGCAGTGAAAATTTAAATGGCAGGATTGTATTAAACAATGTAGAGAGAAAGAGAGAGAGAGAGAGAGAGAGAGAGAGAGAGAGAGAGAGAGAGGACGCTGCTATATTTGTAATAAACAATTACTTTTTGTTTAAAGCAGATATTCGGCTTTCCAATGTTTATAGAGTGCACAGATAAAAACCTAAAAGTAACGATAGAATTTCCTTTATTCGTGCGTAAATGCCCTTCGAATCATGAAATAGTAACGTATGAGCTTGTTGTGGCAACCGAGGAATGTGTCCTGAATAATCACTACTCAACAAGGTACAAGGGTCGTTCAATAAGTAATGCCCCCCATTTGTTTCTCAGAACATATTTACTGTTTTAGAGACAGAATCTGGTGACAATATACATCAACATGTCTTGTCCACGTCCTATTTTTCGAGGTAGTCGCCATCACGTTCTATGGTCGCACTCCAACGTTGTGGAAGAGAATGTATTCCCTGCTGGTGAGAGCTCTTGTCCTGTAGGCGTAGCCATGTTTTCACCTCATGACTGAAACTATAGTCAACTTCAAAGTGTGTTACCCGTTGAGAATCTTTAAGCGACCCAAAGAGATGGAAGTCCGAGGGTGCCAGGTCTGTGGGGTGGATGAAGCAATGATGTCCAACGCAATTTGGTGATGTGTTCCCGGGTTCTCAGACTTGTGTGTGGGCGTGCATTATCGTGTTGGAGCAAGATTTCTGCTGGATTATTGTCCGATCGGTCACGTGGGAAACGGATCTTGGTTTATTCAGAGTCTTGACGTATGCCTCTGAATTTATGGTTGATCCTCCAGCATAAAATCCACGAAAATGACGACGTCAAAATTCCTAATGACTGTCACCATGGCTTTTCCGGCAGAGGGGGTTGTGTTGACTTTCTGATTTTGTGGTGAATGAGGGTGACACCACTCCGTGGACTGCCTTTTGGTTTCCGGCGCGAAGTGGTGCACCCAGCTTTCGTCCCCCTTAACGATCCGTGACAGAAAGGCTTCTCCGTCGGTCTCAAAAAGCTCCAACGATTCAGATCAAATGGCCTTTCTTTCTATCTTGTGGTCCGCTGTGAGCATTCGTGGAATCCATCATGAGCACCTCTTTGAATATCCGAGAGTCTCGATCATTGCAGACTCACTTTCAATGCTGACCGACAACTCTAGAGCCGATTGTGGAGTTGTGATGCGCCGGTCGGCACGAATGATGGGATCCGCACGATTCAGCACGTCTGGAGCAGTGGCTGTGACAGGACGTTCCAAGCGTGGCTGATCGTGGAGCTGTGTTTCTTCATTTACTTTACCCATTGCCCAACTGTACTGTCAACTGCAGCATCGCCATACACTGCGCACAAACGTTTAGGAATGTTCACTGCGGCTTCTTTTTCTGCACACAAGAATTCAATAAAAGGACGTTGCTTGTAACGTGAATCGTATGTGGACGCCATTTGGACG
This sequence comes from Schistocerca gregaria, assembly GCF_023897955.1. Taxonomy (NCBI): domain Eukaryota; kingdom Metazoa; phylum Arthropoda; class Insecta; order Orthoptera; family Acrididae; genus Schistocerca; species Schistocerca gregaria. The sequence continues at coordinate 949,499,168 of NC_064922.1, forward strand.
CTGCACTACGGTTCTGCCATCTGCCAGAAAGGTTCGAAACTTCAAACGTGAAGCAGCAACAAGTACTTTTGTCTATGTATATTAAGAGGGGTAGGACGTCAAACGGGTCGACTTCGAGAAGGAGAGGCACCACAGGACATTTTCATTTGCACTGTCTATACTTTTACAAATAAATTCATAAAACTTTGTGAGCATGACCAGGAAGGATTCAGGATTCACACTCATAGCAGTGGAAGTTCAAACAGACGAAAAAATAATATTTTTTAAATGTGAAATTTCATGATTTTTTCACTTACTGTTGGCTGCATTTGTTGCTGTAGGTACACTTTTCTTCGTAAGTAAGAGAGATTCTTCGATGAATTTTGCACAGCTTAGAAACCATACTTACAGGTGTATGAAACTGTAGAATTTATTTAATCTATGCAAACATGAATGGGCTGTTATTTATTTAATCTATACAAAAATGAATGGGCTGTTACGTTTTAAAATTCGTGTTTAAAGAAAAACCTAATTTTATAGTTAATTATCTCAATTTTTACCACTGTTGGGAAATTCTAGAGTTTCATACACCTGTAAGTATGGTTTGTATGCTGTGCAAAATTAATCGAAGAATCTCTCTTACTTACGAAGAAAAGTGTACCTACAGCAACAAATGCAGCCAATACCAAGTGAAAAAATGATGAAATTTCACATGTAAAAAAAATTTGTTTTGTTATGTTTTTGACCTTCCACTGCTATGAGTGTGAATCCTGAATCCTTCCTGGTCATGCTGACAAAGTTTTATGCATTTATTTGTAAAAGTATAGACAGTGGAAATTAAAATGTCCTGTGGTGCCTCTCCTGCTCCAAGTTGGCCCGTTTCATGTCCTACCCCCCTTAGTGGCTTTTTTTTTTTAAAAAAAAATAGTGGAGCGTTACTTATAGAACGACCCTTGTGCCATGGGGAAATTTTGCGTACTAGTTTGTTGTGTGTGGATAACTTTTCATGGTGAACGCCAGTAGGAGCGACAGATCGGTCAGAGATATTTAGTTTGTAGTCAAAGGAAAGCTGAAGGCGCAAATTTTCTGCCTCGTACCAGTCACGAAGTACGTGACGTCACCCTGCCACACTGACGTGTGTTCCAGGCTCTGGGCAGCTGGAGTTCGACGAGTTCGTGCAGCTGGCGGCCAGGTTCCTGGTGGAGGAGGACGCCGAGGCGATGCAGCAGGAGCTCAGGGAGGCGTTCAGGCTGTACGACAAGGAGGGTGAGCGTGCAGAATCTCTCGTGTTGCGCATCTTTATGTCTCCCCTCCTGGCAAAGGAGGGCCGTCTGTTGTGCCATTGTTGTTCTCAGTTACAAGTACAGTTGCGCTCTACCAAAACTAGGGTTCCGTAGTTTCGGTACAGTACATAAATGACGTAGTAAGTGGTAGGAGTATTGGTAGCACTGGAAGGGAAAGAAACAGAAACGAATGTGTGGGAGAGAAACTGATAGCCAATTACTTCACTTTATTCTTTTGTTTGCTTGTTTCTCTACTGTGCAACATAACTAGAACTATATGTGGTCTAGTGTTAGTCCATTGTGTGTGTTATAGTTTTACAAAATATAAATTCATTTTTGAAAATAATAAAATTTAGTTGATAGCGTAACCTCTCTGCTTTTATGTAACCAAAGCAATTACTTTTGACGCAAGGGCAGTTTACATGCACACGCGTAAAAAAGCTACAAAATATTGTTGTTATTTTGTAATCGACAGAATATTCTTCACCATAATCAATGGCAAGTGGTTCCTATCGTTATTGAGAGGTGTTTATGGGTAACAAAAATGGTTCAAATGGCTCTGAGCACTATGGGACTTAACATCTGTGGTGATCAGTCCCCTAGAACTTAGAACTACTTAAACCCAACTAACCTGAGGACATCACACACAACCATGCCCGAGGCAGGATTCTAACCTGCGACCGTAGCAGTCACGCGGTTCCGGACTGAGCGCCTTAACCGCGAGACCACCGCGGCCGGCCTATGGGTAACAGATACATGTTTTATATAAGCTTGACGCATTACTGAAGCAGTGTCTGATATGTTGTATTTTTGGGCGCTTTTCTTTCAATTTTAACTTTTTTCAGAAAATTGCGTTTTCTTGCCCTGTGTGGTAAATCTGTATCGTTTTGAAATTTTTACTACATCTACCCTCTGTTCCAAATTACAAATCAAAAATTTTCGAATAAACCATAAATTGAACATTGACAATTTTAATTTTGCTTTAAGTATTGATTGTTTTCAAGTAATAGAAAGGAGGATTACTACGTAAAAAATAGTCCCTAAGTTCAGGCATTTATATATCCTCATTCAGTTTCTAGACCGTTACCCGGTTCCGGTTTCTAGGGGATTAAAAGTAAGATACTAAACGCATCATCGAACTATGCGATCGAAATGAGATAACGCCTGATAGCTATGCAACACACTTAACGTACAGTAACGTGGTTACGATCTTAATTGACATAGCACTCCGTCTTCAGGCCACGAGTGTCCTACCGGGACCATCCGACCGCCGTGTCATTCTTATGGAGGATGGGGATAGGAGGGGGCGTTTGGTCAGCACCTCACTTTGACCGGAGCCGCTACTATTCGGTCGAGTAGCTCCTCAAATGGCATCACGAGGCTGAGTGCAGCCCGAAAACCGGCAACAGCGCAAGGCGGCCAAGATGCTCACCCATCCAAGTGCCGACCACGCCCGACAGCACTTAACTTAGGTGATCTGACGGGAATCGGTGTATCCACTGCAGCAAAGCCGTTGCCTTAATTGACTTAGGCTACTAGAATAACTGCTGTAGTCTACGCCCACTAACGTTAGTTTATGGTAGTTTTACGACTCTAGTGACAAACTATCTAACGAGGAATCGGAAACAACGGTACCTACTATATCCAACTTTGAAGCCACCACTCGATTTGGGTGGCACACAGTGGTGGGTTCGCGTGTCACTGGGCGGAAGGCGAAAGAGGGAGCAGGCCGTGCGGCTGGCTCCATGCGTCCTAGCAACAGGTACAAGGTGGTTCCCAGTGTCGATGATAACTGTGAGCCAGCACGGGATGCCTCTCTTGTTGGGCCAGCGGTCGATTTTCCTGCCCAGTCCGGAAAGTACAGAGCGTGGGTATGCTAGTCATTGGGAGCTCCAATGTTAGGTGGGTGATGGAGCCCCTCAGGGAGATAGCAGGCACGGCGAGAAAGAATTCCAGTGTGCAATCGGTATGTTTGCCGGGAGGTCTCGTCCGTGATGTGGAGTCGGTCCTGCAACCGGCTGCACGTAGTGCCACATCTCGGCACGAATGACGCCTGCCGCTTGGGTCCTGTGGCCATCCTCGGCTCTTTTCGGCAGCTGGCTGATTTGGTGAAAGTAACTAGCAACGCACTCTTATTTGTAGCATCGTACCCAGGGATGATCGCGATCCTCTAGTTTGGATCAGAGTGGAAGGTCTAAACCAGAGGCCCAGACGGCTCTGCGACAGCATCGGATGCGAATTTCTCGACCTGCACTATCGGGTGCAGAGGTTCCAGTTAATAGGTCAGCCGTGCACTACACGCAGGAAACGAGTACTAGGGTAGCGGAGTACGTGTGGCGTGCATACGGGCCGTTTTCATGTTAGAGGACTCCCCCCTTTGGAGCAAACACGATCCGCCTGTTAAATCAGCCACAGCGACCTCAGAGAATCTTGGTCCCCACAGATCAGAGATAGAAAAGATTACTATGATTTTAGTAAACTGCAGGAGCATCCAAGGAAAGATCCCAGAATTAGTATTGCTTATTGAAGGTTATAATGCACAGTTAGTATTGGGAACAGAAAGCTGTTTGAAGCCAGACGTCAATGACAACGAAATCATAAGTTCAGACTGGAATCTTTGTCGTAAGGATAGTTTAGTCGGCTTATTGCAGGTTATAATGCACAGTTAGTATTGGGAACAGAAAGCTGTTTGAAGCCAGACGTCAATGACAACGAAATCCTAAGTTCAGACTGGAACGTTTATCGTAAGGATAGGTTAGTCGTCAATGGTGGTGTGTGTTTATTGCAGTAAAAAAGTCGATAAAATCTAGCGAGGTTATCACAGTTTCCGAATGTGAATTAATCTGAGTGAAACTGAGTATCAAAGAACGGTGAAAAATGGTGATCGGATTCTTTTATAGACCACCTGGTACAGGATCTGTAGTTATAGAGCGCTTCAGAGAGAGAGCTTCAAGAATATCGTTAGCAATTTTCCTGATCTTGCCGTTGTAATAGGGGTGACTTCAAACAGCCAGGTAGAGTGTTAGGCCATCAAAACTGTTGGCAGAGACAGGGAATCGTGTGGCGTTGTTCTGGATGTCTGGTCCGAAAATTACATTGAGCAGATAGTTACAGAAACAACTCGTGAGGGTAAGGTCTTAGACCTCCTGGCAGCAAACATACCTGAACTTATCGAATCAGTTAACGTAGAGGAAGGTATCAGTGAACATGAGGCTGTGACACCATTCCTACAAGGAATTTAAGAAAGGTAGGAAGATATATTTGCTCAGAAATTGTGACAGGATAAAAATTTCAGAATATCTCAGCAGTCAGCATCAAATATTCGGTGATGAGGACGAAGATGTGGAGAACAAATGGAAAAAATTCAAAGACATCGTTCAATATGCCCTAGACAAGTATGTTCCGCATAAGGTTTTAAGACATAGGAAAGATCCTCCATGGTCTGATAGCCGTGTCAGAAAAATGCTACGTAAACAAAGAGAACTTCATCTCAGATTAAAGAGAGGTAAAAAGCTAGCTAACAAAGAGAAGCTGAACGAAGCGACAATGAGTGTAAGGAGAGCAATGAGAGAAGCGCTCAGTGATTTCGAAATCACGACGTGTCAACCGACCTGTGCAAAAACCGTAGGAGATTCTGATTCAAATGGTTCAAATGGCTCTGAGCACCTTGGGACTTAACGTCTATGGTCATCAGTCCCCTACATCTTAGAACTACTTAAACCTAACTAACCTAAAGACATCACACAGAGGGGTCTTTCCTGTCATTGTCTCTACTCTACAGACAGGAACGCAATAGGCACGATTCCTAATACTACACTACTGGCCATTAAAACTGCTACACCACGAAGACGACGTGCTACAGACGCAAAATTTAACAAACAGGAAGAAGATGCTGTGATATGCAAATGATTAGCTTTTCAGAGCATTCACACAAGGTTGGCGCCGGTGGCGACACCTACAACGTGCTGACGTGAGGAAAGTTTCCAACAGATTTCTCATACAGAAACAGCAGTTGACCGGCGTTACCTGGTGAAACGTTGTTGTGATGCCTCGTGTAAGGAGGAGAAATGCGTACCATCACGTTTCCGACTATGATAAAGGTCGCATTGTAGCCAATCGCGATCGCGGTTTATCGTTTCGCAACATTACTGCTCGCGTTGGTCGAGACCCAATGACTGTTAGCAGAATATGGAATCGGTGGGTTCAGGAGGGTAATACGGAACGCCATGCTGGATCCCAACGGCCTCATAACTAGCAGTCGAAATGACAGGCATCTTATCCGCATGGCTGTAACGGATCGTGCAGCCACGTCTCGATCCCCGAGTCAACAGATGGGGACGTTTGCAAGACAACAACCATCTGCACGAACAGTTCGACGACGTTTGCAGCAGCACGGACTATCAGCTCGGAGACCATGGCTGCGGTTACCCTTGACGCTGCATCACAGACAGCAGCGCCTGCGATGGTGTACTCAACGACGAACCTGGGTGCACGAATGGCTTTTTCGGATGAATCCAGGTTCTGTTTACAGCATCATGATGGTCGCATCCGTGTTTGACGGCATCGCGGTGAACGCACATTGGAAGCGTGTATTCGTCATCGCCATACTGGCGTATCACCCGGTGTGATGGTATGGGGTGCCATTGGTTACACGTCTCGATCACGACCGCATGTTGCAGGTCCTGTGCGGGCCTTTCTGGACACAGAAATTGTTCGACTGCTTCCCTGGCTAGCACATTCTCCAGATCTCTCACCAATTGAAAACTACTGGTCAATGGTGGCCGAGCAACTGGCTCGTCACAACACGCCAGTCACTACTCTTGATGAACTGTGGTACCGTGTTGAAGCTGCATGGGCAGCTGTACCTGTACACGCCATCCGAGCTCTGTTTGACTCAATGCCCAGGCGTATCAAGGCCGTTATTACGGCCACAGGTGGTTGTTCTGGGTACTGATTTCTCAGGATCTATGCACCCAAATTGCGTGAAAATGTAATCACGTGTCAGTTCTAGTATAATATATTTGTGCAATGAATAGCCGTTTATCATCTGCATTTCTTCTTGTTGTAGAAATTTTAATGGCCAGTAGTGTAGATACATAATTTCTGGAATTAAAAACGCTTAAGTTTAAAGATTCATAACTCTTATACCAACAAAAAAGAAACATTGATACTAGTCCAGTGAGCTAACAATACACGCAGAAAACAGACGACAAAATTTCATAGTATGAGATATGAGTTCCAGAGAAAAAATTACGTGAAGTTAGCAATTTAACGATGGCGAGGTAGGTAGTTCCGACTCGCCATAAGTCGGGGGATCGTGCGGGCCAGTCCACTCGCCGAGCATCGTCTCGTTGCCAGAGCTCCCCCACCTGTGCTGTTCGGTGCAGTCGTGCTTTGCCATCCATAAAAATGAAGTCAGATGCGGATGCACCCATGAAACGACGCACATGTGGAGGAGTAGAGCGTCACAGTAACCTCGACCAGTTAGTGAGTGCAGACGTTCAAATATTTCGAGGTCAGGACGACGATGCAAAATTGTGCTGACGCACGTCATGACACCCGGAGCAGCAAAACGACCTTGTTTGACAATGCTGCACTTACCCTCATACGTCGGGAGGTGGGAACACGTAATCCAGCCAGGAATACAGTCAAACGTAAATAACACACCCAGGAAAGTAGTATCACACAAAAGTTGTGAACAAATCAATAGGGATTTACAGAAAATAAATGCGTGGTGTAATGGCCCGCAGTCATATCTCAATATTAGTAAGTTCACCTAATGCGTATAACAAAGCGAAAATCTTCATTAATGTACGAATACAGAATAAATGCCCAGTAACTGGAAGCTGTAACATCCGTCAAGTATCTGGGTGTGACTATTCGAAATGATCTCAAATGGAATGATCAGGTCACACAAGCAACGGGTAAGGCGAACTCTAGATTGCGGTGCATTGGTAGAATTCTGGAGCGATGCTGTCCTTCAACAAAGGAAATTGCTTACAATGCTTTAGTTCGTCCAGACTTAAGAGTATTGTTCCTCAGTATGGGACCCTTACCAGTTCGGTCTAATTCAAGAGATTGAGAAGGTCCAAAGAAGAGCGGCAAGATTCGTTACTGGTACGTTTGGCCATCGCGAGAGCCTTACAAATCTCACAGAAAGTTTGAAATGGGACACACTTGCAGATACACGACAAGCTAAACGGAAGGGGCTACTCACTAGATTCCAAAATCTTATCTTCGCCGAGGATTTAGAGCCATCAGCTTTCATATCGCGCCATGATCACCATTCAAAGATTATTCAAAGGGAAATAAGAGTTCGTACTGAGGCGTTCAGACAGTCGTTTCTCCCTCCTGCGTTCCGCAAGTGAAACAGAGGGGGAAATATGACTTTAGAGCGAAAAGTGCCCTCCACCACACACGGCGTGGTGGCTATCGGAGAACATTTGTAGATGTAGACCGGTCTTCTGTAATGTCCAGATGACCATCATGAATCGCCGTGACTTCAGTGTAATTATTGTTTATGAATAAAAGTATCATTTCTGCCATAGTCCATTTCTTTCAGTTACCCTCTGTACTATACTGTAGCAGTTGTTTTTGTGTATGGTACAAGTTTATCGAGCTATATTACTTGGCAGTGACGCCTAATTCAAAAGTTACTTTCGTCCTTAAGTTTTGAGCACCAGTCAAAATCTGATAAATCTGAAGTACAGAGGAGCTCATCATAGAGGGTGAAAACGTCAGGGCGCCTGTCTTTTCGACATTTTGCCCTAAAACCTAGTGAAACCGGTAAGACAACTTCATCTGATCCAGGAGACTAGTATTGTTCTCGATTTGTTGCTGGGACAATATGTTCCACACAACGGTATGTAATGCTACTGTAGGAAAGTATATGCGCGGTAGCACAGTTGATTACTGGTCATGTTCGAGGTATTACTCGACATGTGTGATGACATGGGATCAGGCGGGAGAATGCAACTTACAGTGAAGCGCCAAAGAAACTGGTACAGGCATGCGTATTCAAATACAGAGATACGTAAACAGGCAAAATACGGCGCTGCGCTCGGCAACGCCTGTATGAGACAACAAGGGTCTAACGCAGTTGTTAGATCGGTTGTTGCTCCTACAATGGCAGCTTATCAAAATTTAAGTGAGTTTGAGCGTGGTGTTACAGTCGGCGCACGAGCGATGGGAGACAGCATCTGCTATGTAGCTATGAAGTGGGGAGTTCATCCTACGATCATTTCAGGAGTGTACCGTGAATACCAGGAACCCGGTAAGGCATCAAATCTTCGACATCGCTGCGGCCGGGGAAAGATCCCGCAAGAACGAGACCAACGACGACTGAAGAGAATCGTTCAACGTGACAGAAGTCTAACCCCTCCGCAAATAGTAGCAGATTTGAGTGTTGGGCCATCAACAAGTGTCAGCCTGCGAACCATTCAACGAAACATCATCGATATTGGGTTTCGGAGCCGAAGGCCTACTCATGTAACCTTGATGACGGCACAACACAAAGCTCTGTGCCTCGCCTGAGCCCGTCAACACCGACATTGGACTTCCGATGACTGGAAACATGTTACCTGGTCGGACGTAAAGGATTCGATCGTCGATCAATATAAACGTGTCGACTCTGCAGGTGAATCACACTGTTGCTACTCTAGGTCCTTGGTCGTCTCCACAAGCGCCATCATCGAGGTTAACTGCGGCTCGAAACGTGCAGTGCGCCACGGACGCAGGTTGGTGGCAACAGTTCATACCATGGCAGACATTCTCCTACGCTTGCGTGAGACATGTTGTAGTAATCGAAAACACGCTGAAAGCTGCGAGTCACCAGAATTCCTTCAAAATGTTCAAATGTGTGTGAAATCTTATCTGACTTAACTGCTAAGGTCATCAGTCCCTATGCTTACACACTACTTAACCTAAATCATCCTAAGGACAAACACACACACCCATGCCCGAGGGAGGAGGGAGGGATCAGGCGCACAGTCCATGACTGCAGAGACCTAGACCGCTCGGCTAATCCCTCGCGCCCCAGAATTCTTCAATCCTTGACGACTTCCCCATCGCCACTGTCGTCTTTCAGCAGTATAATTGCCCCCGTCTCGGAGCCAGAATCGTGCTACAGTGGTTTGAAGATCATTATAGTCAACTCACTTTGATGTCTTGGCGACCAAAGTCGCCTGATGTAAATCGTATAGAACCCATCGAGTTTGCTTTTGGACTCCATTCCTGCGTACGCGAATCGGCGGCCCGTTATTTAAGCGAATTTCATGTCCTGTTCGTAGACATCTAACTCCAAATACCTCCAAAAACCTACCAACAAATTGTCGGATCTCTAATACGCGGAATTAGTGACGTATTTCGTTACAAGGACGGACAAAAAAGCTATTAAGCAGATGGTTTTGGCTCATCAGTGTATAAGTAGCGAGGAAATGTCTAAACACATGTTAAATTGGTACGGAGACAGAACACTGGCAATTAGTTGGAAAGTAAGTTTTAATAAAAAAGATTAATTGTTATTTCAAACTGTCTAATCAAAAGTTCCAAAAATTATTGTCATTTTAAGTGTACTGTTAAAAAACTGTATTTCCCTAACCATTGGCTGAAATGCGATTATTTTAGCACGTTACACCTAGAACATAACGTGTAATTTCCTGTACAAGTTTCATGTTCATTAGCACAGTGTTTGCTGAATTACAGGAAAGCCAATTAAAAAAGTTTAACGTTGTCGATGTAGGGCGTTCCACGTCCCCTTCAGTCGCGTACAGGGCAGTGGTGCACTGACGACCTACCAGACAATATACATAGTAATCCCTGCCTTCTGCTGATGATGCAGTTATCTATAATGAATTATTATCAGATGAAGGCTGGACAAATATTTAGCAAGATCTTAATAAGATTTCAAAACCCTGTAAACTTTGGAAATTCGCTTTAACTGCTCAAAACTGTAAATTTTTGCACATTACAAAAGGCAGGAAAGAGGTACCCTATGACCACAATATAAATGAGTCACCTCAAACACACTCCTGGGTGTAGTAATTTGTGGCGGTATAAAATGGAACCATTACATTGTCTCATTTACAGATAATGCAGGTGTCAGACTTCAGTATGTTGCTAATATATCAGCCACCTCAAACACACTCCTGGGTGTAGTAATTTGTGGCGGTATAAAATGGAACCTTTACGTTGTCTCATTTACAGATAATGCAGGTGTCAGACTTCAGTATGTTGCTAATATATGGGAGAACTGTAGTAAGTATACAAGGAACACTGCTTATGGAATATTACATTATGTGTGGCTCATACCATACGGAACTAACTGGGGCACTGAATCTATACGAAGAAGAGAATAGTGGCAGGTTTGTTTGACTGACGGAAGAGGAGAAGCTTTGTTTGACCCACAGAAGAGTGGCAGGTTTGTTTGACCCAGGAAAGAATAGAAGCTTCCTTTGATCCACGGAAGAGTGGCAGGTTTGTTTGACCCATGCAAGGGCAGAAGCTTTGTTTGACCCATAGAAGAGTGGCAGGTCTGTTTGACCCAGGGAAGATTAGAAGCTTTGTTTGACCCACAGAAGTGTCAGGTTTGTTTGACGCAGAGAAGAGTAGAAGCTTTGTTTGACCCACAGAAGAGTGGCAGGTTTGTTTGATCCATGGAAGAGTAGAAGCTTTGTTTGACCCACAAGAGAGTAGTAGGTTCGTTCGACCCACAGAAGAATGGATGCTCAGGGTAGTGCAGCTAGGCGATGTGGCATGGACTCAACAAGTGGTTGGAAGTCCCCTGCATAAATATTAAGCGATGTTGCCTCTACAACCGTCCATAATTGCAAAAGGTTTGCCCGTGCAGGATTTGGTGTACGGACTGACTTCTCGATTAAGTCTGATAAATGTTCGATGGAACTCATTTCTGGCGATGTGGGTAGCCAAATCATTCACTCGAATTGTCGAGAATGTTCTTCAAAGCAATCGCGAACAATTTCGGCCGGTGACATGATGCATTGTCATCCATAAAAATTACATCGTTGTCTGGGAACATGACGTCCGTAAATGGATGCAAACGGTCTTAAAGTAACTCAAACATAGCCATTTACAGTCAATGGTAGGTTCAGTTGGACCAGAGAACCCAGACCATTCCACGTAAACACAGCTCACACCATTATGGAGCCACCACCAGCTTGCTCAGTGCCTTATTGACTAGCTGGATCCATGGCTTCGTGTGATCTGTGCCACACCCGAGCCCGACCATCAGGTCTTACCAGCCGAAATCTGGACTCATCTTACCAGTCCAAGGTATTCCAGTCGTCTAGCGTCCAACTGATACAGTCACAAGCCCAGGAAAGGCACTACAGGCGATGTCGTTCCGTTAGCAAAGGCACTCGCTTTGGTCGTTTGCTTCCAAATCCCACGGCTCCCTAACACCAAATTTCGCCACATTGGACAAATGGATACGTTCCTCGCACGTCCCACATTGATTTCTAAGGTAATTTCAGGTAGTGTTGCTTGTCTATGAGCACCGACAACTCGACGAAGACGCCGCTGCTCTCAGTGGATAAGTGAAGGCCGTGGTGAGAGGCGATGCCTGAAGATTGGCATTCTCGGCACACGCTTGACAATGTGGGTCTCGGAATACTGAAATCCCTAACGCTTTCCGAAATGGAATGTCCCACGCGTCGAGCTCCAGCTACCATTCTGCATTCGAAAAATTTTAATTCCCGTTGTGCGGCCGTAACCACGTCCGAAACCTTTTTACATAAATCACCTGAGCACAAATAGCAGCTCCGACAATGCAGTGCCCTTTCGATACCTCGTGCAACCTATACCACGGCCATCTGTATGTGTGCATTCCATGACATTCGTCGCCTTAGTGTATACTACAATCCCCTAGTTATCGCTTCCGTACGCGCCACATAAACAGACAATATCAGACTAATTACAGCGCGCACAGACGGGTCTATCCTGTCATTGTTTCTACTCTACGGACGCGAACGCAGTAGGCACGAGTCCAAATAGTAGTTATAATGGGGATTTCCGTGTGCCATGCACTTCGCTACGGTTTGCAGAGTGTGTTTGTAGGTGTACGTAAGTCTCTCTGAAAAGTTTCCGGAGTGGCCATCTGGCTGAATGCAAGCGTGCAGTTTGTGGACCGTTTAACGCAGACGCGTTGCTGTGCTCTAGTTGCACACTCTTGCTGAACACGAGTGTGGAACAACTGCACCTGCCAACGCTCACCAGTAAATTACGAGCGCAAATTCAACGCAGTCAGCTGCAACAGTCCGGCATTCGCATGTCTCTCGCCGAGGATGTAAACTACTCCACAGCAGTAGATCACAAAACATCCCTCTAAATGGAATATAAACCTTACGTTGCAAATGGAGCAACGATATCCTTGGCTAACAGATTGTCTTTTCCCTCGTAAAGGAGTTATTAATTTGCTAGACATACACATTTCAGTACAATAACATTTAAAATGGTACCATTATTTAGAGCTTCACCAGTTGCTACTCTACATATTTACCCAAAAGACTCCATTTACATCTACATGATTATTACGGAATTTACAATTAAGTGACTGGCAGAACGTTCACCCAGCTAACTTCAACTCTTTTCTCTACCGTCTCAATCTCGATTGGCGCCTGGGGAAAACGAGCACCTAAATCTTTCCGTGCGAGCTCCGATTTCTCTTATTTTGTCATGATGGTGATTTCTTCCTATGTAGGAGGGCGCCAATAGAAAATTTTCGCAATCGGAGGACAAAGTTGGAGACTGAAATTTCACGAGAAAATCGTGCTGAAACGATAAACGCCTTTGTTTTAATGAGTGTCACCCCAATTCACGTATCACGTCCATGGTACTCTCTCCTTATTCGCGATAGCACAAAGCGTGCTGCCGTATTTTGAACTTTTTGACGTCCTCCGTCAGCCCATTTGCTACGGAATCAACATCGTACAGCAATACTCCAGGAGGCGGCGGACAATTATAGAGTAAGCAGTCTCTTTACTAGACCTGTAGCACTTTCTAAGTCTTTTGCAAATAAATCTCAGTCTTTGATTTGCTTTATCCACAACATTATTTATGTCATGTTTCAACTTAAGTTATTCGTAACTGCAATCGGTAATTTAGCTGAATTCACAGTCTTTAGATTTGTGTGATTTATCGTGTAACCGAAATTTAGTGGATTTCTTTCAGTACTCATGTAGATGGCTTCACACTCTTCATTACTTAGAGCCAATTGCCACTTTTCGCACCATACCGACATCATGTGTAAATCATTTTGCAATTGCTATTTATCATTTGCTGACTTTAAAAGTCGATAAATGGAAGTATCATATGAAAAGAGAGCTGCTCCGGTTGCCTCCAATGTCGTTTATGTATTTCAGGGACAGCAGAAGGCCTGCAACACTTCCTTGGGGGACGCCAGATATTACTTGTTTTACTCGATGACTTTCCGTCAGTTACTACGAACTGCGACCTTTCTGACAGGAATTCACGAATCCTGTCACATAACTGAGGCAATAGTGCATAGGGTCTATTGGAAAACATTTATGAGGAACGGTGTCGAAAGCCTTCCAGAAATCTAAAAATATGGAATCAATTTGACATCCCCTGTCGACAGCACACGTTACTTCGTGAGAACAAAAAGCTTTTTGTTTTTCGCGAGAACCATATTTTTTAAATCCGTGTTGGATATTTGTCGATAAATTGTCTTCTCTGAGTTGATTCATAAGTTCGAGTACAATATATGTTCCAAAATCCTTCAGATCGCCGTTAGTGATATGGGTCTGCAATTCAGCGGATTACTCCTATTTTCTTTCTTGCGTATTAGTGTCACTTGTGCAACCTTCCAGTCTTCAAGAAAGGATTCTTCGATCGAGCGGTTGGATATGATCGCTGACTATGGAGCTACTGTATAAGCGTACTCTGAAAGGAACTGACTGGTATTCAATCTAAGCAGGAGGCCTTGCCTTTTTTATGTGATTTAAGCTTCCTCGCTGCATCGAGGATATGTACTTCTAAGTTACTCGTTGTTGGCAGTCGTTCTAAATTCTTGTTCTGGAATATTTACTTTGTCTTCCTCGGTGAAGGAGTTTCGGTAACACCGTGTTTAGTAACTCTGCTTTAGTGGCACTGTCATCAGTGACATCATTGTTATGGCGCAGTGTAGATGTTGACTGCGTCTTGCTGCTGGTGGACTTTACATGTGACCACGATCTCTTTGGGTTTTATACCAGATTTAGGGATAGAGTTACGTTGTGGAAACTATTAAAAGCATCTCGCATTGCAATCCGCTCTAGCAATAAGTTTCGAGCTCCAGTAAAAGATCACCAATATTGGCGATTTTGCTTTCTTTTAAATTTTACATGCTACGCGCTCACAAGATCCCAGTTCAACGTTACTTACCTAAAGTCGTCCAGGGGTAACAAAGCTGATTCTCTGTATTTCTGCTATCATCATCTACTCATCAAGAGATGCAATCTTACGAAAAAGACTCAACACAGTAAGACAAATATTAAAGTTAGAAACAGGGTATACATCCTGAGGCAGCGTAACGGCTGGAGTCCCAAATACCGACGTTATTCATCCAGAGTAACGAAATTAGAGGACGTAGCGACTCCCAATATACTTTACACTATCAGATCAATTGTGTGATTGGATTGAGGAGTTCCTAGATAACAGAACGCAGCATGTCATTCTCAATGGAGAGAAGGCTTCCGAAGTAAGAGTGATTTCAGGTGTGCCGCAGGGGAGTGTCATAGGACCGTTGCTATTCACAATATACATAAATGACCTGGTGGATGACATCGGGAGTTCACTGAGGCTTTTTGCAGATGATGCTGTGGTGTATCGAGAGGTTGCAACAATGGAAAATTGTACTGAAATGCAGGAGGATCTGCAGCGAATTGACGCATGGTGCAGGGAATGGCAATTGAATCCCAATGTAGACAAGTGTAATGTGATGCGAATACATAGAAAGATAGGTCCCTTATCATTTAGCTACAAAATAGCAGGTCAGCAACTGGAAGCAGTTAATTCCATAAATTATCTGGGAGTACTCATTAGGAGTGATTTAAAATGGAATGATCATATAAAGTTGATCGTCGGTAAAGCAGATGGCAGACTGAGATTCATTGGAAGAATCCTAAGGAAATGCAATCCGACAACAAAGGAAGTAGGTTACACTACGCTTGTTCGCCCAATGCTTGAATACTGCTCAGCAGTGTGGGATCCGCACCAGGTAGGGTTGATAGAAGAGGTAGAGAAGATCCAACGGAGAGCAGCGCGCTTCGTTACAGGATCATTTAGTAATTGCGAAAGCGTTACGGAGATGATAGATAAACTCCAGTGGAAGACTCTGCAGGAGAGACGCTCAGTAGCTCGGTACGGGCTTTTGTTAAAGTTTCGAGAACATACCTTCACCGAAGAGTCAAGCAGTATATTGCTCCCTCCTACGTACATCTCGCGAAGAGACCATGAGGATAAAATCAGATAGATTAGAGCCCACACAGAAGCATACCGACAATCCTTCTTTCCACGTACAATACGAGACTGGAATAGAAGGGACAACCGATAGAGGTACTCAGGGTACCCTCCGCCACACACCGTCAGGTGGCTTGCGGAGTATGGATGTAGATGTAGATGTAGAATTTGAAACCTATTGTAACTTCTCCTATTTATCAGCACCTACAAAATGATTACAGGAAGAAAGTTTATCCCTTACTGCATTTTCGCTGTTCTTGCAATAAAAGTTCAGCGTTAGCCATGACATTTAATTTATTACTTCTTTACTATTAACTCTATTCGAGACAAAGTTTACACTGCATCTACGTGTAAAATTATAAAATTGAACATTAACTAACATTGAACATGGGGAAAACTGACTTTTCTTAAAATAGAGCTGTTTTATACATCAGATCGATGTCCTAAAGAATAAGGAGGAAGGCTGGAGATTATTAATAACTGGAAACTAACGTTTCATGTGAACACATTATTATTATTATTATACATTTGATGCATTTCATGATTATTAGTTTAACGTTGTGTCATTTGCCATGATGTTGTGGCTACGTTATAATGGCCCTAGATAATGGAAAATAAAGAAAGTTAGCGTGATAATGTCGACAGTAGGTCGTAGACCTTAATACATAGAAAACAATTTTACCAAAAGTAATCAAAGCGGCATTGAGCCCAACGAAGACTCTTAGTCCAGAATACTTGTTCTTGTAGTATACACAAAATAATTTTACCCATAATTAGTTACGGAATGCCGATCCACCTCCCTATCTGCGGTAACTAGGGCGTACTCCTGTGGTCGTGCCACAGTTCAGTGTTTCTAAGAGGGTGGTGAAAGAAACGCTTATCAGCAAAAAGTGAGAGGGAAGTGCAGAAAAAATGTTGGGTGGTACGCAGTTCTCCACCACGGAACTATACAGTAACATCTTTCAGCGAATTCCCATGTTCCTTCGTAGTCTGTCAAATAGCAAGGAGTGTTAAGCTCGTCTATCCCTTAATCTTATTCGAGAGAAGATGATTTAAGCACAGCCTTTTTGTCCCATCGCCATCAACAACTCTTAAGCCACACCAGCACTCATTGCAGCCATGTACCACTAAGAATGCCTGTGGATACAAAATACTCACACTAAGGAAAGGTGTCGGTGCCAATAAAGACGGAAACTGGGAACGCGTAATAGCAAATCCGAATGGCTCACTTACTAATGGCAGTCGCGTCAGCCATTAGCCTAGGTGAGAACTCATCGAGGCCTCACTCAAAATTTCGCTGTCGCTGATATTTCCAGCTATGGTTTCCGAATACTATACAACTGCAAACCGATATTCTTTCCCTGTGTATGTACAAACAGCATCACAGAGGAAACGAAGTTGGTGTGGGCTGTTCACTATTCTGACACAACGTATCGATATGAAATAAATTAGACGCAAAGAAATGAAATGAATGGCTCTATGGAGATGAAATCAGTGAAGGTGAAGTGACATGAAGCTATCTCAGTACAAATGGTCCAGGTATGCTGAACCAGAGAACCTCCAGGGAAACGAACGTGTAGTGGTAATTGAAAGTCCAGTTTCGTATTCAGGTCTAGCAAAAATATTCAACTGATACTACAGATGGTGGTCCATTGATAGTGACCTGGCCAAATATCTCAAGCAATAAGCATCAAACCAAAAAACTACAAAGAACGAATTTCGTCTAGCTTGAAGGGTGAAACCAGACGGCGCTATGGTTGGTCCGCTAGATGACGCTGCCATAGATCAAACGGATATCTACTGCGTTTTTTTAAATAGTAGTCCCCATTTTTATTACATATTCGTGTAGTACATAAAGAAATATGAATGTTTTAGTTGGGCCACTTTCTTCGCTTTGTGACAGATGGCGCTCTAATAGTCACAAACGTGTAAACACGTAGTATCACGTAGCATTCCACCAGTGTGGACGGTATTTGCTTCGTGTTACATTACCCGTGCTAAAATGGACCGTTTACAAATTGCGGGAGAAAGGTCTATATCGTGTTGATGTATGGCTATTGTGATCAAAATGCCCAAGGGGTGTGCTATGTGTGCTGCTCGGTAGCCTGGACGACATCATCCAAGTGTCCAGACCGTTCGCCGGATAGTTACGTTATTTAAGGAAACAGGAAGTGTTTCAGATACATGTTAAACGTCAACCACGACCTGCAACAAATGATGATGCCAAAGTAGGTGTTTTAGCTGCTGTCGCGGCTAATCCGCACATCAGTAGCAGACAAACTGTGCGAGAATCGGGAATCTCAAAAACGTCGGTGTTGAGAGTGCTACATCAACATCGATTGCACCCGTACCATATTTCTATGCAACAGGAATTGTATGGCGACGAATTTGAACGTCGTGTACAGTTCTGCCACTGGGCACAAGAGAAATTACGGGACGATGACAGATTTTTTGCACGCGTTCTATTTAGCGACGAAGCATCATTCACCAACAGCGGTAACGTAAACCGGCATAATATGCACTATTGGGAAACGCAAAATCCACGATGGCTGCGACAAGTGGAACATCAGCGACCTTGGCGGGTTAATGTATGGTGCGGCATTAAGGGAGGAAGGATAGTTGGTCCCCATTTTATGGATGGCAATCTAAATGGTGCAATGTATGCTGATTTCCTACGTAATGTTCTACCGATGTTACTACAAGAAGTTTCACTGCATGACAGAATGGCGATGTTCTTCCAACATGATGGATGTCCGGCACATAGCCCTCGTGCGGTTGAAACGGTACTGAATAGGATATTTCATGACAGGTGGATTGGTTGTCGAAGCACCATACCATGGCCCTCACGATCACGGGATCTGACGTCCCCGGATTTCTTTCTGTGGGGAAAGTTGAAGGATATTTGCCATTGTGATCCACCGACAACGCCTGACAACATCCGTCAGCGCATTGTCAGTGCATGTGCGAACATTACGTAAGGCGAACTACTCGCTGTTGAGAGCAATGTCGTTACACGTATTGCGAAATGCATTGAGGTTGACGGACATCATTTTGAGCATTTATTGCATTAGTGTGGTATTTACAGGTAATCACGCTGTAACAGCATGCGATGCGTTCTCAGAAATGATAAGCTCACAAAGGTTCATGTATCACATTGGAACAACCGAGATAAAATGTACAAACATACCTACGTTCTGTGTTTTAATTCTAAAAACCTATCTGTTACCGAGTGTTCGCGTAAAATTATGAGTCATATGTTTGTGACTATTACAGAGCCATTATCACAAAGCGAAAAAAGTGGTCCAACTAAAACATTCATATTTCTTTACGTAGTAAACGAATATGTAATAAAAAATCGGGGTTCCTATTTAAAAAAAGGTAGTTGATACCCTTTGACGTATGGCAGCGCCACCCAGCGGGCCAACCATAGCGCCATCTCGTTTCCCCCTTCAAGCTAGACAAGTTTCGTTCTTTGTTGTTTTTCGATTGACGCTTATTTCGTGAGATATTTGGCCCGGTCACGATCAATGGACCACCCTGTACACCATCTGATGAAAAGTATCCGGACAGCACGACGTAATGCGGAACTGGCGACTAGATGTTACGAGAGCCCCGCCAGTAGAAAGGGTGGCGGAGAATGCTATCGGTAGAGAAACTGTAACTGCAGATTGGGTCGGTCACGAGAGCTCAGTGACTCCGAAAGCGTACTACTCATTAAACGTCACCTGAGTAACAGATATATGTGACATCTGAACCCTTCTGAAGCGGCCCAACTCGACTGTTAGTGACGTGGCTGTTAAGTGGAGACGTGAAAGAACAGCTACAGCTAAACCAAGACCAGACAGCCAGCTCTACGAACAGGGACGCCCGAGCACTGCGTACGATGGTTGTGAAAAAACACTCATGACTTCCAAATCGATGTTACAATGGTTGCGCACATCCTCGCAAGTCAACTTCTCTGTAGGCAATGCAGAGCGGTGCTTGAGGTGGCATAAAGAGTGACGAGACTGGACAGTGGATGGCTGGAAACGAATGATTTGGACTGATGAATCACTCTGTACCCTGTGGCAATCCCACGGAAGTTTTGGATTTGGTAAATGCCTGGAGAACGTTGCCTGCCATCTTGTGTGGCGCCTACAGTGCAGTACTGTGGAAGTGGTGTTGTGGTATGGGGCTGGGGGTGTTCATCGTTGTTACGGCGTGGTACCGTTATTATGTTTCAGAAAAGCCTAATGCACAGAGATATGAACACATTTTTCAGCTCTATGTACTGCGTACAGTACATGAATAGTTCGGAGAGCAGCACTGTGTGTACCTGCATGACAAAGCACTCTCACACAAAGCCATACTGAAGAGGCAACGGTTTCTGTACAATATCGCTTCTGAAATGGCCTGTCCAGAGTCTCGACCTTAATCCAATGAGACAGTTTTGGGATGAGCTGCAACGTCGAATTCTGTCAAGAATCCAGCGTCCAATATAATTACCTTCTCTAGATTGGGCTTTTGAGGAGCTCTGTTATTGCTCCACAGACATTGAGTCACCTCACTGGAAGTGCTCCCAGCAGAGCTCAGAACGTGAGAAAAGAGAAGTGTGAGGACGCCACCTACAAATGTCCACTGAGCTCTTTAAATTAGCTCAAACTGCAGTGTTTCGGAACATATGTCCCAAATTCCAGTTGTTCCTCTTGTCTATGCCCTTACGATGCTTCCCAGCCACAGTGACTCAAATTTCTTCATGAACGCAATTAAACGTTTAATTCTATTACATTTCATTAAATTCCCAAACTATGTGTTAATCGCACTCCCAATGGAAACTGGCTGTTCGCTACTCAGCCCAATGATATTACCCATGATTAACTTGCAGACGAAACTAAATGTACTGTGGATTCAACCAAGTGGTCGTATCTGGTCGTGGCATCATTTTCCTCGAAAATGTTTTCTAAGAAGAGAAATTATATTCTGATAGGAAATCTAAACAACTCCGTCTCGTTTCTTTGTTTACAGTTTACATTAAA
Organism: Schistocerca gregaria; assembly: GCF_023897955.1. NCBI lineage: Eukaryota > Metazoa > Arthropoda > Insecta > Orthoptera > Acrididae > Schistocerca > Schistocerca gregaria. The sequence continues at coordinate 949,519,920 of NC_064922.1, forward strand.
CCAACAATGAGTCTTCTGTTGGACCCTACTGAGATATCAAAACCCATCAGTGTCGAATGAAATGTCACTGTGGCGCAGAAGACCTCTCAAAAAGAATAATGTTGGTCTTAGATCACACACATGGCACTGGCACCCACTACATACAAAAGCCGATTTACGATTAGGCGACTCTGTGACAGTTGTCACTTCAGTTATATGAATGCGTGGTTTCTCAGCGATATGTGCTGACAAAATTCTCCCTCGCTTCCAGTCGCATCAAGTGGTTTTAAAATCCAGGAGCTTTTGGCCGACTACTGCTCTGCCTTTGTACAGTGGTCACTGTTTTTCATTTGCTGCTACCGTCCTTATATAGCCCCGCTGCCTTCTGTGACGTCATTGGTGCCCGCTCCAACGCTAGACAAGGTAATGTTTCCGTCGCTCGCCCACAATAAAGACGGTCGTCTACAGCTCAGCACGCGGCTTAGGATCCGGCCGTCGTTAGGTTGAAACTGGCGCTGAGGGCGCGCAACGAAAACATTACCTTGTATCGCTGGAGCAGACACCTGTGGCGTCAGAGAAGGCAGTGCGGCGATGTGAAGGCGCTAGCAGCAACCAAAAGACAGTCACCACTTGACGATGGCCGAGGAGTGCTCGGCCGAAAGCTCGTGGATTTTACACCACTCGACTCAACTGGAAGCCCGAGAATTTTATCAGCGCTTCAATTGCCTGATAGTTAATATTAAACACGGTGCACTGACCTGTCAACTTTATAGTGACAGTATACTCGTTCCTCATGTGCTTCTTTTAGGATAAGGATGCGGCCATGATTACATTTTCATGGCTCACAATGCGTGATCGCATCGCACTGAGCAGGTGGACGAGTTCTTAGAAAGAGAAGATATTCGGCGAATGGACTGGCCTGTCCATTTCTCCGATTTAAATCCCATTGGGCACGTGTGGGATACGTTGGGGGGACATTATGCAGCGCGTCCGCATGCACGAATGATCATCCACCATAATGATAGAAGCAGACGTGTGTTGCGGCCGGGACTCGAACCTGGGTCTGCTTGCTTGCTAGGCAGAAATGCTAACCACTGCACTTCCACAGCACAAGGGTCGACATTGCTGCACGAACTACCTAAGCTGAGAGCCCTCCCCAACACAAACTTCAATTCATTTTCCCTTATATATTGTCACTACTGCCAGGGTTCTCCGATATTGGCAAGCACCTCAGAATTTGGCGTAATTATAAGATCTTTAAGATCACCAACGATACAAGGACGACGCATTACGTCCAATGCTGAGGTGTTTGGCAATATCGGAGAGCCCTCGCAGTAGTGACTATATATAAGGGAAAATGAATTGAAGTTTGTGTTGTGGTCGCAACACAGCTTAGGTAGTTCGTGCAGCTGTGTTCGCCATTGTGCTGTGGTGATGGTTAGCAATTCTGCTTAGCAAGCAAGACGACGCGTGTTCGAGTCCCAGCCACAGTACAAATTTTAATTCATTTCGTCTCCTTCGACCATTATCGTAGATAATGAAAAGAGACTTAAATGTCTCAGGGAAACATTTAAATACAAAATCATCCTTCCGCTGTCAACCGCGTTGGTGGAGAAATCGAACGCCCTGCTGCAAGATGTCTTTACCAACTTCGTGGCGAGCATGGGAACACGTCCGTGGTGATCACACACCCTACTGAAAACCATATCCAACCCTTTGTAATGTCCAACGGACATTCTTTATTCGTACAATTGTGCTGTACGAGGGATAAGAAAAGTATCGAGACAGCAAAAACAATTTAGAAACAAAAAAATCAACACAAAGGACGCACAATTTTTTTTTTTTTTTTTTTTTTTTTTTTTTTTTTTTTTTTTTTTTTTTTGTAACAGCAATAAAGTAAATGACAATCCTAGTCACGGGCGGACCCCCTAGCTATCGGGAGGATTGTGAAAAACACTTCCTAAAAAATTGGAAAAGTAAGTCCTGTATTTCGTATGACTCCATATGAGCTCGTGTTGTTCTTGTAAATACATCCAATAATCCATCACGGACTTAATATCGTACGAAAACAAATATTTCGTCGCATGTCCAGCGATCCAATTGACCGCATATGTCTTTTGTTTGGGAAAAAGGGTCTTGTCCGGTAGAAAAAGTACATCCGATGTGATTTCTGTGTAGTTAGTGCGTTGAAGGAAGGCCAGTATTCGACGCGTCAGCATCCAGACGTCCCTCGCTGCGCCACACATTAAACCATGTTCTTCCGTTGCTAACAGTCCACAGTTGGTGCAAAGAGGAGAATCGACCATGTGAATTATATGTAATCGACTCCTGGTCACAAGTTTACGGTTTATAAGAATATACCACATCGATATCGCTGCTGTTGACAGTAATGGAGTATGCACTGCACACCATATGTGGTTCCACGTTCTCGACGGGTATTTGAATTCCATTATATTGCGGCCATGGTGATCCATCAAGCATCTATAGATCTCCCGAGTCGTGGGTATTCTCGTCGAAGGTACTTTCAGACGAACATAACTGTAATCAACAAGAAATGAGGCAATGTGTGCAAGAGAAGGCGAAATATTGCCCATCGCAATAGGGGGTTCGTACGAAGGCGGAACAAGTACTTCTATCAGAGCTGACGTTTTGGTATGCCTTCTTTGTAGCCAATTTCGTATCATCGCTCGCATGTATAGCGCCAGAGCTTTGTTTCTCACGTTTGTGAGGTTGAGGCCACCGTTCCGGAACTGTAGCGTTAACGTATCATATTTGATCTTAAATAACATCCCAGTACTAAAATAGTAACCAAAGGCAGCCATGAGGCGATCTGCAATACCCTTCGGTATTGGTAGAATCTGCGCTAAATGGGGCAGTCGTGACGCTATGTGAACGTTGGTGTATGCCACACGTCGGATCATGTCAAAGGCACTCAGTGAGCTGTTGCGTATCGTCAGACGAACATTCTGCAGAAGCCGCCGAGAACTCGCCGACGCCGACCGCCGTAGTGAACGGGTAAATGTAATCCCCAGACATCTCAGCGATTCCACCGTCTGAAACGGTCCCGATACGTCTTCCAGACCCCGTCCAATGTGCATAATTTTGGATTTCGTCATGTTAACGACACTGCCTGCCGCCGTCCCGTAAGAGTCTAGATGTTCAACAGCCTGACGCACTTCATGTCCTGATCTGACAAGGAGGATCATGTCGTCCGCATATGCGCGGCAAACGAAAGAGTTCTCATTAAGCACTATCCCAGTAAGTGAGCGCCTCATAACACACATCAGCGGCTCAAGCACTACCGCAAACAGCATCATGGAGAGTGGGCACCCTTGTCGGACTGAGCTGTTAATGGGAATCGAGCCCGCTTCCCGGCCGTTTACAATCACCTTCGATGTAGCCCCTCGTATTAGCCTCATAACGATGGAGATGAAAACAGGTGGAATCGCCATTCGGCTCATGACAGACGACAAGAAGTCATGGTTTACCCTATCGAACGCACGATCGAAGTCCACAGATATCATCGCTGCTCGCATTTTACACGTTTCCGCAAGGGCGATAACGTCACGGTATTCACTTAACGCCGAGGAGATGTTGCTTCGCACCCCTAGGCAAGCCTGATCAGGGGATATTGTCCTGGATATCGCCAGCTTGAGACGAGACGCTAGTAGTCTTGCAAAGATTTTATAATCGGTGTTTAGCATAGTGAGAGGCCGATATTGATTAACATTGCGACTCCCCGCAATCTTCGGGATGGGAAGAAGAAAGCCCGTCACAAAATCCGACGGTAGGCGCATGTCCGGACGCATCGCCTCATTGTACATCGACACCAACTGTGGTATCATCATGTCCACGAATTCTCGATAAAACTCTAGCGTAATCCCATCTGGCCCTGGTGATTTATGGGCCGCTCCTTTTTTGAGTGCCACCTTTATATCGTCTCCTGTGAGTGGCTCCATAAGCGCTGCCTTATCCGTCTCTGTCAGTGTCGTTTGCAGATGTTGCAGTATCTCTTCCCCCACGAGACGGTCCGTCGGTGTACCGGCATAGAGGTGGCGGAAATGCTCTAAAAATTCATTTGCAATGTCCTGTTGTGTTGTCAGTTGACGGCCATCTAAACCGTGGAGCACTGTTACCAATGCCCGGCGGTAACGTTTATGTTCCCGCGACACATGGTGCATCGAGGTACGTTCCCCAGTGATGGTGTCGAGACATCGTGCCCGTATTGGGATGCCACCCAGTCGTCGTCGCGTGATCGATAGGATTTGTGCCTTGACACGATGAACTTCCGCTTGATGTTCTGGAGACGGCACCTGGAAGGACAGCTCACGAAGCATGGTGTAATAATAATCAAGAGTGTCTCTTTACCATCTCGTCTTATCCCGACCATACTGTATGAGCGCTCTTCTTATTGCCGGCTTAGTACACTCGAGCCACCATTGAAGCACGGAGGTATATGTTGGTAGACGGCGTTGACATGTGGCCCATACCTCCTCGACTCTCTGACGACATTCGGTGTCTGCCAAAAGTGACGAACTGAGCTTCAATGTCCCGCGGCTTCTCCACACACTTTGCCTAGGGAGTGATATGGTACAAATGTAAGCCAGATAATCAGTAAATGCCGCAGGCCATCGTTCCCCGTCGATCACCTTATCCTGTAGGCCAACCGAAACATATATTCGATCGAGTCGCTCGTTGAGTGACTGGTATAAAAAGTATATCCCTCACGGTTCCTATGAATCATGTCCCAGGTGTCGCTTAACTCCAGATCCCGGCATAGCACATGTAATTCACGACAGGTATTGTAATGTGGAGTCTGGTCTTTTTGGGCTAAAACACAATTGAAGTCACCACCTATAATGAAATGAACGAATCTGCCGGTAAATAAGGGCACAATCTCTTCCGAATAATAGCTCGCACGCGCCCGTCTGTTGTCGGTGCCGGAAGGGGCATAAACATTGAGAATGCGAATTCCATTAACAGTTATCGCCAGTCCTCGTGCCGAAGGTAGATAAGCCAGGTCGCGAACCGGAATCCCGTCCCGGACCAATATTGCCGTTCCACTGTCGTTGTTCGAGTGCGGCGAGGTGTAGGAGATGTAGCCATGGACTTCCTGGAACTCAGGAATGTAGAGTTCCTGCACCATCAGTATATCCACATCCGACGCGTATATCATGTCCCTAAACAACTGCTGTTTAACGGGCGATCTAATGGTATTTACATTCACTGTCCCTATTCTGTATGCCTGGGGTCGAGTAGCTGTCATCTCCACATGATGTTAAAATGACAAAGTTGCACCGTATCGACAGTCCCTTTGCACGTCCGCAGAGGGTCGCCCGACGGACGTGTCCCTGCGGCATTAGGTGTCTTGAGATGCGGGCGGATGCGAGTCCCCACCAGTAGAATGGTCCGCATCGGTGATTTCATCGTCCTGCTCATACCAGCTGATATCATTGTGGTGCTCCAAATTTTCCTGTGCAGCATTGATGAGTGAGAGCTGTTGTTCTTTCGCATCTTTAGACTCCACCGCAGAAGGGGTAGCAGGCCCCTGAGCGGATGCGTCGTCTGAGCGACATGACATCTTTTCACTGTCCGAATTAATATGGTCTGCGACATCGGAAGCTTGTGGTTCCAAGTCAGACAGGTCCATAGTGTTAGTCTCCTCTGGGCTTCCAAGAAGAGAAGATAGCGTCTCCGAATAGTCGGCGCTCCTTGCGGCGCTTTGGCGAGCGTTGTTTGCGGGCCCTCACCTCGGCCTCTGGTGTCGGTGAATCTTGTAAATCCTGCAGTCTCGCCGTCGCCACAACGCCCTGGGGCCGTTCCACTTCTGCCTCTATGCCTGTTGTGACGCTGTCAACCTCTTTTTGCACCACCTGTAATGTCTGGGATTGGAGGTTTGTCGGAGCCATTCCTTCGTCACTGGGGTCCGAAGGCGCCTCAATCAACTGCGGCGTCGGTTCGATAGTGCGTTCCGACCTCGGCGTCACCTCCCCGCGAAGCGCCGCCACGTAAGTCATCGGCAGTGACGTTGGTGTAGTCGGATTCTGGAGGTCTCCGCTAGGGAGTTGTACGAGTCTCCTCTGCATACACGCAGATCGAAGATGTCCTTCACCACCACACCCGGAGCATGTCCGGGGCTGTCCATCATAGATGACAATAGCTCGACAGCCGCCGATGTTGGTGTACGATGGCACATGTTTCGTAAGAGCAATTCGCACCTGTCGGACACCATTGAGCACTGGATACGTGCTAAAACTTGCCCAACGTTCGGCCGTATGACTGATAACTCTGCCATATGGCTGGAGCGATTCAGTGATCAATGATTCTGGTACCTCGAAAGGCAGCTCGAAGACTCGAATCGTACGCACGCCCAGGCCCGAATGAGCGACTAAAACTTCGCCAATACTCGTATGACCATCGGAGTGTCGGAACTGGAATCCTCGTTTGGCGGCTTCAATGATCCTATCGCATGCTGCGTCGTCAATCATCTTTACGTAAAGAGTGCTGCTCGCGATTGATAAATGAATTCCAATGATCTCCGTGTAATTAAGTTGCACTTCGTCCCTCAAGAAACGTTCGATTTCGAAAGCCTTCGGTCGTGCATACTCGTTACAGAACGTGAACTGTATCGTGGTTTTTTCGGAAATTATGTGCCATGGCGTTCGATTCAAACAGTAACACACTCGATTGACGACGGTGTGAACACCGCTTCTTCCGCGAACGTTCGCAGCCGGGACGTAAACAAGTCCGAGCTGCTCCGCGGCTAAAGGTGGACTGAGCACCTCAGAATTTTGCGTAATTATAAGATCTATAAGATCACCAATGATACAAGGACGACGCATTACGTCCAATGCTGGGGTGCTTGCCAATATCGGAGAGCCCTCGCAATAGTGACTATATATAAGGGAAAATGAATTGAAGTTTGTGTTGTGGTCGCAACACAGCTTAGGTAGTTCGTGCAGCTGTGTTTGCCATTGTGCTGTGGTGATGGTTAGCAATTCTGCTTAGCAAGCAAGACGACGCGGGTTCGAGTCCCAGCCACAGTACAAATTTTAATTCATTTCGTCTCCTTCGACCATTATCGTAGATAATGAAAAGAGACTTAAATGTCTCAGGGAAACATTTAAATACAAGATCATCCTTCCGCTGTCAACCGCGTTGGTGGAGGAATCGAACGCCCTGCTGCAAGATGTCTTTACCAACTTCGTGGCGAGCATGGGAACACGTCCGTGGTGATCACACACCCTACTGAAGACCATATCCAACCATTTGTAATGTGCAACGGACCATCGAAATTCGCTCTGACTTCACTGTAATTATTGTCTTTGCATAAAACTGTCGTTGCTGTGGCCGAGCGCTTCTAGGCGCTTCAGTCCGGAACCGCGCTGCTGCTACGGTCGCAGGTTCGAATTCTGCTTCGGCAATGAATGTTGTTCATGTCCTTAGGTTAGATAGGTTTAAATAATTGTAAGTCTAGGGGACTGATGACCTCAGATGTTAAGTCCCGTAGTGCTCAGAGCCATTTTAACCATTTTAAAACTGTCATTTCTGTTCGTCTCACTGCGTATTTCTTTCAGTTACATTCTGTATTGTACTGTAGCAATTCTTTTTCGAATGATACAAGTGTTTTTCAGCTCTGTTACCTGGCAGTGACAAATTACGCGAAAATTGCATTCATCCATAAGTTTTGCGCTCCAATGTTTTAGCAGCTGGGCACTTCACTTGTTTCCGGACGATCAAAGGTGCTCACAGAATCTCAAGGTAGTGAGACGTATGTTACCGGCAAAGGGAAATTTTCAACTACCACCCTTCTGGCGATAGACAAGGAGTGGAAAGGCAGACTGTAAAGTGAGGTACCTCAAGATGGATCTACGATTATATGCACGACACATTGATACTGCTGAAAGATTAGCTTGCTTATCGCACGATATCTTAATCAAAAAAGAAGGAATACTTATCGATCTATTAGTAGATGGTAACGGTAGTCAACACAACAAAGACGATTACGTTAATGTATGAAAAGCAAGTACACAACAATTCAGTTGACTACCATGAAGATTATATCACATACGTGGGACACTTATATATAAAAAATAAAAAAAAACAACTTTCTAAGCCAAAAGTATTACATCTTAGTTTGAAGTATTGTCTCAAAATTAATTATTACTGAATTAAGATACATGAAATGTTTCTAAATCTGTTTATGCTATAAGATATAAATATTTTTTCATTTGTGGTTTCCAGGAAATGAGTGATCCAACTAAAACTTTCGAAGCATTTTCCTTAGATTCCGCAGATTTCCTGTAGGTTTTTCGAAATCCATCACACGGCGTAGAGGTAGACCCTCTGACCCGCCAATCAAACTGGTCGCTCAAAACAGATAAGTTCGAACTCCGTCTATCACCGTCGGCGTTGTCATGTTCCGCTAACAAGGCAGGTTTCACTGAGAAGGCATACGTGCTACCCATAGGCGGTTTATGTGTATTGCATAGCAGGTGGAGCACGGGATGCCGGTACGGTAGCTCAGCGTGTTAGGTCAGCGGGTTAGCTGTCCCCTGTAACAAAAAAACTGAGTTAATCGATCAACGAGGAATTTAAACGGATGTCTTACGACGTCCGCCCCGACCAGACGCAAGGTACAAATGCGAACAAAATGAGATTAAAACAAAAATTACGGGCTCCGCGCTTTCAATTTATTTTGTGAAAATTAACTATTAGAAAGTTTGTTGGGGTTGTTGTTTTTGTGGGAAGAGACCAAACTGCGAGGTCAACGGTCTCGTCGGATAAGGGAAGGACGGGGAAGAAAGTCGGCCGTGCCCTTTCAAAGGAACCATCCCGGCATTTGCCTGGAGAGATTTAGGGAAATCACGGATAACCTAAATCAGGATGGCCGGACGCGGGATTGAACCGTCGTCCTCCCGAATGCGAGTCCGGTGTGCTACTCACTGCGCCACCTCGCTCGGTGAGAAAGTTTGAAATTAATATATGAGACGGATTAGGATTACGTACGCAAGAGTGCGCAATATTTTTAAACCACTGGAAAAATAGATAACTGTCATAAATCTGATTCTATTTTCGTGCGACTGAAGCACACATTCAACATATACGGGTTTGAATCCCGGTTCGGCACACATTTTCTTTGCTGTCACTCCGTTATACAGCCAATCATTGTCCACATTCGCATCTGCGAATAAGTTTACTGTATTTCATAACGGCTGTAGTGGCCGCAGTGCCTCTTCCTTCGGACCTGCATGCACGTCTGAAGGAACATTGGAGCGTAATTCGGAATAACACAGGCACTGCAATATCGTATTGTGAATTATTAGTCACAACATTTTAATTTAGTTTAATTATTGCGGTACCTTTGTACTGACATTGTTCTGTCTGTCGTTCAACAGTGCACCATGTATTTATAATCTTAATATTTGCATAATTAATTTCTGACAGGAAGAGCGTATTTCTGAATACTTTACTGATTTTCTTTAAAATATCATAGCATTTTTCGTAGAACATAAGCAACGTCTGGTCTTGACTTCTTCTGGTCTTTATATAAATTTCCCATCTGCTGTTACATGAAATTTTAATCCCTTTCGTTATCCATGTGGGCACTTGTTATTTAATAGTCTTTCTGAATAACATTTTGAGAAAGCTACTTTCAAATAGTTACACACATTTACCGTGGAATATACTGAAATTCACATCAGCATCTCTTTCTATGTATACCTCCCCTTTAACTTACTTCCTAAAACATTGTACCCTGGTGTCACCAATAAGCATCACTGTTTTGTATGAACGCGCCATATAGTGTATCTCCATTAATTATGCAAGTAATCCGACAGTTCATCACATCTGGGTGCACTCTAATTGTTTCAGAGAGAGCACTGTCTATAAAAATGTTACCATAGTCCTACTTCCCTGCAGCACATGAGTTGGAGAATTCACTCCTGAAATCAGACTGGAGTGGCCAAATAATGATCCCACTTCATTGTTTCTGTCCAAATATTTTACGAAATACACATTCAAATCGCCATAACTTACTGTTTCTTCTTTGACAAATAGCTGAATAATGCATCTAGATTTCTCATAAATAACCGACAGGTTCCTAGAGATCCGTCTACAGTTAGAAATGCGTGAAAAGTATCCTGCTGTGCAAAGTTACAAGCACATGCTTCAAGGATCCAATGTACACGAAAACTGCTTGGTTCAATAATTCTGCCTTTTACCCACCTTTTAAACGTGTTGCAGCCCCTCCTTTTCCTACGTTAACTCAACACGAAAATTATGCTCGTCTGCAATCCCTGATATTTCACTTCTCTAGCCCTACGGTTACATAGTGTTATGTGTATGCTGTTGACAATGTTGGCCGAAAAATCGTTTGTGTACAAACGTTCGCAGCATATAACCTATACCGTTCTGCGAACCAGTCGAACAAAAAGAATAGTCCCATAAAGTGACAGCTATTCGTTTGAATTAACGTTAGTGATAATCTAGCTCACTTACTTTCGGTTTCCGACGCTCATTTCCTTTCATTTCACTAATTTTGAGTTCAGCCACAAAGTTGTTATACAATTTGTTCGTTTACCATGTTTCAACGCATTTATGTAACGTTTTCACGACTGATTTAATGTTTAACACGTTCAGATGCATGAGTGTCCTCGTGTTCTCCACGTAAGGTCGCAGTGTTAAGCCTTCAGCTTCCACCACTGAGCGCACCGTATATTTTTTTCCCTTAATTGTTGTGACGTGACCCCTTCTGCTGTACATCATAGTCGTATGTAGCGAATCGCGATATTTTATTGCATCCATGAGCCTAAACTTTACAACTGTATAAAACGACGTATTTTTCTTTGTAGTGTGAGCCGTAGTAATTCATAATCAGTTCGGGAGCAGTCTACACCTACAACGGCTAGCAACTCTCACACATGTTGCCTTTAATTCGAGCGACAGTAAAAATATGGAACGGTGATTACCTGACTCTTCTACTTAATGAAAGAAGATTATGCCACATGGTCACATGTTAGTGTGTACTCAGCCTAAACAGATAGTGGCTCAAAAATTTATTTCAGTTTTACGATGCAGAGAGTCATGATTCACAAACAGTGATTGTTTCCTAATATGTGAGTGGAGGTATAAATAATTGACTATTACATGTGGTTTTAGTGACGTGAGTAATGCTATTCTATTTGTTCCCCGGATACCAAAGACCCGAAAATGAAGTTAGTACTTAAATTAGCGAAACAGTATTTTATTAGACGTTACCTCCAAATGTTATATGGAAATAAAGTAATAAGTTTAAAAAATAAATGCGCATATACTGGTTGACAGAAGCCCCGAAAGTCGCTGAGTGGCGAAGGACCCACTTTAGACGTTCTTTGTGTTGCCTGCAGCTGTTACCGTACATGTCTGCGAGGATTGGCCGGCTTTGGCCAGTGTGACCACGTTAGAATACTTTGAGGACAGTAGTAGTCTAGGATTTGCACTTTTTAACGCCCGTGCATAGTGGTATGCCCAATAAAAGTCCGCAGCGGGAACCTCTAATCAGACATGAATAGTTTCATGCGAACAAATGAGTGAACATGCATCAGTTAACCTGCCTTTGTGATAAGAAATTAAGAGACGTTAAGAGCAACTGCTGTGCCAACGTCCCCAGATGTGGTAGAGTGAAAAGGAACTAAATTTCTGCGTGTGTATGCTAGCCGTCCAGTCTATTTCTTACAAGGCAAGCCTCTCGGTTCGAAAGGGAATTCGATGTTCCAGCTGTACTCAAAAGCTTTAGGTGCCACTGTGGTGGGGGTACGCTATTCTTAGTTTGCCAATTATCGGACATTAAAACTGTACGTGAGGTTCCTCAACACAATGCATGAAACAATATGCAGAACCACAATAGGCACATCCGGCGAAAACAGTCTTCAAAATCACCTTCTTGAGCTGCAAAATCGAATGACAACTGAATCACATTCTTGAATTCAGCAATATGTCCGGCAGTATTGTATCCAGCCGCTTTCCAGGAACATTAAAGCATTGGCTGATACCTTGGAGCAGATGTTTTATATTGCCAGAAAGAATATACATCTATAGGCTGTACGTATTTTGTTGCTTTTGGCGGAATGATCATGCTTTCAACGTCTTTATCCGTAAATGAAACATTTACTATTGTTGTGTCCTTGTGAGCACTCCAGTAATCGCAAAGTAATATTCACTTTTGTGCCATTTTCAATAACGACATTGACAAAAAATGTATTTTAAATGGTCTTTGGACATTTTATCACTTTTACTAGCCTCCAAATGTATGTTTGGTGGAATACTATTTTCAGTAGCCTTTTTAACTTTCGGGCCCAAAGTTTTTTCATGAAGACAAATATACAGCTTTTTGTTAGGTGTCCACTCACGTAGAACCCAACATCTATTGTATAACTATGAGCTGTATTGTGTTGAGACTGCACGAAGGCAACCGTCGATTTTTCCCCTTTTTCATATACTGTCGCACCAGAAGTTAGTTTATAATTAGATCCAATTTGATCAATGTTCTAAATGCAGTGTGGCTGTACCAGGAAACTGCAGTTTCCTGGTTTTTCTTCTTCGACAAAAGGGGTCCTAGACTGGTGAATATCTTGGCCTTCCTGTATATCTCTGGATGTCATGAAAGCAGTGATTTGCCTACGCCACACTGTATTATTTTTTGAAACGTGCTATGAGAACTGCAAAGCATTTAACGTCGTGTGTTGAATATCTCTTGATTTTTGGAGTGCCCAAAATTTCAGGTGCCAGTAATGGACATATTTTCCTTCATTTCTAGTCAGATTGGAACAGAATGTGTTGTTTTATCGTGCCGGCCGTTGTGACCGAGTGGTTCTAGGCGCTTCAGACGAACCGCGCGACCACTATCGTTGCAGGTTCGAATCCTAACTTGGGCATGGATGTGTGTGATGTCCTTAGGTTAGTTAGGTTTAAACAGTTCTAAGTTCTAGGGGGCTGATGACTTCAGATCTTAAATCCAAATAGTGCTCAGAGCCATTTGAACCATTTTGTTGTTTTATCTCCAGTTCTTTGATTGCCTTGTTTCCTCGGAACGAATGTTCATTACATTTTCTTCTTTTCTCCATATAATCAAATATTACTTTGACGTTCGATGTGCTTTCTGTAGATGGAAGTCTTTTCATCAGCGAGCTGTGGAGTGCAGCTTTACGTGGCGGCGCATGATAATCACATTCAGGACGTTCTTTCGAAAATTTCGTTAAAATCTGACAGTCCTGGATTTCTTTTCTGGTGAAGGTTAATGGTCACCAGGACTGTTAGCTTCTCTCTGACGAACACTGTTTCGGCCACTACCACTAGCGCTACAACCTTCAACACTATTGATCGCTCTATCGTCCGTAGAGCCATTTTCTTCATCCACTAACCTATCCTATCCAGTGCAATTTCAGCTGAGGAGTCAAATTAATATTAATGTTTCTGAATAATTTGGGCCACCAAAAACACATGCCAGAGTGGCAACAACATGCGTGAAACCATTTGTCCTACACCTTCGTCCGTTGGATAACACCTTCGTAACTTGGATGCTGCAAAATTTAAAATGTTCGGAAAGCTAACGGTTTCGTTCATTTTTTCTGTGTACGTATGGCAATACTGACACACGTATACTAAACATGTCAAGAACTTGCTGAGGTAACAGATCAGTTGGCGTGTTAACCCTCCTCCTCGAAGATTGCAAGTGTTTTTGTGTACAAACCAAGAGCAATAAAATCACACGGCGCAGCAGGCGTGGTTAGGAGTGAGAGGTGCATCTGTGAACAAATGTTTAAATATTTAAATACAACTTCCTACTCGAGCCGAGAAACGTCCCCTGTTAGTAACGGCATGGCTACTATATTTCACTGTTTAGTATTTCATAGTCCAGGTACTTTTCCGTGAAACTGGTACACTGTAACGTTTCGGGATACCGCCTGCTCGGATATTCATCCACCTTAGTCGTTTCCAACAGCGGGCTCTGAATATAATCGCGCGCGCAGAGGAGGGGACACGGGTTTCCGTGCCAGGAACAAGACAACAGCTATATGCTGGCAGCCGCCGCACAGACCTGCGCTCTCATATTTATTTTAGGGGAATGTTTAAATAGACGAACAAAGAGCTCGTTCAGACTCACATTCTTGAGGGAGTCTACTTTTCGGGATGTTTTCGTCCCGCTTGTCGCAACGTTCCCGAAGGTCGACACCGAAGCGACTGCCGTTACCCGAAATACAGCACAAGAACGGAAATCCGCATTTTGGTTGTTTTGATAGACATTCTGCGAGTTAGTAGATGACTTTCTCCGAGAATTATTTACATCTTAGGGACAGACAGCCAGGACAAAAGTATTCCATCTGGTGTGCAAGATGTAAGAGACAAGCGAAATATTCCTGACTTTAAGAAGAATACAGTAAGTCCAACATTCGCCTATTATTCAGAAGCTATTCAGAGTGAGCAGCTTTGACTGAAAATAATTGCAAATCAGAGAAATATTTTCGGTTTTGCAGTGATAATCGGGATAAGCTACTTACAAAACAATATTTTTTTATTTATTTTTTAAATTTTTTTTATAGTCGTGGTTGAAATATAAAGATAGGCATGATACTAATCTAATAACGCATTACTTTCAGTACTGTGATTCGCAGAGCTGCTGCATAATTATTTATTTGTTTTCATTTATTCATTTATTTGTCCCGATAACTTTAATGCCCTGTTTTACATCTAACCAGTCATTCTACATATTTTATGTGGTGTCACCGCCAGACACCACACTTGCTAGGTGGTAGCCTTTAAATCGGCCGCGGTCCGGTAGTATACGTCGGACCCGCGTGTCGCCACTATCAGTCATTGCAGACCGAGCGCCGCCACACGGCAGGTCTAGAGAGACTCCCTAGCACTCGCCCCAGTGGTACAGCCGACTTTGCTACCGATGGTTCACTGTCTTCTACGGGTTCAAATGGCTCTGAGCACTATGGGACTCAACTGCTGTGGTCATTAGTCCCCTAGAACTTAGAACTACTTAAACCTAACTAACCTAAGGACATCACACACATCCATGCCCGAGGCAGGATTCGAACCTGCGACCGCAGCAGTCGCACGGCTCCGGACTGCGCGCCTAGAACCGCGAGACCACCGCGGCCGAACTGTCTTCTACGCTCTCATTTGCCGAGACGATAGTTAGCATAGCCTTCAGCTACGTCATTTGCTACGACCTAGCAAGGCGCCATATCCAGTTACTATTGATATTGTGAATCATGTACCATAAAGACCGACGTTCACCATTAATGGATTAAAGTTAAGTATTCCACCAGCTACGTCCGTTGTTTCTGAAGTCTAATTTCCTTGTCCTGTTCCAGACCTCACGCCAGCCTGTGTGAGCTAAAACGCGAGCCTTTCGGCCTCCTCTAGTAACACGGTGTTGGCTCTCCTGCCAACCACAACATTTTATACTACAATCTTTAACATGAGCATGTTATAAGTTGCCTGTAACAGTTAGTTTCACGTCCATAGATCATTTGTACGATAAATCGTGATGATGTGGAACGATGTCGTACACACAGCGCAAATTAATTTTTAAATATGGCTACATGTCGAACATTTATATTTTTAGTTTTCGTTATTATTAAATTCACGGATGTGAGTTAGTAATTCCTATCCATCACATTTTACACAGCACAATAATAGAAGTTCTTATACGGAGTAGAAAGAGCTATCAAGAAAAAAAATCCAACATTTAGAAATTTCTGCAGAACAAAAACACAGTTTGCATTCGTTCATGAGAAGTACCACAATAAAGACAAACCATAGGCAGGTACATTTAAGGTATCAACGGTACCAACAATGGGCATGAGAGAAGAGGTTGTAAGGTTACTGTTCTGACAACTCTTCGGAATATCGATGTGAGCATACGAGGCTAGTGAGAAACAGCAACAGCGAGTTGCAAGAATAAATAAAACTGCTTCTCTTATCTTGATTTTATCCGCACTGCCAAAGGAATAAGTGGTAGCCGAACACTCGTTGACTCGCAGAAATACTACAAAACGGTCGTTTCAATAACTTTTTAGAGTACTTTCAGAAAGTCCGATTTCCGAGTAGGATATTGTCGAGATACGTCTCAGCCACAGCCTGTAAAAGGCAATGGTCATGAGTTCGAATTCTCGTCCGGTATACTGTTTTAATATGCCAGGATGTTTCATATCAGAGCACACGCTGCTGCGGAGTGAAGAGTCATTCCAGCAACAATCCTCCAGTTGTTTGGGACAGAAAACAATCGGTTATCGCTAATTACCGCTTTTACATAATAACGAACAAATTGCATTATTTCTGAAACTTTTTTTCCCCCATGATGATTTGATAGTAGGTTTTCAGGTCTCCAGTCCAACTGATGATGCCACGTTTGCGCATATTAAATTTCGCAGTAGCGCGTATATCCACACGCGACATTGAAAATTTGTCCCGACCGGGACTCGATCCCAGATTGCCGCTTACCGCCATCGTTCGCCTTACGATTTGGCTACCCGAGCAAGACTCAGGGCTAGACCCAAACTTCCATATGTCGCTAGCCACGTGCTACAACCCGTACTCGTACGTTCATTATGTATATTCCCATACAGGAGAGACATTTTACTCGAAAGTTGCTTACCTGGTGGTGTCGGCGGATAAATACGATATTATATTTGCCCATATTATTCGGACACCTAACCTAGTTGCATTGTTCAGATACTCTTTCTTTGGAAATACGGGGTGTTCAGAAAGTCTCTCCGCAGTGCCGTATGATTGTTAGCTGTGTGTGCCGTATGATTGTTCGCCTGCCTGGGTTACTTCCCTTCAGGTGGACTCTCCCAACATTCCACTGTGTCCTTTATCTCAGCCAGTGTCAGTAGTATTGTTGGTGTGTGTCGTTACGTGTTGACGTGAACGTTTAAGTTTGGTTCCTTTGTTCGTTTGTTTCGATTTGTCACTGTTAAAATGGTAACCACTGGAGAACGTGTGTTTTTAGTCGAACAAGTGTTCAAAGCTGGCTGTAAATACAGAGTTTAAGTTCGTCAAACATTTAATTCAGTTTTCCCGGAGACAACACTCCCACATCGCGATACTGTGCGAGATATGATCAACAAATTTTGAAGTACCGGTTCAGTGACAGATGCACGGAGAAGTTGTAGTCCCAGCGTTTTGTCTGAGGATAAACTGCTCGATATTTCCTATAAAATGTCCATTAGCCCGAACAAGTCAGGAAATCGATGTTAGGGTCGGAACGACCCACACAGCTGTAAGGAAAAAATGAGAACTTTTCCCATACAAAGTCACAGTCGTGCAAGAACTGAAGAATACTGATCATGGCAAGAAACTGCATTATTGTCAATGGTTGAAAGATTTCGTCCAACAAAATTGAAGGGATATTCTTAATGAAACGTTTATCACTTATGAGGCGTGGTTTCATTCACCCGGGTACGTGAACTCGCAAAATTCTCGTATGTGAAGTACTGCAAATCCATTGTGTATTCATGAGGAACCACTTCACTCTGTAAAAATAGGTGTTTGGATTGCAATTTCTAGACATCGGATTGTGGGTCCCATATTTTTTAACGAAACAATAAAAGCACAACGGTACTGCAATGAGTTTTATTTCGGTATATTCACAGCGGCATACGGCACGCGCCGCTAACAATCATATGGCACAGCGGAGAGACTTTTGGAACATTCCGTACTACGAACTACCATTGAACAAAGTACCTCATTGGCTAGTGCTCTCCCTCCCCAGTCCCTCCCACCATCATGAACATTATTAGCGCCTAATGAATGCAAAATAATTTTTTTTACAGTTTCATTTTTCAAATGACAGAACATAAGGATATTTAGTTTCTGTAGGTGTTTTATTACGCCACTGAATGAGACAACGGATGCTGCTTATTTCTAGGAAAATGTAGCAGTTCTCAGCGTATCACGAGTGCTAACTACAACTCCTTCTCTGGAAATACAGCTAACTATACACGATCACAGTGAACATTTGTTGCTAAATATTCTTCCCCTTCACCACTTCTCTGCCTAGTGATACTCGCTTTACTCCACGCTGCACCACAATTTAAAATCAACCAAACTACAATGCGTTCAACTGTAGTCGGATCTACTACTTCAGAATCACTTGACTGCTGGGCTCCAACTGGCAGAAAGTGGCAGAATTCAGGGTGTCTGATCACAGCATTGAATTATATTATTCATAATTAAAGAGAACAATTAAAGGTGCAGCAACGTCCCAAAAACAAGGCTGTTTTCACACATACAGGTCGATATATGCATTTGGGGACATGAAAAAATGAAAAATAAGTGTAGTTTGTTGCACCTTTCTGTGAGATTACATATTGCATCTTTTATCTTCTATTCCAAGCTTAAACACCTTCCCATAGCCCACCACTTTTATCTTAATTTTTAATACATAACACAGAATTTTTCTCCTTTTTGAACAGAATTTTAATATTTTCTGATCAGAACTCAACAGCGGAAAATAAATATTAATTAATTTATGTAAAACACCAGTAATTATTCATATCCGCCAACCTTAGAAACAACAGTCGACCTCAGTAACAATGGTCAAGCTGCAGCTGTGATAGTAAATAACATTTAAGGAATAATGCTGCAACCATTGAAATCTAAATTCAGTTAGGGCTGGCATGAATTTAATGATGCCTATCTAACGACTGTGTAATGTCTTGCTGGCCGTGTTAGTGTTTTACCGGAATTGACTTTTCTCAACAAAATCATGCCGAAAGTTAAGAAGGAGAAGCTGTGTGCACTTTCAGAAGAATTGAAGACCCAGTTTGTCGAAACCGACGGCATCGTTTTGGGATGTACCTCCGAGAAGTAAATATTGTAATCAACGACAAGCATCGAAGATGCAAAATTAACCAGCACATCCAGAGCAACAAACACTTAAAGAGCATCGAACTTCACAAGTCGAAAACTAAGGAAACTACTCTAACACACGCCTTCGCTTCAGGATCTGAAAAGCAGAGGTCATTGAATGAGTTTATTGCGGATGTTACCATGGCATTAATCCAGTCAGGAATTTCAATCCAAAAGGTAAACAATCGTTCATTCAATTCATTTCTTGAGATTTACACACAAACTCCAATACCAGGTGAGAGCACTCTGGAGCCAATTTATGAGAACGTTTTAGAGAAAATAAGAGAGGGTTCGTCTCAGATGAAACTACTGATTTAAGATGCAAAGATACATTTTGAATTTTGTTGATTTTGCCATTATCTGGTGAAAACGTAAAACCTAAGCTTTTTAAAATGTAGCAACTCGAGAAGACAAATGCGTGTACGATATTGCCATCAATCAACGACTCATCTATGAACCTATCGCCTAGGCGCATACAATAAGAAAAAAAAATCAGGCTTGTGGTGTCTGATCAAGCACGCTAAAGGTTTTCGGCTTTCCAGCAACTGAAGGGCATGTAGCCCGACCTGAACCATGTGACATGTGCTGCACATGCTCTGCACCGCGTTTGCGGAAGTATGAGGGAGAATTACTGCAGGGTAAATGCATTCTGGGGTGTACCTCCGCGAAGTAAACGTTGCACAAGGTGCGTTACTTGGATAAGATGTGCAATTTTCTAGTGCGAAAAGTTTGATAAAATCAAACACTTCACATGTCCCCTATATTAAATGAACGCAGCAGCCACCAAGCCGGCCCAAGAATAAGTCAAGAATAAAGACATAGGGATGGAACTTTTTGCAATGTATGGCTACAAGTATTTGCCTGATGTGATTAAGAGTTTGGAAGAAGAAGAAGATACGGAGGAGGAAGAAAAGTAGAAGAAGATGATGAGTGTCAGGGACTTCCTTGATAGGTCATCAAAAGACATTCGTATTAAATCTGAAGAATAATTCAGATATGGAAATCTTTGCAACTCTGAATGAACTTCCTTTACCGATGCTCACAAGATATATTCCATTGGTTTCCGTAAATGCTGAGAAGAGTTTATTAGCACATAGGCAGCTACTGAGCTCAAAGCGCCAGCGACTTAAGTGTCAAAAACTTGGAAATGACGTGTGTAATGCAGTACTACAGAACAGTGTAAATGGGGCAAAGAAAATTAATGTAGCTGGTAAAATTCTTTCATATGCACCTTTATGTGTGTTCTTTCAGAACCGTTATACTCCCTTTTCTGACCATAATTTGTTACTTAAAATCCTTTCACTATTAATAATATTACAGTGTAGGTCCTACAATGGTACTGTAATCATCATGTAGTTTCTGCCGTGTTGTGCTGTCAATTAGTGCGTTTACTGTTACGAAGTGAAAAGTGAAGCAATTACCTTAATCTCTGAGGAAACATTTTCATGAGACATTTAAGAATATGTGATATATACGTTCAGTTTAATGTTATTGATGTATGCTACAAAGAAAAAAGCGTGTGTCTAGTTGGTGGAATACATGAGGAAGATGTTTATACATTCGTTCCGCAAGCCATAACCTCCAGCTCATTGCGTCACATGCTAAATTTAGTTTTCTTAAAAAAATTAATTGTTGGTAAGTTATTTAATCAGCATCACGGTATCTGGAAATAGTGATAATAGTAATGATCTCGTAAAAATAATATAATTTAGTGCCCAAAACACTGTTCAGCGGCCGGTCGGAGTGGCCGAGCGGTTCTAGGCGCCTCAGTCTGGAAACGCGCGACAGCTACGGTCGCAGCTTCGAATCCTGCCTCGGGCATGGATGTGTGTGATGTCCTTAGGTTAGTTAGGTTTAAGTAGTTCTGAGTTATACGGGACTGATGACCTCAGAAGTTAACTTCCATAGTGCCCAGAGCCATTTGCACCATTTGAACAGTTCAATGCATGTGTTTTATTTCTCACAAAATTACATTTACCGACAGGGGCGTAATTATCCCCAGGGTGACAACCACTGCTTTAGAATGTATTCAACAAGTCCTCGAGAAAGCTGGATGTAAGTACTGCTCTGAGAAAAAGGCGTTCGCACAGGACAGGAAGTCTTGGCGTACAGTTTCAAAGCAATCCGAAGACCGATGACGCACCCCGTCCCAGAAAGAGACCTCTAGCTTGACAAGGAAATACACAAAGTTCCTGTAAACTATGATCGATCACGTCACGTTCCTGTACTTTGTGATTGATCATGGCATGAACAAAGTGTCTGGAACGAATGAAGACAGGTCATTAATGAGGACGAACTCACTTAGGGATAGCAGGTGTTAGTAATGAAGGAAATCTATTTCGTGAGTCTGCTCTTGTCGTTTCCCATCTCCCCACTTTTTCTCCCGCGGGCCATACCAGCCGGCTTCGCCGTCGCCGCCTGAGTGCGTCCGCCCCTTTGCTGCGGCCGCATTAGCATGACCTGATGGCGGCCAGTTTTCGGACTGGTTGGCCACGACTTCCTGACGGTCCGGTGGTCAGGTTCCATTTATCGACGTCACCCACGCGCTGCCCAAACAAGCCACTCAGTTCGGCCACCCCGGCCCCGAACTGCCTTCCTGCTTTCACACACACCCACCCACCCACACACACACACACACACACACACACACACACACACACACACACACACACAAGTCCACACGTTGTCACTCGACGCCGATCGATTCCTGAGACTTATGTCTATCAACTGCATTACTTTAGTCGCAGAACTGCAGCATTCATGTAGAGGATTTTGGGAGTTGTGATATAGGCCGTCATGTGGACGTGGAAGAAATGTATTACTGTACTTGTTATTCCCCGCTCCGAACTTGGCACAACAAGCCGACTGAGGCCTTGATTAACTGTATGAATCTACGAGTATCATAGTTAAATAAACCCAGAGGTGTGGGAATCTCCCTTCTGCGGGTCCCAGCTCAGGCAAGATTGTCTACAGTGACATGGTTGGTCAGCGGTCGAAGGTGGCCAGTGTTTCTGGCCATGCAATAAATGTCCGTCTACCGTCCTCCGACTTGAAGTTACTGTGGCAGTAACTGACCAAGAAGGAGTGTGCAGAGGATTGGAGCCTTCCAGTCTGTCATGTAGGTCAAAATGCTGCAATCCAACAATTTTCGAAAATTTCAGGCGAGCAGGAAGCTGGTAACTACAGTGAAATGAATCCGTACCAATCACGTTCCGACTGCTTCCCACCTATATCGCATAGGCATCAAGGATAATCCTTTCAGCGAGTTTCAGAAGCAAAAATAAAGATGTGGAAGGAAGGAAAGAAGCAAGGAAGGAAGGTTAGGATTTAAGGTCCCGTTGACATCGAGGTAATTAGAGATGGAGCACAAGCTCGGATTGTCTCAGTGATGGGGAAGGGAATCGTCCATGACCTTTCAATGCAACTGTCAACAACGTTCCGTTTTTCTGCAGTTTCTTTGATCCACAGCAGTAGCAAAGTACTGCGAATCCTTGTGAAATTGAGTGTCCCTTCCACCAGGTGCTTCTACATTCTTGTGTTATGTAGATCCTCAAATATACTAATCTCTTTCTTTGTTTTCTTATCAGGTTGTAACGTGTGTATACATAAATTCTCCAATCTCCAAGTACATGCTTCCCAATCTCGGTTGAGTTCTCTTTTTTATGTTCTCCTTTCTCCAAGACTGATGTGTCAAGACACCATAGCTACGAGTCTTGAACCAATGTGGAAATTACAAGACAGTTTAAAATCATGATTCACATTATTTCTACTGTGATATACATATTTTTGAAATTTTTACTGAGCTGTTGGAAGCGCACACACACACACACACACACACACACACACACACACACACACACACACACAATGTGTGTGTGTGTGTGTGTGTGTGTGTGTGTGTGTGTGTGTGTCACATCTCTTCCTAAAACACTGCAGCGATTTCTACCAAATTTGGTACACATTTCCTTTACTGTCTGTCAACAATCACTGTCAGTGTAAGATCCACCTCCGTATCATAGTTCAAGAGATATGACGTCATAAATAATAACATACGTGAAAAACTGCTACAATATGTATTACATTTAAATTTATTATTTACATGAAATGAATGTTCACATGTATGTGAAATCTTATGGGACTTAACTGCTAAGGTCATCATCCCTAAGCTTACACACTACTTAACCTAAATTATCCTAAGGACAAACACACATCCATGCCGGGGGAGGACTCGAGCCTCCGCCGGGACCAGCCGCACAGTCCATGACTGCAGCGCCTTAGACCGCTCGGCTAATCCCGCGCGGCAATTATTTGCGTACCACTAACTCTATTCGCGATGAATTTCGTAGGCAGCATCCACATATGCAGCTAAATGCACCAACAAAATCATATCACAGTGTCCAAAAGTAGTTATTGAAATATGACACCATAAACAGTGATATACCAGAAAAACTTCCTCATTGTGAATGACACTTAAATTTATTACTTCTTTGGTACTACAGCTATTCGTAACACGTTTTGCAGACGGTATACAAATATGAAACTTCCTGTCGGATTAAAACTGTGTGTGTGTGTGCTGGACCGAGACTCGAACTCAGGACCTTTGCGTTTCGCGGGCAAATCCTCTACCATCTCGGCTACCCGAGTCGTGCTTGGGTAGCTCAGATGGTAGAGCACTTGCCCGCGAAAGGAAAAGGTCGCGAGTTAGAGTCTCGGTCCAGCACAGCGTTTTAATCTGCCAGGAAGTTTCAAATCAGCGCACACTCCGCTGCAGAGTGAAAATCTCATGCTGGAGTATACAAAAATGTCGCTGAATGTACGTAGACAAATATACTAATATGTAAATTGAAGGTGGAGGGGAAAAAAGGAAAGGAAAGGAACTGCTGAAGCCAAGTGGATCAGGACTTCATGTGGAATCAGCGCTGATGAGTGAACATGTGCGCCACACCAGGATTCGAAGCCGGGCTCTTCTTGTTACGCAGTGCCATCTTCACACAGTGTTTACCGTCGTTGCGGGGACCATCTCAGTGCGCCTTCCGGACGACCCACACACCCACTTAGTCCCACACATCCGCAGTCGCCGTCTGTGTCTTCCATGCTCGCTACTTTGAGATTCCCGCACGAAATCGAACGTTATTGTGCATCCGCAATGAAAGTGGTGAAGTCACTGTCCACCGAAGCGAATCTGTTATATGAATGCATGAGGTCTGTTCTTTCGGACACGTCCAGAAGAACAGTCCTCATGCATTCATATAGATATATAACTGTACGACACATAGTTTAACAGACATGACGTCATAAGCAATGAGATAGGTGAGAAGATGTCACATCACGCGTGAAGTTTAGCACTGAGACATCCCTACAGTAGAGTCAACTGAAGGAAATCCCTGACAGCTGGCACCGCTTTTGACGGCTTTCAACTGCCAAGCGCAAACGGCTGTAGGCGAAAGCAACTGGCATATATAGAGCTATGAAGAGTGTAGACATGCGATGATGCTACGCATAGCGTACAGAAACTGTTCTGGATGTTCCACTACAGAAACAATCCATTTTTTTCTTTTGTAACAGAAAATCGGTAAAATAAGTACCCGGGCCATGCCAGGTTTGTCAACTAGTGGTTCAATAAACCCAAGCAAGCAAAGCAAGTGTTCGTAATAAAGCGGCCTACAACATAACAAATATCTCGCTGAAGACTCAGCAAAACCAATATTTTACATACTTACGTATAGAGTCTGTTAGATCTAGAACACACTTTGTAGGCAACAGTAAAGCAAGAAACAATCGTACAGCATTGTTCGCTGGATGACACCGAGGGCAGGTTCAGCAAATTAACCGAAAAAGGTTTCCGTTCCTCGAGTGCTGAGGTCCTTTTGTTCGCGGTGTGTGAGAGCTGCGACGTAAGAGTGTCTGGTACAGGTGATTGTAACAAATGTATGTGTAGTGTGGTGTCAAACTTCCGTTGTATGATGAGAGGAGAGGCGAGAGTGTGAAATCTTCTTTAGTCACACAGCCTACTTCTCTCGAATGGCACCAAAGAGATTAGATTAGTTTACGTTCAGTTTTCGTTTCATAGACCCAAAAAATTAGATGATTCTCGTGGGTATGGAACATGTCAACAAATATAGCATAAAACATGAAACATTTGAATATAATACTTACTACCTGATCATTTTTCGGGATATTTTCGAAACAGGTGAATATAAAGCGGTAAATTGGAACAGCTAATATTTACAGAATTAAGAGGGTCTCAGAATGAAACATGTTATGCACTATGCAATTTATCGTACACATAACATCTATTCTTGAATGTTGAGACCAAGTGCTGTAAAAATTGAAATCTAACAGACATTTTTGCTTAAGCTGGCTTAACAGTCTCTTTTAAGATATTCACCTACAGATCAGAATGAGTTGCCTATCAAAAAGTCTTTCAAATTCTGTTTACACAGTGCTTCATCTGAAACCAAGTTTTTAATGGTTGCTAAAAATGTGTATTCCTGAATACTGGATTCCTTTTTGGATCAAAGTAATTGATTTTATGTCTTTATATAGATTGTTCTTATTCCTGGTACTGACACTATGTATTGAGCTATTGGTTGGAAATAGATATACGTATATTACGTGCAACAAATTTCATTAAGGAATAAATATATTGAGATGCAGTGGTTGGAATACAAAGTTCTTTGAACAGGTTTCTACATGATGGTCTTGATTTTACACCACAAATGATTCTTATCACACTCTTTTGCACCCTAAAAGCTTTTACTTGGTTGGATGAGTTACCCCAGAATATGATCTCGTATGACATAACAGAATGATAGTAAGCAAAATATGCAAGTTTCTTATATTTATATCTCCTACAAATTGATAACATTCTCAGTGCAAATACAGACTTGTTTAGGCGCTTAAGCAAATCTGTGGTATGTCCTTCCCAACTGAATTTACTATCAAGTTGTAATCCCAGATATTTAACACTGTTAACCTCTCCGATCTGCATATCTTCATATGTTATATGCATGTCAGAAGGAAATCTCTTACAGGTTCTGCACTGCATACAGTGACAATTCTCAAAGTTTAATGATAATGAATTAGCTTTAAACCACTTATTAACGTCAGTGAAAATTTGATTAGCAGTTATTTCTAAATCTGTACTTGACTTGCTACTTATTGCAATGTTTGCAGCGTCTGCAAACAAAACAAACTTAGCATCTAGCAATGTGACAGACTAGAGGTCACTAATGTACACGAAAAAAGCAATAGACCCATGATAGAACCTTGAGGAACACCACATGCAATTACTTCCCACTCAGATGAAGACTGACTGCTTACTGCACAGGTATTTTGCAGCGACATCCTTTGTTTCCTGTTAGATAGGTAAGACTCATACCATTTCGCAGCGTTTGCGGTGACACCGTAATATTCTAATTTAGCCCTAGTTAAGAGAATGCCGTCGTTCACAAAGTCAAAAGCTTTTGGCGGGTCACAGGAAATGCCAGTGCCTCTAATTTATTATCTAATGAATTAAGGACATTCTGACTGCTAGTGTAAATAGCTTTCCTTGTATCAGAGCCTTAAAAAATACAGACTCTGACTTGGATAATATATTATTTGCAGTCAGATGCTTAAGGACACACTTGAACACAACCTTTTCAAATATTTTTGGGAAAGCCAGTAAAAGCGAAATTGGTCGATAGTTTGATGATAGCTCTCTTGTAAAGAGGCTTAATTTCAGCATGTCTTAGTGAGTTTGGAAATGTTCCGCTGACAAGAGACTGAATACACAAACAACTTAGGATAAAACTGAACTCACATTCTTTGGTTACCTTCGTTGATTAGTTATCATACCCACTGGTATACTTAGATTTTAAGGATTTTATGATGGATGCTACTTCTTTGGAAGACATGAGTATCATTTCCATTTTACTGAAGTTATTTTTAAAGACTGATTGCAGATACTCCAATGCACTGTTCACTTAGCTTGATAACATCAACCTGTCAGTAACAGAAATGAAGTACCTGTTTAAGAGATTTCCAACACTACATGGATTTGTTACCAAAATCTCATTAATTTTTAGAGCTATCTGTTCTTCTTTATTTTGGCCCCACCTGTCTCTGCCTTCACTATATTCCATACAGTTTTGTGGCCTAATGTAATTATCTTTTTCTCATAACAAAGCTGCTTCGATCTGGATTACTTGCTTCAATCTTTTCCAGTATTCTCTGTAATGCATTACAGTTCTAACATTAGAGCTGTTCCTATGTAGTAGATAGAGTCTCCTTTTTGTCTTACATGATATCTTTATTCCTTGTGTAATCCACAGATTACTTTTTAACTTCTGTGTGATTTGAGTTACCTATATTTTCAAAAGAGGAGGTAACTTTACTACTGAATGCTTTGTATTTTCCATTTGAGTCAGTAGTGTTGTAAACAGCTATCCAGTTGATGTATTTAAAAAATTTCAGTAATTTCTCAATTTCAACTTATTTATTACCCCCATGTACACAGATTTAATAGATTTTTTTTATCCTGACTTCTTTCAACATTTAACACAAGATTCTGTATGTCATGATGAAACAGACCATCTGCTATTGGGTTTTTGATATTACTTTTTTCCCTGGATTTGTCTACATAGAAATTATTAATAGCAGTCTCAGAGCGTCTACATAGCCAGTTGCAAAAGTCCACAGTAGGAACTAAATTGAATGATTTTGTTACTGACTGCAATTATTGTTAACTGACAGAGCTTTTCAATAAATCCATATTAAAATAACCAGCAACCACTATATCCTTGTTTTTTTTTTTTACCATGAGATGGGACAACAGAGCTTCCAAGTTTTTATGGAAATTGGAAAATTTGTGGTGAGGTCTTATGGGACCAAACTGCTTAGGTAATCGGTCCCTAAGCCTACACACTACGTAATCTAACTTAAACTAACTTACGCTATGGACAACACAGACACCCATGCCCAGAGGAGGAGTCGAACCTCCAATGAGGGGAGCAGCACGGACCGTGGCAAGACGCCCTAGACCGCGCGACTACCCCGCGTCGCTAGATTTTTATGAAGAGGTTAGAATTTGCTGAAGGTGGTCTGTATATACATACCATTATAAAGGACCTATTATGAAATACTACTTTTGTTGCACGAGCTTCAAAGTGCTGCTCTGAGCAAAATTTATTAATATGAATATTCGTGAAATCAAAACAGTTTCTGACAAATGTGATAACCCTTCTTTTCTCCTTATTTCTCTACAGAAGTAAGAAGCTAACTTGAATCCTGTAACTTTTAACACATCTATTCCAGTGGTCACATGATGTTCAGAGAGGCAGATTGTAACTGGTTTGCCCAACTCACAAAGAAGCAACTCATTACGTTACCTCTTAGTCCTATATATTCTTATGCAATAAAGATAACTGATTCGTGCACTGACTGAATTACAAGTGGGTGAACCTAATTTTCCTGTATCTGTAGATTCAATTAGAGGCTGTCTGCATGAATTCTATACATTAAAATTTACTTTCTGTCTGCTTGTTTTATCAATCTGAATGTCATTTTTACTTCTGCCAGTAACTCGTCTCCGGAAACATCCCCCAGGCTGTGGCTACGCCATGTCTCCGCAATATTATTTCTTCCAGGAGTGCTAGTTCTGCAAGGTTCGCAGAAGAGCTCCTGTGAAGTCTGGAAGGTAGGAGACGAGGTATTGGCGGAAGTAAAGCTGTGAGGACGGGGCGTGAGTCGTGCTTTGGTAGCTCAGATGGTAGAGCACTTGTCTGCGAAAGACAAAGATGCCGAGCTGGAGTCTCGGTCCGGCATACGGTTTTAATCTGCCAGGAAGTTTCACATCGGAGATTTGATGTTTTACCGGATTCCTTATCTTCTCCAGTGAAATGGCCGTACGGGAAAATCCTCACTTCCTCCCTACCTCGGAGATGCTCTTCCCATCGCTCGTGCGTCGACTATAGCATCACGTTCAAACTCGCTTAAATATTGATAATCTGCGATTGTAGCAGCAGTAACCGGTCTAACAACTGCGGCAGACAGTTGTTGTCTTATACAGGCGTTCCCGACCTCAACGCAGTAGTCTGCCTGTTTATACAGGGTGTTACAAAAATGTACGGCCAAACTTTCAGGAAACATTCCTCATATACAAATAAAGAAAAGATGTTATGTGGACATGTGTTCGGAAACGCTTCTTTTCTATGTTAGAACTCATTTTATTACTTCTTTTAAAAACACATTTATCATGGAATGGATACACACAGCAACAGAACGTACCAGCGTGACTTCAAACACTGTGTTACAGGAAATTTCTAAACATTCATGGTGGTGTCTGATTGTTCTATATCGTGTCTCCCTACCACATTCGCGCAACGACGCTCTGAGCGTGTTTTTTAGGGAATTAACTAGTTTGAACCTGGGACCTATTGCTGGTAAGGAGACGCCAGACCACACATGACATGTAGAATTCAGAAGAGTTCAGTGAGACTAGCGATGATATAACCAAATACTAAATGATCTCAGCGTCAGCTCCACTGCACTCCCTGTAAAAGAATCTTAATACTAACTAAATTTAGTGGAAAGGGTTCAAGGCTTTCCTATTTTTAGTTAGCTGGTAAAATAACGTCGAAAAAGCAGTTAAGTTTACCATTGGAAATTTTATTCTACTCACAAAACATCATTTATAAATTGCACTATTGATAAAAGGAAATGTTTTAATACAGGATGGTAAAAACCAACTGCGTTCAACAAAAATGTGAACGAACATTCCCTGAATGGGTTTCCAAGATCTACAATCGATCGAAGGATGACCTATGCCATATCACATCTATAATCTAGGTTAAATTTAAGTTTCACAAAAGAAAAACTATCAAAATGGTCTACAGTGACCCTCAGTTATCTTTAATTACTTATCTAACTTGTCGTAAATTACAGTGGCTGATGTGGCTTCTCAATAACTATATAAAAGAAAAATCATCGCGTTTCAGATCTGTTCTTCAAGTGGCAAATGTGAACACCATGAGTTTTAATTAACGATCGACACTAGTATTACGCAAAAAAGGGGTGTAACAGATGAGTCTTCTGCAGTTCTGAGTGAAGCCTTATGCGCTCAAAAATGCGGCATCGCGTGCGTTCATTACCTTGTCGGTGTTTAGGCAGCGTCAGGGCGACAGCGGCCGGCGCACCAGCCATCCAGCTCGCCGTCTCGGAACTAACTCTCTCCTAACTTCTCCTTACTACAATTTACCGAAGTTGGTTTAAAAAAACTATCTGGCTGTGTTTTCATGTGACCAATCAGGGTCTCAATGTTAACCTTAAGCACCGCCTACAAAAATTCTGTCTATCCAATGAGAAACGTTATACTTTTGGTAGTGGGGCAATGTTTTTAAAGTTTGCAACGCAACAGAGACGCTAAAAAGTCTCACGCTAAAACTTGCAGCTGGTGTGGTCCTTTTAGCGTTATCGTAAGATATATACTGTTCTTCTGGAGGGCTCTATCTTTTAACACGGGCGGGGGGGGGGGTGGTCCTTGACATACCTGAGACGCGAAAAAGTGTCACGGAAAAACTTGCGGTTGGTAGTGGCCTTTTTTGTGTTATCGTAAGATCTATACTGTTTTTCTGGAGGGCTCTAACGTTTAACATGGGCTGGGGGGTGGTCCTTGACGTAACAGGGGCGCGAAAAAGTCTCACGCTAAAACGTGCGGGTGGTAGTCTTAGAGGGAGGCTGCCGACGTGGGTGTCCAGTCCTTCCCTTATCGTAGGGCCTTCTAGCTTAACACGGTTCTGCTCTCGGCTTCTGTCCTCGTTTCTCCCCTCGGAACTGCGTTGCCTCACGGTGGGAAGGTATGACATGCATTTAGGCATTCTTGTATTAGTCTGTGGTATTCCATTTGCTCACTCGTTACTCGTATTACTTTGGTTAATTTAATGTCACGATTTATTCGGAGCTATGTGACATACTACTAGATTTGCTTATTATGTCAGGGTTTTCATGGAAGGTGTTGGATTTGTCTGACACCTTACAAATGTTCAAAATGTCCTCCGTTAGCGAGGATACATGCATCCACCCTCCGTCGCATGGAATCCCTGATGCGCTGATGCAGCCCTGAAGAATGGCGTATTGTATCACAGCCGTCCACAATACGAGCACGAAGAGTCTCTACATTTGGTACCGGGGTTGCGTAGACAAGAGCTTTCAAATGCCCCCATAAATGAAAGTCAAGAGGGTTGAGGTCAGGAGAGCGTGGAGGCCATGGAATTGGCCCGCCTCTACCGATCCATCGGTCACCGAATCTGTTGTTGAGAATCGTACGAATACTTCGACTGAAATGTGCAGGAGCTCCATCGTGCATGAACCACATGTTGTGTCGTACTTGTAAAGGCACCGAAGTCAACATTACCTTCCTTCAATTGGGCCAACTGGCGGTGAATCGAGGAAGTACAGTACAGACTGATGAAACTAAAATGAGCTCTAACATGGGAATTAAGCGTTTTCGGACACATGTCCTCATAACATCTTTTCTGCACTTGTGTGTGAGGAATATTTCCTGAAAGTTTGGCCGTACCTTTTTGTAACACCCAGTGTATCTCTGTATTTGAATACGCACGCCTATGCCAGCTTCTTTGGCGCTTCAGTGTGGCTGTAGCTGCGGTACGCACACTTACAGAGAGCACAATCGTCCTGTGACCTCCATGATTCCGCTTCTTCTATTTGCAAGGTCGATATACAATAAAACTAAGATACACTAATAACATTATCCTAGGCCTAGAATCACAAATTCTCTGACTGTAATCCTAAAAAGGAAATAAAATGATATCCTCCAAAGGGCTGTGACAGATTTAATTTACGATCATCACGATTTTAGAACAGAACTGGGGAGTTCGGTCATGAAATAATACAAGCGTGACCACCGATACGTAAGCCGAGTGCCATACTGCTGACAGTAACCACTTCTTCATCTGATTCTCAGAAAGCGGTTTTTTAAACTATTTTATTGATCTTCTTGATAGGACTGCCACTGACCACGAATGGATCAGCCGTGTGACCACCACGGGTTTTTGAGTGGACGCGAGGCAAAGTGGCGAAGTAAGGATTGGCACACTGAGACATTTCCTCAACGGAAAAAAGCTAGAATGAGCACAGCAAAGACCAGCATGGCTACTGAGCATATAGAATTTGTCCATCCAGGATACACTATCAACAAGTGTTTTACAAAGACGTCCACGAAAGGGTCACAAAAAGGGTGAATCGAGTGCAACACGACATTGCAGAGAAGTGGATGCTGCATAATGACAGGCCCCAGGTCACACGGCCACTTCCGTAACGGAACTTTTGACCTCAAAAATCATTCCTATGCACCTGATCGAAGTTCTTGTGACTTCTTTGTTTTCCCAAAATTGAAAAGGTCGTGATAGGACGTCACTTTGGGACTCTGGAGAACATTAAAAAGAATGTGACTGACTGGTTAAAGGACTATCATCAGAATCCCTTCAGCGCTGCTACCAAGACTGGTAACAACGTCTCCGCCGGTGTATACAGGGTGTATCAGAGAGGATGGCGCACAAATGTCCCAGTAACCATGGGCTCTAAAACACATACCTTAAGAGCTATGACATAATCTTGATTTTCAGTATTGTGAAACAATACTGCAAGGTCTTTGCTTTCCATATTTTGAGAAGTAGTAGTATGGGCCAAAACAAGAAAAAAATGTCGAGTAAACATTTGCTCTAAAATGCATACCTCAACATCTATGAGCACCTGTTCATCTTCGGTACTTTGGGATACAACTCGTCTAATGAGAAAGTGCTCACAACTTTTAACGTATGCATTTCAGAGCACATGTTTAGTGGACATTTTTTTCTTGTTTTCGTCCATACTACCACTTCCCAAAGTATGGAAAGCAAAGAGCTTGCAGTAGAAGAGATTTGTTTCACAATATTGAAAATCGACAATATGTCATAGCCCTTAAGGTATGCGTTTTAGAGCCCTTGTTTACTTGACATTTGTGCGTCTGTTATCATCTACTTTCAGTCGTGTAAGTTAGCGCCATCCTCTCGGATACACCCTGTAGATGGCAAAAGAAACTGCTTTGAAGGGAAGAATACTGTAGTTACAAAAAAAATTATAGATAAACAATTAGTCTCATTAATTTTACTACACACGTCGTACATCGCTCACTATGAAGTTCGCTATCAAATAAATTGAGTGTCCATTCCTCAGGTTTTAGGCAAGCTGATTGCTGTTGAACAGAATGATGACATTCTTATATATTAATTCGGTGCCGAACGTTGAAGTTTCCCACAAGGCCCAATGGCACCGACCGACCGCCATGTCATCTTCAGCCCACAGCCGTCAGTGGATGCGGATATGCAGGGGCATGTGGTCAGTCAAGTAGCTCCTCAACTGCCCTCACACAGCCGGAGTGCTCGCCACTTGCGAACAGCACTTGGCAGACTCGGACGGTCACCCATCCAATTGCTGGCCAAGCCCGACAGCGCTCAAGTTGGGTTGGGTTGTTTGGGGAAGGAGACCAGACAGCGAGGTCATCGGTCTCATCGGATTAGGGAAGGATGGGGAAGGAAGTCGGCCGTGCCCTTTCAAAGGAACCATCCCGGCATTTTCCTGGAGCGATTTAGGAAAATCATGGAAAACCTGAATCAAGATGGCCGGACTCGGGATTCAACCGTCGTCCTCCCGAATGCGAGTGCAGCGTCTAACCACTGCGCCACCTCTCTCGGTCCGACAGCGCTGATGTCTGGTGATGTGATGGGAAGCGGTGTTCCCCCCGTGGCAACGCCGCCGGTGCAAAATTTAAGGGCGCAAGTAATTTTTGTATGATGTGTCGCTCCCAAGAAACAAAGGTCAATGAAATCTGAACGATACACAGAAGGTAACTGAAAGAAATACGCAATGAGACGAACAGAAATTACACTTTCATTTAAAGATAATAATGACATAGAAGTCACCGCGATTCAAGGTGGTCCCATAAAGGCGGGACATGGTTCTTAATAAGGTGTGTGATCACCACTGACGGCAACGCTTCCTCTGTAACGTTCTCCCATGCTGCTGGCGACAAGGTTGGTAAGGAGGTCTTGTGGTAGTGCATAGATTCTCCCACCATCACGATTGATAACTGCTGGATAGCTGGCGGTACATGCAGACATGCTGCAATATGTATCCCACTGCACAGGTTTTAATCGGGGGAAAGAGCAGGCCAGTCAATCCGCCCATATCCTTCAGTTCCGAGAGTTTCTCCACGTGTCGAGGTCGCAGATTGTCATCCACGTGAAATTGAGTCAGTACAGAATGCACTCCTGAAGAGTCACATATTGGAATGGTGTAGCGTCACAATATCTTTGACCAATATGTCCACTGTGATGAAAGATTTGAAGGTCAGTACGCCCCTGCAACACCATACTCTCTTACCTCCCCCCCCCCCCCCCCCCCATCGACACCACACACCACAACACTTGGACCAGCAAAACGATAATGCCCGAGACTACTCCTGGGTGTATTACATGTTCCAATCTCTCACCTCCCCATCATAACATCAAAACTGGATGATCGTACTGACCTCCAGACCACTGAAGACGATACACTCACCTGTCAACAATATTGTGACACTGTACCTCTTCCCCACGTGGCTCTGACTTCATGTTTCTGGATGACAATGCAGACAGCATCGAACTGCGCAGACGGAGCACATTCGGCCATTGGACTGGCCTGCCCGTTCCCTCGACTCAAATCCCATCGAGCACGTGTGGGATAGGATGGGGAGACGTACGTCCATATGGATCAACGACCATCCAGCCCTTGTCAATCGCGCTGGTGGAGAAATGCAACGGTCTACCACAACAACTCCTAACCAACCCTGTGCCCAGCACGGAGAGCACAATGTGGAGCATGCACTGCCGGCCGCGGCGACCAAACTCCCTATAAAAAACAGTGCCCCACTTTTTCTAATATCTAGGCGCCATATACATCTCTCCAAATAAACGAAAATGTCATGTAGAGCCATAAATCTCTCGATGTCGTGAATTCAATCGTTACACTACTACTTCATTCGAAGACCTGAGGGCTGCTATCAAGTCTTCGAATGGTTCAAATGGCTCTGAGCGCTATGGGCCTTAACAGCGGAGGTCATCAGTCCTCTATAACTTAGAACTACTTAAACCTAACTAACCTAAGGACATCACACACATCCATGCCCGAGACAGGATTCGAACCTGCGACCGTAGCAGTCGAGCGGTTCCAGACTGAAGAGCAAGAACCGCTCGGCCACTCTGGCCGGCCAAGTCTTCGAATGCAGCACTAGTGTAACGATAGAATTCACCACGTCCAGAGATTTATGGCTCTGCATGACATTTTCGTTTATATGGAGAGATACATATGGAGTCTCAAGATGGCATGGTGAAATGCTGGAACTGGTACCCTTAAAAATAAAATAAAATAATATCTTAACAAACATGGCAGTGCGTCAGTTTCATTGAGAATGACAGTTACTTAACCAGCCGGTGTCCCATGTCTATGATGGACCAGAGACTGATTTTAACAAGGTGGAACACATCTGAGACGCTCTCTGGAGGCAGCTGTGTACCCACTAGACACCGACCCACTGTTTACGAGGACTCTGTAACCTTTGCGTGAGCATCTGGTGCCACATAAATCAGGAAATCCTGCAAGAAAGTCTTCAATCCACGCCAAGCAGAATCGTTGCTGTATTATGTTCCAAAAGTGAACCAACTAGCTTTTATCGAAGGTGGCTGTGAAGTTTTGTTCAAAAATGGTTCAAATGGCTCTGAGCACTATTGGACTCAACTTCTGAGGCCATCAGTTGCCTAGAAGTTAGAACTACTTAAACCTAACTAACCTAAGGAGATCACACACACCCATGCGCGAGGCAGGATTCGAACCTGCGACTGTATCAGTCGCGCTGTTCCAGACTGTAGCGCCTAGAACCGCTCGGCCACCTCGCCCGGGTGAAGTTTCGTATAATCATAGTAAATTACTAACCCGCCAGACGCAACTGCTAACAAATTGACGGTTTAATGGATGAAAACAGACTGACGATTGCGTGTTTGATTAGACGCCTGAGATAAACGTTATTGTTTGTTATCTGTCGAGAAGATCTAACTGAGGGGAGTATTTACACTATGACGTGCATCAAGATCAGCAGATTACGTTGAAGGTGTAGCAGAACAGCAAGTAGCCCAGTCAACTGCGTGGTCTTTTGACACGCTGCATCGCAAACGCCTACATGCCCGCTTTTTCTGTTGGCTATGGACAGCAGCTTCCCCGACCCTCGCTACAGCGCCAGGCAGGAAACGCTATATGACTTGCGACGTCGGTGCCAGCGGCCAGCAAGCAAGCGGCGCGGCACTCCCAGCTGTCAGCGGGAGGCGTGTGGCAACAAGTGCTTCTTGCAGCTCCCCCGGGGCGACAGGGGATCCACATCAGACTACGAACCGTGCGCCCGCTTCTGTTTTACATCACATATTTTAACAGGAGATAATTCGTCTTGCTATTTGACGACTAAAACGTCTTCAAAATACTTCCTGTACGAACAGGAACTTTCTCTTCACAGTAACAGGTATCTTAGCACCACTCGATGTTTTATTAGCTCTGGCTGACATTTGTGCGTTTCCAACGTCACATGATTTTGATTTTCTCATACAGAGTGACTCAGCTGCCCCTGCCTATGGGCTTTATGCAACCCACAATGCCTTCAAATACCACATGCGAGATCTTCATATTCTCTCGGTTACTAAGAGCAAACTGTTAGTCCTACACAAAAATGAACGGGGCCTTTTTGTAGGAGCTGAACCAGTAACGTCGTTAAAATATTGTACTGGAATACGTTTTCGCTGGAGACCACAGATTTCCACTTATTCCAGAAAAATCACATTTCAAGGCCACTTTTGTACTTTTTTTTTAATAATTCGAAAACTTCAGTCTCTATCGAAAACGCATCCCAGTTCTAATTTAACTACACTAAATTTCTTATAGGAAGTCCTGTTTACTAGCTGTTTACACTAGCTAGCAAGTGAATATGAAAATCTCTCTTGCAGTTTTTGAAGGCGTTGCAGGTTGCATAATACCAATAGATAGCCGTAGCTGAATCACTGTGTACAACAACCTGTGGAAGAGCATACATGAATGTGAGAAATCTCTACAACAGAAAATTAAGGCATTATAATAGAATTCTAAGATTAGAAGTGGTTTCTGCGTCGGAAACAGTACTTTTATCTGGAAAAAATAGTATCAGAAGATTTGGAGAAGAAAGAAAACAGAATTTTGCAAAAAAAATATTGTCTTCTCAAGGAAATAGATGGCAATTGAGTTTTTGAGACAAAGTAAGGAAACATACTTATTCTCCCTTAAAATAACAACTGAGACCAGGAAAAGTCGTGTTACGCTCTATGGACATCTAGAGAGAAGAAGGAAGACATGTTAACAAAGAAGATTTGCATATTATTCCAAAACAGATAAAGAAAGTGAGGAGGCAGAAGAGAAAATGGAACATAGAAGAAATGCAGACTGATCAGGAGACTCTACTCAACAGAAACCAATTCTGACTAGAAGTCAAGAAATTCAAAGTTTTCCGGGAAGATAAAACAAGCAGAAAAACTACTGGAGTCAAATAATAGGTGAGAGAAAAAGAGATCAGTCTGAGAAAATGGAAAAACTTTGGGAAAGGACGAAGGAAAAGAGAGGTAAGTTATCTTGACGTTGTCTGTCGTTGGTCTGAAACGAAATAGAATTCCCAGTGTAGCTATAGTATGTTACCGTTTCATTTCAAGAATCACTAGAGCATTGTAAGTGTCTTTCTTTCAGTAAAGTGCAGACTGGGGGTGGTTTGTGACCTTCACCCATGGGCAATTGATATGCAACCCTTTGAGGACTGAAGAATCTTCGCATTAAATATTTTATTGAACATCTTGTAAGACTTCGTTTTTAATCTGGAGTGACTACTGATATACCTAATTATATATTATTATAGAAAGAAAATTTCATTGTTCTTAATTAAATTTATGTTTAATCACAAAGGAGCAAAGAATATTGAAACAAAATCGTCCATACCGTCCGCTGTTAATGCAGGATTAATTGATACAATAATCAGTTAATAACAACATGTAGCCATATTCCCCCTAGCTTCCACTAAGTCCCTGTGTTAAGAGCATCTTGCTAATATAAACCTTGATTCTCTTGCTTTAGTATGTTAGTTGCCTGTTAGACGAACGATTATTTTCTGAAGTGAGACGGAACGAGTCACTTTGCAACATATTAAGCATGATTAGTATTAACATTGACATTTTAGACCTACTCATGCAACTACACTTAAAAGATATCGCAGGTTACCAGTTTCTAAATAAAAATTTGTTCATGGAGTAAATGGAGTTGTCCTGGATGCATAAATTTAGATTAGATAATATACTTGCTTTGCTGCCAGTCAAACATTTTAAGTTATTGGGCCAAGAAGAAAAAATCTTGGTCCTGCATTTGAACTTGTTCGTGAGCCACTATAATGAATAATAATGAATAATACACGTCATGTTCCTCTACTGTTGTAGGTATCAGCACCACAAATCTTTTCAAATACTGAATAATTATTTATGAGGAATTTCGTTGGGGACTGTATGTATTGCGATGGTGCAATTAAAACGCCTAACTCCTTCAAAACTTGATGACTGCGGGTGAACACAACATATTACTCTTACTCCTCTCTTTCGAGTAATTTAACTACGAAAATCAAGAGTGAAATGAGAAGGACCTCAATAGTACATCAAGTTCAAGTTTTTTCAAACCTGTCAAGGCACATGATCTAGCAGAACAGGTGAGGATTATTTAAGGAGGCACGGTAAGTTTCCCCACTGAGCCTGGCTGCAAGAACATAGAAACACAATAGTCATCAACAATGTCGGCGCAAACGATGACAGACAATCTGTGCTGATAACATGCTGGCACAATTTCATGAATATTCTCTACAGCTGACACGCGCTGGATGTGGAATTTTACAACCAGTTGAAACGAAAGCTCATCCGTGAACAGCACACTCTCTCTAAAGTAAGAATTGACGCACTGTTGACGTGTACCCGTGCAGCAAAATCAGCTGCTGATAACGCCTGAACACGTTGTATATGGCACGGATACAACAGGTGCCCATTTAGAACTCTCCAGAGAGTCGTGTGGTCGACGTTGCTTGTTGAAGCTAACTGACAGTGGGGTATGTCGCAAACTGTGCGAAGAAGTTCCCCCTCCAGTAGAGGCGTTCTCGTTCATCTAGGCGTCCCCCAGTCCCGAACAGTAGGCTTAAATGCGACTTCCTCCGTAAGACGACAATCAACTGCTTGAAAGTTCTCTCGCCGGGGTACCGTCGCTCTGGAAATCTCTACAAATTCTTCGAACGTTGAGCGCCACGACCACTACCATCTAGTAATACGTAAAGATAATGGGCATATGCTAGATCCGCATTTGAGTACTCTTCTATTGCACTGTACCGAAGACCAAGTCCGTGATGAACACCAAACAGTTGATGCTACATGCTTGTGTAGTCTGTGATGAACACGAAGCACTTGATGCTACATGCCTGTATAGTTCGTAATGAACACCAAGCAGCTGATGCTATGTGCTTGATGCTAGCAGAGCAATGAAGTTAGTCCCACGTCACACAAACAATGAAATGAGTCACATGTCAACATTAACTTCATTCGACCGTAAAAACAATGGCCTTGAAGCTAACAATTGCAACCCACTGTACATTCAAACCAAACGTAATCAAGAGGGAATTTTGAAAATTTAATGTAAGGAAATGTTTCTTGTAATGCTGATACGTTATGGTTCTGTGTTTCCCATAATTAGTGTGATTAAGAAGAGAACTAGGAAATGAGCTCTAACACAGAAAAGAGGGGTTCCAGATCCACGTTCATACAACACATTTATTCCTATATGCGTGAGGAATGTTTCCTGAAAGTTTGGTCAAAACTTTTTGTTACACCATACATAGCTTCGCGCCAGTTCTGCAGAGGAACCCCTCACTCACCAGGCCCCCTCGTTTCTTGTCTTATCAAATCACTACACTTTTTATGCTTCACAAACTGAAACGCAAACGATATCTTATGTGGAGCCGGCCGCGGTGGCTCGCGGTTCTAGGCGCTCAGTCTGGAACCGCGCGACTGCTACGGTCGCAGGTTCGAATCCTGCCTCGGGCATGGGTGTGTGTGATGTCCTTAGGTTAGTTAGGTTTAAGTAGTTCTACGTTCTAGGGGACTGATGACCACAGACGTTAAGTCCCATAGTGCTCAGAGCCATTTGAACCATTTCTTATGTGGAACGGGAGAGATTCAAACTTGCATGTGGACTAATTATACTTCCCAAACTGAAGCACCATTAACTGACATATTCAAAAGTCCATCACAAAATGATTTCCACTTCCGAACTGTGTGCCGCACCGAGACTCGAAGTCGGGACCTTTGCCTTTCGCGGGCAAGTGCTCTACCAACTGAGCTACCCAAGCACGACTCACGCACCGTTCTCACAGGTTTAATTCCGCCAGTACCTCGTCTCCTACCTTCCAAACTTTACAGGTATCCTGCGAATCTTGCAGAACTAGCACTCCTGAAAGAAAAGATATTGCGGAGACCTTAGCCACAGCCTGGGGAATGTTTCCAGAATGAGATTTTCACTCTGCAGCGGAGTGTGCGCTGCTACGCTTCTTGCTGGCAGAGAAAACTGTGTGCCGGACCGAGACTTACCCGCGAAAGGCAAAGGTCCCGACTTCGAGTCTCGGTCCGGCACATACACTCCTGGAAATGGAAAAAAGAACACATTGACACCGGTGTGTCAGACCCACCATACTTGCTCCGGACACTGTGAGAGGGCTGTACAAGCAATGATCACACGCACGGCACAGCGGACACACCAGGAACCGCGGTGTTGGCCGTCGAATGGCGCTAGCTGCGCAGCATTTGTGCACCACCGCCGTCAGTGTCAGCCAGTTTGCCGTGGCATACGGAGCTCCATCGCAGTCTTTAACACTGGTAGCATGCCGCGACAGCGTGGACGTGAACCGTATGTGCAGTTGACGGACTCTGAGCGGGGGCGTATAGTAGGCATGCGGGAGGCTGGGTGGACGTACCGCCGAATCGCTCAACACGTGGGGCGTGAGGTCTCCACAGTACATCGATGTTGTCGCCAGTGGTCGGCGAAAGGTGCACGTGCCCGTCGACCTGGGACCGGACCGCAGCGACGCACGGATGCACGCCAAGACCGTAGGATCCTACGCAGTGCCGTAGGGGACCGCACCGCCACTTCCCAGCAAATTAGGGATACTGTTGCTCCTGGGGTATCGGCGAGGACCATTCGCAACCGTCTCCATGAAGCTGGGCTACGGTCCCGCACACCGTTAGGCCGTCTTCCGCTCACGCCCCAACATCGTGCAGCCCGCCTCCAGTGGTGTCGCGACAGGCGTGAATGGAGGGACGAATGGAGACGTGTCGTCTTCAGCGATGAGAGTCGCTTCTGCCTTGGTGCCAATGATGGTCGTATACGTGTTGGGCGCCGTGCAGGTGAGCGCCACAATCAGGACTGCATACGACCGAG
Source organism: Schistocerca gregaria (assembly GCF_023897955.1). NCBI lineage: Eukaryota > Metazoa > Arthropoda > Insecta > Orthoptera > Acrididae > Schistocerca > Schistocerca gregaria. The sequence continues at coordinate 949,561,398 of NC_064922.1, forward strand.
GCACACAGGGCCAACACCCGGCATCATAGTGTGGGGAGCGATCTCCTACACTGGCCGTACACCTCTGGTGATCGTCGAGGGGACACTGAATAGTGCACGGTACATCCAAACCGTCATCGAACCCATCGTTCTACCATTCCTAGACCGGCAAGGGAACTTGCTGTTCCAACAGGACAATGCACGTCCGCATGTATCCCATGCCACCCAACGTGCTCTAGAAGGTGTAAGTCAACTACCGTGGCCAGCAAGATCTCCGGATCTGTCCCCCATTGAGCATGTTTGGGACTGGATGAAGCGTCGTCTCACGCGGTCTGCACGTCCAGCACGAACGCTGGTCCAACTGAGGCGCCAGGTGGAAATGGCATGGCAAGCCGTTCCACAGGACTACATCCAGCATCTCTACGATCGTCTCCATGGGAGAATAGCAGCCTGCATTGCTGAAAAGGTGGATATACACTGTACTAGTGCCGACATTGTGCATGCTCTGCTGTCTGTGTCTATGTGCCTGTGGTTCTGTCAGTGTGATCATGTGATGTATCTGACCCCAGGAATGTGTCAATAAAGTTTCCCCTTCCTGGGACAATGAATTCACGGTGTTCTTATTTCAATTTCCAGGAGTGTAGTTTTAATCTGCCAGGAAGTTTCATATCAGCGCACACTCCTCTCCAGAGTGAAAATCTCATTCTATTTCCACTTCTGTATCAAATTCACCGATGAAATACGCGAAATTATTTCTTGCTTCGGAGGCTGAACTTAAGCGATCGCACACCGTCGACCATAGTTAAGTTAAATGAGAGTAACTGTCTTGACGGTCTTTTACAAATAAATTCTTGTCCAGTGAAGCATTCTAAACCGACTTTTTTTCTTTTCTTTGCAGGCAACGGTTACATAACGACGCAGACCCTGCGGGAGATCCTGCGAGAGCTGGACGACAAGATCACCGAGGAGGAGCTCGACATGATGATCGAGGAGATCGACTCAGATGGTTCTGGAACCGTAGACTTTGACGGTACGTACGCACACCTCTCTGGCTCAAAACTAGCGGAGTACAGCTCTGGGTAGCAAATAATTGTGACAGGTCTACCACGACCAGAGTTGTTACCAGCTGTTAATCTGATACCTCTCAATATCGCGGAAAAGTAAAGAAAACCAGAGTCAGGTCTTCTGGCTATTCTACGGACATTTTTACGAGGTACATCTCTGACAGCACCGAGATGTACGGGCATTTCAAAAGGATCATCCGATTTCAGAAGACGTTATCGAAAGGCGTTAATCCGTCCAATTTTCAAATTTTTCGTGGTTTTCTAAATTCGTCTTTCTAATCAGGTCGGTTCTTGAGGACAACATTATAGAAATGGAAGAGAATGTAGACGAAGATGAAATAGGAGATATGATACAGCGTGAAGACTTTGGCAGAGCACTGAAAGACCTAAGTCGAAACAAGGCCCCGGGAGTAGACAACATTCCATTAAAACTACTGACAGCCTTGGGAGAGCAAGGCCTAACAAAACTCTATCATTAAGGTGAGTATGTATGAGACAGGCGAAATACCCTCAGACTTCAAGAAGAATATAATAATTCCAATCCCAAAGAAAGCAGGTGTTGACATATGTGAAAATTAACGAACCATAAGTTTAATAAGCCACGGCTGCAAAATACTAACACATTCTTTACAGGCGAATGGAAAAACTAATAAAAGCCGACCTCGGGGAAGATCAGTTTGGATTCCGTAGAAATAATGGAACACGTGAGGCAATACTGACCCTACGACTTATCTTAGAAGCTAGATTAAGGAAAGGCAAACCGACGTTTCTAGCATTTGTAGACTTAGAAAAAGCTTTTGAAAATGTTGACTGGAATACTCTCTTTCAAATTCTGAAGGTGGTAGGGTTAAAATACAGGGAGCGAAAGGCTATTTATGATTTGTTCGGAAACCAGATGGCATGAAAGGGAAGCAGTGGTTGGGAAGGGAGTGAGACAGAGGTTGTAGCCTATTCCCGATGCTATTCAATCTGTTTATTGAGCAAGCAGTAAAGGAAAAAAAGAAAAAATCGGATTTGGAATTGAAATCCATGCAGAAGAAATAAAAACTTTGAGATTTGGCGATGACGTTGTAATTCTGTCAGAGACAGCAATGGACCTGGAAGAGCAGCTGAACGGAATGGGCAGTGTCTTGAAAGGACATAAGATGAACATCAACAAAAGCAAAACGAGTATACTGGAATGTAGTCGAATTAAATCGGGTGATGCTGCACGAATTAGATTAGGAAATGAGACACTTAAAATAGTAAAGGAGTTTTGTTATTTGGGGAGCAAAATAACTGATGATGGTCGAAGTAGAGAGGATATAAAATGTAGACTGGCAATGGCAAGGAAAGCGTTTCTGAAGAAGAGAAATTTGATAACATCGTTTATAGATTTAAGTGTCAGGAAGTCGTTTCTGAAAGTATTTGTATGGAGTGTAGCCACGTATGGAAGTGAAACATGCACAATAAATAGTTTGGACAACAAGAGAATAGTAGCTTTCAAAATGTGGTGCTACAGAAGATTGCTGAAGATTAGATGGGTAGATCACATAATTAATGAGGAGGTATTGAACAGAATTGGAGAGAAAAGAAATTTGTGGCACAACTTGAATAAAAGAAGGGATCGGTTGGTAGGGCATATTCTGAGGCATCAAGCGATCACCAATTTAGTATTGGAGGGCAGCGTGGAGGGTAAAAATCGTAGAGGAAGACCAAGAGATGAGAAAACTAAACAGATTCAGAATGATGTAGGTTGCAGTAGGTGCTGGGAGGTGAAGAACCTTGGACAGGATAGAGTAGCATGGAGAGCTGCATCAAACCAGTGTCGCGACTGAAGACAACAACAACAACAATCATGTCGGTGGAGTATCTTTTCTCTGCCTGCGTTTTCTCATATTATACCTGCTAGGGAGGAATAGCACAATGGGAACAGACAATAAATGTGTTTCATTCTTAGTGTTACATCTAACTATGCACCTGTAGTCACTTATCCTAAACATGGATAATCGCTGGATCGAATGAATGCTGGCTTAGGTAAAAACGCGTGCCACTGGATGAGTTCCCGTGGAAATTCTTGAGTGAACTTTGCAGTGGAAGCCCGAGGAATCTGGTTGGATGTGATCTTAGAAGGCGGCTCCTATAGCGCCGCTGAGTCACGACAGCAGTCTGCCCAAACGTTTAAACGTGTGGCGACGTGCTTGTATCATCCAGATCCCATCGCCAAAGATGCCGTGTTCGAATTTGGACGTTAAAGCGAGTGCAAAATTTTGAGGTGAAAGAAGGATGATACAGCCTTGTGACATTGCATGAATATTTTTCTAACACCTTGTATTATTGTAACCCGTGTCTATCCTTCTGCACTTAACTGAGATTTCCTGCCCATACACAGCTGTCAGCCACATAAAGATCTTAGTAGATTGCTTTTGCCTGAAACAAAGTGTCTTATCTAAGCTGTAACTGGAATCGGCAGATGGTGATGTACAAACCATGCCCTGCACCAGAATGGGAGAGAGAAAGACAGATTTGATGAGCATGTAGCAGAAGGCATAAGGGGAGACCACGAGGATACAAACCAAAATCCCTCTGATACCAGAGTGGCAGGGGGACAGCTTCAAGTTTAGAACAGAAATTGACCATAACACATGTAGCAGTTTCCAGAAACGTAAAATCAGTTTTTCGTCAGAACGTTAAGGAGCTGAAAAACAAAGTGGATGAGCTTCTTGTATGCCTAGAAGACGTGGAACACTCTCAGCCTCTCTGAGCATCATGTAACCACAAGGATAGAGAAGTTAAAATAAGGGATTATAGACTAGCATCATTTTCGTGTAGAGTGAACATGGGAAAAGAAGGAATTGCAAATATGTGAAAGTTGGACACAAAGTAAAAAATATTGATATAAGCAGTTTTGCGTCTATCTCTACCTAGAACCCTGTGCATGTGAGCTGTTGTTGAAAAATACTCATCTTTTGATTGGAGCAGATTACAGGTCCTCTCCAGGAAACTTTCAGCTATTTATGACAAATCACTACCGACCTACCTGTCAGACAAGAAGATTTCATTGTGGATTTCTTAAGTTTCTTAGACGAAAAATGAACTCGAATCATTGAGTGTTACAATCTGATTACAGTGGTAAATTTCCTAACTCGCGTGCAGGAAGATAGCAGGAACATGATTGATAACATTTTTATAGACAGTGTCCAGGCTGGAACAATTAACTTGTACCCAATTGTTAATGACTACCTGATCACAATAAATGAAAATAAACAATCGACCACCTTACTTACCTGGATAGCTCGATGCATCCGGGATTCGGTCAGGCGCGCCGGAAACGAATCGAAGTCACCTGGTGAATTAACGACGAGAATCGGTGTGCTAGCCAACGTGGACGTGGTTTTGAGGTAGTTTGCCGCATCCCACTAGGTAAATACCAGGCTGGTACCCAAGTGCCACCTCAGTTACACGGAAAATTGAGAAAAGTTTCGCAGATTTTCACATGGATAACACTAGATGTAGACATTTGAGGTACACAAATTCCCTCCTGTGTGTGTGTGAGGGGGGGGGGGGGGGGGGAGGAGATAGGTGTATCGGGTGGTGACAGAAAGGGCATCCGGCCATCCATTAAATAAACCGCGCCAGTTCCGAAATAAACATGCCGACCTTGCGTAGATGTGGAACAAAGGAAAAGAAAACAACAAAAAGTAGTACATTACACTTATGAGGATGTTTATACAAAGAAGTGTAGCTATTTTTGATAAATTAGTACAATATTTTAAGTATAAGTTAAAAGAGGTAGTGTAGGATGAGATATATGTGAAATTCAATAAATTCTATAGTAAATTCGTATCAGTATTTGAAAGTAATTTTGCTAAAAAGTTATCCAGAAAGTACATTAAGAAAGGAAGTAAGGATTGGATAACTAAAAAGATTAAAATTTGACGTAAGAGGAAAAGGGCAATTTATATAGTGACCTGAATAAGTCAAGATTCGACGTTACTTGCATTCTACAAAAAAAATACTGTCATATATTAAGGAAAGTCATTAAAATGTCCACAAACATGCACATCTCGACAGAAATTAATAATGCAAATAATAAGATTAAAACTATGTGCGATATTGTAAAACAGGAGACAGAACAACCAGTCAGTGTACAAAAAACCACAACAATTATGCTAAAAGACAATGTTGTGTCTTGTAATTCACACGTTGCATGTATTCGTAACAGTAGCTTTAGAAAGGTAACGGCAAAACAGAATTAAATGGTTCAGCCGCAGAAGCAAGAGAATAAATTAAAAATATCGTTCCACAAAACTTTCAGCAAGTAGAAGTGGCACCAACATCTATCACTGACATTAACAGCTGATGGCATTTCAAACAAAACTCAGAAAAAGTTGTTCTACCTTAATAAGTAATATCCTTAGTAATACATGTTATGCGTCATTGGAACAGGGAATTTTCCCACATAGATTAATACATGGAATTATCAGACCTCTTTATAAGAAAAGTGACAAGAAAAAAATACTGCCAGTTTGTATTTTAAGTGGTCTTTCGAAGGTTGCAAAGATCATGTTACTCTCTGAGAAAAAAGCTTGCCGGCCGGAGTGGCTGAGCGGTTGTAGGCGCTTCAGTCTGGAATCGCGCGACCGCTACGGTCGCAGGTTCGCATCCTGCCTCGGGCATGGATGTGTGTGATGTCCTTAGCTTAGTTAGGTTTAAGTAGTTCTAAGTTCTAGGGGACTGATGACCTCAGCTGTTAGGTCCCATAGTGCTCAGAGCCATTTGAACAAAAAAAGCTTTATGGGATTGATGACTTTCCACACAACTGATTTGAAGCCTGCTTAACAAATAGAATGCAAAAAAGCTGCGCTTTAATGTTTGAAAATTGGTGAAAGGAGACAAAATTTCAGCGACGAGAAATTAGGAAGGAAGTCCCGCAAGGCTTAATAATGGGTCAATTCCTATTCCTTATATATGGAATGACTTTCCACTTAACATTCATCAAGCAGTAATGGTACTTTTTGGAGACGATACTACTATTACAATCAATCTCATTTGAGAGAAAGCAACAAAAGAAGCGGCTAATGATGTTTTTCTAAGAATTATTAAGTAGTTGTCGGAAAGTGGATGCGCCCTCAATTTTGAGAAAACACACTATACTCAGTTCCGTTCATTAAACACAACCACAACAACAACTGGTGTAGCACATGATGAGGAGTCAGTAAACAAGGTATAATGCACAAACGTTTGGGTGTTTGTATTGATAAAATCTTGGACTTGAAGAAGCATTTTACTGATCTGCTCAAATAATTACGTTCAAGTACTTTTGCTCTTCGCATAGTTGCTAGTCTCAGAAACAAACGAATCAGCCTTCTGACTTGGTTTGCATATTTCCACTCAATAATGTTTAATGGAATAATTTTCCAGCGTACTTCATTACTTAGAAAGTTTTGAATGTACAAAAGCAAGCAGTAAGAATAATATGTACTGTTCACCTATTGTCGTCATGTAGGCACCTCTTGGAATGCGCTCCATCATAAATGATCCATCAGTATTTGAGATGAATAGTGATACTCATACCTACAGCAGAAGAGGAAAAAATTACCTTTACTATCCGCTACTAGAGCCGTCACTGATTTACAAAGGAATTAAATATGCACTAGCAAAAATTATTGACCAGTTTCCCAATACCATAAAATGTCCAACAGGTAGGAAATCTAGCTTCAAATTAAAACTAAATTCATTACTCCTAGACAATTACTTCCATGTGTGGAACATGAAATTAACTGACAGATTCGTCGATTAACATATCTGTATTTTACTTCTCAGTCTTGACATATTACTCCGTGCTTCCCGTCAACTGTTCGTGTGATTTTTTTCCACGTTCTTTTGCCGATGCCCTGACTGAAACTGCTTGAATATTATGCTGACTGCAACGTTGTAGAAGCTACAGAGCACTGTAGAATATCTTGAGTAAAGCGTAGTTTTCTTGTTTAAATTCTACCTTTGTTGTACATATTTCTTGTGAACTATTTTCTACAGCTATTAAAAACATCGTATATATTTTGCTTAAGAGTAATTAGTATGGAATAATGCAATTTTCTGTGAGTCTTTCTCAAGATATCAGGAACCCACTATCTTGTACGATGCTCTATCTTGTTTTAAAAAAGTTTATTTACTGTTCGGAACTACTAATGTATTTACTTATGTATTTATTTTACCCCGAAAGGGAATTCAGATCTCCTCTCACACTTGACAATGAATACATCGAGATTTTCTTCTTTTTCTGATGTGTATATGAAATGAGTTTGACATGATAATAATTATAAATTTATTTAATACCAGTGGACATTTTTACTACCGCAATATCGGCCCTATTAAAACCGCACGAGGGCATTTCTCATAACACAAAGATATTGTTGAATAGAAATGATTATATGCACAGTGTTCCTGTTTGGAAACGCGGCAGAATGAGAACCACTGCTCAAATGACATCAAATTTTTACAGCGTGTTATTGACTCAGAGGGCACACGTACGGGAACAAAAAGAAAAAGATAATTAACGAAAATTTTACCGACAGATGGTGCTGTAAAATTCTTAACGTAAATGGGGTCGGCTACAAATAATAGATGAATGGCAATACGAAGGTTGTGATTTGAGTTGCACATTACAACATCCGTTCTGTTCAATGCGCATGGCTGCACAAGCTCGGCAGACAACAGTTGTGGAACTATTAGACAGGTCCATCCACCACGGCCGGGTTGTAGCACATCGGATGCGAAAAACGATTTTTAACTGTCCACAGGCCAAAAACCGTATAAAAAGCAAACTGAATATGGTTCTTAATGCTACCGCATGACCACGAGCTGCGGACGCATGTACAAGTTTCCGGCAATTCTCTCTTGCACTGCATGTTCGCACAGCGCCGCTCCACCCCTCCTCCAGCGCTGTGGCAACATCTTCGACAGATGTCGGATCAACTGCTTTCCTCCCTCCACCACAATGCTGTTCAAAGCAACCGGTCGTTTCAAATTTTGTAATAATTTTCTCCAGACCCTTAGCAGACATCTGATCAACGCTTGAGCGCCCGTAATTACTGTAGTTCTACTGGCGCCCAGTCACTATTTTGCATGAGTGCTTTACCAGCAGTGGAGACATGTTGGCCGGCCGGTGTGGCCGAGCGGTTCCAGGCGCTTCAGTCTGGAACCGCGTGACCGCTACGGTCGCAGGTTCGAATCCTTCCTCGGGCGTGGATGTGTGTGATGTCCTTAGGTTAGTTAGGTTTAAATAGTTCTAAGTTCTAGTGGACTGCCGACCTCAGAAATAAGGCCCCATAGTGCTCAGAGCCATTTGAACCCTTTTTTGAGACATGTTGGGCGTCTACGACGCATCTGTTGGCGCGCATATTCTGACGCTTACTACTGGTAAAAGCTTCGCTACATGTTTTTTGTTCCCTGATGCTTCCCCCCGCATCAATAACATGCTGATGAAATTTGACGTCATTCTGAGCAACAGTTCCCTTTCTACAAAATTTTGAATTTGGATCTTTAATTATGGACACAGTGCACTAACAGAAAGAACTGGCAGCAGTATCAAAATAACAAAATCTGGAGCTGTTATTTGGTCTGGGGAGAGTGAAAAATACTACAGAAGAGTTAGAAGAAGAGATGAATAAGGTAAAATGAGCAGGAATAAATGAAAAAGATATAAAGATGGGGAAAGCTGGAAGAGTATTGACATTGGAACACCGATATAGATCTGCTGTCGGACATGTGAAAGATAGTTTGGTACACGAGGCCTGACAGTAAAGAATGACAGCTTTCATTCCTGAGGAATTATTGGTATGCGACGCCTCCCTACCAGGAAAGGTCGGACACGACGCTAGATACAGAAGGACTAGACAGATGATGCCAATGCGTCAACATTCGAAATATTAGTGGCTATCATCTTCACAGTAGCGCCAGTTTCAGCAGACATACTTACACAGTCTGTCCTCCCACTACGTGGAGGTTGCTCAAGAGTTTCTCCGCTGTTTCCCTTCTGAGCTGATCCATTTTGAATAAACTTATCATACAACTTTGAACATGGCTGACGTTCGCAGCAACCGTATACACAAATTTGAAAAATATTTAAAATTCTGCCAACCGGTTGGCAGATTTTTACATATTTTCAAAAAACTTATCATAAAGTGAGGAAGTAACGCACGGTCGGAAAGAATCGCGCACTAATACATCACAATCAACAGCTCTTCCTCGTAGAGTTTATACCGACAGGGAAGCTATGCTAGGGATGAAATGAAACGTTTAGTCTCCTGTTGAATGCGTTCTGATTTCGAGCCACATAGTGCTAAACTAGGATATAAATGTACACACGTACTTTTGGATGCTTTACGCCCTGGAGTTTGGTCGATAGTTCATAGTTTCCAAGTAGTGGAGACCGACGCCGACATACCACGCAATGCAGACACCAACGTTTTTACAGATGAACAGCTGTAGTCAGTGAGAGACGGGCAGTCCCAGAAGTAGGGAGCAGAGGCAAGCTCATGTAAGCGAGAGTCTTATTGTGACGATAAAAATTAGTTTTACTGAATGTTGATCTTATTTTTATGTAAATTTAAATTAATTGTAAACGTTTCAAAACGTTGTAACGGTAATAACTAAAATATACGTAGATTGTCAATTTTCTAGTTTGTCTTTGAGTATGTATTTTGTAACTTTTCGAGTATTAACAAAGCAATTTAAGTCTGATCACCGCCGTGATGTCTGAATGAAGTGCTGTTGACAGAAGAAAACGAAACAATAAATACTCGAAACTTCAGAAAGAAAGGTGTTCATGCATAAGTAAATTCTTATATCTAATTTCCCCATGCTTTAAACTTAAGGAAAAAGTTGTTTGCACTTAATTACGGTTTCACATTATAACATTACATGTCGGGATTTATCTATGAGGTCTTGAATATCTTATTTGTATCGGTCAGTTGGTATGGAGAAATTGAGATTTCTGCCATCTCTTTATATAGTTTTGTGTCCCGAGGCTATGCAAAGCTGTCATTTAGTTGCGTGCGATTTGCGATTTTCTGATTACCGATAAAATATAATGACCATAAATCTTTGAAGTCATTTGAAATAATATTTTAATAACTATGTAGATACCGTGATGTCATTCTTTTACTCTTAGAAAGAAAGTGTGTTAATTGTGCGTTAAATAGCGGAAAGGCCAGTGTTAACTCTGTCTGCTTGCCGGGGGGTCTCATTCGAGATGTGGAGGAGGCCCTACCGGCGGCGATAGAGAGCACTGGGTGCACCCGACTGCAAATTGTTGCTCATGTCGGCACCAATGACTCCTGCCGTCTGGGTTCAGAGGTCATCCTCAGTTCGTACAGGCGGTTGGCGGAGTTGGTGAAGGCGGAAAGCCTCGCTCGCGGGGTGGAATCAGAGCTAACTATTTGTAGTATCGTTCCCAGAACCGATCGCGGTCCTCTGGTTTGGAGCCGAGTGGAAGGCTTAAACCAAAGGCTCAGACGATTCTGCGGAGAGCTGGGGTGCAAATTTCTCGACCTCCGCTATCAGGTGGAAAAATGTAGGGTCCCCCTGAATAGGTCAGGCGTGCACTACACGCCGGAAGCGGCTACGAGGGTAGCGGAGTACGTGTGGAGTGCACATGGGTTTTTTTTTAGGTTAGAGAATTCCCTCCCTAGGCCCGGCAAGACGCCTCCTGAGACGCGGCAAGGCAAGAGTAGGCAAAATGCAACAAGGAATAACAATATTAATGTGCTTATAGTAAACTGCAGGAGCGTCTATAGAAAGGTCCCAGAACTGCTCCCATTAATAAACGGTCACAACGCCCACATAGTACTAGGAACAGAAAGTTGGCTGAAACCAGACGTAAACAGTAATGAAATCCTAAACTCGGATTGGAATGTATACCGCAGAGATAGGCTGGACAGTGAAAGGGGAGGCGTGTTTATAGCGATAAGAAGTGCAATAGTATCGAAGGAAATTGACGGAGATTCGAATTGTGAAATGATTTGGGTGAAGGTCACGGTTAAAGCAGGCTCAGACATGGTAATTGGATGTCTCTATAGGCCCCCGGGCTCAGCAGCTGTTGTGGCTCAGCACCTGAAGAATAATTTGGAAAATATTTCGAGTAGATTTCCCCACCATGTTATAGTTCTGGGTGGAGATTTTAATTTGCCGGATATAGACTGGGAGACTCAAACGTTCATAACGGGTGGCAGCGACAAAGAATCCAGTGAAATATTTTTAAGTGCTTTATCTGAAAACTACCTTGAGCAGTTAAACAGAAAACCGACTCGTGGCGATAACATATTAGACCTTCTGGTGACAAACAGACCCGAACTATTTGAATCAGTTAATGCAGAACAGGGAATCAGCGATCATAAAGCGGTTACTGCATCGATGATTTCAGCCGTAAATAGAAATATTAAAAAAGGTAGGAAGATTTTTCTGTTTGGCAAAAGTGACAAAAAGCAGATTTCAGAGTACTTGGTGGCTCAACACAAAAGTTTTGTCTCAAGTACAGACAGTGTTGAGGATCAGTGGACAAAGTTCAAAACCATGGTACAATATACGTTAGATGAGTATGTGCCAAGCAAGATCGTAAGAGATGGGAAAGAGCCACCGTGGTACAACAACCGAGTTAGAAAACTGCTGCGGAAGCAAAGGGAACTTCACAGCAAACATAAACATAGCCAAAGCCTTGCAGACAAACAAAAATTACTTGAAGCGAAATGCAGTGTGAGGAGGGCTTTCAATGAATTCGAAAGTAAAGTTCTATGTACTGACTTGGCAGAAAATACTAAGAAATTTTGGTCTTATATCAAAGCGGTAGGTGGATCAAAACAAAATGTCCAGACACTCTGTGACCAAAATGGTACTGAAACAGAGGATGACAGACTAAAGGCCGAATTACTAAATGTGTTCTTCCAAAGCTGTTTCACAGAGGAAGACTGCACTGTGCTTCCTTCTCTAGATTGTCGCACAGTTGACAAAATGGTAGATATCGAAGTAGACGACAGAGGGATAGAGAAACAACTAAAATCGCTCAAAAGAGGAAAGGCCGCTGGTCCTGATGGAATACCAGTTCGATTTTACACAGAGTACGCGAAGGAACTTGCCCCCCTTCTTGCAGCGGTGTACCGTAGGTCTCTAGAAGCGCGAAGCGTTCCAAAGGATTGGAAAAGGGCACAGGTCATCCCCGTTTTCAAGAAGGGACGTCGAACAGATGTGCAGAACTATAGACCTATATCTCTAACGTCGATCAGTTGTAGAATTTTGGAACACGTATTATGTTCGAATATAATGTCTTTTCTGGAGACTAGAAATCTACTCTGTAGGAATCAGCATGGGTTTCGAAAAAGACGGTCGTGTGAAACCCAGCTCGCGCTATTCGTCCACGAGACTCAGAGGGCCTTAGACACGGGTTCACAGGTAGATGCCGTGTTTCTTGACTTCCGCAAGGCGTTTGACACAGTTCCCCACAGTCGTTTAATGAACAAAGTAAGAGCATACGGACTATCAGATCAATTGTGTGATTAGATTGAGGAGTTCCTAGATAACAGAACGCAGCATGTCATTCTCAATGGAGAGAAGTCTTCCGAAGTAAGAGTAATTTCAGGTGTGCCGCAGGGGAGTGTCATAGGACCGTTGCTATTCACAATATACATAAATGACCTGGTGGATGACATCGGAAGTTCACTGAGGCTTTTTGCAGATGATGCTGTGGTGTATCGAGAGGTTGCAACAATGGAAAATTGTACTGAAATGCAGGAGGATCTGCAGCGAATTGACGCATGGTGCACGGAATGGCAATTGAATCTCAATGTAGAAAAGTGTAATGTGATGCGAATACATAGAAAGATAGGTCCCTTATCATTTAGCTACAAAATAGCAGGTCAGCAACTGGAAGCAGTTAATTCCATAAATTATCTGGGAGTACTCATTAAGAGTGATTTAAAATGGAATGATCATATAAAGTTGATCGTCGGTAAAGCAGATGCCAGACTGAGATTCATTGGAAGAATCCTAAGGAAATGCAATCCGACAACAAAGGAAGTAGGTTACAGTACGCTTGTTCGCCCAATGCTTGAATACTGCTCAGCAGTGTGGGATCCGCACCAGGTAGGGTTGATAGAAGAGACAGAGAAGATCCAACGGAGAGCAGCGCGCTTCGTTACAGGATCATTTAGTAATTGCGAAAGCGTTACGGAGATGATAGATAAACTCCAGTGGAAGACTCTGCAGGAGAGACGCTCAGTAGCTCGGTACGGGCTTTTGTTAAGGTTTCGAGAACATACCTTCACCGAAGAGTCAAGCAGTATATTGTTCCCTCCTGCGTATATCTCGCGAAGAGACCATGACGATAAAATCAGAGACATTAGAGCCCACACAGAAGCATACCGACAATCCTTCTTTCCACGTACAATACGAGACTGGAATAGAAGGGAGAACCGATAGAGGTACTCAGGGTACCCTCCGCCACACACCGTCAGGTGGCTTGCGGAGTATGGATGTAGATGTAGATGTAGATTAACGGTCAGTGTCGGGATCAGTGATTACGATTCGAGAAATAGTAGATTTGACGAAGTTCAATTGCACGCAATCGCGTGGGGCGAATTATGACCTTGGAATTGATTATAGATGTATGCAGGTCAATTTCGTAACGCGGTAGTACGCGTCGCGACTGTGAGGCGGTATCAAGATTGGTTTCGCGCCGCCGATGGTTTGCTTTAAAATCGCGAAAATACAATTTACGCGAATTCTTAATTATTGCGAAAGGATAGAATATTTGATGGTTATCCCACTGTTGATAGGACGTAAGTTTGGATAGAAAGATCAATGTCAAAATCCAATATAAATCCTGTTGATCGAAGTAGCCTAGCAACCCAAAAGCTCAAACGTGGTTATCAGCAGAAACAGAGTACTACTTTTCATGCACGCATTTACACTCTACATCGAGGTGTGAATGATCTGTGGGTGCTAAATAAACATTTGAAAGCATTTGAGTGAATAAAAGGAAAGATATAAAGAAGTTTATTAGTATATTTTGTTATTTCATGAACAGTGATATTTTCTTATAGTGATGTAGAGACTTACGTATTATTGATATTGTGACAGACTGGTCGCAAGTGCTCTCGTTACAAGACGAGTTTTGGGCCTGAATAAGAGTAGCTAGTTCTTAGGGTGTAAAAGATTAATTAAAGAATAAAACCATACTTAAATAACGCTGCATCGCTACCCACTATCTTTATACTTCATTAAGCTAGCTATCCTGGAATCAGGTACCGTTGTCGTATAGTTGTGTGTTGTCAACAACAAATAGGTATACACTAACATAAACATTTGTCATGCTCTGATATCGACGAGGGAAAGAAGAGACGACAACGACGACATACACGTATACATACACAAATGGTATACGTGAGGCCTTACAGTACAACACAACAACGTCACGGTATAACACCAAATTTCAGATGGCTAAGATAAAGTAAAAAACCATAGAGAGCTAAATGAACTGACGAAACCCTTAAAATAAGGCAGTAAGGTAACTGTAGTCAGGAAGTTCACTGAACAGCGTGTCAAACGACATAAACATACCGAGAATTACACTTTATGATCGATTAAAATCACATTCAGAGAAGAAACATTTCTTGACGAGATGATCTGTTTTCACCTCCGAATAAGAACAAGAATTAGTCAACCATTTGCCTACACTGGCACAATTATTCTATGACAATACTCTGGTTGACTTACAGCAAAATGCCTATGACCCTGTCAGAAAGCTAGGCCTTAAGCAAAATTTCAGTAAAATTAGCAAAAATTGCTGGCGAATGAATTTATAGTTTTGAAAAGAGAAATCCCAAAATTAAGCTTACAAAAGCCATCAGCAACACCTATCAGCAGAATTCTAAGTTTCAATACAAGTGAAGTAGATTTTTTTTCCCTCTTCGAGCACCCCTCTCGAAAAACGTTCTGCGAACGTACTTTGAAACAGGTTAAGGTAATAAAATGATTAGAACAGAAATTTTATTTTCACTGTATTTCATACTGTCGGCATTACCCTATAAGGACGTCGATATTACCCAGATAATCGGGGTGATATCAACAGGTCGCAGACTTAAGACAATGTTTATATTGTTCCGAAAGTATTCATCTTTCTATTTCTCTGGTACAGCTACAAATCTACCTGGCTCACACAGACTGCCACCAATTTTTCCATGGCAGACACAAAACGAAAAATCTGTTAATGTGCCGGTATTTCCCAAGTATCCCCTGCGTCATCAGCTATGGTTCAATGTAATCTTCAGACATTCTCATTTGTTATTATTTTTCTTTTTTTACACAGAATACGCTAATGAAGGTCACTTAAACAAACACGCCTATGGGAAGAAAGCACCGCGAAGACATAGATTTCCGGCTGCTGCAAGATTCCAGATCTTGGTTAATAACACAATGTTAACATTCCACTTGCTTACAGTTTAATATCTTTGTTATACTACGAAAACCATGGCAGGTTTGATTTTCCTCACACAGAACGCCGGTTGTATTCAACAATGTGCGAATCTCGTAGAACAATGTTTTTAAGTATATGAGGAAACAACGAAAAAAAAAGAAATCAAGATGGCAGTTGGTTCAAAGCACATCCTTCCACATTTCAAATCCATTACTCAGCCACAAAGCAGCGCCATTCTGTACGAGTTGAACAGAAAGTATTCACAGTTAAGTAGCTGAGCTAATATTGAGAATTACCACTGACTGGTCAGCCTATACACTACATCTGAGCGGCCTAATTTCACACTTAACTACATGTGTGATAAAAGTGTCTGGTACAACGAGTCAATCTACTCCATCATCATTCTGAGTGCTGAATTCAACCAAATGAACTAGATAAGAAACTGCTATACAACGACCCTATACAGGGTATGACATAAACAGCTGGACGAATTAAAACCTGTACCAGATACACTTGGTGAAGGTAGCACGCGGTTTCATGTAGTTTCCTGTACCTTCGTAGCTTTTGGCAGTCATCAAAAGCTGGTTAAATGCACAGCGTGTTTCAGTAGTAATATTAACTATACCGCTACACAGGCGTAACATTCTTTTCAAGTCAGTTCGACATTGGAAGAAGTCGATGACAACAAATGTTGGATTGAAGAACTTTCAAACGACCGCATGAGTTGCCGGCAAGTAGTTCCCATATTCCTCACGATTTTTGCGAACAGCTCATAACGTGTAGATAATGTGTGAGATTCCACATAGCTCCTGGCATTCAGTTCGATCACATCCTCTGATGCACCAGTTACGGCCTCCCAATGTTAATCAAAGGGCAACGCTTAGTGGCAGCCTACTGGATACAAGTTTAAGGAGAAACTAAACACGGCAGTCAGCACTTGAATAAATCATAAAAATGAAACGTTAGACAGGTGCACCCACAGTTATAGAGCCATTGGTAGCCACCAGGCCACAACTTTTGTCTTAAAGTTAGTCTGCTGCGTTGTGAGATAACCTAAGACTTTTTCTAAAGTGATAAAGCAAAAACGTAATTGAAACATCTATTTTAAAAATGGCTACGCAACTGATCTATAGAGATGATCTTCACGTTTCCGACATTATAGTAATATAACGTACACCCAAGTGTAACTCAGTGACTTAAATCAGTCACTGAAGTTACTCGAATCTGTTACTTAAAAGATTTGTTTAAGTCTCTTAAGTATGTCACTTATTCAAGTCCTTTAAGCAAGTTAGTTGAGTCACTTGACAAAGCGACTTAAATAAGTCACTTATGTCAGTCACTTACGTCACGTAAATAAGTCCCTTCGGTAAGTCGCCTAGGTAAGTCATTTAAGTGGTTCACTTAAGCAAGTCACTTAAGAAAGTCACTTCAGTAAGATACGTAAGTTTGTGACTTCCCTTTGTGATATTCTCTGAAATAGCATATCTATCCGGAATACCTTCACATTTTACAAGCTGGCTCTATGAACTTGATATCTATGAATTTGACGAGACTTATTTTCGACAAAGTAAGGTTGTGCATGCACTGTTGATACAATGAGCAGTGTGAGCTTTGGTAAATGTGTGTTCTGTACTTGTGCCTGTCTCGTTGCAGAGTTCATGGAGGTAATGACGGGTGGCGATGACTAGAGAAGGCGGCCTCCTCGATCACTGGAGCTTCGCTGCTGCCTTTTCCCCAGAAGGCAACATCAACCACCGCAAGTCCTCTGTTGGCCTGTCCGTGTACATCAATAAAAAAATCGTTAATAAATGTTTACAGGAACACGTATTTATCGAATTCTTATTTATTGAAAATGAAAACACTATTCCGAATTTAACTAAACATATTTCAGTAACTAGCTACTACAGAACCCACATCTCAAATTACAAATGTTGATGTGACTAGTTACGTCTACATAAATAAATGAGCTTCTTGTGATATTTCCCTTCTTTGCGCTGGTGCAGGTGGTTTGTCGTTGGTGTTCTCCGACTTTACGCTTTAACTATGAAAAGCAGCACAGTCAAATGGAATAACAGCTAAAAACGGCTATAACTATTTAACGCATGTCAGTACAGCAATAATAATTACAGAGAATTTAAAAGAAAGTTAAAAAAGTAGCTTTACCAAGTTATAAGGGCTCTGATGACTCCCCTTGGTCATACACGCAACATTAACTGATAATCTATTTGACATCATGCGTTCTGAAGCATACATGTAGTTACCGAGCGGAACGATTAAGAAATGCGCAAACTGAGTCCTGCAACGGTTTCTGGCAAAGGAGGCCTACACGCAAGGTCTCACACGACTCCATAAAACGCCGTCACTGTCAGGTACGTAGGTATAGATGACGAAGACCAAAACACTGCATCGTCATGACCAATACGAGCCATCCTATGATTTGGAAGACGTTAATTAAAAAAAAAGAAAGTGCGAACCTCCATACCATAACGTGGGATTGGTCAAAGTTACTGAAAAACTTCTCGACTTGTGATGACAGAACAACAGTTGCTAAATTTTTAACACGCAGAATGCCTTCCGTACGGAGCCCGCCATTTTCACTTAAGGCACGGAACTTCAACTTGCGCGTGCCTTTTAATGGTGCTGCTCAGTGTATACACGGCTGGCGGCCGGCCATCACAGTGTCAGTGCTGCTTCTTCCTCTGTTTGCTGGACGAACAAAAATACATTCGCAGGCTGAAAAGTCCTGCCAGATTAAAACTGTTTGCGGGGCGGGAATTCAACTTGCACGAGTACCACTACAGCGAATTACGAGTGCAAGACAGCTTCTGTAAAATTCGGAAAGCAGGAGGGAGGCAGCGGCAGAATTGAAATTGTGAAGACTATTCTTGAGTCGTGCCTGGATAGCGTCAAATATGAAAAAAAGGAATTTTTATATATGTCACTTTTATATACTAAACAGTCAAAGAAACTGGCACACCTGCCTAATACCGTGTAGAGCCCCTGCGTGCACGCAGAAGTGCCGCAACACGACGTGCCATGGACTCCACTAATGTCTGAAGTAGTGATGGACAAAACTGTCACAGTGAATCCTGCAGAGCTATGCATAAATTCGTAAGAGTATGAGGGGGTCGAGATCTCTTCTGAACATCACGTTGCAAGGCATCCCCGATATGCACAATAATGTTGATGTCTGCGGAGCCTGATGGGCAGCAGAAGTGTTTAAACTCAGAAGAGTGTTCCTGGAGCCACTCTATAGTAATTCTTGACGTGTAGGGTGTCGCATTGTCCTATTGGAATTGTCCAAGTCCATCAAAATGCACAATGGATATGAATGGATGCAGGTGATCAGAAAGGATACTTACGTAAGTGTCACCTGTCAGAGTTGTATCTATAAGTGTGAGGGGTCCCATATCACTCCAATTTCACACGCCCCACACCATTACAGTGTCTCCACAAGCTGACATGCACCGTCCTTGGTGGTGGTGTGTTGGGGCTTATGGGCGCTCAACATCGAGGTCATCAGCGCCCTGACACACATTAAAAGGAACGAATGTGGACAGACCTAAGAAAACTAAAGCACACACTCAAAGAAAGCAGGAAAAGAAGGAAAATGCTACGTAAGAAAGTAAAACCTAAGCAAAGGGGAAACATAGCAACAGGAATGTCACAGGAAATTGTTATTGGCTGGCCACTTACATAAAATATGGGCGGGCTTGTCACACAGTGAGCAAATTAAAATCCTCTCCCTAAAATCTTCGTAAAAATATTTGACATGGCACAGAACTTTAACCACATTCGTCCGAGTGTTGCCTGAAAGAGATGGCAGGTCCGCTGGCAAGTCAGCCGCGGCCCGCTGGTCAGAAAATAAAACGCAATCCAATAAAACGTGGCGCGCAGTGACCTGGACGCCGCAAGCACCACACATTGGAGGGTCCTCTCGCCGGAGCAGGAAGCCATGCGTCATAGAGCTGTGGCCTATACGAAGCCGAGTGAGGAGAACCTCGTCCCGTCGATGGGGCTGAAAGGAAGTACACCACACACGCGTTGGGGGCTTGACTACTCGGAGCTTATTGTCGGTCACTTCCACCCACTCATCCTCCCACAGACGCATGACCCGTGAGCTCAACAGCGAGGTGAGTGCGTGCAAGGGGATAGCACACTGAGATACTTGTGGGGCGAGACACGCCTCCTTGGCTGCGAGATCTGCCCTTTCATTCCCAGCAATGCCGACATGCCCCGGAACCCAGCAGAAAGCTACAACCTCCCCCAGTAGCTGTAGTCGGAGGAGGGCATCCTGGATGGTCTGCACAATTTTGTCTGTTTGTCTGCCGGATACAAACGTTGCAATAAGTGAAGGGCACTGAGTGAATCGGAACAGACAAGAAATTTAGGAGAGGAAGAATGTCTCATGTGCTCCAGTGCCCGCAAGATCGCAGACAATTCTGCATCAAAGACAGTAAAAGTCGGAGGCAGTCGGACCTTGAGGACACGATCCGGAAAAACAACTGAGCAACCAACAGAATCCCCTTGTTTCGACCCATCCGTAAAAACAGCTACATAGTCGTGGTGCTCAGATAAACTGGCAGAAAATGCTGCATTAAAAACGGTGGCAGGAGTGCAATCTCTCTTGTAGTGCAATAAATCTAAATCCACTCCGGGCCTCTTCAGTAACCAGGGTGGGAGGCGGTTAAAACCCTGGATTTGGGGTTGTACAGACTCCACACGGAGGGACTCTAGTACACGTTGCACACGGATCCCAAACGGCAACGTAGCCCGGGGACGGCGGGAAAAAAGGTGGTCCAGAGGTGGATGGGCAACAAGATGGTGAGCAGGCAAGCTGGGAGCTGCAAGAAACTTACAAGCCTGGCGCACCAGCAGGAGCTGCCGCCGGATGGTAAGTGGCGGGTCTCCAGCCTCAGCACAGAGGCTGGGAAGTGGCAACAGGCATAAGGAACAGGCCAAGAAATTCTTCTGACAGCTTTGTTATTAATGTACAAAATAGGTTTGATCTGTTGCCTCAGTCGGAAACTGATGAGTCTCTCACAGAAGTAGATCTAGACAGGGCTCAACAAGCTTTCAGCAGCAAATTGAATAAGAAGGTAGGGAAGTGTGCAAAGAGAAAGAAAGTCTTGTTGCTAGGTAGTTCGCATGCTAGGGGTGTGGGCCAACTTCTGCAGGATGAATCAGGGTCAGAATACCAGGCCACAAGTTTTTTCAAACCTAGTGCTCGACTGGGGCAGGTTACAGAGGATTTAGGTTCACTATGTAGAGGCTTTACTAAGGAAGACACCGTGGTTGTTGTGGGAGGGCCGGGCAACAGTATTGACAGAGATCCGGGGTACAGCATAGTGTGTGACCTGGCAAAGATTGCATCGGCATCGAATCATACCAGTGTTGGGTTTGTGTCGGTTCTGGAGCGCCACGACCAGCCTCAATTGAGCTCTTCTGTCAGGAGAGTTAATTTGGAGTTGGAACGGCTACTTGGATCTGATGCGGGGTCACACATTGGTGTGGTTCCTGTTGATTCACTCTGTAGGTGGGACTATACTAGGCATGGCTTACACCTCAACAAGAAGGGGAAGGGTAAACTGGCTGGGCTGATAGCAGGAAATTTAAAGGAGGGAGGAACTACATCTCATGGTGGAAACTCTTTTTTAGTGTAAGATCAGTGTCCAGTGGGAAACTCAGCCAGGCAAGTACTAAAGATGTTAAAAAAGTTCAAGATACTCACAAAAGTAAAATGAAAAATGTTAGTATATTTCATCAAAATATTGGGAGATTGAAGAATAAAATTGATGAGCTTCTGCTTTGTTTAGAAGATATAGAAACTGAGAATGTAATAGATGTATTATGCCTGTCTGAGCATCACATTGTCACTGATATGCAACAGGTTAGCATCAATGGGTACAAATTAGCTGCACATGTAAGTAGAGATAATATGATGAGAGGAGGAGTTGCCATATATGTCAAAAGCTTCCACAGCGCAAAACATTTAGAAAATAAAAAAAAATGTGTAGAGCAACATATGGAAGCATGAGCCACTGAACTAAAACTAAATGATGGCACTTTCAAAATTGTAACAGTGTATAGGTCCCCCTCAGGGAATTTCCAGGCATTTCTAGAAAACTTGGATGCTTTGTTGTGCTATCTGTCAGACAGGGGGAAGCAAATTATCATTTGTGGGGATTTCAATGTTGATTTCCTGAAAGAGTGTGATAGGAAGAATGACCTTGTAGTATTACTCATTTCTTTCAATTTGAGCTCCGTCATTGATTTTCCTACTCGGATAACAAAGAACAGCAGGACATTGATAGATAACTTTTTTATAGACCAAGATAAGTTTAAGGACATAAATGCTTATCCTGTTGAGAATGGTCTTTCAGATCATGGTGCACAGCTAGTTACAGTACATGGCATAGCCCCATGCAGTATATCAAATCAGACTTTCAAAGCTGTGCGTTCAATTAACAATATAAATACTGCAAACTTTAGGGAAAGACTACAGGAGCTAGACTGGGATGAAGTGTATATGGAACCCGATGCAAACTTGAAATAGAACTTATTTCACGATACATTTTAAGGGTATTTGAAAATTATTTTCCCAAGAAAACAGTGAAACATAATTCCAAGAAAACATATAAAAAACCTTGGCTAACTAAAGGAATAAGAATATCTTGCAACCCTAAAAGAGAACTGTATCTAACAGCAAGAGGGAGTACTGACCCCGAAATTGTTCAATATTATAAAAACTATTGTGCGGTACTAAGAAAAGTTATTAAAAACTCCAGAAGCATGTGTATCATGTCTGAGATCAGTAACTCTAATAATAAAATTAAAGCAATTTGGAATATTATTGAAAGGGAAACAGGGCAACCAAGAGTACAGGAAGACTTTGGTGCCATAAAACTGAATGACAAGTGTACTAACAAACAATCTGAAATTGGAAATATTTTCAATAATCATTTTTTAAATGTTGTGGAGAAAGTAGGATCTAGATCTTCACTAGAAGAGGCAAGACTTCTAATAGAAGAGGCCATACCTGTGCAGTTTGAAACAACTGTATTTCCCCGAACCTCTCCCTCTGAAATCAGTAAAATAATAAACTCACTAAAAAGTAAAAGCTCTTACAGAATTGATGGCATTTCCAGCAAGATACTTAAAGCTTGTTCCCCACAGATAAGTAGGATTCTCAGCCACGTATGTAATACCTCTTTGGAGCAGGGTGTTTTCCCCGATAGACTGAAATATGCCATTGTAAAACCACTGCATAAAAAGGGGGATACGTCGGATGTCAACAACTATCGCCCAATCTCTCTTCTGACAGCTCTATCAAAATTTTTTTTGAAAGTAATGTATTCAAGAGTAGCCTCCCATATATGTAAAAATAAAGTACTAACAAAATGTCAGTTTAGTTTTCAGAAAGGCTTTTCAACATAAAATGCTATATACGCTTTCACTGATCAAATATTAAATGCTCTGAATAACCGGACATCACCCATTGGTATTTTTTGTGATCTCTCAAAGGCCTTTGACTGTGTAAATCATGGAATTCTTTTAGATAAGCTAAATCATTATGGTTTGAGGGGGGCAGTGCACAAATGGTTTAATTCATACTTAACTGGAAGAATGCAGAAAGTTGAAATAAGTGGTTCATGTAATGTTAATACAACAGCTGATTCCTCAAACTGGGGGTCTATCAAGCACGGGGTCCCACAGGGTTCGGTCTTAGGTCCTTTACTGTTCTTGATATACATTAATGACTTACCATTCCATATTGATGAGGATGCAAAGTTAGTTCTTTTTGCTGATGATACAAGTATAGTAATAACATCCAAAAACCAAGAACTAAGTGATGTAATTTTAAATGATGTTTTTCACAAAATTATTAAGTGGTTCTCAGCAAACAGACTCTCTTTAAATTTTGATAAAACACAGTATATACAGTTCCGCACAGTAAATGGCACAACTCCAGTAATAAATATAGACTTTGAACAGAAGTCTGTAGCTAAGGTAGAATTTTCAAAATTTTTAGGTGTGTCCATTGATGAGAGGTTAAACTGGAAGCAACACATTGATGGTCTGCTGAAACGTCTGAGTTCGGCTACGTATGCTATTAGGGTTACTGCAAATTTTGGTGATAAGAATCTCAGTAAATTAGCTTACTATGCCTACTTTCATTCACTGCTTTCGTATGGTATCATATTCTGGGGTAATTCATCGTTGAGTAGAAAAGTATTCATTGCTCAAAAACGTGTAATCAGAATAATTGCTGGAGCCCATCCACGGTCATCTTGCAGACATCTATTTAAGGATCTAGGGATCCTCACAGTAACCTCACAGTATATATATTCACTTATGAAATTTGTTGTTAATAATCCAGCCCAGTTCAAAAGTAATAGTAGTGTGCACAGCTATAACACCAGGAGAAAGGATGATCTTCACTATGCAGGGTTAAATCTGACTTTGGCACAGAAGGGGGTAAATTATGCTGCCACAAACGTCTTTGGTCACCTACCAAACAGCATCAAAAGCCTGACAGATAGTCAACCAACATTTAAAAATAAATTAAAAGAATTTCTAGATGACAACTACTTCTACTCATTGGCTGAATTTTTAGATATAAATTAAGGGAGGGAAAAAACTAACTTAAAATTTGGTGTCATGCAATATTTTGTGTAATGTAATATCTTGTACAGACATCTTTCATTAACCTGACACGTTCCACATCATTACGAAGTGTCGTATTCATGATCTATGGAACAAGTATTAATCTAATCTAATCTAATCTATGGGACTGGTTCGATAAGCACCCGTGGCCAGTCGAGTCCCAGCATGGTGAATAGCGTCAAGGATCTGCAAATAAGAAGGCCTCGCTGACCCATACGCTGTGCACCCATAGTCCAGCCGTGAACGCTCGAAAGCTCGGTAAAACTGAAGGAGACGCGCCCTGTCCGCTCCCCAAGACCTGTGGCTGAGGCGCTTGAGAATGTTCAGTGGCTTCAGGGTTCTGGCTTTCAAGTCATGTAGGTGTGGCAGCCATGACAACCTGGAGTCAAAAATTGGGCCCAGAAACCGCACTGTGTCTCTAAAATGTAGGGCAGTATCCCACATATGCAAGGCAGGCAAAGTAAAAAGACGACGAGAATGATTGAAATGAACACAAACACACTTATTGGCAGAAAACCGAAAACCCGTCTTTGCAGCCCACTCCTGTAACCGCCACACTGTTAGCTGCAACTGACGGCTCTCGGTTGCAACACTGGAGGAGGAACAGAAAACAGCAAAGTCGTCCACAAATAAGGAGCACTGTACTGGACTCCTCACTGTAGACGTTATACTGTTGATGGCTATGGCAAAGAGGGTAACGCTTAAAAACGCTGCCCTGGGGGTCACCGTTCTCTTGCTCAAAGCGATCAGACAGTGTGTTACCAACGCGGGTCCGAAAAAACCGCTGAGACAGGAAAGACCGAATGAAAATCGGGAGGCGGCCACGAAAGCCCCATTGATGCAGTTGTGCAAGAATACAGTGTCTCCAAGTAGTATCATATGCCTTACTGATATCAAAGAAGATACCGATACAGTGATGCTGACGGAGGAAAGCCTGCTGAATAGCCGCCTCTAGGAGGGTCGGGTTGTCGACCGTGGACCGAAATTTTCGGAATCCACACTGAAAGCGGCTAAGGAGCTGTCTGGTCTCTAACAGCCAGACCAGACGCCGGTTAACCATCCGTTCCAGGGTCTTTTCGACACAGTTTGTCAAGGTGATACTACGGTAACTGCCGGGACATGTGCGGTCCTTTCCTGGTTTGAGGAGAGGGATGAGGAGGTGGGGAACACTCCTGTCTGTCATATGAGATGAAAACATTCGAGGAGGATTTCCTTTGACGCAGCTGGCAGATGTCGAAGCATGGAGTACCGGATGCGGTCGTAACCAGGTGCAGTGTCAGAAGTCTCAGTAAGTGCCGATTCAAGTTCCCACATGGAAAAAGGGGAATTGTAGGCCTCAGAACTGTTCGACCGAAAGTCCAAGGTCGCTCTTTCGACAGTCGCACGGTAGCGACGAAACGCTGGATCCTGATTTGCAGTGGCAGTACTTTGTGCAAAATGCTCTGCCAGCGTCTGAGCAATGGCTCTGGCTGTCGTTTGGAGGCATCCCTGGTTCAGGACAGCAGCTATTGGTAAACGGCTATGTTTGCCGGAAATCCTCCGGATGGCTTCCCATACTTTTGTGGAACACGTGGAACGTTGATGGAGTCCAGGAACTCCTGCCATGACCTTTTCTTGCTCTCTTTAATGACACGGCGTGCCCTGGCTCTCGCGATTCGAAAGGCGGTAAGATTGACCGCTGTTGGGCGGCATTGAAATCGGCGAAGAGCCGTACGCCTGTCCCGGATGGCTGAACGGCACTCTTCTGTCCACCAAGGCACAAGGCGCCGCTTAAGAGTGCCAGTAGACTGTGGTATGGACAGGTCAGCAGCATGATGGATCACATGCGTGATGTGATCCACCCATTCCTGTACGATGTTGTGGCGGTCAAAGACAGCCAACCGAGTGAACAGTGGCCAGTTAGCCCTGCCAATCATCCACGATGGTGGCCGCTGCTCCAGCAATACACCATCCAGGAGATGAATGCGGATAGGGAAGCGATCGATGGAATGAAGGTCGTCAATGACCTTCCAGTGAACAGAGTCGGTGAGGGTTGGAGAGCAGAAAGATAGGTCAATGGCTGAGAATGACCCTGTAGCAGGAGAGAAATGAGTCGGAGTACCTGTGTTGAGGATGCACAACATTTGAGATGTTAGGAAGCTCTCCAAAATTCGACCTCGAGCGCAAAGAGAAGTGGAGCCCCACAGGACATGATGGGCATTGAAATCTCACAGGGGGAGTTGGTCGATAAGATCTGTGAGAGCGTCTAAGGTCATTGCATCCAGAGGGGGTAAATAAAGGGAGCAAACGGTAAGCCTCCGAGGTGAATGAATTTCAACTGCAACTGCTTGCAGGTCAGTATCCAGGGGTAGAGCAGATGAGTGGTGGTCATTATGGACAAACACAGCGACTCCGCCTTTGGCCCTTTCTCCAGTCAGGTCATCTTTGCGATATGACGTATAGCCCCTTAGTACAGGAGCATCAAGGTTGTCCCCATACACGTATTGAAACCAGCTCGTCCGACCACGCATCATCTTTCCAGTCATCAACAGTCCAATGTTGGTGTTGATGGGCCCAGGCGAGGCGTAAAGCTTTGTGTCGTGCAGTTATCAAGGGTACACGAGTGGGCCTTCGGTTTTGAAAGCCCATATCGATGATGTTCCGTTGAATGGTTCGCATGCACTTGTTGATGTCCCAGCATTCACAAATCTGCAGCAGTTTCTGGAAGCGTTACACTTCTGTAACGTTGAACGATTCTCTTCAGTCGTCGTTGGTTCCGATCTTGCAGGGTCTTTTTCCGACAGCAACGATGTCGGAGATTTGATGTTTTACCGAATTCCTTATATTCACGGTACACTCGTCAAATCGTCGTAAGGGAAAAATCTCCACTTCATCGCTATCTGGGAGATACTGCGCCTCATCGGTCGTGCGCCGACCATAACGCCACGTTGAAACTCACTTAAGTCTTGATAACCTGACATTGTAGCGGCAGTAACCGATCTAACGACAGCCCCAGGCAGTTATTGACTTACATAGACGATGCCGACCGCAGCGCCGTTTTGTGCGTGTTTACATATCTCTGTATTTGAATACGCTTGCCTATACAAATTTCTTTGGCGCTTCAATGTAATACCAAAGTGAAAATCAGATTAAGATTTGCGCAGATGAGTTGCACAGTGTCTTTAGTATACCCATCGATCGCGTCATGTCACACTTTTCAGTTCGCGTCTAACATTGAGCACCTAAAGAAGTCTAGAACAACAGACTCTCCCGCCAAGTGTGAAGTGCGTGTTGTCGTTAGTGTTCTTTAAGCTGAGGGAAAACACCTGACTGCAGGCGGCTTACATAACGTAACTGTCGTGTTTGACAGCAAACAGCGGCAACGGTACAGGAATTCTGAAGCAGGAGATACAGACGCTGATTACGCAGGTGGACAGGAAAGGAAGCGACTGTCAACTGAGGATCTTGTTTAGTGAGTAGATGAGGTTTTGCTAGAACATTGTCTGCGAGTGGCAATTCAGTACAACGTAAGAGGAATCCAGTCATCTTTATTCACGAAAATGCTCAGCCACAATCTGCGGGTGTTACACAGACGCTCCTGTACCGTTTACAATGGGAAATATTTGATCACCCACCACATAGCTCTGACTCGGCTCCTTCAGATTTTCAGCTCTTTGCTCAAATGAACCGCTGGCTATGAGGATAGCATTTTGGCAGAGACAACGAGTTGCAGGTAAGCGTAGAGAATCGTAGGTAAGTACTAGTGGCTCATTCCATGTCGAGAGTATTAGAAAATTCGTATAACGCTACGTTAGATGTCAATGTCAGAGCGGCGACTATGTACACAAGTTGCTGAAAGGTGTAGCCAAATGTTAGAAATAAAACATTTTTTATTCTCACTATCGTTTCCATTTCGCGATAGATCGGATCTCGAAAAAAAAAAAAGTAGCTCTCATATTATTAAGAAGCTAGCCGCTACGGATATACCAGCGGGCACGTCTGACGCAGCTGCATCTGACTTTTAGTCACAGATACAGTACACTTATTCTACAATACTGTGCGTCTCTTACATTAACAATACTGGTGTGTGCACACAAACAATATCGATGCCTGAAGTTAAAATCTTCTCGATTATTAGGCCGCGTCATGTTTCTTCTAAAATGTTCGGCTAAAACACTGTCAGAGACGAGTGTCGCGCCCACTTATAAAGGGGGAGTTTTCTGGCGTTCGTGCTAGAGAAGTGATAGTATTGGTCAAAATTCATATGGCTGCCATTGGTGGGCCATAGTCTCAGGCTAAGAATCCCACTCTGCTGCAGAAGAAGGGGCGTTGGTAGCTCATCTCCTGTGGATACCATTGGTGGTCCATCGTCATTGGATAGAAAGGCACTGTTCCACACTTATGCTGGAGAAGGGGTATTGGTTGCAATGCCTGCTACCGCTATTGGTTGGTCGTCATCAGTGGCTAGATTCCAAACAGACAGAGCA
Organism: Schistocerca gregaria; assembly: GCF_023897955.1. Taxonomy (NCBI): domain Eukaryota; kingdom Metazoa; phylum Arthropoda; class Insecta; order Orthoptera; family Acrididae; genus Schistocerca; species Schistocerca gregaria. The sequence goes on from NC_064922.1 coordinate 949,590,023, forward strand.
AGAGAGGGGGAATGTTTACCCGAAATATTATTGTCCGCCGAGGTGACTTGCAGCGCGTTGTTCATGCCGCTCACACACGGCGGCCGCGTGTTTACTTCCTTGATGGCGGGGAGCCACGATGCCGGAAGCCTATAGCCGTCCTCTATTGAAATTAGAGGGATCGAACGTCGAACATTTTAGAAGAAACATGACGCGATCTAATAACCCAGAAGATTTTAACTTCAATGCCAACGGCGACGAAAGCCTGCAGACTTACATATTACCTATGCGTAGCTACTTTCCGTCATATTTCAGAAACAATATTCCTACAAAGACTCATGGGTAATTCATTACAAAATTACTGAAAACATCTACAATGCAACGTAAGACAGCCTTAAGATCTATTATGATTAACTATACTACTGTGTCAATAAAGTTGTCCATTGAATTAACTGAGAGCTGAAAATAAATAAAATATTTTCTTACGCAGCCTAAATTGTCCCGTTAACAATGTATCAGCTCCACAGTGAAGCATCAACCTGTTACGTTACGTCTGTACAAGAGGATACAGAAGACAAGGTAAGAAGTGATCTCGCCGGACGTCAGCTCCACAGATACCGTCCACGAGAACCACTGTAGCTGCAGTAGGGACCTCTGCTTGCTGAGCGACGATCTACAGTGGATGAAGCAGTGCACTTTCCACGATACAGACAGTTTGTTGCATGACTCAATAAGGAGTTTGTGCATCCTGAGAGAGATACCAGCAAACTAGGCATTACTCTGAAATGCTTTATTTTTTTATTTTTTTGACGGGAGGACATTTTTTCGTGTGTAGTTTTTAGAGTAGGTAAAAGATTATTTTATTCAGGCACAACGAAGGTGGATAAAAAATAATTTTACTGGCATCAAAACCGAGGTTGATCAATCAAAAGTAAGGTCAAATCAAGAGTGAATCTTGCAGAACGTCAGGGAGGGCAACTATCTTCAATGTCGCGCAACGCTTTACTTGTGAAGTTAAGCAACGATGACAGCTGAAATCGCTAAACGCCTGGTGAAATTCAGTCCAGCCGAAACTGTACACAACTTGTTTCCGTCCCACGTCAATAATGTGAAAATAACATGACATCTGAATGCCCATATCATTACTCAGTAACGACGTGCATTACGGCTCTCTAATAGACCACGCAACCCGTGTAAGAGTTTTTAAAAACCAGGAAAAGCGACCACAGGCTTTCATTTATAGGATTAGCGTGCTAGTGTTTTATTTGTTTAGAGTGTAGCCATGTATGGAAGTGAAACATGGACGATAACTAGTTTGGACAAGAAGAGAAAAGAAGCTTTCGAAATGTGGTGCTGCAGAAGAATGCTGAAGATAAGGTGGATAGATCACGTAACTAATGAGGAGGTATTGAATAGGATTGGTGAGAAGAAAAGTTTGTGGCACCACTTGACTAGAAGAAGGGATCGGTTGGTAGGACATGTTTTGAGGTATCAAGGGATCACAAATTTAGCGTTCGAGGGCAGCGTGGAGGGTAAAAATCGTAGAGGGAGACGAAGAGATGAATACACTAACCAGATTCAGAAGGATGTAGGTTGCAGTAGGTACTGGGAGATGAAGAAGCTTTGCCCAGGATAGAGTAGCATGGAGAGCTGCATCAAACCAGTCTCAGGACTGAAGACAACAACAACAACAGTGTTTTTAAATTATGTTTTGATTAAAAGACGTTAATTTTGGCTTAAACACCTCAGCTTTTCATAGTAAGGTAATAAGTAACTTTGCAAAGCATAAATCCCACCAATCTAGCTGTGGTCCAGAAGTATTGTTTAAGCAGAAATACACTCCTGGAAATGGAAAAAAGAACACATTGACACCGGAGTATCAGACCCACCATACTTGCTCCGGACACTGCGAGAGGGCTGTACAAGCAATGATCACACGCAAGGCACAGCGGACACATCAGGAACCGCGGTGTTGGCCGTCGAATGGCGTTAGCTGCGTAGCATTTGTGCACCGCCGCCGTCAGTGTCAGCCAGTTTGCCGTGGCATACGGAGCTCCATCGCACTCTTTAACACTGGTAGCATGCCGCGACAGCGTGGACGTGACCCGTATGTGCAGTTGACGGACTTTGAGCGAGGGAGTATAGTGGGCATGCGGGAGGCTGGGTGGACGAACCGCCGAATTGCTCAACACGTGGGGCGTGAGGTCGCCACAGTACATCGATGTTGTCGCCAGTGGTCGGCGGAAGGTGCACGTGCTCGTCGACCTGGGACCGGACCGCAGCAACGGACGGATGCACGCCAAGACCGTAGGATCCTACACAGTGCCGTAGGGGACCGCACAGCCACTTCCCAGCAAATTAGGGACACTGTTGGTCCTGGAGTATCGGCGAGGACCATTCGCAACCGTCTCCATGAAGCTGGGCTATGGTCCCGCACACCGTTAGGCCGTCTTCCGCTCACGCCCCAACATCGTGCAGCCCGCCTCCAGTGGTGTCGCGACAGGCGTGAATGGAGGGACGAATGGAGACGTGTCGTCTTCAGCGATGAGAGTCGCTTCTGCCTTGGTGCCAATGATGGTCGTATGCCTGTTTGGCGCCGTGCAGGTGAGCGCCACAATCAGGACTGCATACGACCGAGGCACACAGGGCCAACACCCGGCATCATGGTGTGGGGAGCGATCTCCTACACTGGCCGTACACCTCTGGTGATCGTCGAGGGGACACTGAATAGTGCACGGTACATCCAAACCGTCATCGAACCCATCGTTCTACCATTCCTAGACCGGCAAGGGAACTTGCTGTTCCAACAGGACAATGCACGTCCGCATGTATCCCATGCCACCCAACGTGCTCTAGAAGGTGTAAGTCAACTACCCTGGCCAGCAAGATCTCCGGATCTGTCCCCCATTGAGCATGTTTGGGACTGGATGAAGCGTCGTCTCACGCGGTCTGCACGTCCAGCACGAACGCTGGTCCAACTGAGGCGCCAGGTGGAAATGGCATGGCAAGCCGTTCCACAGGACTACATCCAGCATCTATACGATCTTCTCCATGGGAGAATAGCAGCCTGCATTGCTGCGAAAGGTGGATATACACTGTACTAGTGCCGACATTGTGCATGCTCTGTTGCCTGTGTCTATGTGCCTGTGGTTCTGTCAGTGTGATCATGTGATGTATCTGACCCCAGGAATGTGTCAATAAAGTTTCCCCTTCCTGGGACAATGAATTCACGGTGTTCTTATTTCAATTTCCAGGAGTGTATAAACAGTTATTATCTGCTTTAGTTATATTCCTACACACGGTAAACAGAATTCTGTAATCATATCTCTTATAAATACCACATTTAAATGCATCACTCTAATTTGCTACTCTGCTTGCTATTTGCCACTGTTAAAAATGGTTCAAATGGCTCTGAGCACTATGGGACTTAACATCTGTGGTCATCAGTCCCCTAGAACTTACTACTACTTAAACCTAATTAACCTAAGGACATCACACACATCCATGCCCGAGGCAGGATTCGAACCTGCGACCGTAGCAGTCGCGCGGTTCCCGACTGCGCGCCTAGAACCGCTAGACCACCGCGGCCGGCTTGCCACTGTTATTGCATTGATTATCAGTAATAGCCGTGATTAACGTAAATTAGCTGCTGAAATTGTAGCGTAATATATCACACCACCACTCAAATACACACAACAAAAATTTTTTTCCATCGCCCCGGTTCCCAGATATTGTGGATATTGTATCACAGACACAGTCCCTTTGACTATTCAGAGATGTCACTACACCCACACAAAGATGTAAACAACCATGCATTAGCAACTCCTATTAGACGGAGGGCGTCCGACAACCGATCAATTCCAGACATTCCACCAGGAAGGACGCAAACAGCTCGTCTGTGGTTCAACCATGCCTAGACGGCCAAATCCGCGATTAGATCGCGTGTGCATCGTTACTTTGTGCTAGGAACAGCTCTCAACAAGGGAAGTGTCAAGGCGTCTCGGAGTGAACCAAGCGATGTGTTCGGACAGGATGGAGATACAGAGAGAAAGGAACTGTCGATGACATGCCTCGCTCAGGCCACCCACGAGCTAATACTGCAGTGGATGACCACTACCTATGGATTATGGCTCGGAGGAACCCTGAGAGCGCTTGAATAGTGCTTTTCGTGAAGCCACAGGAAATCGTGTTACGACTCAAACTGTGCGCAATAGGCTGCATGATACACCACTTCACTCCCGACGTCCATGGCGAGGTCCATCTTTGCAACCACGACACCATTCAGCGCGGGACAGATGGGCCCAACAACATGCCAAATGGAACGCTCTGGATTGGCACCACCTTCTCTTCTCCAATGACTGTCGCATATGCCTTCAACCAGACAATCATCGGAGACGTGTTTGGAGCCTTAGACACACTGTCCAGCGAGTGCTGCAAGTTGGAGGTTCCCTGCTGTTTTGGAGTGGCATTATGTGGGACTAACGTACACCGCTCGTTACCATGGAAGGCGGCGTAACGGCTATACGATACGTGATTGCCATCCTCCGACCGATAGTGCAACGATATCGGCAGCATACTGGCGAGGCATACGTCTTCATGGACGACAATTCGCGGCCCCATCGTGCACATCTTTTGAATGACTTCCTTCAGGATAACGACATCGCTCGACTAGAGTGGCCAGCATGTTCTCGAGACATGAACTCTATCGAACATGCCTGGGACAGATTGAAAAGAGGTGTTTATGGACGACGTGACACACCAACCAGTCTGAGGAATCTACGCCGAATCACCGTTGAGGAGTGGGACAATCTGGACCAACAGTACCTTGATGAACTTGTGGGTAGTGTGCCACGACGAATACAGGCATGCATCAATGCAAGAGGACGTGCTACTGGGTATTAGAAGTAACGGTGCGTACAGCAATTTGGATCAGCACCTCTGAAGGTCTCGCTGTATAGTGCTACGTCATGCAATGTGTGATTTTCATGAGCAATAAAAAGGGCGGAAATGATGTCTATGTTGATCTCTATACCAATTTTCCGTACAGGTTCGGGAACTGTCGGAACGTGTGTGGTTTTAGTAATGTTCCTTTTAACAACAGGACGTTACAATGTATATAGAGAGTCGTTGTTTGCTAGTTGTTAAGCGTGTACTGGATAGTGCTAACAAGTTGTTGCTATTCTTGCACGTGTTACTGAAGTTCTCGTTCAGATGAGCCACACGCACTACTTTCTGATACAAGTTTACACTTTTTACTTCACAAAAAAGACCGTGCGTCCCCATGAAAGATCCTAAAATGGAGGCGTCGGAAACAATAGTGATTAATAAAAGAAAACTGTTAACAAATGAACACTAGAAAAGTTGAAATTACTGAGATAACATTGATTACCCTGTTAGGTCTATCTACCTATAACTTATGACGAAGAGTGACAAACAATTAAAAAATTTACAGTCCTTCAGGTATCCCAGTTTAGGTACACTACACTTTCATACAGCGCAGAGAATGTTTAACTCTTTCCTTATTTGCATTAGTACAAAATGTCTCCTTATTTGTAGAAGTAAATTTTAGGAGGTAAATTCAGAGTAGCTGTCTGCATATGATATAGCAATTTATTGGTACTTACGGTTATTGTCAGGCTTGATGTTTTGTGACCTAATGACAGAGAGATGTACTTTTTCGCTACCCCGCAAAGTACTCTTAAAACAGAGTGCAAAGAAAAGTATATACAGGGTGTATAATAATTAATGACGTAAATGTATTCAGTGGAAAGTACACAATAGTAGATACAAAAAAGTCTCAGGTAGATAACTACGATTCTGTGATTGCCAGCTGCAACTGACTTAATTCTGTGTACACGTCATCCCAGTTAGGAAAGGATAACAATTCTGTACATCTTTAAGAAAAATTGTAGAAGTGTAAGTGATTTGAACGAACAAAATAGTTACAGTAGTGTACCAATAGTTGAAGGAGGTGTCCAAAGCGCCGTCCATGTACTCAGATGCAGGCTTGTACCCGTCAGCGCAATGGGTTTCGAATCATTTGAGACACGCCTTGATTGTCTATAAATTCTTGACAAGGACTGAGATGTCTCCGCTCCAATTCTTCTACTGTGTTAACCGGAGGGTGGACACCACCTTTAAGGTGGTCTCAAATGCAGAAGGCCCTAGGGTTCAGATCAGAATATCTTGAAAGCCACAATACGCGTCCTTCTTGCCCATTCCATCTTCGGCCATATCGGCACGTTAGACCTCATGTTACCATAGCAGCAAACTGTGCCGTGCTCTATCACGCGTACACCACAATCTCTGGCATTGCTCTAAGGTCACATTCTCAAGCAATCCTGCAAGATGATGCCGCAGAAATCGAAGCTAATTCCGTCCGTTGAGTCTGTTGGGTAACACGTACTGCACGCTAAGACGATCATCAAGCAACCCTAACCACACATTCAATGACAAACGCCGCGGATGTAGAGAACATAAACATATGGGTAACTCCAAACACGAGAACTGTAATAATCACGGATGAACCGTGCTTCCTCTGTAAATGAAATGTTGTTTTGAAACACAGGGTTTCTTTCAGCTTGTTGTTGCGTCTACTGATAGAACGATAGTGTAGGACAAAAATCCATCTCACGGCACTGAAATCGTGGGAGGTGGTACAGGTGCATTGCTTTGCGACGTATTGCTCTCCAAGCACTGCTGTTGGTCATTCCAGGAACTTGTGTGGCAAATCTCCATGTCGAGATTTCTGGAGAGTGTTCGACTATTTCCAGAACCACATCTTCGAACACGTGCGTATTTCGTACAGACCTAGCCACTCACAGAGCATGCGCAAAGCGCCTAGTTTCTCGGAGGCGTTAATGCACCCTTGTAAATGTTCGTCTCTTGTGGTGCCTTCAGGGATGACGCGCTTCTTGGTGCAAGCGCGGGACCTCTCGTACATTGTTGTTAGGCCTATCATACATGAAATGCATGTTCGCATATTCCTCTTTACTGCAATATTCCAACTTACCACCATTACTCGTACAGTACAACGAACGCTACGCAAACAGCTCTTAACTGTGTACGGTACTGTCATATCCCTTCTGTTTATAACACCACGTCTCGAAAATGTAAACGAAGACCACCGGCCACGGACCAGAATGAGGTGTTTACACATAATCACACCAATAGTAACTGGTAACAACGAAGTCGCACTTGTCTCGCAAACTGTTCGTTTACAGACCCGTGTTAACCGAGACTTTTTTTCTTCTTGTATCATTTCAATTGTACGCGTTTACGCCATTAATTATGATACACTCTGTACAGATCTTATAAGAGATCGTTTCAACCTGTACTAGACAACTGTGTTCGCTGGGATAATATAATTTTACAGCTAGCCATAGATATAGAAGTGTCCAGGATTGCTGTGTTAGGACTTTTAAAGCAGTTGCATGACGTGAGGATTTCTTGGAACTTAAGATAACTTACCTGCGAATCCGCTTCAAAAAATCGATATTCTGTTTTCCATCTTAAATCGATGTTTAGGGTCTTTTCAAGAAAATGGTCCTTAAAAGAACTCAATCGGACATCCGCAATTTGTTTAGAAATCAACTTAAAAATCTCTCGGTGTGCGCCCACATCCGTTCTTGCCCTGCTTTCACACGTCACTATTATCATTAAACTCCTGTTCGAGAAACATATAGTATATGACTTTTGTTCAAGCTTACAGCCCCGTTAGGAGAATCGCTTTGCGATGCTCGTATTACATATATTTCGCTTTCGAGCGTTGTTTGCCTCATTAACTTTTCTGTTGTTCGAGTTGCTGCTATTTTGTCATTCTCCACAGTTATTATGCCCGTAATTTGTTTTAATGTGGGACAGTTAGAAGGAGCTAAGTTCTAGAGTTCTTAGGAATATACGCTGCGTTTAATATGAGACCATCACTGTTAGCAACTGAGTACACCAGAGTGGTGGAAGCTGGAAACTGGGTCGCTGATACAACTGAAGCACTCCGTCTTCAGCTCACGAGTGGCCTACCGGTACCATCCGACCGCCGTGTCATTCTCAGTGGAGGATGTGGATAGGAGGGGCGTGGGGTCAGCACACCGCTCTCCCGGTCGTTATGATGGTACTCTTGACAGATGCCGCTACTGTTCGGTCGCGTAGCTCCTCACTTGGCATCACGAGGCTGAGGGTACCCCGAAAAATGGCAACAGCGCATGGCGGCGTGGATGGTCACCCATCCAAGTGCCGACCAGGCCCGAGAGCGCTCAACTTCGGTTATCTCAAGGGAACTGGTGCCGCTGCTTGATGCAAGTAAAGGCGCCAGAATAGCGAAGAAAAACAAGAAAAGGAAGAGGGAAGATGAGGAACATGTAAACCAAGAAAACTAGGCGACTGGAATGTTTTATGAACAACAGAGGTGAGTGATATCAAATATTACTTTGAACTGAGCGAGAATAGAATTACCTGGGATGTATACTTTACGCACGAAGAATCTGACCTAGAGATCTGAAATTTCTGAGATGCTTCAGGGTACTATTTGGAGGAATGTAGACTGCAGACACTATCGAAGTATTAATAGGAAATAAAATACGTACCGAGTAATTATAAAAAAGTGACCTCAATTGTGATTACCAGATGTAAATATTTCTAGAATAAAAACTGGTAGCTGCAATGACATGATTGTCTCACTGGCCATACCGGACTCGAGAGTCCATTACCGCAGCAACGTATTTTCGCCATCTGTCCCCGTCTTGGGCTATTTCCTTCCATTCGCCTTCAGTACCTAGGCCCCTCAAATCAGCCTTCACATTGTCCTGCCCTCTACGCCTCGGTCTCCCCACAGGACGTTCTCCCTCTAGGTGCCCTACCAGTACTCTGCGCGCTGCCCTGCCCTCATCCATTCGAGCTACGTGACCCACCCATCGCAGCCTATGTGATTTAGTAATACTCATTATGTCAGGGCTTGAATAGAGTTCGTGAACCTCTTCGTTATGCAGTTTTCGCCACTCTCCGCTAATGTCATCCCTTTTTGCTCCGAAAATTTTCCTCAAAATTGTTTTCAAATATTCGAAACGGCTTTACATTTTGCACAGTGAGAGACCAAGTCTCACACCCGTACAGCATAACTGGTAGAATAATAAAACTCCCTGGCAGATTAAAACTGTGTGACGGACCGAGACTCGAACTCGGGACCTTCGCCTTTCGCGGCAAGTGCTCTACCAGATTTTTTTAAAACTCATTTTGTTCGTTTTCCTTCGTTGTATTTACTCTGGGCGGACGTTGAAAGGCACCCGTTTCAGTTCATTGTTGATCCATTAACTCAGTTTTTTTTTCTTAAAGAGGGCAGCTAGTCCTCTGACCGAACACGCTGAGCTACCGTGCCGACTGCCAAGTGACCTACCCAAGCACAGCTTTACTTTTGCCAGTACCTCGTCTCCTTGCGGAGACACGGCTTAGCCACAGCCTGGGGGATGTTTCCAGAATGAGATTTTCACTCTGCAGCAGAGTGTGCGCTGATATGAAACTTTCTTTCAGGAGTGCTAGTTCTGCAAGATTTGCAGGAGAGCTTCTGTAAAGTTTGGAAGGTAGGAGACGAGGTACTGGCAGAAGTAAAGCTGTGTGGACGGGCCGTGAGTCGTACTTGGGTAGCTCAGTTGGTAGAGCACTTGCCCGCGAAAGGCAAAGGTCCCGAGTTCGAGTCTCGGTCCGGCCATGAAGTTTCATATCAGCACACACTCCGATGCAGAGTGAAAATCTCATTCTGGTAGAACAATAATTTTGTATATTGTAATCTTTATATCCCTAGACAATATCCGTGACGAAAGTAACCTATTCAGTGAGAAGCAGCACGCATTTCCCGCCCGTAATCTCTTCTTCTGCTCGCATTCAATCTCATTTCTCGAAGTCATGTCCACGCCTAAATACGTAAATGTGTTCACTTTTTCAAACTGCATGTCTCCAACTCTTAACACGGCATGATTGTAGTCTACTTTTTTGATAACACTTAGTTAATACGTACTTGAAGTTTCAGGAACACGTAAGAGAGTTAGTCAGTGAATAGATTCCAAGGAAGGAGCAGCATGTCAAAATGTAATTTACTGATGTTCACAAAGAACTGTAGTAAGAACTGTAGTAAAATGTACATGACAACTAATGTTATGAATTGTATATCAAAATGTTCAGGGAGAAACAGTTCCTATAGTTCAATAATTTTCATCCGACTAAGACTTCACACCGTTTAGTCAGAGCCGAGTAAAAATTGTATGTATTTTTCCAGGCGGTCTCGGACAAATGGCATTAATCCAGTCGAACTTATGTTGTACGACCACGACCATCGCATATTCTGTGTGAGCCTTTCGTGACATCGCCGGCCGTGGTGGCCGAGCGGTTCTAGGCGCTACAGTCTGGAACCGCGCTGCTGATACGGTAGCAGGTTCGAATCCTGCCTCGGGCATGGATGTGTGTGATGTCCTTAGGTTAGTTAGGTTTAAGTAGCTTTAAGTTCTAGGGGACTGATGACCTCAGAAGTTAAGTTTAAAAAATTTTCACATGTGTGCGAAATCTTATGGGACTTAACTGCTAAGGTCATCAGTCCCTAAGCTTACACACTACTTAATCTAAATTATCCTAAGGACAAACACACACATCCATGCTCGAGGGAGGACTCGAACCTCCGCCGGGACTAGACGCACAGTCCATGACTGCACCGCCTTAGACCGCTCGGCAGAAGTTAAGTCCAATAGTGGTCAGAGCCATTTGAACGTTCTTTTTCGTGACGTCCCACTCAGCATGTACGGCAAGCACTGCAGGTGGCCCTATCTCCTCTACCAGTAGCAGCACCGGACTGACTGACTTGTAAAAAGTTGTCTACTACACACAACTACAATTCCGGGTACTAGCAGGTGGTCGTAATAACGCTACTGGACAGAGCAGCACTCCTAGTGAACGCAACGGGATATTTCTGCGGCGACAGAAGCCATCGAATTAGCATAGCCACTGGGACGTCTGTCAAGTTATGCTAATAAGCGGCGCCGCAGCTCAGAGGACTCAGCGGCTTCCCGGCCCGCCGGGGCACGCGCCTCGCCTCGCCTCACCTCGCCTGCCCGCGGTATTATAAATAAACCCGCAGCCGCGGGTCGGCCGAGACAGTGGAAACGCGCTGTAAAGGCCCGCCGCCAGCTATATTTTGATACGCGGGGCATTTTCCCGCCACGGAGAATAGCGGGTGCGGCCCCTATAGCCCATTTCACGGCGTCGTTGCGCGGGTAAATATAGCGGAGCGCCGGCCGACCGCGAGTCCGCGGAGAGCAGTCCGTACCCGGCCGGCAGCGCAGCACCTCAGCTCAGCTCAGCACACCTCAGTAGCCATGGTAGGCGGCCTGCGCTCCTCTCTGCCACTGCTGCTGCGCGCCGCCCTACCGCCGCCCACTGAGACCCGTCAACTCGCCGCCTCCCTACCTAGAGCACACGCCGCGCACGTTACGCGACCCGTCTGTCAACTGTCTGCTCACACGAGCGCTCTACGCTGCACCCGTCTGTCAACTGTCTGCTCACACGAGCGCCCTACGCTGCACCCGTCTGTCAACTGTCTCCTCACACGAGCGCCCTACGCTGCACCCGTCTGTCAACTGTCTGCTCACACGAGCGCCCTACGCTGCACCCGTCTGTCAACTGTCTGCTCACACGAGCGCCCTACGCTGCACCCGTCTGTCAACTGTCTGCTCACACGAGCGCCCTACGCTGCACCCGTCTGTCAGCTGTCTGCTCACACGAGCCCACTACGCTGCCTCGGTGCGTCAGCGAGCTCTCTCTCGATAGAAGTCAGGGTACTCCGTCACAACTACTGAACTTCGCTCGTCGGCGTGTCACCCTCTGTGCCCTAACTACACTACCCGTTTCCTCTGGGAATACACAGTGTAAACAATAACTGTTTACCATGTGCACAGTGGTGTAGGGGAAGTCGAGGCAAACAATTTGGTATAGGACGCTTGTAGTTCACCACCTAAGCTATAGATTATGAACATTCTCTCGTTATCTTATGCCACAAGCTTAACCCATTAGCGCCGGAATTAATTTTTTCGTGATTTTAAAAAAATGTGTTATTATGTCTGTAAAAGGCATAAATTACACAACAGAGTTGTTTAGACAAAAGCCATTACCGCCATTAGTGAATTATTTGAAGTAGCCATATGGCAACTCTAGGCGCTTTCACTACCTAAATTTATATGGATTACAACTTCAACTAAAATAAGTTGGTTATTGAAATTTCTTATTACATATACAAGTTTTGTGCAGATTTGTTATTCAGTCTTCATCATACATCTGATACTTTATAACACAGTACAATTCATAATCAAAAGTCAAATCCTGAACTCAACATTATTTTACATGAAATGGAATAAAACAGTCAATACACAACCCACATTACACTTTGAACACATTGTTCTCACAGTACATTTACAGTCCTTGTGTGCACACCTTTTCTTCTTCTTTCCTTCTGTGTGCTGGACGAGGTGGTCAGTGTTATCAAACGTAACTGAATCTGACATGCGGCTGTCGGAACATGCCCTTCATGCAGATGGTCTCCCACATCCTTTTGGTAAAGCTTGGTGCCTTTGCAAGTACACTGTTGCTACTTCTCTCTTGAAATCAAGCTGAGAAATAGTTTGGTTTCTTGCTTTATTATACAAAATCCAACTGTTTTGTATGGCGACATCTAAAATCCACGTAAAGAGACACCAGTACCATTTCTTGCTTCTTATTGCAATGCGATAGTATGCGAGATTCTGATCCATCTGGTCACTACCTCCCATATATGTATTATATTTGTCTACCAGTTTTGGTCTGGGAGTCATTATATTTCGCTTTTTAGTTGCGAGAATCTCTTGACTTGGCCAACTTCTTGTGCACCACATGAAGAAGAGATCATTGCGACAAGTAAGTTGTTCAGCCACTGCACATACAATAATCCATCATTCTTCTCTATTCGGATCTGGGGACTCAACAAACACATCACCTTCAGTATCGTCATTATAAGGAATCTCCAGCGCCTCAGCAAGCGAGAAACCTCTTCTAAAACAAGAAAGAGAAAATTCGTCCTTTTACTGAGTACAAGCGCCTAGCGTTGCCATATGGCAACACCGACGTTCAAACGGCCTAAATGAATGAAATTTATTTCACAGCAAGCAGTAACCTCCAAAGAATATATATTTGAGTATTTAAAGCAAACCATACTAAAAAACCAAATTATATATCGTAAGTTACTGTGTAAAACATACTTACTCGAACTCATACTCCATTTTTCTTCGTCATTCAGCAAACAACGACTTCCAACACTGCTTACGCCGCAGAATTTAAATGTATTGCTAAAAACGTTGCATTGTAGTGATCTTTCAGTCTTGCGGAACGGAATCCAATGCTGCCAACATTCTTTCTTCGTTGATGTCGTGGAATCAACGATTTTAAAAAAGTGTTACAAGCATCGCCATATGGCAATGCACGGTGCTACTGGGTTAATCAGTCAGAATAGGGAAGACGGTTATAGCTGGAACAACTGGTTTCCGCTCATACCGGTTTTTATCGCTTCAAATGTAACCTGTTAAAGCCGGTCAAAGGTATAACTAATTTTTGTTTCTGTTTTTACTGCTGTTACTTGCGGCAATTGACGTAAATTTCTAACAAAAATTGAAAAATTCTGATGAAAGTTAAGGAGAAGCAGATCTGGATCGACATGGGGCAGAAATTGACAATGCCTCCAGCAAACATGGCACAGGTCAAGTAGAGAGAGCCAGAGGTCACAAGTTGATGATTTTCTTGCATCATTGCTTTTGGATGGTGCTTGCCTGAAGCAAGCACGGACATTTTCTTCTTGTGTGATATCACATGTTTGTTGTGCCTCTTCCCATTTTTAATCTTTTTAAGCAAATGGAGCATTTTACTTCATTGTTACCACACTTCGTAAAATACTTTGGAATCAGGGACGGTGCCATTCTGCAATACAACCTATGTGCGAGTACGACAGCGAGAAACTACGGGACAGACTGCACGCACATGCGCGCCGCCTAATAGGTCACCACACAAGGCAACAGGAACTCTACTGTCTGCAGTGCTGACCGATTCTTGTGTCTTTTATGTTTGTTTCATGTTTCTGTCGGAGTTGTTATTAAAATAACACTGATCGCTTTTCCTGTTTTCGATAATAACCCAATACTTCAAAGCAATGGAAATTTTTCGGATAAACATTTCTTGTTAGCAACCACTATACATTTTAGCATTGCTGCAACAGCACATTAATATGCCGGCTTCTTTACCCAGTTATTAGCAGAAAACTAGAAAAACCTGTTATAACTGTGACTAAATAAATACCGGTTAGTCGGAACTGAAATACTGGTATATGTTTAACCGTCAGATTGTTCCCATCTCTAGGTCAGATTAACGTTAGTAATTTAAATTTTCCCGTGATGGCAACGAAAAAAAAGATACGTTTGCGAAAATTATGCAAAAACTAATCACTTTTATAATTCGGTCTGAACTTGACGCTTACAAGCACATTACTCTTGTAGTGAGAAGGCCAGAGAATCAAAATGATTTAACTATTAAGTTCACTCTGTTACAATTTTGGTAAGGAAAAGAAATAAACTTCAAACGGTTATGACTGATTAAACCGAAGCTGTAAGAGGGCGAGCGCAAGTGTCTTATACCAATTTGTTCGTCTCGACTTCTCCAACACCACTGTGGTACGTTATAAACAGTTGCATTTTACAATCTGTAGAAGTTCCACAGCTATAACTTCATCAACATAATTTTCATTGTCATCATCAACAGTTTCCAGTCTGGGTCTAACTTGGCCTCTTCATCTTTTCCTGCCCTCTAGTCACGTTAGCCTCTCCATGTTTTCCCAGTCTTCTTTCTTCATCACACAGTCCCTCACTCCAAGGATCCATCTGTCCGTCAGCCTTTCAACCTTCCTGTGGGGCTCTTGCCTTCTATTCTCGTCTCGTGAGCTTGTCTCCTACCAACTCACATGCTTTTAACATGCTCATACCACCTTAACGTTGTCTTTTGTATTATCTCTTACATCAGCTTCTCTTTCACTATTTCTCTCATCGTCTCATTCCTTACTCCATCCATTCCACCATCTTATACTGCATCTTTGAAATTTCATCTCGCAATCCTGTATACTGCTTACCTTTAGTTTCTTCCATTACCCTCGTTTCTGATGCGTACTTGAGTATTGGAACGTAATATCCTACAAGCTGATTCTTGAAAAGAAGAAAATAGCGATAAGCCACTGCAAATAATCGTACTTATTGACACAAATAGCGCCGTTACTCGATTCGAACCGACAAGTTCATCTTAAATGGTTTAAATGGCTCTGAGCGCTATGGGACTTAACGTCTGTGGTCATCAGTCCCCTAGAACTTAGAACTACTTCAACCTAACCTAACCTAAGGAACCTGCGACCGTAGCAGTCACTCGGTTCCAGACTGAAGCGCCTAGAACCGCAAGTCCACACCGGCCGGCAGCTCATCTTAAAACGGCTGTTCAGGGTTACTTATATTTGTGGTTGCTTACAGTAGTTATTGGCTGTTTTTTTCCTCCTTGTGGAGAAAGGAGGAAAAAACAGACAATAACTGCTGTAAACAACCACAAGGGTGATAGTGTCCTACACAGAAAACCATATGAGAAATTTAACTGCCGGCCGCTGTGATCGAGTGGTTCTAGGCGCTTCAGTCCGGAACCACACTGCTGCTACGGTCGCAGGTTCGAATCCTACGTCGGCCATGGATGTGTGTGATGTCCTTAGGTTACTTAGGTTTACGTAGTTCTAAGTCTAGGGGACTGATGACCTTAGATGTTAAGTCCCATAGTGCTTAGAGCCAACTGAACTATTTAAATTTAACTGTAACTGTATCTAATAACAAGCCCTTTCTCATATCGTTTTTTGGTGTAGGGCACTATCAAACCAAGGACCTTTCACTGAAAAGGGTAAAAAACAGACAATAAGTAACGTAAACGGACACAACTGTAATCTAAACTTGAACAGCCGTCTGGTGAAGAACCTGTGGTTCAAAGCCGCTGATGAGGCTATTTTTGTAAATAAAGAACGTGATTAGCAGTGGTTGGTTGCTGTTTTCTTATTTTAAAAAGTCATACTTTGCACATATTAACGGTCTCAAAATGTCAGTTTTCGGGTCAACTACACCATTCTCTTTTAGTGCAAAACTTGGAGAAGTTTTGGTACGTTGACGTTTTTCGCTGTTACACAACCATTTAGTATCAATGGACAACTAAGCAACAAGTTCTGAACAGAATTGTGCACTCTCTAGTGAAGAGTGCGCTGTGGTGGAATTTCCTCCGACTGCAGTTACTTCGCTGCACCACCGAATTTCACGAACCGTTAGTCTTACCATTTGAGGTCTCAGAACACGTCCGATGGCCTGACGCAAACCTTCATTCTGACAGCACCTCCATTGTACTTTACAAGTTCTCGAGATGGTATCCCAAATGTTTTTGGTGCTTAGAGATGATGGCATACTGAGGCCTTTTTGTCTGTAATTTAGAATGTCTAGATATTTCAGCTAATAAGAATACTGAGTACCCCAGATAAGGACCTGTACTCGAATTTCAAGGAAGCAGACAAGTCTCCACGCTACGCCATGCTGTGCTACGATTCTACAAGCGCTAATATTTCATTAGGGGTTAGGCATGGGTTAGGCAGCAGCTCAGACCAATTGACGATTTTTTGGAGTTTCGAGGTTAGCCTTGTTTTAGGAGCCGTAATGATACTCGCTTCTAGTGGGTTTAGGGAAACTATATAAAACCTGTATCAGACTGGAAGGTAAACCCTGTTGCTAACGAATCCAGTTTTTCAACCGCCGTATCGCTTGACTCCTTTATTACAGTGCCGACCTTTTATTCACACCTAATTTTCACTCTGCAGCCGAGTTGGTGACATGGGCCGGGCAAGTGTCCAGAGGCACAACATTTATAAATGAGTATTTGCCCGGGAATTTGCCCAAAGCAGTTTTAAGTGCCCGAAATCTGAGGATTCATAAAATAAGTACTTTTTACACTTTTTACTACTAGAATTCAAAATTTACCAGTTAAAATAAGGAATGGGACGATACTCCTGGTATTAGAAGTGACTAATTGTTTCCATTTAAACATATGTATGTGATTTATTGCCTTTATTACTAAAAACGAATGGAAAGAAGAGAGAAGCATGTATTGTTTTTTTTTTAAATTTTTTATTAGCATTTCAACTTGTACCACGGAAGGGCGCGTCTTACTGATAGCTCCTTGTCATTTACCATTCCTACTCTTCAACTCTCTCTCTTTCGCGTGCGCACGCACACAAACACACACACACACACACACACACACACACACACACACACACACACACACACACACACACTACACATACATACATACCGCGTTGAACAGCCATGTAGTGATAAGCTGGTATAAATAAAAATTGTCCTTAGGTCATCGCTTTGTGGCCAGTCCGGGCGGAGTTTCGAGTCCTCCCTCGGGCATGGGTGTGTGTGTTTGTCCTTAGGATAATTTAGGTTAAGTAGTGTGTAAGCTTAGGGACTGATGACCTTAGCAGTTAAGTACCATAAGATTTCACACACATTTTCATCGCTTTGTAATGTTGCACACTTCATAACCCGTATCAAATCTCTGAATGCTGCTGAAGAATGATTATTGATAACAAAATTATTACGGAATATATTAAACTACTGGCATTTCTTTGTTGATAATAAATGTATTCTTAAGTGTTAAACTGTTTTCATTGGAGAAAAAAGGCTTTACTGTCAGATGGAGTGACATTTGAGCAGACTATAGTTTTCTATTCTGCTCCTTTCTTTATCTACTTTCGTATGACTGTGATGCCGTGAAGATAAAATGAGAGCAGTAACAGCAAAGAGATTTCATAACAAAGAATCGATGCCGAAGACGCTGGAATCGTTTGATTCCGATACTAGTCGATTCCTAGAGAATCGGCGATTCTTGAACTCGTGTAATCGGAATCAGCGCATGAGTCATCCCTCATTAAAATCATTATGGATAAACTTTTTATATTCTAATATTTTTGCAGTATCATAGTGTAAGTAAAAATACTATCTACTGCCTATTTACTTAATATAAACTATACTTTATTTCAAGAATTACTTTTAAACCTGAGATTCGTTTTTTTAATACTATCTCAAGAACTGACCTGACTAAAAAGGTATAATTACGTTTACGGTCCTGTTTATTTCCCCCTCTTTCCTAACGCTTAATCATCTTTTCCAACTTGGTTAACCAACCACTACAGAAGCAGTGTTGCAAAACACCTTTTCTAATACAAAATTATAATTATGGGCACTTGCCCAGGCATTTATCCTGGCGCATTTGCTCTAACTTATAAATGCTCAGGCATTTGCATCACTAAGCGGAGAGTGTGCTGATTTGAAAGTTCATGCCAGCTTAAAACTGTATGGCAGAGTGGGATTCGAACTTGGGAGGCGCATGGTATGCAGAACTTCTGTGAAGTTTGTAAGGTGGGAGAAGTGGTACCAGCGGAGGTGAAGCTGTGAGGGCGGGTCGTGAATCGCGATTGAGAACCTCAGTTGGTTGACTAGATGCCCACGAAAGTCAAAAATCCCGGTTTAGAGTACTGGTTCGGCACACACTGTCAGGAAGTTCATAAGCATATTATGGCAATTGTAGAGCACTATTTACCTACAATGTACGAGACCTCACTGTAACAGGCTGCGAACAAGAAAGAATTCCTCCGAGACTCGTTATGCTGTAATAAACTAATAGTTTACATGTCAAAGATATTACGAAAATGAAAGACGAGGAAGTTTACTCACAATTGTAACACATCGTATTCAAGCTAGAAAATAAAATGGGAGAATTACAGAACAATTAGTAATTTATGTAGTGTGAGATACATCTCACATCTTTGTTTCCAAATTTTGCATACGGTTCCGAATATTATATTCAATTAAAACATGGTGATTTGACCCGCCGCGATCTCATATACGTAAGGTGCGGTTAATGCTGTACATTTCGTATCGTTATTTCTGCAAGTAAAATTACACTCTAACAACAAAAAAGGGCTATCACACTTGAAACTGATTTGACTTGATACCATCTACGACGTCACAGCGACTTATAGTTCCAGGTTTCGTAGGAAACAAGGTTAAATTCATTGATTTTTCTACAATGAGAACTGCTGTGAAATCATATGGAGAACTGGTACAGTGCATATCCATATGGTAACGTTGAGTGGAAAAAAATAAAACTCTCACATTAAACGGATAAAGTTTGGTAGCATTTAACACTAGCCTCGAGCTTTATATCATGTTGGTACGGAGAGCGATGTTACTCCAAGAAGGTACGAGATTCTCACAATCAAGCCTGACTTCGTTCAACCTATGAGACTTGTCTCTCACGTATCTCGACTCCACACAGATATTCGTCATATGTTGTGAAACAACGACAGTAACATTCTGTCGCGTTCCGTCATGTTGGATGACAAGCTGTACCATTTAATGCGACAGGTTTCACAACACTCACACCACGCATTGAAAATGACAGACCAGCTTCCGAAAACAGTTATATAGTCCGTCAGACATCCCTACAGTCTCCCAGATTTGCATAGGATCTACATTTAGAATAGTTGAATTTGCATCTAATGAATGCATGCATTCTGCCTCTAGAAAAAAAATCGCTGTTCGGAATAGTTAGGTAAAATAGCGACTAACATTTTGTGTCAGTTTGTAAATAGATTGTTTACCTGAAAGATTTACGAGACGAAACATTTTTTCAGGCCTCCTTGCTTAATCGCTCTTGGGTAGTCTTGAGTGCAGCATCTTTCGTCAGTGATCATTGATCAGTACATACATTTGATTACAGGGCTACTTTTAACTCAGGTGTTGCACGATGTTCTTAAGGTCAAGGCCAACTTGACACGGGATTGGTTTTGCCGATCAGGGTTTCTTTTCATTACTAACTCACCTCACCAGGTACCTCCTTGAGATTTCTGGTGAGGCCGCCATCCAATACACGATAGGCATCTCTCTCCCCTCCCTCCCTGTCTCTCTCTCTCTCTCTCTCTCTCTCTCTCTCGTCTCTCTCTCTCTCTCTCTCTCTCTCTCTCTGTCTCTCTCCGTGTGTGTGTGTGTGTGTGTGTGTGTGTGTGTGTGTGTGTGTGTGTGTGTGTGTGTGTGAAGTTACTCTGGTATATAGAAAATGAAATTTTGCGTATATTACATAATTCTTCAGTTTCAACACTGTACTGACAGGCAACCTGTAACTTGATTACATTCTTTAAGTCGTTTATTAACGATTCTGTCAACAATTGCAGTATTTATATTAGGCGACTAGTTTCAAGCCTTACAGGTTCATTTTCAAGTCTGTCCTACTGAGATTGCACTAAGAATGCCTGATCTTAACAATAAACATCAAAGTGGCAACACATGCTTTATAAATTGTTCGCAGAATGAATGCGACGATCCACGCGTGCCTGTTGCTAAGTGAAAATCAAGTTAATTCTGTAAATAATGTATAAAGCATGTGCTGCCACTTTGTTGTTTATTATTCAGGTCAGGCACTGTGAGTGCACCCACAGCAGGTCAGGCTAGAAAGTGAACCTCTAAAGTTCGAAACTATTATAAATAGGGCTTACCGCAATTGGTGACAGAATCGTTAATAAGCATTTTAAGGTGTTACAAAATGTTTACCGTACCCTAAAGAATATTCGAGGGGCAAATTACGTTTGAATCGACTTTCCAATGGTTCAAATGGCTCTGAGCACTATGCGACTTAACTTCTGAGGTCATCAGTCGCCTAGAACTTAGAACTAATTAAACCTAACTAACCTAAGGACATCTCACACAACCACGCCCGAGGCAGGATTCGAACCTGCGATCGTAGCGGACGCTCGGCTCCAGACTGTAGCGCCTAGAACCGCACGGCCACTCCGGCCGGCAATCGACTTTCCAGAAAGATGGTTCCTCTGTGAGTACAAGAGAGCGATCAGTTACACTGACTACATTATTTAGGATTGTCTCATAAGTTTACTTAGGTTCATTTACTGTTACGAAGCAGTGTGTGGTCATTATCAATGCAAGGACTACGAGGATGCAAGTTGACCTTGAGACGGCCGTTTGATTCGGCCTAAATCGGTTTTCTTCTTGTTTCTTCAGGCCTGTATCCCGTTCCTTCATGTGACCGACATGTTAATTGGTGGATTTCCCAGTGTCAGTGGTACAAGGTCCGGATGTCCCTCCTGCCTCCAGTGATATTTCCCCCGGGGACAGAATTTGCCTAAATGTTCGCGAATCGTGTAACTGAGGCAGGATGTAGGCACGAGTCCAGTGTTCACCTTCTCAGACGTGTGAAACCGCCTAAAGTCCACGTCCAGACTGGCCGGCACACCGGCCGTCTTCGTTACTCCACCGTGTGGAGTCGACACGTGACTGGCGTGCATCCCCGCACCCCGGAATCGTCGTGCTACCACGCACGATTAGCCGGGTTGAAGTCGACCATGGAAGAAGATAAATGTGATCATATAGCGAAATACATAAATAAAAACTGACCATTGTAGCACTCACAGCAGGCTCTATACAATTACAAATCCGTACTTCGTAAATTGCTAAAAACCATTCAACAGCAAAGATCGCATGAAACATTTTTTTTTTATTTAAGACTACCGGTTTCAACAGACTAAGCTGCCATCTTCAAGTCTTAAAATATTTTTGTTGTAAAAAATGTTCATTTTACTACATGTCAAGTGAATAAAAATAACACATTATAAAATGTTTGTCAACGCTAAAATAGGCTATTTAAAAACTTAAAGCACCTTGTGCAACAGGCTGTGTCCATATACATATTGCTCACAGTTGCTTGCTGCTTCACACAAACACCGTACACAATAGCACAGCTATTTACATATGCTGGACATATTCCAAATAGTGCGAATCCACTTTAAAATCTGTTGTGTACAGTGTCTGTACAAAATATTTTACTGTGATGTTGGCTGTTGAAGGGTTTTTAACAGTTAAACAGATCGTCCTTCAGTGCTCTCAAAATGAGAAAATTCGAAGCACTTCTTAAAAATATCTTACTCTATTTTGTATCGTAATTGTCTTAAAACATATATTGAGCAAATGTGTCAGATATATGGTCCTGTCTTGCTACAAGAGACTCCAAAGTGTTTTCTAGTGCACAGCATCATTAATATATAGATCTGAAAAAAGTGACTAAAATTGACATATTTTCGGTAATAAATGCATGGAATCATAAATCAGGAAGTTTGACAGTATGATTCTCACGAATAGTAAGAACGTGAAGGGAACAGTTGGCATGTTGAGCTGATCGTGACAGATAGTAACAGTTGCTCCAACTCTATTTTGTAGTGACATTTCGCCTGCGACTTCGTGTCTGAGATTACTCTTCTGTCCATTTGCCAAAGAACTGGTGAAGCAGATTAAGAATTACAGCTGTTTATGTGATGTGAAACGCTTGCCTTCTACAGCTTACGGTTGAATACGCCAGTACCTCTAAACAAATACGTTAAGTGTCTGCAGGTTTTAGAAAGGAAATCGTAATGTGTTTCTCAGTTTATGAACATGTTATTCCCAGCTACAGTGTTGCACATACCTAAATCCTAGCTACTTGTGCTAGTTTAGAAAAGTTCTGTAACACAGTACTGAACTGACCTAGCAGTGTACTTTTCTCGTGCTTCTACTTCACGTTAGAGTTTCATTACCACACCTATAGCTCTGAAATTGTCTGTCCACGACGCAGTAGTGTACAAGGAAGTGACATCCCTTAGAAGATTGGTATTACATGCTAAGCATTTAGTGCTTCACAGTAATGCTCATAAATAAATAGATCCGATAACTTTTGACTAGGCGATCGCCAGAAATTAGTCATTGGAATCAGTCACAATCTTTAAGTTTCTAGGAATTTCTATGCGATATAATGCAACAGCAATGGTAAACCTAAATTTAAATAATGTAAATTATCATGTAATCAAGAGGCGCCCTAATCTCGTTACGTCGCACTGAATAAATGAGTTAATAAACTGTAGCTGATTCCATTTGTGAAATTATGAGGAGAAAATAATGAAATTAAATCTACTGTGGAACCCAAAAGCAATAAAACTATAATCATGTACTCGCCCTGTATCTTCACTGAAACATGCAAGAACGAGGATAAAGAAAATTAAATAAACACCATTCTCTGGCACTATAGTTACGACAAGAATATAGTGTTAATGTAGTTTCATAATATGTATGCATGCAATGAAAAATATACTGTTACTCGAAACTCTCTGACGCACCGAACCCATCCATACAAATAGCTTAGCGTTGAAAAAAAAAATAAAAAATAAAAAAAAAACACCAAACACATTCACACCAGCTGTCAAATTCGAATAATGCGCTAGCTGCTGTTCTCGGCCAATCAGAATAAACCTCAGTTACGATAAACTCTCGCGCAGACGCTACAACGGCGGGTTGAAAATAGTTCATTTATTAAAATTTCTAATTTTTTATGTGAGAAAGCAGAACCTGCCAAACTTGGCACATACAACGAATGAATGGGAGCAGGCGTGATTATTATTTGATGAAATAGCAGAAATATTGTACGGAGGAATGTGCAACATATACCACATTTAAATATTGGTATCGTTACAATGGTTCGTAGACTAATTACAAAATTACGACTGGAACAACGTTTTGTTTTAAAGAGAAAACAGGTAATACACTACTTTTGTAGCTAACAGGCTGATTGCATTTAAAAGTCTTTTTTAAAAAGTACGCGTTGGCTGCACCTTACCTCATTGCAGAATTTTGAGTGGTAACGATGACATGCGATTTCACCATTCTACGGTGAAAACAAGGTCTCCAGGTCAGTTTTTCATCTGCTTCAGATAATGTTACACTTCTGCGCTGTCACAGCCATCGTTATGGGCTTGATGTCGTTTAATTTCAGTTCCAGAGAGTGCACAATTTCAAATACAAGACACTGACATATTTGTCTATACAGTGTCTACTACGTGGCACCTGCGAAACAGTTACAGTTCTGTGATTTATATGACATAATTCGTATCGAAGGACAGTCCTCGAAATGTGCAAACCTGGTATCGTGGACACGAACTGTTTCACCAGTGACCACCGATTTTCGTCCATAGCACACGCGAAAGCTGTCATAGTTCATTTACGCATAAAGCAGAGTGCAGTTCAAGGTTTACTCGGTATTAATCACTACCCCTCTGCTGCTCACACGATATGCTGCACATATTGATTCAAATGTTTTATCCGCGTATATATCCATGGAAACCACCACACCAGTGTCGTACTTCAACAATCAGTGTTGTTCTTCGTCGCCGTTCTACTACTCGATTGTCCAGTTTCGATAATCGAGAACAAGCTCTCTTACAGCAGAGATATATTCACCCCGTTTACATCGGGCTCCCAAAATCGGATTTCGTAAGCCGATTTCCCAATACCGGTTTTAGTTGGACATGTAAACACTTAAGAATCGATTTTGGAAATCCGCTTCTAGTCACCGGTTTCCCAATTCGGCTATCGATTTTCGCTTCCATGAAAACGCAACTGGTTTTGAAACGTAATTGGTGTGTCAAGTTACGTGTTGTTTTCAGAATATTCTGTAAGTAAGGACTTATTGTATAGTGAAGGAGAAGCAGAAATATTAGACTGATCATGAAACTGTGCAGCTGTGACATTTAAGTGAAGAGAAATAACGATTATGTTGACTGAATCAGAAACCGGATCAATTGTTATCCAGACGCCATATTTCACTGTGCTAGCAAACGTTCTTATAATTTTAATGTACTGACGTTAATTACTTAACGTATGGAGTAAAACAAAATGATAAAAGGAAAAAAATACTTACACCGGTGGGCTACCTCGACTATACCTTTTTCACAAATTAAGGAAAGGAAAAAAATATTTTATTGATCCAGTGATAGAGAAAGCAGATGATTATGTCAGATACTTCACACATGTAATCTCCACACCAAAGATATCGCTTAGAAGACACTCGTTCGATCAATTCGTGAGTTTTATTTGTCAGTCTGGGGCCCTGGCTAGGTTGGATTTACACAAAGAAGAGCTGTTCTCTTTTTCAATTTTGTTTAGTCAGCATGACAGAATCACAGAAATGCCAGTTAATCTGCAGACGTTACAAGGAAGGCGGTATGTGTCGCCAAGGCACACACAATATCCCGAGTGCCCACGTCACAAAATGAGTCAGCAAATGTATCATTTCCTACAATAAGCTTTTCACGTATTGGCCACGACGATGTAATTAGAGAAATTCTGGGCGCAAAGATTGGTTAGATGATTTTGAAACCTTCCTCTCGCAATTACGTGTAGTTCTAATCAACATTGTCCCTGACGGCAACAGAAATGTAAAAGAATCGCAGCCGCCCTAGATGTTACTCTATGTATGCGATCACGAAGCCCATGTACGTATTGTATGTGGCTGTTAAGTAAATCGGGCCGGCCGGTGTGGCCGAGCGGTTCTAGGCGGTTCATCTGGAACCGCGCGACCGCTACGGTCGCAGGTTCGTATCCTGCCTCGGCCATGGATGTGATTAATGTCCTTAGGTTAGTGAGGTTTAAGTAGTTCTATGTTCTGGGGGACTGATGACCTCAGATGTTAAGTCTCATAGTGCTCAGAGTCATTGTTTTGTATGTAAATCGTATTTACGATTATTTATCGGACTGCTATTCAGATCACTTGGTAGAGGGAAATCGTATCAAATATTTAAGTTTGCTTGGCACGGTGAATAGTATATACATGTCTATTGAAAATAAAGATTAAATATCACTCGATTTTTATTCTCCACTGGAAATATAGTTTTTCAGTGATTAAGTGCTTATTACACAAACGTAGAACAGAAATTTGCCACATTCTTGCAAAGCCACTTCTTTCTCTTTAAATCAACATGCCCGTATCTTTTTATATAAGGCTTTGAGCCTTGCACCGCTATCTGAAAGTATTTACAATTTGCTTTTAGTTTTTTAAAATGTCCTCTTTCGACATTAGGTCTCTCTGGATCCCCTGCTCCTTTCTGATGGCGGTGATTGAAACCGTTGCCTTCGCACTCTTTCATAGCATCTGACTATACTCCATTCTCACGCCATCGAAAGTCATCAGTCCCCTAGGACTTAGAACTTCTTAAACCTAACTAACCTAAGGACATCACACAACACCCAGTCATCACGAAGCAGAGAAAATCCCTGACCCCGCCGGGAATCGAACCCGGGAACCCGGGCGCGGGAAGCGAGAACGCTACCGCACGACCACGAGATGCGGACTGAAGTGAAATTTAACCGACAGGTAGAAGGAGCTGTGGTATGCAAATAATTAGCTTTTCAGAGCATTCACACAAGGTTGGCGCCGTTGGTGACACCTACAACGTGCTGACATGAGGAAAGTTTCCAACTGATTTCTCATACACAAACAGCAGTTGACCGGCATTTCCCGGTGAAACGTTGTTATGATGCCTCGTATAAGAAGGAGAAATGCGTGCCATTACGTTTCCGGCTTTGATAAAGGTCGTATTGTACCCTATCGCAATTGCGGTTTATCGTACCGCGACATTGCTGCTCGCGTTGGTCGAGATCCAATGACTGTTAGCAGACTATTGAATCGGTGGGCTCAAGAGGGTAACACGTAACGGTGTGATGGATCTCAACGGCCTCGTATCACTAGCTTCTTCTGTGCGGATGGACAAACAGTGCCCGAACTCTAACGGGAATCGGCAAAAAGCCGCGAATAATGAATATAATGGACAGGGGCACTATGAATATAGTACGGGACAGTAAGGTGGGAATGTGGGTCTCACGGGATGCGTGCCAGAGATAAGTCCCTGCAGTCGCACTATTCTCTGTGTCCTCGGTGGCTCAGATGAACAGAGCGTCTGCCCTGTAAGCAGGATATCAAGGGTTCGAGTCCCGGTCGGGGCACACGTTTTCAACTGTCCCCGTTGACTTACATCAATGCCTGTATGCGCCTAGGGGTATTCACGTCATTGTAATTTCAGATCATAGATTGTTTAACAGTAACATAACTTGCTCTCTCTCTCTGACATGCACATCGGTCACATTCAAAATTCAATATGGCATGTCCACCTTCCTAATAGTTGCTTTCAGAATCTTAGGCGTCGTTCCCGTAGGAAATGTGAAACCTAAACTGAAAAGATAACAACTCGCTGAGAAGCATTCAAGTGGTGAGTTACCCCTCACTCTAACAGTGAATGGAACGAAAAGTAAACGGTGATAAGTGTTACAATAAAAAGATGCACTGGCCCACTCCCTTTCGAGTTGTTCACAGGGCCGATTTTGTCAGAAGCATGGACAATACGTTGCAGAATCTATGAACAAACGTCTCGGCATACGTATTTGAAGGGAATAAGAATCTGCACTACTGGCCGTTAAAATTGCTACACCAACAAGAAACGCTGATAATAAACGGGTATTCATTGGACAAATATATTACACTAGAACTAACATGTGATTACGTTTTCACGCAGTTTGGGTGCATAGATTCTGAGAAATCAGTGCCCAGAACAACCACCTCTGGCCGTAATAAAGACCTTGATACGCCTGGGCATTGAATCAAACAGAGCTTGGATGGCGTGTAGAGGTACAGCTGCCCATACAGCTTCAACACGATACCACAGTTCATCAGGAGTAGTGACTGGCGTATTGTGACGGGCCTGTTGCTCGGCCACCGTTGACCAGACTTTTCAGTTGGTGGGAGATACGGGGAATGTGCTGGCCAGAGCAGCAGTCGAACATTTTCTGTATCCAGAAAGGCCCGTACAGGACCTGCAACGTGCGGTCGTTCATTATCCTGCTGAAATGTAGGGTTTCGCAGAGATCGAATGAAGGTTTGAGCCACGTGTCGTAACACATCTGAAATGTAACGTCCACTGTTCAATGTGCCGTCAATGCGAACAAGAGGTGACCGAGAAGTGTAACCAATGGCAACCCATACCATCACGCCGTTGATACGGCAGTTTGGCGGTGACGAATACACGCTTGCAGTTTGCGTTCACCGCGATGACGCCAAATGGGGATACGACCATCATGATTCTGAACCCGGGTTCATCCGAAAAAATGACGTTTTGCCACTCGTGCACCCAGGTTCGTCGTTGAGTACACTGTAGCAGGCGCTCCTGTCTGTGATGCAGCGTCAAGGGTAACCGCAGCCACGGTCTCCAAGGTGATAGTCCACGCTGCTGCAAACGTCATCGAACTGTTCGTGCAGATGGTTGTTGTCTTGCAAAAGTGCCCATCTGTTGACTCAGGGATCGAGACGTGGCTGCACGATCCGTTACAGCCATGCGGATAAGATGCCTGTCATCTCGACTGCTAGTGATACGAGGCTGCTGGATCCAGCACGGCGTTCCTTATTACCCTCCTGAGCCCACCGATTCCATATTCTGCTAACAGTCATTGGATCTCGACCAACGCGAGCAGCAATGCCGCGATACGATAAACCGCAATCGCGATAGGCTACAATCCGTCCTCTATGAAAGTCGGAAACGTGATGGTACGCATTTGTCCTCCTTACACGAGGCATCACAACAACGTTTCACCAGGCAACGCCGGTCAAGTGCCGTTTGTGTATGAGAAATCGGTTGGAAACTTTCCTCATGTCAGCACGTTGTAAGTGTCGCCATCGGCGCCAACCTTGTGTGAATGCTCTGAAAAGCTAATCATTTGCTTATCACAACATCTTCTTCCTGTTTGTTAAATTTCGCGTCTGTAGCACATCTTCGTGGTGTAGCAATTTTAATGGCCAGTAGTGTACATATTTCGTGGCTCCGTCAGTCTAACACGTAGCAGGCAGGTGCAGTTTTCCGAGGGTACTTTCACTTCCTTCTAGTAATTCGAGCATTCAGTCCCTTCAACTTTCATCGCAATGGTTGCAACAGTCGCTGCCGTAGCTTCTGACAGCCTTGCGTGGTGCTAATAGTTAACACGAGGCCACACACCCAGGACTCGGTGTCACTCGACATCGGACGCCAGACATGCCTCTCTGCAGTGCCAGCCAGTGGGGCGACCTTTTAGGCGGGACAGCACCTGTCGCGTCGCTCAGAGGGTGCCCGCCGCGCCAACTGTGCTGGCACTCGCTGCGCCCCTTCAATCTGTGTCTGCTCGTGCCGCCGGGCAGAACTGAAATAAGAACGGTTCGTCGAAAGAGCTCTTAAGATCAGATGACGGTGCGTACGAGCTACGATGGCAACTACACGAGTAGCCGAGCAAGGTGTTAAAGACATCAAGCGCTGGTGTGTAACAGGAACCAAGAGGGATCAAATACTGTTCTTGTAGTTGCGATGTAGCTCTCCCTAAACTGTCTACTTGCGAACATCATAATAACTCTTTTATGCACTAAATGAACTGTAAGAGGCCGGCCGGAGTGCCAGTGAGATTCTAGGCGCTACAGTCTGGAGCCGAGCGACCGCTCCGGTCGCAGGTTCGAATCCTGCCTCGGGCATGGATGTGTGTGATGTCCTTAGGTTAGTTAGGTTTAGTTAGTTCTAAGTTCTAGGCGACTAATGACCTCAGAAGGTAAGTCGCATAGCGCTCAGAGCCATTTGAACCAATTTTTTTTAACTGTAAGATGTTATACCATGAAACACCAGCCTGATATTTAAATGATTAAACTTTCATTTCATTCGGTACTAATGTCCACTAATAGCATCAGTACGAGGTTTCACCCCCTAGGACACGAATACACAGAGCGAAGTGGCGCAGTGGTTAGCACACTGGACTCGCATTCAGGAGGACGACGGTTCAATCCCGTCTCCAGCCATCTTGATTTAGGTTTTCCGTGATTTCCCTAAATCGTTTCAGGCGGATGTTTGCATGGTTCCTTTGAAAGGGCGCGGCAGATTTCCTTCCCAATCCTTCCCTAACCTGATCTTGCGCTCCGTCTCTAATGACCTCGTTGTCGACGGGACGTTAAACACTAACCACCACCACCACACGAATAAACTCTTTTCTTCGTTGTGGTGTGGAAGCGAACACTTTCTGAATGTCATCTACAGATCTATTGTTATATTCTTTAAAACTAAGCGGCAAACTTTCCTTTGAAAGGGCGCGGCAGATTTCCTTCCCAATCCTTCCCTAACCTGATCTTGCGCTCCGTCTCTAATGACCTCGTTGTCGACGGGACGTTAAACACTAACCACCACCACCACACGAATAAACTCTTTTCTTCGTTGTGGTGTGGAAGCGAACACTTTCTGAATGTCATCTACAGATCTATTGTTATATTCTTTAAAACTAAGCGGCAAACTTTAACTTGTATGAAAATGCAGATTACACTAATCTATGTTAATAGCAGTTAGTTCAAAAATGAAAAACTGAATTTTAAGGAGGCAGATGGCAAAACAAGAGGGGAAGTAAAAAATATCCCATCTTGCTTCATCACAGTGTATCGAGCAGAGTTCAAGCCTTCATAAGGCGAAGGATGGACACACCCTACATGAATATCCTCTAAGAAGTGTCAGGATACTTTTCATCTGATACCGTATATTCTCATCACATGTTAACGTTGGCACTGTAAGTCTCACGTATACTACCGCGGCCGGCCGCGGTGGACGAGCGGTTCTAGTCCTTCAGTCCGGAACCGCGCTCCTGCTACGGTCGCAGGTTCGATTCCTGCCTCGGGCATGGATGTGTGTGATGTCCTTAGGTTAGTTAGGTTTAAGTAGTTCTAAGATCTAGGGGACTGATGACCTCAGATGTTAAGTCCCATAGTGTTCAGAGCCATTTGAACCATACTACCGCGAATGTCTGGTATTACTATGTGTGGCGCATTAAGCGAACGAATTACAAGCCATATATAATACATGGCCGCCGTATGTGGTATGTTCTTCTCAGTAAACATGCCTCAGCAACCACGACAACACACAGTTACAAGAACTCACCAGGAAAACATAGTTCCCGTACAATCCACTGTATGTACGCCCATGTATGTACTAATGTATTCCTGAATGGCGAGGAGGGAGCCCAAAAGCGTACGACTGAAATATTTCACTTTCTACAAGATCTGCTTAGTTTCAGACTTGACATTTTGATGTACATTTCAAAACATGAGGACCGTGAACTTGCTCTTGAGCCATTCGCAGCAATAATCTGTAAAAAACACCAGTTTGATTACCATTGTTATTGACATGATTTATGTTATTACTAAAGAAAGAAAGAAGTTTTCTCCTTTCAGGGTTTCTAACTTTCACTTCTGACGAATCTGTATTGCAGTAAAATACTGCCTCTACTCCTCGAGCCACTAATCATCTATTTTCCATGGCGCATTAATAATATCCACTTTGGATTGTGTACTTATCATTAGACTATTTTCACCAGACTTGATGAATTCAGTGACAGTTGATTAATCATTAGTTCAAAAACTAGTTCAAATGGCTCTATGGGCTACGGGACTTAACATCTGAGGTCATCAGTACCATAAACTTAACTACTTAAACCTAACTAACCTAAGGAAATGACACACATCCATGCCCGAGGCCGGATTCGAACCTGTGACCGTAGCAGCCGCGTGGTTCCGGACTGAAGCGCCTAGAACCGCTCGGCCACAGCGGCCGACAATCATTAGTTAATGATAGTTGTATGGTTGCGCTTTTTGGAAAAGAAGGCATTAAAGCTCCTGTCTCCTGTGCAATTTCACGGAAAGAACAGGAAGAATGAATTCAGACTAAGCGGCAAGAATGGTAAAACCAGCAACCTGCATGAAGAAATGCAGCGTTTGCTTCAGACAGTCCAAGAAGAATCCTGTAGATGGCATTCAGAGAGTGTTCGCTTCCATACCACAACGAAGAAAAGAGTGTATTCGTGTCCTTAGGGGTGAAACCTCATACTGATGTTACTAGTGGACATTAGTACCGAATGGAATGAAAGTTTAATCATTTAAATATCAGGCTGGTGTTTCATGGTATAACATCTTACAGTTAAAAAAAATTGGTTCAAATGGCTCTGAGCACTATGCGACTTAACTTCTGAGGTCATCAATCGCCTAGAACTTAGAACTAATTAAACCTAACTAGCTTATGGACATCACACACATCCATGCCCGAGGCAGGATTCGAACCTGCGACCGGAGCGATCGCTCGGCTCCAGACTGTAGCGCCTAGAAGCGCACGGCCACTCCGGCCGGCTTCTTCTTGGTGTAGCAATTTTAATGGCCAGTAGTGTATCTTGTAGATTCGAGAGAACAAACGGGTAAGGTTATTGTATAAGCACACTGCTCTACTATCTGAGCTACCCAAGCACAACAGACGCCCCGTCCTCACAGCTTCACTTCTGCCAGTACCTCGTCTCCTACCTTCCAATCAGCGCACACTCTGCTGTAAAGTGAAAATCTCATTCTGGAATTGCGGGAATATTTATATTAAGACTCTAAAATGTGGTAGCGGTGCCTATCATAGAAAAATGAAGGAACGTGGAAACAGACACAGTACTGATGGAAAACTCTCGTGTTTCCGGACGGATACAGTGTTAAGATACTTCGACGTTTCAACGAGTGTCATATTCATTATCGGTATCATACTCATCACTTTGTTTCATGAGTACGTAAGACACTCGTCGAAACGTCTCAGTATCTCAACACTGCCACCTGTTTGAAAATGAGTAAGCTTTTTACCAGTGGTATACTTGGGAAAAGTCTACATGACTCAGCGGTCATATTACAAATTTTATAGCACGAGCTAATTTACGACTGAATGAACTTTTATAATAAAACATTAAATTGGAATGACAGGTGGCGATAGTTTTTGTCACATCTCTGATAATGTTCACTCTTTATAAAAATATTCGAGATCTTGACTAAACATTATGACAGAAGAGAAAGAAACGTTTCGCTCTGAGTAGTTACTATCGTTCATGATTATTAGCGTTACTGTAATGTACATTTAACGACTTTATGTGCGCTTACACGTATTTCTAAAAGTACTTTTTCATTTTTGTTTCAGGAGGATCTCCCACCAGAACAGATCCAACGTAAGTACCAACACTTGATGTAAAGCAGTAAATTATAATCTTTATAAATGTGATTCCCTATATGCGGTGCTGTAACAATCTTTCTTTCACAGA
The DNA here is from genome assembly GCF_023897955.1 of Schistocerca gregaria. Classification (NCBI taxonomy): domain Eukaryota; kingdom Metazoa; phylum Arthropoda; class Insecta; order Orthoptera; family Acrididae; genus Schistocerca; species Schistocerca gregaria. The sequence continues at coordinate 949,623,148 of NC_064922.1, forward strand.
ATGATAAGAAGTAATGATTTAAAAATCACCTTGTAACAGTTATGTTAAGTGGCAGTTTAATACTGTCTGATTACCAGGCAAATAATCAAAACTGATTAATGTTTAACTTATCTTATTCAGTTTTGGTTCGTAACATGTCAATGTTCCACTCTTATCGAAGAAGCCGCCCGAGAACGCCACACGGCTCTATTTATAGCTTCAGTCTGTTAGTGCCTATGTCTCAGTCTTTCAAACGCTTTACTGCAAGTAATTCAGTAGTTATAGGTGATGTTTATTTGACTTTTCTTGTCTTTCTTTCGAACACTGATGAGGTTTTAAATTATCCTATGTAAGAAAGATCCTTATGTCGTCAATGCATGTCACTATCATGGACGCTCAGCGTTCTTTTCTAAGAAAATAGTATTTTATGGCACAAGATACGAAAGAAGAAATGAGGTCACAAGCTGTAAAATGATGCTTAGTAATTGCCCGAGAGAAACAGGGAATTAAAAAGTTTGTAAATGACAGTTACAGCCTCTCTTGAATATATTTCTACGTCGTCTCAGTGTTGAAAATACTGCTACACTTGAAAACAAATGAGAAACGTAGTTAACTATACCATACACCTTGCCGCTACTGTCAGCGGTTTCTGAGTCTCCCAGTACACGCAAATACGAAAAATTATCTTTGATCCGAGTAATTCTATATTCCGACCTGTTGTTAAGTTTCCAGTTAAGCGTAGTTGTTATCGAAAAATATTTAACAAAAAGTAAAGCTATTGTCTCGTTATTTTCTCGGGCACTGCAGCGGTAGTTGGCAGGGCTGACACACTCAAGATAGTCCGTAATCTGTTTGTCATACTCCAATCTCTCTGCGACAATATAAATTTGCTCTTCTACTCCCTCATTCAGCGACAAGTTTAACTTCTCTTAGGTGTAGTAGTAGATGTTTCATTAACTTGTCTCCTCGTGTGGTAAGGGTTTTAGGTCAGATTCTTTCTTCTCGTGTTGTTTCTGGCACTCCACCTTATAGCATTTATTTTTCTCCTTAATTTTTAACATGTCTCGCTGTCATAGTATTTCAGGTGTTAAAGTTTCTTCTTATCTACATTAACTTGGTCCACGTTTCACTTCCATGTAATACCTTCCTACAGACGACTACTTCTTGGCTTCTTTTTCCACAAATTCATATCAATATTTCATACCAGCTAATCTCTTTTTTCGAAGAAAGCTTTCGTCCTCTCTATGTGCACCTAACTCACATAGCTTCCTTGAGTTGATCGTCCTATATAATCTGGCTTCTTAGCTAGAAGACTCTTTTTCACTTATACGATTGTATCTTTCCAAATTTTGATTCGTAACAAGTCACTTACAGTTCTTAATTGCTTTCTTCTTAGCCTTCTTTATCCTTGGCGCACCTCCTCTGCCGTTTGTTTCATGCAGCAGACCTTCTTAGTTATTCCACTTGTTCGTTTTGTGAACTGCAGCGTCCGCGAACCTGCCCATTGGTATCTGTTGCTTTTAATTTCTCCTCTGAAATCTGCTTTCAGTTTCTTTGTTGTTTTTTCGACTTTCACTTAAAATCAATACTAAGGAGCAACAACTCTGCATGACATCTACATCTTGCCTCTCTTGATCTTCGACTATTCTCATTGCCACTTGGTTTCTGTGCTTACTGCGGAATACCACATATCACTACACTTGGTCCCCATTTATCTTGGAGTTCCCAAAACGTTATCTCAACCCACGTTACAGAAAGGTGCCTGTAGGCCCACAAACATAGTAAAGGTGCTTCCAGGTTTCTTTATTTTTCCTTCCATTAGCTCAAAGTCAGAACCCCGATCTCGTAAGTATACGTTTTCTGAAACCAAGCAAGTATCTAGTGTCTGTATGCAGATCTTTTCAGAGATGGTTGCGGGACCTCGGTTGTTCAGTACAGAAAGTCAAATCAAACACGTTTCAGCCGTCCAACTGCCAAACTGTTACTTTATTGGGCTACCAGTTACGCCATCTTCAGGTCCCCTGACCGACGAGTAGGAAGATTCCAAACTCTGTTCCGGTCAAAACAGGTGCCAGCATTCAAAGCTGGTGTCTGTAGATTTTTGATACAGTGGTCACTTCAGACACCAGTCTTTGAATGCTGGGCCTGTTTCCACTGGAACCGAGGATGGACTCCTCATACAGGTCAGTCAGTGGGCCTGAAGATGGCGTAAGAGATCTCCGGAAATCGTAGCCCAATAAAGAAACAGTTTGGAAATTGAACGGCTGAGACGTGTTTGATTTGACATTCTTCCAAACAGGTATCCAGTGTGTCTTAATTTTTTCCCTGTGATCTTTTGCATATTATGCTGGTCAGTTAGACGTCTGAGGTTTTCGTCTTTAGTTTGGTGACAATGCGTGCCTCGTAATCTGATGGTAAATCACGTGTTTTGCAGACTTTCGATGGCAGACCAAACAGCTTGGTCCTGTACCTCTCATTACATCAGAGTACAGACTCGCGGATGGTTCAGTTTCACAACCTGTTCTCCTGTGTTTTGCAGTGCTGAAGAAGGCGTTCGATGCCTTCGACCAGCAGAAGAAGGGCTCCATCGGCACGGACATGGTGCGGACCATCCTGGAGATGCTGGGCCTCAAGCTGGACGAGAAGCAGCTCCAGGACATCATCGACGAGGTGGACGCAGACGGTGCGCGCCCCTAACCCTTCCTCCTCTTGTTGCGTAGTCTATAGGCATAAAAGAAATATTTAGTTAGAAACTTCATTTCCATATCGTATTGTAGATTAGTAGTTATGCATGTAACATGATTCGGAACGATAAGCTAAACACACTTTCTTAGTGTGATCAATTCCATAGTCTTCCTTTTGAATACATTATGGAAGTGACAGTGATCAAAGTGTTACAAATATTTACTATTAAAAACAGTCTTGATCACTATTTATTTATCAAGGTGACTGGTTTCGACCACTACTGCGGTCATCTTCAGACCAGAGTAGGAACCTCTTTCTGTTCGAGAATCACTACTTTAGTAGTGGTCGAAACCGGTCACCTTGATAAATAAATCGTGATCAAGACTGTTTTTAATAGCAAATATCCATAGTCTTAGTTTTCAATATATTCACAGCAGAATTTACACGTGTTCAATTCAGTTTTACTGAAAGTATTTGTCGAAGTGGTGCAGATGAAATTAAATACAGAAATGCCGTTAGGTCTGACTACTGCAAGGCATGGAAACGTACACCTGTCAACAACAAGTTTTACTGTGACGTTTGTTCTGTCTATTGGCAGTATTAACTTAGTGTCATGTTTCATTTGAGTTAGACTGAAAACGAACTGCCCAGTACACAGCAATTAAACATCGTTTAGGATCATGCAACGGAAATGGAAGTGTATTTAGAGTCTCTTAAATACTGTCGCCAAGCATTGCTGACCTTTAGTTTCTTTCGCACTATTGTACAATTTCGGCAGTAGGCCATTTTCATCTACCGTTCATTGGCTGCTTGGCCATCACTGGCCACTGAATGCAATCTAGACGGATACAGTATGTCGGCTTTCGAAAAAATGATTTAAAGTGCTTTAACAAGTGATGGAATTACTCGTGCTACACGAAATTTTCAGTGCCGCTTTGCCTAGATACATTAATTTTTCCTGGGTTAGGCACGTGCTTCAGAAACATGTCTCTTTAAATAATTTTTGTCTGCCAATATGATTATCATAAAATTAACTGCAATTTCTGGGCTGCAAGAGGAGAAGAGCGGTACTACGGGAAATTAAACAGCCAGGGAGAGTATGTATAGCCATCGTACATAATAAATGTACGCTAAAGGAAGAAGTTTCCGAACAGCGGTATGTCCCTGTAGTAATCTTGTCTGTGTCCCATTAGTTGTCAGCACATCTGCCCATGGCTGATGAGTGAAGTATTTGTTTTAACAGTCCCATGTCCAGCAGTGGGCGGTACCAACTGCTAGCATGGTTTGTTTTTGTTACACAGGACCATTAAAGTTTCTTGTATTAGATTTAGCGAATTATACTTGTTAGTAAATACGAGGGGTAACGTACTTTCACGATCCCTGATTATATGCAAATGTCTCATTTTCCCTTCGTAGCCACACCAATCGAGATTCACATGAACGCCCTACTGAAATGCTTGGATCATCTCCTAGGTTTTGCTTTTCCATGTGAACGGTGAAATCTAAATCATCGCCATATCATTATCATCATGATCATCATCGTCCTCTAGACTATTTCCATGCGGTATGGTCTCTAACAATACGATGTAGTGACAGGTATTAACATTCCACAGATTTCTAGAGAGTGACTACACTCTGTCTCCTAGTTTTTCCTCAGTGCTAAGCTGCTAAAACGTCTGGGTACATAACTTTATACTCTATGAAGCATATGCGAATTTCACCCAATAACTTCTACTAGGTCCATCCATAACACAGGAGAGATATCGACAGACTTCCATAAATGTATAATTGTTCCTATACCAAAGAAGAAAACAGCTACAAAATGAGAACAGTACCAAACCCTAAGCCTAATATCATATGCATAAAAAGTCTCAAATAGTTCTGAAGAGAACTGAAGAGAAGGTGGATGATATGCTGAGTAAAGATCAGTTTGGTTTCAGAAGGGGATTGGAAACAACAGAGGCGATTCTGGCACTAAGACTCGTTATCGAAAAGCAATTACAGAAAAATATACCAACTTACATTGCTTTTGTAGACATGGAAAAAGCATCTGATAACGTTTTCCGGCAAGAGATGATCAGAGCGCCGAGGAAAAGTGGAATAAAGTACAAAGACATCCGTGTGATACTCAGTTTCTATCAGAATGAGCTGGCAGTGATTAGGAACTGTCACCAGGAACAAGAAACAAGTATTAGAAAAGGGGTAAGGCGAAGATGTGCTCTCTCTCCTCTTACATCCAATGCTTACATCCAGAAAGCTATAGACCAAGTTCGAGAAACTACTGAGGTGGGGATCAAAATTAATGGGCAGAAGATAGATATGCTACGTTATGCAGATGTAATTGCTATAGTCATGGAAACAAAAGAAGATATAGGGGAAGTCCTCTATACAATCAGTTGTTGTTGTTGTCTTCAGTCCTGAGACTGGTTTGATGCAGCTCTCCATGCTACTCTATCCTGTGCAAGCTTCTTCATCTCCCAGTACCTACTGCAACCTACATCCTTCTGAATCTGCTTAGTGTATTCATCTCTTGGTCTACCTCTACGATTTTTACCCTCCACACTGCCCTCCAAAACTATATTGGTGATTCCTTGATGCCTCAGAATATCTCCTACCAACCGATCCCTTCTTCCAGTCAAGTTGTGCCACAAATTGCTCTTCTCCCCAATCCTGTTCAGTACCTGCTCATTAGTTATGTGCTCTACCCATCGAATCTTCAGCATTCTTCTGTAGCACCACATGTCGAAAGCTTCTATTCTCTTCTTGTCCAAACTAGTTTTCGTCCATGTTTCACTTCCATACATGGCTACACTCCAAACAAATACTTTCAGAAACGACATCCTGATACATAAATCTATATTCGATGTTAACAAATTTCTCTTCTTCAGAAACGCTTTCCTAGCCATTGCCAGTCTATATTTTATATCCTCTCTACTTCGACCATCATCAATTATTTTGCTCCCCAAATAGCAGAACTCCTTTACTGCTTTAAGTGTCTCATTTCCTAATCTAATTCCTTCAGCATCACCCGATTTAATTTGATTGCATTCCATTATCCTCGTTTGGCTTTTGTTGATGTTCATCTTATATCCTCATTTCAAGACACTGTCCATTCCGTTCAACTGCTCTTCCAAGTCCTTTGCCGTCTCTGACTTCATTACAATGTCATCGGCGAGCCTCAAAAGTTTTCCTTCTTCTCCATGAATTTTAATCCTACTCCAAATTTTTCTTTTGTTTCCTTTACTGCTTGCTCAGTATACAGACTGAATAACATCGGGGAGAGGCTGCAACCCTGTCTCACTCCTTTCCCAACCACTGCTTCCCTTTCATGCCCCTCGACTTTAATAACTGCCATCTGGTTTCTGTACAAATTGTAAATAGCCTTTCGCTCCCTGTATTTTACCCCTGCCACTTTCGGAATTTGAAAGAGAGTATTCCAGTCAACATAGTCAAAAGCTTTCTCTAAGTTTACAAATGCTAGAAACGTAGGTTTGCCTTTTCGTAAGGTCAGTATTGCCTCACGTGTTCCAACATTTCTACTGAATCCAAACTGATCCTCCCCGAGGTCCGCATCTACCAGTTTTTCCATTCGTCTGTAAAGAATTCGCGTTAGTATTTTGCAGCTGTGACTTATTAAACTGATAGTTCGGTAATTTTCACATCTGTCAGCACCTGCTTTCTTTGGGATAGCCCTCGTCTTTTTACGTACTTTATCCTCTGCTGCCTTCACTACTTCATCCCTCAGAGCTACCCATTCTTCTTCTACTGTATTTCTTTCCCCCATTCCTGTCAATTGTTCCCTCATTCTCTCCTTGAAACTCTGTACAACCTCTGGTTCTTTCGATTTATCCAGATCCCATGTCCTTAAATTCCCACCTTTTTGCATTTTCTTCAGTTTTAACCTACAGGTCATAACCAATAGATTGTGGTCAGGGTCCACATCTGCCCCTGGAAATGTCCTACAATTTAAAACCTGATTCCTAAATCTTACCATTATATAATCTATCTGATACCTTTTAGTATCTCCAGGATTCTTCCATGTATACAACCTTCTTTTATGATTCTTGAACCAAGAGTTAGCTATGAATATGTTGTGCTCTGTGCAAAATTCTACTAGACGGCTTCCTCTTTCATTTCTTACCCCCAATCCATAATCACCTATTATGTTTCCTTCTCTCCCTTTTCCTACTGACGAATTCCAGTCACCCATGACTATTAAATTTTCGTCTCCCTTCACTACCTGAAAATTTCTTTTATCTCATCATACATTTCATCAATGTCTTCATCATCTGCAGAGCTAGTTGGCATATAAACTTGTACTACTGTAGTAGGCATGGACTTTGTGTCTATCTTGGCCACAATAATGCGTTCACTATGCTGTTTGTAGTAGCTTACCCGCACTCCTATTTTTTTATTCATTATTAAACCTACTCCTGCATTACCCCTATTTCATTTTGTATTTATAACCCTGTATTCACCTGACCAAAAGTCTTGTTCCTCCTGCCACCGAACTTCACTAATTACCACTATATCTAACTTTAACCTATCCATTTCCCTTTTTAAATTTTCTAACCTACCTGCCCGATTAAGGGATCTGACATTCCACGCTCCGATCCGTAGAACGCCAGTTTTCTTTCTCCTGATAACGACGTCCTCCTGAGTAGTCCCCGCCCGGAGATCCGAATGGGGGACTATTTTACCTCCGGAATATTTTACCCAAGGGGACGCCATCATCATTTAACCATACAGTAAAGCTGCATGTCCTTGGGAAAAATTACGGCTGTAGTTTCCCCTTGCTTTCAGGCGATCGCAGTACCAGCACAGCGAGGCCGTTTTGGTTAGTGCTGCAAGGCCAGATCAGTCAATCATCCAGACAGTTGCCCCTGCAACTACTGAAAAGGCTGCTGCACCTCTTCAGGAACCACATGTTTGTCTGGCCTCTCAACAGATACCCCTCCGTTGTGGTTGCACCTACGGTACGGCCATCCGTATCGCTGAGGCACGCAAGCCTCCCCTCCAACGGCAAGGTCCATGGTTCATATGGGGATACAATCAGTATGGAATGAGAATAAACAAGAAAAAGACTAAAGTGATGATATGCGGTACAGGAGAAAAATATGAACCTCTGCGAATGAGAATTGGAAAGGAGGAGCTGGAAGTGATAGAGTACTTACCTGGGAAACAAAACCACAATGGATGGTAGAAGCTCGAAAGAAATTGCGAGCATAACAAAAAAGGCCACAATTGCATTTAATCTGCGTAGGAACTTACTCACCAGCAACAACATCAGTCTGCAAATAATGGCCGGCCGGTGTGGCCGTGTGGTTGTAGGCGTTTCAGTCCGGAACCGTGTGACCGCTACGATCGCAGGTTCGAATCCTGTCTCGGGCATGGATGTGTGTGATGTCCTTAGGTTAGTTAGATGTTAAGTCCCATAGTGCTCAGAGCCATTTGAACCATTTTTTTTTTAAATAAGGAAACGTATCATGAAAGGTTTCGTTTGGAGTGTGGCCCTATACGGTTGTGAAACTTGGACAATTGGAAGAGAAGAGAGAAGATGGCTAGAGGTCCTGGATATTTGTTGCTGTAGAAGGATGATGAAGATCAGCTGGAGAGACAAAGTAACAAATTAAGAGGTGCTTAGAAGAGTACAGGAAACCAGATCTCTGTGGAGGCACATCCAAACAAGAAGAGACAAACTTGCAGGGCACATCCTACGGCACAATATGTTTGGAACAATAGCAGAAGGAGCTATTGAGGGAAGGAATCGGCGGGGGCGACCAAGGAAATCATAGATACAACAGATCATGAATGGCGTTGCATGTAACACAAACGTGGAAATGAAGAGGAAAGCAGACAGAAGAGAGGAATGGCACTCTGCTGCAAACCAACCTCAGGGTTGAACACTAAAAGAAGAAACAGGAACATTCGACGGAAATGGAAGATGGAAGTGTATTTAGAGTCTCTTAAATACTGTCGCCTGGCATTGCTGACCTTTAGTTTCTTTCGCATTATTGTACAATTTCGGCAGTAGGCCATTTTCATGTACCGTTCGTTGGATGCTTGGCCATTACTGGCCTAAGGGCGAAATCATGCTGCAGCACGTAAATAAACGAAATGTCTGCAGTGGCAGACAGTTCCGAATCATTTTAGAAATTCATGACATCTGTGAACCCGACTACGAAGAAAAAAAATAGAACTGAATGCAATCTAGACGGAGACAGTATACCGACTTTCGAAAAAATGATCTGAAGTGCTTTAACAAGTGATGGAATTAATCGTGCTACACGAAATTTTCAGTGTTGCTTTGCCTAGATATATTAATTTTCCCTGGGTTAGGCACGTGCTTCAAAAACATGTCTGCTTATGTTATTTTGGCCTGCCAATATGATTATCGTAAAATAAGCGGCAATTTCTGGGCTGAAAGAGGAAAAGACCGGCACTGCGGGTAATTAAACAGCCAGGAAGAGTATGTTTAGTGGTCATCCATAATAAAAGTACTGTTAAAGGAAGAAGTTTCCGAACAGCGGTCTGTCCCTGTAGTAACCTTGTCTGTTTCCCATTAGTTTTCATTACATCTCCCCATGGCATCAGCTTCATCATCACTTCATGTGACTGGTGAGTGAAATATTTGTATTAACAGTCCTATGTCCAGCATTGGGCGGTACCAACTTCTAGCATGGGTTGTTTTTGTTTCACATGGCCATTAAAGTTTCTTCTATTCAGTTTAGCGAATTATGCTAGATACGAGGAGTAACATACTTTCACAATCGCATAGTGTATGCAAACATCTTTTTCCGTTCGTAGCCACACCACTCTAAATTCACATGAACGCCCTACTGAAAAGCTTGGATCATCTTTGTTCTGCTTTTCTATGTGAACGCTGAAGTCTAAATCATCGCCATATCATTATCATCATGATCATTATCATCCTCTAGACCATTTCCATGCGCTATGGCCTCTACCAATACGATGTAGTGACACGTATTAGTATTCCACAGATTTCTAGAGAGTGACTACACTGTTCCCTAGTTTTCCCTCAGTGTTAAGCTGCTAAAACGTCTAGCGTACACAAGGTTGTACTCTATGAGGCATATGCGAATTTCACCCAGTAACTTCTCTTCAAGAACATCAACCACGTTGTCACACGTGTTTTCTATGACACACGCGTGTAATTGAGCGAGCTGCTCTACCGTACCACGCACACTTACTTATAAAACGTTTGAAAAAGTTATTCGCTAGGAAACATTCTCTGAAATCTCAGTTAACGAATTGTACACGACACTAGACAATGGAAGCAACCAGCAGAAGTGTATGAGGAAACGAAACGAAATTTCAGAGTACGGTAGGGCTGGTTGTTCTCTCACTATCCTTTAAACAATCAGAGCACCTACCTGGAAAGGTTTCAGGCTGTCTGTCCCTTCACTCTGCGATGGTAAATATTCGACTAAATACCTACCACGCAAAACACGTAACTATCGAGCGTTCAGGATTCTTGCATGATTTGTTAGAAAAAAATGTCTAAAATATCCTTTAATCTGATTTATTCTGTTTAAAACACCTAAAAAGGCTATCAAGCCCGTATTTAATATTCCGACATCAATTACGTATGCAATGTTACTGACTGTCCCTGTCACAATTTAAGCCAGAAGATATTTAGTCCGACGTGAAATTTTGAACGTCCGAAGCAGTCACTGATCCACGACAACTTGCGAGTTAGCACATTCAGTCGTTCAGTAGGCTTCTTGTAAGTAAGTGCTCACCATAACGTCTCGTAATCTGCTCGAAACATCCCACGTGGAGTTCATGTCCGACATCAAATGTTCACACGTGATATCTCTTAAAATAAACCACTCACAAGACTCAAAGTTTCACAGAACAGTCAATACTGGAGTCACTTTTCGTCAACGACACGGGACCCGATCAAACGCGCCAATTTCTTTATTTTGGTACAAATCGGATCAGCGCGGCTTAACGTTGGTGTTTATCAGAAGACGGCTACCGAGCGACTATATCGATTCATAGATCAGAGGCACAAAGTCCTGCTCAGGCGCGCGGGAACTGCTGAGTTCCTATTGGCTACTATGTTAAGCAGCCAATCACGCGATGTCGAGCATTTCGATACAAAGTGGTATTTCTAATGTCAGCTAACCAAATTACCACAAGGAATTTTGAATAGAAATCTCGTGATTCAGAAACTAAATAAAATTTAATGAAAACAAAGCATAATTCATTTCCACAAAATTAATTACTAATAAATTTATTACTCCACGCGCCTTCTGTCTGCCTTTTACAAAGTCAAGCTCACTCGGACATGCATCACAAATTCCCCTATTGCACAACTTCCTCACGCATACATTTACATAGTTTTAAGAAAATATCACAATCTCACTTTACGCATGTCCTCCATTTATACCATCAGTCCTTCCAAAACTCTCGCACAACCAAAACACGGTGAAGTAATAATTTTCCAAAGTACTGTTAATTACGTCAGAAATCTATGGTAGTGAAACTAAAGAAAATTTCAGAAAATTAGATTATAGGAAGCTAGGAGCAGGAATTAAAATCCATGGAGAAGAAATAAAAACTTTAAGGTTTTCTGATGATATTGTAATTCTGTGAGAGACAGCAAAGGACCTGCAAGAGCAGTGAACTGAATGGACAGTGTCTTGAAAGGAGGACATAAGATGAACATCAACAAAACCAAAAAGAGGATAATGGATTGTGGTCGAAGTAAATCAGGTGATGCCGAGGAAATTAGATTAGGAAACGAGATACTTAAAGTAGTAGAACAGTTTTGCTATTTGGGGAGCAAAATAATGGATAATGGTCGAAATAGAGAGGATATAAAATGTAGACTGGCAATGGCAAGGGAAGCGTTTCTGAAGACGTGGAAGAGCATTATTTTGCTGAAAAATGGCCTCACGATAGAGTCGCTGGCCAGCCTGCCCTCACGCACCTATGTAGTCCAGTATCGGCCCACTGTCATATCCGAATGTCCCACAAATCTGGATATTGCACGATTTGATAATCAGGCCAAATGGAGACCGATAATCAGGCCCTTTTCAAGCTCTGTCAGGTGCTGATAGCGCTGTCTCAAACGAGTACACGGGAACGGTTTGTTTTTCACTGTGATCACTGAACATGCGACATTGTTCAAGACCCTCATATTAATTACTGTGCCAGGCCTTGTAGCAACACTAAAGACGTACAGCACTAATGCACTATGGGCGTCGTGCTACCTGCCACAGATAATTACAATTCTAATCGTACCCTCTGATAGTGTGTGACACCCGACCCTATCGTCTGGGTGCTTAATTTCTCTTTTTGTCTGGCCGCAGTCAATATTTCAATAACTGACTGCACAAAGAGGCATCTGACTATATACTTAACAGTTCTGAAATCTCAAAACGTTGGATGGTAATTCGGCTTTGAAGATTGAGAATTTGCGCTTTTCCTACACACTTACACTTGCTCAACTTGCAGGCTCTGGGCAGCTGGAGTTCGACGAGTTCGTGCAGCTGGCGGCCAGGTTCCTGGTGGAGGAGGACGCCGAGGCGATGCAGCAGGAGCTCAGGGAGGCGTTCAGGCTGTACGACAAGGAGGGTGAGTCGGCAGCGCGCTGCCAGTTCAGCATCCAAGACCAGCTCCACTGCTGAGACACGCACATTGTTCTAGACATTCACTAAGAATACTGTTACTACAAGATAGGGCGGTCAGAACGATCTGCGACGTCACTTAGCAAATTATGTGCACATTGCTGTTCAAGTATTTTCGTAGTGTCTACTCTGCCAACCCTGTTCAAACAGTTTTTGCGGCATTTGTTGTAAGTAACACAGACTAATGCTAGGCATTTGTGGCCAATAATATGAATTCGAAACCTAAAAAGAAAACAATCGAAGCCGTTGAAGTGTGGTGCAACCGAAGGATACTGAAAATTAAGGGCACTGATGACGTAAGAAAGGACGACGGTCTCCGCGGAATTGACAAGAAGAGGACTTGTGCAAAACATTGACTCTACCAAAGGACAGAATGATAGGAAGAATGCTAAGACATAAGTGAATAACTTCCATAGCACTGGAATTCTACCAAAAAATTATCGAGAACATTTGATGTAAGTAAGTGCTACTATGAGATGAGGAGGTTGGCACAGAATATCCCCCTCCTCTGCAACCCCTCCCGCCCCCCTCTCTCCAAAAGCACTCTTTCTAAAGCGACTGCAACATTCGCACAGCAAACATTAGACAGAAGAATGAAGTTCTGAATTTGAAGCCAGTTTGACTATTTGTTGGCCGTAACTGTCTCAATAAATATGTAAAGTTTTTTTAAATTACCGCTACCATTTACAAACTTTGTCAACTATTGTATTACTTATTTATTTAGCGGCATGTTTCGAGGGAACACCTTCTCTTCAGGCTAAATGGCATTACAAAAACAACTTAAAAATAACATGAAAACAGTAGATTTCAGCTATCAGTCGCCCTTTTTAAGTATTCAGTGAACTGTGGATGAAGCCCGACTCACAGGCATTACATGCATTGATCAAAAATGATAGTGCCCTGACAGTGGCTGGTTTGTAGCTGAAATCTAGATCTGCCAATAAAACTTCAAAAGGACGACTGATAGCTGAAATCTATTATTTACAAATCAATATAACAGTCGCTGAGTGCAACGGCCTTCTCAATGGAAGTTAACCTGTCTTTACAATAAGGTCATACTGATGTTACATAGTCTTTTCGTAAATGCTGTGGTCATCTTTGTTCTTCTGGCGTGGCAGTCTCGTTGTGATGCGCTGAGGTGTTTCCGTTTCCGTGCCACAAATTGTTTGTGATCGTGTTTCCAAGTTACTGCTATGTTAGTGACAATTTGTGAATAGTGACCAAGAGAGCCACGGAAATGGAAACACCACAGCTCATCACAACGAGACTGCCGCGACAGAAGAACAAAGACGGCCACAGCATATACGAAAAGACTATGTAACATCAGTATGACCTTATTGTAAAGCTGTTTTTTTAATGTCATTGAGCCTGGAGATGAGGTATTCCCTCGAAACATTTCGCTAACAAACTAAGTAATACAATAGTTGACAAAGTTTGTGACTAGTAGCGGTAATTTAAAAAAAAACCTTTACATAGAATGACTTCCAATTTCACGACTAAATTTATGAAATCAATATATTTTGGACGGATTGTACCTGGTGCCCAATAGCACGTAAATATTAGAGCGAAGGCATTCCTAAGACCCTTATAACAGCAGCTACTGCCAATTCAGACTAACTGACTTTCATCAGGTACCATAAAATTATTTGTTTGATCCTCAATGGCGTCATTCCTACATTGGCGTAAGAGAATATGCAATAAAAAGAACATCTTGAATCGCTGCCAGTGTCGTCAGAAGAGAAGTTCATTAATACAATCGACAGTAAAATGAATTGACATAGTTAAATAACTTTCGTACAGCGTCCATATTCAAGCTCCGTCCGCCTGTGTACGCATACTCCATTCGATCAAGAGTACACGTCACAAAAAAGGATGGTACCCGTATGTAGTGACTCTCAGCATTTCCTTGGGCGGACCAACATTTGATACCATATAATGCCTGCTGCTGTCAACATTGTGCAGCATATTTTTGATTTTAGGCCTACAGTCATCTTATTATCACGAAGAACATCAGTACCGTCTCTGAATCGCATTCTGTTAGCTTCGATTCTTTTGCGCTCATCATCATTCACATAGCCGTTACTCTGCGATCGAGAACCTAGGTATTGGAATGTATCCACCTTTGTGAGGGTTTCCATTAATTTATATAATTCGAGGACAATTTAAACGGGTGCCTAATCTTTACTGATAATCGTACCATCTTTTGACTTGATTTTGAAGATCCTTCTTGGTATTCGCCGCTAGCATAATACCATCAGTGTACAGCATTGTCACGTTACGGACTTCCGTAGGCTGCTCACTGTGATATTCATTACAGTAACGAAGAGCGGTGGAGTCATAGCTGAGTCACGATGATCGCCAACTGCCACAGGAAAGCTATCAGTCAGCTCTGCTGGTGCTTTTGAAGAACATTTTTAGCTACCGTATGCAAGTTAATGGAACTTGATGATCGCGAAGAGCATACCAAATCATCTGATGTGGTACCCGATCGAATGTCTTTTCAACGTCAAGAAAGGCAGAATGTAGTTACCTCATTTTCTCGAGAAGTTTTTCCATCAGGTGGCAAGAATTGTTACTATAGTGCCACATCCTTCCTCAAGCCCACATTGATTTATTGGGAACTAGACTGAATTTCGCATTCTGTTGTCAGTGATACGCTCGAATATTTTTGTAGTGCGGGAGAGGTGCAGAATTCATACATTTAGCAGGGTAACCTTTCCCTTTAGAAGTAGGTACTGTGATACTAGACGACAAATCGTTGGGTATACGGCCTTAGTAAGATAACTGCATTAATGAACTTCACTGTTAGGTGTGTTTTACTGCTGAGGGCAGTTTCAGTGACACAGGGTGGTTTCTTTATTTTATTTATTTATGCACAATAAGAATGACACATTACATGCTGATGTAAACAATTTTATATTACCTAATGACGGTCCGTGGCTTGAAACTGATAGTAAATAAAGTTTTATTTCATGACCAGCCCTTGACAGTTCTTACAGATGAGTTTCTTTAACATTTCTGAACAGTGTTCTTTTTCAACAGTTTTTCAGTATTCGTATGTGTTATTCCAAAATAGCTGTTATCGCTTTTATTATGGTCTGAATTATGTATGGAGTGACTCATACTATGCCCGTGTTGTCTGTCCGAAACGATTCATATTTCAAGAAATATGGGAAAATAAATAATCTGTAACTGAAACCTAGTGCTCACCCGGATAGCTAATGCTTCCGCTTTTGAAGAGGAGGCCGGTTCGAATCACCAGTACTTCACAAACACATGGAGCAGAGGTAGTGCCGTAGAGTTCATCGTCGCTAGGCTGCTCTCCAATGACACGAGCTAAATCCAAAATCTCTTCCCCAGTTACTCACGGATTAAGAGAACGTGACACGCTTGCGGCCCTTTGGTCTCAGATCGGTGATATATTCGTGGTTTTAACGAGGAGAAAGCTATGTCCCAGCTGCGGTCTCGCTGACTCACTTCTTTTCACAAGTATAATCATCTATAATAAAATTCCGGAACTACAGTCATCGCGTCAATCGACGGGAAACAATAGAACGTGCTGCAGTATCCGGACGAAAGAAGAGGGACGCTAGAAGAGTGTTTCAGTATGTCTCACGAAAACCAATGAAGATGATCGAAGCTTCTGGTATTTAATGACTAGATACGTCCTCCAAAATTTTTATTTTTATTTGTTTCCAGTCCGAAGACTGATTTCATGCAACTCTTCATGCTAGAATATCCTGTACAATACCTTCATATCTTCATAATTACTACAGCTTAGATTACTCTCAACTTGTTTACCGTAGACAAACATTGGTTCTTCTTTAGAATTTGTAACCCCTCCCCCCCCCCCCTCCAGCTTCATTTATCTCCATTAGCAAACTGACGATTCCTTGACGCCCCAACATGTGTCCTGTCAACAACTTCCTTTCTTTAATAAAGTGGTACCATACGTTTCTTTTCTCTCCAATTTAATTTATTACTTCTTCATTAGTTACTCGACCCATATAATCTTCGGCATATTTCTGTAGTATCACATTTCAAACAGTTCGATTCTCCTTTTGTCTGCACTGCTTATCGTCAACATTTCATTTCCGTACAAGACTAGGCTACGGACAAATCTATTGGGTTGGTGCATAAGACCGTAGCATTTTTACATAAATTTAACAAACACGACACATACAAGTTACAGAGACTTCAGTCATGAATAATATATTCTCTTACACCATTTAAAGCAGTTTGACACTGCTGGAGTGAGTTTTCGATTGAGCGACTGTAGAAATCACGTGGTTTTGAGGCGGAGAACTCGTTGAGCCATGTTCGGAGCGCATTTTCATCCGGAAAGGAAGTTCCTTTAAGATTGTCCGGTAGAGAGCGGAAAACATGAAAATCTGAGAGCGCAAGATAGGGTGGGTGCGGGACGACTTCCCAACCGAAATGCTGTATAGTGTGTTTTGCCAGTCTAGCAGAAAGCGGGCGAGCGCTATCGTGGAGTAACATCCAATCACGTGGTCTTGTTGGTCGTTGTTCATGGACTGCGTCTGCAAGACGTCTCAGTTGTTGACAATAACCGTCAGCAGTGATGGTTACACCTCGGGGGAGCAATTCGTAGTACACCACAACGTCGCTATTCGAATAGATGCATAAGACTATCTTTTGGTGACGCACGCAGGTTTTTGGACGGGGAGTTGCTGCTTTGTTTGGACTCGACTATTCATTTTTTTCCCTTGTCTTATAAAGACTGTTTCTCGTCACCGGTAGCGACACGGGATAGGAATGGTCGGTGTTGTTCATGAGCCATTTGATGACCAGCGAGCAGAGATTCACATATAGTCTGCCCGCTGAATTTTGTGAATTTGGTCTAAGAGCATGCAGCAGCCATAGGCACGGTTTTTGAACGTCTCTATTGCATGCAAATGTCACATGATAGTGAAGCGATCACTGTTCGTCACATTTGTCAGTTCTCGCGTGCACTCACGTGGTTCATCATGGATGTTTTCCTGAACGTGGAGAGCCACTAATAACAAAACTATCCTCCTTTAAACGAGAAAACCATTCGCTTGCCCTGCTCTGTCGAATGGCGCTATCTCCGTACACGGCGTAAATGTTTCTCGCTAGCTCCCCTGCTGTCACCCCTCTACTGAACTTAAACAGAAGAATATGTCAGACAAATTCGGATTTCTCTATTTGGCACCCCATTTTCTAGCGTTCACAGCTCCACTTACTGTCTGCAAATGGCAAAATGACAATATGTAAATTCTTGTAGCAACAGTGAACTATAAACAAAAATATAAACCCATAGCAACTGGAATACCAACATGCAAAACAAAAACGCTGCTAAGTTATGCACCAACCTAATAAAGCACTGAAAGCCTATAACATTGAACAGTCCCAGTTCCAGGTTGCATATCTACGGATTCCAGGTGCAACAAACATATGATTTTCAGAATTTCATACAACAATTATCAAATGAATTTCAGAATTTAAATTGTTGTCATAATTTACTCAATAAAAGGTATATTCTTATACTAACGGTTTTACACAATAAGAAAAGTGTTAAAGTTAGGAATAGTGTACATGTATGTCTTGAGGTAATGTACCTCAAGGCACACAAATTACTCATCCAGGCCGGCCGCGGTGGTCTAGCGGTTCTAGGCGCGCAGTCCGGAACCGCGCGACTGCTACGGTTGCAGGTTCGAATCCTGCCTCGGGCATGGATGTGTGTGATGTCCTTAGGTTAGTTAGGTTTAAGTAGTTCTAAGTTCTAGGGGACTGATGACCAGAGTAGTTAAGTCCCATAGTGCTCAGAGCCATTTGAACCAATTTTTACTCATCCAGCATTTGAGAAAGAGAGCATACAGCGGCTTACAAAATACTTTTACACAAACTCTGAGACCTCTGCGAAATTGTATTTCGCTGACACTTCCCCGCCCCCCCCTCTCCCCTCCTACACACACATACGTACAAAATAATGAAAAAAATTATCAATTACTGCACTTTCGCTTTTCATGTAGTAGAATTTCAGTACCAAGCGAGATGTCTTAAGTTGTTAATTCTTCATTATTATTTCAGTTCGTAACACTTTTGTAGATAGTATCTTCATATACCACTGAATTTTCCTGCACAATTATATCATTGTACGACACATACTTCAGGGGGTAGGACGTCATATACGTTGATATGGGTGGAAAACTAGCTTTTCTTGAAATGGAACGCAAATCGCCCTCACGTTACCCATCCAGTGTGTGACAATGAGAACACTTAGCGCCTTTCAGCAAACCTCAAATATAACTGAAACTTTTGTAAACTTTTCTGCTAGTTTATGGGTGGCTAAACGAAGTTAATTAAAGCCAACATAATTACAGATCTGTGTCTTCAACGTAATGGTTTTACATGCTTAGCCTCAAACACTTAACACATTAAGCCATTTGTAACGTAATCAGACGCTACAAATAGTTTTGTACATGGGTGTTCTATTCTTTAAAGAATCGAGGGTTGGATGCGTATAGCTGAATACGACACCATTAATCCGTTAATCGTGAATTAACGAAGTTAACTTTTCGAGTAACAGATTAACTTTAAATTAACTTTTAAAAACATTAACGGACTCTGTAACCTATTTTAAGTTTCTTTGAGACTGCTATTCGACAATTAGGTACCTGCTATTTATGACATGAGGCCGCACCGCCCGCGAAAACCATGCTGTGACAAGTGCGGGTCATATAGGTGTGTGGCTACGCCAGGGTGCGCGAGATGGATGGAAGCAATCGAGTGCGAGAGAGAATAACTAGGAAATGGCTGTCTGCTGTTGTTTCTTTAACGAGTTCGCGTTAAGTATAGTCCGCGCAGGGTACAGCAGTCGATGCACAGTGACCAATTTCCGTCCAAAGCGCTGGACAAGTTGACTCGTTTGTTCGGGAGGGGAGGCCGTCACCCCTGAAACCTTTCGACCAGTCGGGGATGACAGAATCGAAGCGCACTCCCTTCAATCTTTCTCAAACGATTTTGCAGAAACTATTCGATAGAAAATTTATTTGCTTTACTTATAGCTTTATACGTCAGGTACATGATAATGTGCCCATCATTTTGTTAATGGTCATTGTGATTGTGATATTTATGTGGAAGTAAGAGACTGTGTGAAATTCGAAGAAGTGTGCAATGAAAAGTAGAAGTCGCTAAGAGTTTTCGTTTGGTGCGTATTACATAATGTGTTGCAACCTATGACATTTAGTTAACATATTGATTTTTTCTCTATACTTGGCTAGAGGTCTCTATCCGTCACCAATTTCGAGAAAACTGATCTGGCGTAGCACATTCATTTGTTCTTGTGGAACAGGTTTTAGCAAATTTCTTTATTAAACATAATAGCACAACACCATCAGATGCTGCAGTCGAACGACTGTTATTTGTGCCCAAAGCCTTTTGTCTCCTAAACGAGCCTCGCTCTGGGATGCAAACTTTAACATATTGATATTCATGAACGGAAATATGCACCTTATGTCAGATATTATCTGACGCTCCTGTACAGTATTTTGGTTCTCCCATGATTTGACATTGGCAACCAAATAAGTATGAAACTAAATGATTAAATCTTTTCAACAGTTCTTTTTTATTTATCTCAATGTCCTACCTAAACTTCCACTACCAAGACATTACTATTTAATTAACGGTATTGCATTTGATTCACTTGCTCATTTCACTACATCCACAACATATAGTTTACTATTACGAGTTATTGACTGACGTTAACTTCTGACAAATCTCTTTTAAAGTCGGTTCCCATCGTCGGAGGTTCGAGTTCTCCCTCCGACATGGGTGTGTGTGTTGTCCTTGGCATAAGTTACATTAAGTAGTGAGTAAGCTTAGGGACAGATGACGTCAGCAGTTTGGTCCCATAAGACCTTACCACAAGTCTCCATTTTTTTTCTTGTAAAGTAACGCTTTAACGTTTGCCAAAGTTAACTTTTTTAGAAACTGACTGACGATTAGCGAATTTCACTTTTTGAATAACGTTACCCAGCTGTGGTTGGGGGCTTACTTTCAGAACAGACTTACTACTACCTAAATTTATATTCGACGGTAACAGATTTCCAGAAATTTTTTGTTGCTAATACCACTCTGTCTTTCAGATCCCCTCTGTTCTCGTCACCTATTCCGCTGACTGCTATAATATTCAGTATACTAATAAGGGACGCTTGGGATTAGCCGAGCGGTCTAGGGCGCTGCAGTCATGGACTGTGCGGCTGGTCCCGGCGGAGGTTCGAGTCCTCCCTCGGGCATGGGTGTGTGTGTTTGTCGTTAGGGTAATTTAGGTTAAGTAATGTCTAAGCTTAGGGACTGATGACCTTAGCAGTTAAGTCCCATAAGATTTCACACACATTTGAACATTTTTGAACTAATAAGGGTATGAAACACCCTGACACTTATCTCAAATGTAATGATAATTAAAATGTCACCTGTAAATTGTTCGATGCGCCACTCTTACTTCGCTCTATATGACTTCGAAATGATTTTGTGTAGCGAGGAGTACTTCCGATTCCAATATCACTCACTCCTTCCAACTTCCATCCATGACTTTTGCGAGTTACGTATACCTGGCAGTAAGGTCCCGTGCGAACTCGGATTCCTCTCGTTTTACAATAAAAGTCATTTCGAGAGGTATTTGTGGCAGGGTACAGTGTAAGTCTAGATAGTTCTAGGGTCTATTGTAACAGTAAATCTCTCGCGGTGCACAACGTCTTTGTTGCAAAGTTAACACTGGCGTTTGACGCTCTCGTGCTTACTGAACGAACCTTTCACTTAACTCGTCGCTCTTCGTTGGGTCTTCTCTATCTCCTGCACTAATTCTAGTTAGGAAGGCTACCGCATATTCACTGAGGAGCATAAAGTAGTGTGACAATTAAGTCGAGATATAAGTAGATGTTCTCATAATATGTACTAGACTTCTACGAATGTCAACATGCGGAAAATACCTTGTTCCAGGTAACGGGTACATCACGACTGGAGTCCTGAGGGAGATCCTGCGAGAGCTGGACGACAAGATCACCGAGGAGGAGCTCGATATGATGATCGAGGAGATCGACTCGGACGGCTCCGGGACCGTCGACTTTGATGGTAGGCGAGCTGCACCATATCTCGACCCGTAGAAAGTATCGATACTATGTCGAAATAATGTAGGTATCAAAAACAGATGATGTATTGTCGTTATATTGACAATATCTATGCATTTACCCAAGATACTTGGATCACCTAACTCTGTTTTCTGTATGCTTACACTACGTGTTGGAAATAAGTAATCATTGTTCTCACACATTCTGTCAAACGTCGTTGTCGTAGTGTTCAGTTCGAGGACTCGTCTGATGTAATTCTTCACGTTAGTCTTGCCTATTCAAGTCTCCATGTCTTAGCATAGCTAATCCATTTCAGTCTACTTACTGTAGTTTACAATTCTTGTCGCCTCTCTCCCTTTCCGCACTACCCACCATTACCAAAGCAACTGTTTTTCGTTGCCGGCTTACCCGTTCTTTTAGTCAAGTTCTGTGAATTGTCCTCTCTCTGATATCTGTTGATATAGGTTAATCGTATTGTAATTACTTCTTCCTTTCCTTCTTCCTGCACGTATGAGGCATTTGCCTGTTACGCTCTCTTGACTTTCTACCTTTCCCTCGATTTTCGTAATAACCTTCTATCGAGTGCGTAATCATTCATCATTGACTTTGATATTCTGTCTTCTTCCATTCTTGTGACATGCTTCTTCCAGTTATTCTGTACTCCTTACTCTGCTCATCTAAGCTTTTCGCTCACAGTGTAGACTTGATGTCAGTATTTCTTTTTCTACCCAGTACTGTGCACTGAGCTACTCTTCTAAGGAATCGCATCCCCTGTGCTTGTACTCTTTGTTCACTTCTTTTTGTTACGCTCCATGACTCACTACCATATGCCTCGGTTGATACTGACTTCGTTTTGTAGAATTTAAGTAGAGTTTCCTTTCTTTTTTTCGTTCTGAGTGTTCTGCAAATTATTAGGTTAATGTAATTAAATACGGTTTCCTTATGAACTTTAAACAAATTTCTTGGCGCACCTGTCAGAGACCAAATTTAAATAATAACTATTTCCTGTTTCGAACTTAACTACTTTTTTTTAAAAAAAAGAAGGAGGATTCAGTCATTTTGATATAGCAGTAAGCCAGTACATCGAAAGTATTGATATTTTGTATGCTATAACATCATCATGGAAATCTTACACCCGATTTACTGAACAGGAGATACATCGATGTCTCCGTCACTAGGTACACGTTATGCTCTAGCTCTCCTACCTATCGCAGGCAGGTGTGACCGAGCGGTTCTAGGCGCTTCAGTCTGGAACCGCGCGACCATTACGGTCACAGGTTCGAATCCCGCCTTGGGCATGGATGTGTGTGATGTCCTTAGGTTAGTTAGGTTTACGTAGTCCTACGTTCTAGGGGACTGATGACCTCAGAAGGTAAGTCCCATAATCCTCAGAGCCATTTTTCTCCTATGTATCCAGTCTTCCACTAACCTGCTGGAGTGCTCGTGCTGACCCCAAATTTTTCGCAATCTTCTCCTGGTATCTGTTCAGCTCCTTTTGTAGCATACATAAATACAACTAGCGACAATACTAGTGATATGTTGGGGACCAGATTTCTCAGTGCCACTTCCTGCCTGGCAGCATGACGCGTGACAGTAAATTTTCCCCTTGCAGTTCGGACTGAAGTTATTCTGTGTCCCATGCTCTGAGAATTTTGCAGTTACATAAAACAACAGAATGTAGGAAATGACATGAAAAGTATATGCAAAAGCTAAGAGTAGGTGAAGTGATCCCGACTCGAAACGCTTTTGACTTGTCCAGGGAGAAATTACTATGAAGTGCCTCCATGTTTTTAAACAGTGTAACCGTGACCTTATGGATCTTTTAAGACCGTCCGTTTAAACTAAATGATCGCTACCCCAGAGAACTGCCACAGGTACTGAAGTGTGATGTCTGCGTCGTTGTGTTATATTTGCATACAATGCAAGACGTCCAGGGCTAAGCGCAGGTGTGGGACACGTACTTAGCTGTAGAAACATCGATCACCGTGCAGGCGCGTGCACGCTTCTCCCTCATTATTGTCTGACGTATAGTTTAACAGTATCGAGTGATACATTTGCTAGTTGAATAAAATGTGCTCAAGAACCCTGTGATCTGAGAGCGTTTCTTTCTTTAGTGTAAGCCGACTGGTCTCAAATCACCTGTGACGCCTCACAACAGTTACTGGCATCGTTTCGAAGGAATATTAGCACCTCATTGCACCAGCAGGCACTTAAAATCATGAGGATACAAGTGACTGTAATAGAGGTGGGATTGTTGGATGAGTACAGCACATGCTTCCGTAGTCTTACGTTACGAACTTCAACTACTCCCAGTAACATTTCTTCACGCTGTATAAAGTTATACACGTTCTAATCAAAAGTATCAGGACACCTGTTAGTGGAAATTAAGAGCCGAATCCAAAGGTGACAGTGACTTTGGATGCTGGGGTATGGAGGGAAGTCAACGTTCTGATTCCAAAGGTGTTCCACTGGGCTCAAGTAGGGACTCCGGACAGCGCAGTCGAATTGAGGCCAAGAAACCGCTGCTTCACAGATGGCGCTTTACCACAGGATGTATTGTCTTGCTGGCCATCGTCTCTGAACTGTTCCTCTATTGTACTCAGTGTAAAATGCCGTATAATATGTTGATATCCTGGCACATTTAGCGTTTCACTAAGCGGAATAAGCGGACCTCACCCGAACCACGAAAACCGCCCCCACACCGTAATACCACCTCCCCTACACTTCACTGTTGGCGCAACACACGATGGCAGGTGACGTTCTCCAGCCATTCTTAAAATTCGTACTCTTCCATAGATTGACAGAAGGTACAGCGTGATTCATCAAATCGCTCGTTACCGGTCATCCACACTCCAGTGGAGTCTCTCTTTACTCCACTTCAAGCGTCGCTTTCCATTCTCTGCGGAAGTATGTGACTCGTGAGAAACGTTGTACACAATTCGATTTAACTCCCTACATACGGCCACTGTGATAGCTACTTTACTGGTAGCACTTTGGAACTCATGAGTAATTTCTTTCGCTGATTCATGCGCTTTTCCACTTCACAGTCACAGCCGACATGGGCCGCTTTCGAAGGGTTGAAATGTCCATGATGAATTCCTCATTCAGCTTACATTCAATGAATAGTACAAGTTCTAAGTGGCTGAGCTCTGCTGATTGACCTTCTCCTCTGTTATTTCTTCTCTACTGAAACACAATACTCTGTGCCTCCTTTTGTACTAACGGGACCACTTCTCGTGACATGTAGTGGTCAATTCCGCATTGTGTAGAGACGTCCATAAACACTACTGGCCATTAAAATTGCTACACCAAGAAGAAATGCAGTTGATAAACGGGTATTCATTGGACAAATATATTATACTAGAACTGACATGTGATTACATTTTCACTCAATTTGGGTGCATACATCCTGAGAAATCAGTACCCAGAACAACCAATAACGGCCTTGATACGCCTGGGCATTGAGTCAAACAGAGCTTGGATGGCGTGTACAGGTACAGCTGCCCATGCAGCTTCAACACGTTACCACAGTTCATCAAGAGTAGTGACTGGCGTATGGTGACGAGCCAGTTGCTCCGCCACCATTGACCAGACGTTTTCAATTTGTGAGAGATTTCGAGAATGTGCTGGCCAGGGCAGCAGTCGAACATTTTTTGTATTCAGAAAGGCCGGTACAGGACCTGCAACATGCGGTCGTGCATTATCCTGCTGAAATGTAGGGTTTCGCAGGGATCGAATAAAGGGAGCCACGGGTCGTAACACAACTGAAATGTAACGTCGACTGTTCAATGTGCCGTCAATGCGAACAACAGGTGACCGAGACGTGTAACCAATGGCACCCCATACCATCACGCCGGGTGATACGCCAGTATGGCGATGACGGATACACGCTTCCAATGTGAGTTCACCGCGATGTCGCCAGACATGGATGCGAACATCATGATGCTGTAAACAGAACCTGGATTCATCCGAAAAAATGACGTTTTGCCATTCGTGCACGCAGGTTCGTCGTTGAGTACATCATCGCAGGCGCTTCTATCTGTAATCGCAGCCACGGTCTCCGAGCTGATAGTCCATTCTGCTGCAAACGTCGTCGAACTGTTCGTACAGATGGTTGTTGTCTTGCAAACGTCCCCATCTATTGACTCAGGGATCGAGACGTGGCTGCATGATCCGTTACAGCCATGCGGATAAGATGCCTGTCAGCTCGAATGCTAGTAATTCGAGGCCGTTGGGATCCAGCACGGCGTTCCGTATTACGCTCCTGAACCCACCGACTTCATATTCTGCTAACAGTCACTGGATCTCAACCAACACGAGCAGCAATGTCGCGATACGATAAACCGAAATCGCGATGGGCTACAATCCGACCTTTATCAAAGTCGGAAACGGGATGGTACGCATTTCTCCTCCTTACACGAGGCAACACAATAACGTTTCACCAGGCAACGCCGGTCAAGTGCTGTTTGTGTATGAGAAATCGGTTGGAAACTTTCCTCGTGTCGGCACGTTGTAGGTGTCGCCACCGGCGCCAACCTTGTGTGAATGCTTTGAAAAGCTAATTATTTGCATATCACTTCATGTTCTTCCTGTCGGTTCAATTTCGCGTCTGTAGCACGTCATCTTCGTGGTGTAGCAGTTTTAATGGTCAGTGGTGTACTTTTGACCACGTTAGTGTATAACCTTCTTGTTATCAATAAAGCACAGGGAGACAGGCTATGCTTTGCAGTCGTGGGTGGATAATGAGTACGAGTCTGATGTTTTTTCCTGCATCGTCAGTCTTTCGAGTGGTTAGATGCTTTGGTTCATTTTGCGCTAATTATATTACCCGACCACGATATTATGGCACTTAGCTCCGCATGGTCGCAGGCGGAAACATGCGGTAGCGTTACAGTAAACAAGTAGACTTGTGTCTGAGGAAAGGGCATTGCACTGTGGGAGATTTCAAGACAGTTGTGCAGATGCTACCAAGTGTTTCAGCGTTTCACGTGAAATATCACGATAAAAACTCACGGTAAGCCGACCGAAGCGGCTTCAATCCCAGATGCAATCATACTGTGGTCGACGAATATGTCTATGGCGGTATTGGGAGTTGCTAAGGTCAAGGGAACAATCCAGACATCAACAATACTTTGTAATGCTTCCACAGGCACATCGATGGTGTGAGTTCTTGCAATGATCTGCACGGAGTATCTAGTATTTTTTGTTAGTTACTAGTTTTCTGAAAAAAAAATGTTGCAATATACTGCCACATTCCTGACAGAAATAATGATATGCTGGTTAATTACTGGTTCAATAACGCCTGTTTGCCTAGATGCACACCATATTCTTCTCTGCACGCTATGAAGAAATCGACTGACTTTAATGGATACTGCAATTAAAACTCCTTAAAAATTTATATATGTTTATATAGTTCGTCTTCATGTAGCATGTTATGTCTTATGTGTAGTTTCAGTCTGATCTTTCGAGAGTGCCTTACTGTTGATATTTTGTCGAGAATTTTTATTCAGTTATTTTAATGGTTTTTCAATATGATCCACTGAGCAGAAATGGTGTACATTTTTGCATTCGTTGTGACATGACAGGTAACAGCTTCTGGATTTAATTTTGAGGAATTTCTTCTCGCTCCTGAATCACATGCATTATCAGTTCATGTAGATTCCTGCTCCAGTTAAAAATGTACTGAAGTGTCAATATCATCCTGCTGCTTCAAATCCAAAATGGTTTCTTGGTGAGAATTGATTTATTGAGTGTCAAAGTAAGCATGTTATTAAGTTCCCATTAAATCCCACACATGCCTCACGGTTGATAAATCAGGACGCCTGGTAGGCCAGTCAAAAGTCCATATACTCTAGGATTTGTGGTGTGAAGTGCACAGTAGGGTCTTGCATTATCCCGGTGAAAATATGACATTGTCTACCCTGGTAATGATCGATATTACAGGAGGATTTGCCATTCTTACTACGTACTGCTGAGTATTCAGCCTTCCTTCTGTAGTTATCAAATCAGACCTTCTGTCATATCAAGCAGCTCCCTACACATATGATTCCAAGAGTTCAAGAGGTATGGGTTTCGAACATCTATGCTTCCTGTGACCCTCCGCCAGGCCACCTACCTATACGCTCGCGTCGATCTGACTGCCACAAACAGAATCGAGGCTCTTCCCTGAACACCACGGAATGTCACTCAAAGTCCAGGTTGGCACTGTTTCTACCCCATTTGCATGTGGTATGGGCATCAATAAAGAAGACACTCGGCAATTCGGGATCTGAACCCAGCATCCATTAATTTCTTCCAGAGGGTACGTGGTGTAATGTGCTGCGAATACAGTTCAGCTGTTATCATCCGTTTATTCGTATAAGCAGTCGACAATCCTACGATCTTCTGGCGGCGTTGTCTTCCTGGAAATACCGTCCCTACTCTGACTGCCAAACGCTGTCCTGAGTCGATATCGTTGCACCACAGTCAACGATCTGTGTCATCTGTCAGTATGATACTCCTATGCCCCTTATGCCAATGGTTTGACCTTTCCAAAGGTATGAAAGATGTCGATACATCCTCGCGCACGTCTTCTGGTTGTGTGTGTTATCTTCACTTGTTTGTAACGTTCCAGCAACGTTAGATACACGTAATAGCCATCACGAACTCACATAATTCTTCTTGTAAAGAAATGGCTTACTTTTCTGAAGTGAAAATTTTCGAAGTGGGCATACATAAGGATCTGGATCTACATCTATACTCCGCAAGCCACCTGACGGTGTGTGAACGGGGGTACCTTGAGTACCTCTATCGGTTCTCCCTTCTATTCCAGTCTCGAATTATTCGTGGAAAGAAAGATTGTCGGTATGCCTCTGTGTGGGCCCTAATCTCTCTGATTTTATCCTCGTGGTCTCTTCGCGAGATATACGTAGGACGGGGCAATATACTGCTTGACTCCTCGGTCAAGGTATGTTCTCGAAACTTCAACAAAAGCCCGTACGGAGCTACTGAGTAGTATTCAAGCACTGGGCGAACAAGTATACTGTAACCTACTTCCTTCGTTTTCGCACTGCATTTCCTTAGGATTCTTTCAAAGAATCTCAGTCTGGCATCTGCTTTACCGACGATAAGTTTTATATGGCCATTACATTTTAAATTACTCCTAATGCCTATTCCCAGATAATTTATGGAATTAAATGCTTCCAGTTGCTGACCTGCTAAATTATAGCTAAATGATAAAGGATCTTTCTTTCTATGTATTCGCAGTACATCACACTTGGCTACATTGAGATTCAATTGCCATTCCCTGCACCATGCGTCAATTCGCTGCAGATCCTCCTGCATTTCAGTACAATTTTCCATTGTTACAGGCTCTCGATATACTACAACATCATCATCCGCATAAAGCCTCAGTGAACTTCCGATGTTATCCACAAGGTCAATTATATATATTGTGAATAGCAACGGCCCTACGACACTCCCCTGCGGCACTCCTGAAATCACTCTTACTTCCGAAGACTTCTCTCCATTGAGAATGACATGCTGCATTCTGTTATCTAGGAAGTCTTCAATCCAATCATACCATTGGTCTGATAGTCCGTATGCTCTTACTTTGTTAATTAAACGACTGTGGGGAACTGTATCAAATGCCTTGCGGAAGAAACACGGCCTCTACCTGGGAACCCGTGTCTATGGCCCTCTGAGTCTCGTGGACGAATATCGCGAGCTGGGTTTCACAAGATCGTCTTTTTCGAAACCCATGCTAATTCCTGCAAAGTAGATAAGGATGACGTTTTAATCAGTATATCCCACAGGCATGGTAATACTGGAGTATCAGTTTGGCATCATTTGGTCTAGGAGCTCATGGTGTAACAGTTTTCATTTCCATCAGAATAATAATTAAGAATTCGCGTCAGGAACTGAGCCCATGTTATCATATGTCTTATTTATAATACTCGAGTGAGAAATAAAAGTACGTTTCCTTACTGGTAGTAACATGCAACAGTGTTCGACACTGCCCCTACACACTGTGTTGCTGTTTGCCACTTGCTCCGCTGTAAAGAACACGTGTTGACCTGTCTGTGCCACTTATCTGTGTTACAGATGTCTACACAGTCACTGTACTCACTTTGCATGTGTCTGTGGTGCAGAACGTATGTAGGTGCTGTACTTACCTAGCTGTGTGTCTGTGTTTCAGAGGTAATGTAGCTGTTATACTTACTTTGACATGTGACTGTGTTGCAGAGTTTATGTAGGTGCTGAAATCATCTTATCGTGTGTCTGTATAGTAGGGTGTGTGTACCTGGTGCCATGAGTGTATGATGCAGAGTTTTCATGTACGTGTTGTACAGAACCTG
Source organism: Schistocerca gregaria (assembly GCF_023897955.1). Classification (NCBI taxonomy): domain Eukaryota; kingdom Metazoa; phylum Arthropoda; class Insecta; order Orthoptera; family Acrididae; genus Schistocerca; species Schistocerca gregaria. Next base: position 949,652,917 of record NC_064922.1, read on the forward strand.
CCAGGTGCGTGTGTTGCAAAGTTTACGTAGGTGCTGCACCTACCTTGCGTTGCAGAGGGCATGCAGGCTCTGTACTTACCTTGAAATGTGACCATGTTGCATAGTTCATGTAGGGTTGTGCTCTCTGTGCCATTTGTCCGTGTTGCAGAGTGTATATCGGTGCTGTACTTACGTTACTGTGCCCTTGTATTGCGGAAATTTGTGTCAGACCGTACTTACTTTGCTGCGTAGCTGTGTCGCAGAGTTTATGTAGGACTGTACTCTTCGATCACTCTGCAACACAGGCACACACAAGATAATTACAGTACCGACGTGTGTATCTGTGTTGCAGAGTTTATGTCACCGCTGTACTTACCTCCCGTTGCACCTTTGTTGCAGAGTTTTATCTCAGTGCTTTACTGTTGAGATGCAGAGCTAACGCCAGTGGTGTGTTAACTTTCGCTATGTTGCAGAGTTCATGGAGGTGATGACGGGCGAGTAGGCGCCGCCCCCGCGCCGCGCCGCCGCCCCCGCCGCCCGCCTCCCCCCGCCCCCGCTCAGCTCCCACGGCTGTCTCTACATTCCCGGATGGGCTTCGCCTCTCCGCTTTCTCATCCCGCGCCGCCACCCTCGTCGGCGAGAGCGTCGGAACCGAGTGCGCAACCGCACTTCACAAAAAGCGTTCCAGTTTTGGTGATAACGGTAAAAACCACACTCGTTGCCACACGAAAATTTTGTTCATCCTTGTTTACACATAGCAGTTAAGTGTACTCTGTGAGTGTGCAACAACAACATAAATGTATCGAGCTGTATCTATGAAATATCTATGTGGCAACACATTCTGAGAAAGCAGTGCTGTGACCACCAACTATGTAATACAAAGTAATTGTCAATAAAATATTTTATCGTAACACAATTCACGACTACATATTTGGTTTCTTACTAAAAATTGGACGTAACTATAAATATTAAAAGCAATATAGTAGTGATGCCACAAAATTCCAGGATATAGAAGTAACATAAAGACCTATTCAAAAAGAGGGCACATATTTTAAATATTTACTGCTTCCAAACTACAGAATTTCTCTAAGCACTTCCCATGATCCCTGAATGACACCATTCCAGGACGTTGGATTGGAAGACGAGGAGGAGAAGATGAACTTTATCACCGGTGGACTCCCCTCCAGACCTCATACTCTGTGACTTTTATCTGTGGGCTTTTGTAAAAGACTGCGTTTGTACTTCCCCCCTCCCCCCTTCCCTCTATACCTGACACACTTAAAAGTTAGCGACATCGCATTGTTGAAGCTGTACATTCGATAGCGAGAGACCAGCTCCTTCGATGTGGCAGGAAATGAGCTACCGTTTTGATTTGTCGTGTAATTCACGGTGCTTACATTGAATACATAAACATTTGAAATTTTCTCTTTCCAGGAACGTTGGAATTGTGTTTCTATCTTTTTTAGTGTGGAAGAAGTGTTTGAAATCTGCTCGTTCTTTTTTAATAGCCCTGTATTAACAGTCAATGATAAAATCCGCTACAGTTATAAAAATGGATTATTTCTAACAAGGAAAGCACTGCCCGATGTTCGAAAAACCGCCATCAAACGGATCCATGTGTTGCGCGCCCATGACCTTGGATCATCGTCCACCTCAGCGTGAAGCTTTCTGGAAGATTTTGGATTGAAGAGGATATTCTCTTGCGTGTCATGTCCCAGGGATTCACTATTTTAACATATTTTTAGTTATCTATCCTTTGTCGACTCACATTTAAATATGCACCTGAAAAAGGGATATATATCCCAAATCCGAGTAGTGCTTTTCTTTTCAGAAATAGATAATTTTTGCAGCTGTAGCGGATTTTGTCATTGAGAGTGAATAATAGTTGTGGATTTCCCGTGAGAGAGACATGTGGAACTATACTAACAGTTGGAAGCGCAAACTGAACAAACAATAGTGCAAGGATATTAAACTTCCTGGCAGATTAGAACTCTGTGCCAGACCGAGACTCGAACTCGGGACCACTGCCTTTATCGGGCAAGTGTTCTACCATCTTTTTTTTAAAAAAATCTCATTTCGTTCGTTTTATTTGTGCCTAAGTCGTCCTTGCGTGGCTCAGTTGGTAGAACACTTGCCCGCCATTGGCGAAAGTCTCGAATTCGAGTCTGGGTCCGGGACATAGTTTTAATCTGCCAGGAAGTTTCACATCAGCGCACACTCCGCTGCATAGTGAAAATTTCATTCTGGATACAAAGATATTTTTCTAGAACTTAAAACCGAATCTTCTTCGGTCCTATTAAATTCTGCGATTTTCGTGGCCGTAAAGAATGTTCTAAATCTGTTGATTCAGACGGTCATGTGTGGGTATGACTAGGAGAGACTGGGATTGGAGGGTAACAAACATATGGGAAATGTCCATTAACAAATTAGTTAAGTCTACGGCGAAACTGCCGTCGATGTTGTCACGCTTGTAGTGCAGAAATCACAGTGGACCACTGTTTAACAGGGCGCATTTTATTTATTGATAGCATAGCTTCGGTTGAAAAAATTCGGCATTTGTTGTGGAACATCGTGGAATGTACTCGCTTAAGCCCCTATAGTTTCGTTAAGTTTCAACAGTGGCCGTGCTATACATAACCATAGCCATCTGTAACGGAGATACGCTCCAAGTAGAGAGCTGTCACCGATTTTCTTTTGGCAGAAAACCAGGGCATCGCAGATATTCATAGGCGCTTGCGGAATCTCTGCGGAGACGTTGCGGTGAACAAAAGCACGGTGAGCTGTTGGGCAAGGCGTCTGTAATCTTCGCAAGACATTCGCGCAAACCTGTTGGAGCTCCGCGTGGCGACCGGCAGGACACAGCCGTCACTCATTATATGTTGGTACGAGTGGACGCTCTCATTCGAGGAAATCGACCGGTCACAGTCAAGCACCTGGGGTCCTCTATGTTGGTAGTGCCGACACACTCGTCCACAAGTTGGGGTGTTCAAAGGTGTGTGCCCGGTGCCTTCCTCGCAGCCTAACAGAAGATCACAAAGAGCAACGAAGGACCATCCGTGCGGAGTTGCTTTGCGCGTTACGAGGATGATAGTGGACAATTTCTTGTCGAAAAACGCCACAGGCGATGAAACATCACTTCATCACTTCGAACCGGAAACAAAATGGCAGTCCATGGAGTGTGTAACGTCACTTCTCGTCCAACGATGAAGTTCAAAGTCGCACCCTGAACCGGAAAGTCATGACGAGTCTTGTGGGACTATGAAGGGGTTAAACCGTTCGAAGTCCTGCCTCATAGTGCAAGGATCAACTCCAGACTGTACCGACCTACCCTCAGGAAACATAAACGCAAAATGAACTTCTTCTCTTCTTTTCCATGGCAACGTAAGGCCTCGCGCAAGTCTGCACATCCGAGAAGAGCTCACAAAACTTCGTTGGACTGTTCGCCCTTATGCATCCTATAGCCCGGATCTCGCACACCCCGACTTCCATCTGTCTGCCCCAAAGAAGAGTGCTCTCTGCAGGGGCAGTACGTGGATGTTGGGGAGGTTATCGATGCAGCAAGACGTAGAATGGTGCCGTGATCGTTGAGTGGTGCCATGGTGCGATACAGGCCTCCTGAACGGAGATTATGTCGGAAAATACAGTTTTGCACCCGAAAGCTTAGGGGAGTAACATGGTCTATTGAAATACTGAATAAAACCAACCTGCTTTCAAACAAAATGTGTCGCATTACTTATTCAACGTCCAACATAGCTCAAAATTTTGGGTTTAAGTCTATACTAAAGCGTATCCTTCAAATTTGAAGGTTTCACTGTGCTGAGGCTAAATTACGCTACTTTAGTTTCGTGATCATCTTACCTCGAATATTTTTGGCACTTTATCCACTCGTACATGTTGTGTCATATAATTCTTGTGTGAACGCTAAATCCGTCACTGCCGGCCCCTCAAACAAACATATTATCAACACTTAGTCTCACTGAGCGTCGATGAACGAATGAGAACTACTAATTACGTTCTCCCTCAGTCAGTTCACAATCCGTGAAGTAATTCTAGCCGTGTAACGAAGATTCGCAATTTTTGTCAACAGACACTTGCCGTTATATCTCACGACCGAACCTACTTCGGGCGAAAATTCAACAAATAATTAAATGTAATCACAAGAACATAACGAACTAATCAAGTAGAATCTTGCTTGCCGTCTTTTTTCGGGATCGTTCTTTAACGATCTGGGATTGCAGGACACAAAGTAACCTGCCGTTTACTACTTTGCATTCACGACGATTACTATCTTGAGAAATATTGCAGGAACCGTAAGAAATTGTCGCTAGAAAATTATCGAACGCACTACACAGTTCATCAAAAGTGTGCAACAGAATCACATGGTACTTGGTCGTCTTGTAGCGAGACGAGACCTTTGCTCGTCACGGTCTGTTTCTAGAGAGCAAGCAAGCAAGCAAGTAATCAAGAAGATATGCAAGTAAGTCGCTATAACAGTCTTCGGTCAGTCGGCATTAAACATATCTATCGGTCGTCATGCCTGGAGGTCTCTGCCAGCGGTTACCTCCTGGAAAACCTACACTGCACTATCACACTGGTCGAACCTACCCACGGCCGAGCCTAACTTATCCGGATTTATTAAACAGGCTACGGCGTATCTATACTGGAGTAGCAATTTGGCGAAATGATTCTCACCGCGTTGGACGAATCTCAGCTGAAGAGGCTTGCGCCTTGCCTTTACCGCCAGTACATACATTTTACCCTCGTACGTGGGTAGTCTATATAGAAACTAAGGGGTGAACGCTTGTGGTCTGCCACGGAACTCTCCGTGACCCAAATGCCAACATCCCAAACAACTTCCCTAGCATTTAAACTTTCGTTAGAACAATAAATCTAATTTTGAGTCACTAGAAGGTAACCCAAAAAATGATTGTCGAAGTGTTGTTGTTGTTGTGGTCATCAGTCCTGAGACTGGTTTGATGCAGCTCTCCATCCTACTCTATCCTGCGCAAGCTTCTTCACCTCCCAGTACCTACTGCAACCTACATCCTTCTGAATCTGCTTAGTGTATTCATCTCTTTCTTCTCCCTCTACGATTTTTACCCTCCACGCCGCCCTCCAGTACTAAACTGGTGATCCCTTGATGCCTCAGGACATGTCCTACCAACCGATCCCTTCTTCTAGTCAAGTTGTGCCACAAACTTCTCTTCTCCTCTATTCAGTTCTGTACCTCCTCTTAATTACGTGATCAAACCATCTGATCTTCAGCATTCTTCTATAGCACCACATTTCGAAAGAGTCTATTCTTTTCTTGTCCAAACTATTTATTGTCCATGTTTCACTTCCATACATGGCTACACTCCATACAAATACTTTCAGAAACGACTTCCTGACACTTAAAGCTATGCTCGATCTTAACAAATTTCTCTTCTTCAGAAACGCTTTCCTTGCCAGTGCCAGTCTACATTTTATATCCTCTCTACTTCGACCATCATCAGTTATTTTGCTCCTCAAATTAGCAATACTTATTTACTACTTTACAAATTCCTAATCTAATTCCCGCCGCATCATCCGATTTAATTCGACTACATTCCATTATTCTCGTTTTGCTTTTGTTGATGTTCATCTTATATCCTCCTTTTAAGACCATGTCCAATCCGTTCAACTGCTCTTCCAATTCCTTTGCTGTCTCTGACAGAATTACAATGTCAATGGCCAACCTCCAAGTTTTTATTTCTTCTCCATAGATTATAGTGATAGGGAAGTATATATGTAGATGTAGTTCTACATGCACGTTTAATCAAAATCGAAAGGGTTCCCAGCGCTGCACTGACATTTACTGCCGGAGAAAAATGCAGTATCTTCATGGACTATACTCAGTGAAACCATGGTACGATACTCGTATGTGCATACTGAAGAATTTTAGTGTTAGTGACTCGCTTGTCACAGTCATCAGCGGCGATCAAATAACGCTCAGGAGGTCTGTTTGTGCACCCTTTGTTTTGACTCTGCAAGCAGTAACTGTGCTGAGCTCAGAAGTGAACAGTGTTTGCCACATTCTTGTTACACAGCTTTAGCCACTTGATAGGGGTAGCATTGTGGGTCGGCAGGAAGCTTGATGGACGTACTAACGGACTACTCTACACACTGTGCTCTGTGCACCATGTTCTGGACGTCCGTGTATTGCAGACACATGTCAGGGTGGACACATTGTCTAAGGAACGGTGGCCGACCAAGTATCATCCAGGGACGAAATCCCGGCGCATGGTCCACCTTTCTGTGTCATCAGGGACCATTCTGAACTGTCTACTTAAAACTGGATTAAGATCACGTGTCCCTCTGGCTGCCACTGACACCATAGCGCCGCCAAGCTTGGAGGTCTCAGTGTTGTGAGGGGGTTTCGGTGGCAGGAGTGGCTTCTGTCCATTTGATGGGCGTGCGCGTGTGTGGCGAGTTGCCTCTTCCTGAGTGCATTCACCCACGACACGCAGGTCCCACTCGCGCTTTCGCATCGTTCAAGCAACTTTATCCGAGCGAGCATCACCCAGGGACGAAATCCGGAGACATAGTCCACCCTTCTGTGTGGTCAGGGGTCATCCAGCACCGTCTGCTTAAAGCAGGATTACGATCGCATATTTCTCTGGCCATGCCACTGACACCAAGACGCCACATATCATAGCTGGCCCGGTGTCGGGAGGGAGCGGGTGGCGATGGGGGTATTGGCTGGTGGGTGGAATGGTGCGTTGTTGTCTTTCGTGACGGAAGTGGCTTCTGTCTGTATATGAGTGATGAGTGTGCTTGTGTTGCGTGTTGCCTATCCCTGAGTGTATTCGCCCACAACACACGTGTGCCACTGCTACTTCAGGTTGTGCGGCGTGGGGTCATGTGTCATCAGTTACAATTCACAGTCCCGACTGATGCTTAAGCGAGGTCAAGTGCCTGCTACATTACACAGACTGTTGTAGCTATAATACTGCTATTTCTTAGACAGAAAGGTGATGTGCATTTTTAGCTGGACAATACGCGTCTACATACGGCTGCTGCCACGCAACGCGCTCTTCGTGGTCTACAACCACTCTGGCCAGCAGGATCACCAGAGCTCTCGCCAGTTGAACATATATGGGAAGCGCTGGAGCTTAGTCGTTCTCTAGGGCCTGCGAGAACCATTGTTGAATTGCAACAAAACGGACAAGAAGCTCGTGACAATCTATCGCAGAATGCCATTCGCTACATTTATTTTCGTTTACTTCCGGGAGTACACGTCTTCTTCCCACCAGTGACGGAGGGCGAGGGGGGGGGGGGGGGGGCGTTACGGGGTGTTACACAGCACAGTGTATTGAGGAACTGTTCGGACAACCTTTGCTGTGCTGTGATAACTGTATTTCATTTGGTTTGAATTTGTTATCAATTCTCCTACAAGGATGAAATACTCCTTATCTCACTTGTTAATGAAATGGCCTTGCCCTTGTTGCGTTTTTTCCGGCATTGTTTTCACAGCAGACGAGTGTTCAAAAATGGTTCAAATGGGTCTGAGCACTATGGGAATAACATCTGAGGTCATCAGTCCCCTAGAACTTATAACTACTTAAACCTAACTAACCTAAGGACATCACACACATCCATGCCCGAGGCAGGATTCGAACCTGCTACCGTAGCGGTCGCTCGGTTCCAGACTATAGCGCCTAGAACCACTCGGCCATCCCGCCCGGCCAGACGAGTGTCATAGCTACTCTGTGAATTCATTTCGATCCATATAAAGGGCACTTGTAAGAGCGTGCTAAAAATTAACGGGACGTTGAGGACGCCCCACTCAACAACTTGAGGTAGGCAACCTGGGGTCGGAGAAGCCAGCTGAAGTAGACAATAGGAATAAACTGACATTACATTTTTTATTTATATTAGCTACACTTAACCGCAAATACCATAATTGACACAATGAACGTACCATTTGTACTGCATCTTACAAAATGTGTGAAACTGACGGCCATCAACCTCAGTGCAAGTATGACATAGCCGAACAAGAGCTTGACGCACCCTTACAAATATCCCTGGTGTGTTTCGAATCACATGACACATAGCTTCAGTTCTGGCAGCTAATTCAATTCATAAATTATAGAGTGCAGAAATCAGTCGTCTCTTTTTAGATTTTATTATGCACATCCAGATTTCGGATGGTAGCTATCCATTCTCAATGCACTATTTTCTATTCTCAATGCATGTAAGTCCGTATTGTTCGGACGTCAGTCAAAGTTCTTTGAATAAAGAGCGACAGATTTCTGCACTCTATAATTTATAAATCATATAATAGTCGCTGTGTGTACCCGCTTTCCGAATAGAAGGTAACCTGATGAGCTAATTCAATCTCTGTTTCCACTGGAGTCTTAAACACAAGTGACTTTAGATATTACCATAGGAAATAATCAAGGAGATTCAGGTCATGTGACCTCGCAGGCCATGGAATAGGACCTTCGCTTCCCATCAAGCGACCAGGGAATACAGCGCTGAGATAGTTGTGGACATCCACACTGAAGTGACCGGTGTACCTTCATGTTGTATTCACGTCCTCTCACTTATAGCCGAGGGTGCGTTCTCCAACAACTAAGGAAGAACTATCTGCACGAATCGCAAGTGCTGATGGTCACCGAGGCGGCCAGGCAGGCGATATTGTTGAATGAGATTGTCGTCTACAATGTCGGACCGAATGTTCACAGCGAAAGGCACTTGATGGCGTGACTCAACTACAGCGACAGGGTGTTCCCCATCTCACGCATGGCTGTTCCTGCTGTTAAGAATTCAATCACGATCAAATGATGCCTCGTCAGTAAACAATAAGATTTGGAGGAAATCTGCTCGATCAATCCACTGTTGGAGCAACCACTGACACAATGTTAGCCTTGATGCAGTAACAGTCACAAGCATTGCGATTACTCGTTGTGGGTGATGTGGCTGTAATTGTTGTTCGTGGAATACTCCCCACACGTTAGCATGTGCAGCGCCCATTTCACGTGCAATTTGTCGATTACTTGTAGTGGCGTCCGCTCCAACAGGTTCCAGCACCTCCTCTTCAAAATCGGGTGAACGAGTGGCCCTCATGTTGCCAGACCCCTCGTGTCTTCTTTCCAGTGAACCGGCCTCCCGCATTCGTCAATCAAGAGAAATAAACACTCGTCGTGACGAATGATGCCTGTTGGGAAATCGTTCCCTTTACAGCCTTTCAGCAGCAAGAGCATTGCAACGTTATTCCCCATAACTCAAGGTGCATGTCAGTGAGTTCTGCGATGCTGTACCGGTAATGCTCCATCGTATTGTGCTGTACGTCTCTCAAGAGCACGGAGTAATGAATAGGCCTGTCGCTGTCATCGGGTAATGTGAATGCGATACAACAGAGCCACCATATGGACAAGTAACCTGCACCATGACTTCCTAGTAATCAAGGTTTACTCCTTTTTTCCTACCAGGAAATAAATAACGTATATGTAAATAAACAGCAAAGTATAAGTGAACTTTTACGCATAACTGGAAAACAGTACTGCTAGACAAAGCGGTGGAGAAGTTGAAACGTCCCCTTAGAAAAATTAATGAATGACTGTGCTGGTAAACCTCTTACATTATTTGCTCTTCAAACAGCTGAGCAGAACTGAACGTACTCAGACATTACTCTCTTTACTTATTCTGATCGACACTAAACTGACACACAATATTTTTAGCGCAACGCAATCTGACTTTCAGAAATCCCTACAAAAGAATGGCCCTGACTAGCAATAACCTCTACCTTTCATGAATCACTTACCTCACAAAAACCTTCGTTACTGAAACTGTTGCAATACAGCGAGCGCCAATACTGCCAGCTAAATAAAATATTCTAACTACTGAACGCACTAAATACTGATAGGCATAGTTAGCAAATGAAAGATTTTGATACAAAACAACAATGTATTTACCTTAATAGTGTTCAAAAGTCATAATATATGTAGCAGTTCATGATATCCAGTATTACAAATTTACTGTCTCTGATGGACACACGTCCAGATCATCCGCTCTCAAACCTCCGCCATCTCTCTCCCCACATCCACCACTGCTGACGGCTCACCTCCAACTGCGCAACGCTACGCGCTGTTTACAGCCAACTGCCCAACACTACAATAGCGAATATTACAACAATGCTAACCAGCCATAGACTGCACACAGGCCAGCGATTTTCATACAGAGCGCTACGTGGCGTTACCAATATAAAAACGTAAAGAGCCTACTTACAAAGTTTACTTTCGTATCTCCTGAAGCTGGCTTCTCTGATACCAGGTACCCTACAACGCAGCATTATCTGTGTCCTGTTACAATTTTACACGCTCTTATGGAAACACCTGACGTGATTGCTTTACCCGTAAAGCACCGTCGTTAGCCCGATAACTGTCGTGGGAAGAAGGGACTGTGTAGCAATAGGAACACTTCTTGCCCTTTTAAGACGGCAACGTAAAGTCTGTACTGCACAACCGTACACTTTCTTGAGCCTTAGAGGTTCGCGAAGAACTGACACAGGACCTTGACACAGAAGCTCACCACAAACGCATCTGCAAAATAGTTGCTTTTTAGCTGCCCCGGCTAGCTGATATGTTCTGCTTCTCATGTGTCACTTCTTGATACACCAGACTTTTTTTATGTACTCAAGAGCAGGGAATTCACCTTTGAAATCGAACAGATTCCCGTCGCCCCCGGAAGAGCCCTGGCAATAGAAGGGAGCTGAATGTGGCCTACTCGGTTTATTGGACTAGGTACACGCTTTCTTCTTACCCGCTGTTGCCATTCACTTGTTAATAAGGAAATACCTGGACGTTTCACAGCCGCACACTCCATTACTGGAAGATTTGATTGACTCGTTATTCAGCACGAGAACACAGATTGCGTTCTATCTCGTCGTAGCTCAAGAATAACCAGGTCGAAGTACAAGCCACATTATACTCAAAGAGTAATTGGAGTTAGACTTTAAACTTTCTACTTCCGCCTCTCTTGAATATGATATCAAATTGTTGCTCTCTTGCGTTTTCATACTCTGTCCAAGTAAGTAATAACGTAATAATAGCTCATGATTCTTTTCCGCGTTGAAACAATGTAGCTGACTTGCCCGAGGATAAATATTCACTACATCGGAGTCTGAAATGATACATTCTCCTCAAAAAGATGTTTATATCTCGACAAGTATAAGATCTAGGTTTGTGATGTGCAAATAACTGATCAGGCTACAAACTAATTAATCGTTCACGACTGTCTTCCAAATGAAACGGAAGAATATATTTGCCTGTTTTCCACACGTAATGTTTATTGTAATGTTGAAATATTGATGTGATTGGAATAGATTCATCCTTCAGTTGGCGATCCGACATGTTGTCTGTGGGTGAAATATTTCTTAGTAAACAGCACTCAGCTAATAAGGATTGAAATAAGTCAGTCCTGGCTGCAGTGCAAAAGCTTTTTTTTTTCTGCTAGAGTGGATTCACTAGTAAAAGTGGGAGTAAATGAATTTTTAACCCTTTCATTAACCTCCAGTTTTGCCGTTAAAAGAAGTTGGGCGAGCGTCTGGACGATGATGAGTTACTATCGCCGACGACGAAGAAAAGAACTGATTCAAAGGCCGTGTTACATTTTGCTTATAAAACCGACCTGATGCTAGTGGTGTGAAAATAAAGCTCCCATCAGTTTGAAATTTGAGTCGAGTAATCAGCAATGTTGTATCATTCTTGCTGCTGTTACGCAGATCGTACTTGATGGATGTTCGCTCTGTATCTTTACGCTATTTCTGTAGCCCAATGTCCTTCCTGTCATTCCCATAATCCTGGGGTAAAAGGAAAAAATGTTAGTACTGTGCATTCGTACGCCTGATGATTATGGCACATTTGGAGCGCGCTCGATTTGGAGTTTTAGTTCCCATACTACGTTCCATAGGAAACACACACACACACACACACAGAAGCATTTAAAGACTTGAAGGAAACTGACAGCTGAATATTTGCAAGTAAACATTACAATAGTAAGTGACTTAAGTACGCGAAGAAGCGAGTCCAACACGTTATTTGTTACAGACTACTGTTGGCGGACGTCGCAGAAACATAAACAGAGAAGAAAACATCCATTGCTCTACAACAGTACATGCTGCCAATGTGTCACTAAGCTGAACCGTGTAACGAAGATGTCTGTTTCATACACTGGCACATCTGTTCTTTTCAATTTCCTTTATTATATCACACACGGTAATAACGTCTGTTCATTGCTCTGTTTATTAAACGTGAAAAGCACATAAGGGAAATTGAAATTAATTTCACATTTTAATTTACATCAACCACACATTTTGTATACTGGGTGTATCAAAAAGGATGACACAAACTTACACGGCTGAAAGTAAGCGATAATAGAAGCACAAACGTCAAGTAAATGTGTGCTCTAAAATGCATACGTTAACAGCTACGAGCATCTGTTCATCTTCGGTAGTTTGGAACAAAAATGAACAGGTGCTCATAACTTTTAAGGAATGCATTTTCGACCACATGTTTTGGTCCATACCACCACTTCCAAAAATATGGTAAGCAAAGAGCTTGCAGAAGAAGAGATTTGTTTTACAATATTGAAAATCAAGAATATCTCACAGTTCTCAAGGTATGCGTTTTAGAGCCGTTTTTTTTTACTTCACATGTTTGCTTCTATTATTGTGTACTTTCTCCATGGCCTTTTCTAACTGATTGAGTGCGTTCGACACAGGTGCAATTATTACTTTGAAACTCTAATGGTCCAGTTACTTTAAACGTTCCGCAGCATAGAGTTGCTGCTGATTTATCTGAGAAACTGTATCCTATATGTACATTTTAGTTATCATTAGTATTAGAGTTTCTTCTCTTTACCAATTTCCTTTCGTGTAGAGTACGACGTAAGAGCACATTCTTCTCATTAATTCAGTGCATGAATGTGCATTTGCCTGTGAGAGTGTTTCATATATTGTTCTACTAAACAATAAAATGCAAGACTGATGATATTAAGTAAACGTTTAAGCCCCTTCCTGTCACAGTATTCTCTTGGTTTATCAACTTTTTCAAGAGGTACACACTTTATGACAAGGATTCATATGCACATAAATCACTCATGTTTTTCTGTTTCCCAAAATATCTCAGATTAATTGGTTTGGAAACTCGATGAGGCTATTGGCGGATGATGCTGTTATATATAGAGAGAGACATCGCAACGAGACAGAATTGCAGCGATACACAGGAACAATTTTAGAGGATCGACGTTTTTTTCAGGGATTGGAAGTTGACTCTCAACATAAACAAACGTAACTTATTGAGCGTAAATAGGAGGAAAGCCGTGTTATTGCATGGCTACACAGTTGTAGAACAATCACTGGAAGCAATCACATCCATTAAACATCCGGGAGAGTGCGCACGGAGTGACTACGGAGCAGAACGACCACATACACTGCAGCATTTGTGTCGCGTTGTGACTCGTAATTTGACGTTTCATATGTTTGGCAATAGTGTCTGGCATAAAACCGACTATACATTTAACTTGTACAGAATCCCATTGTGTGAAAGCTATGAAACACATAATTATATCCATCCTTAAGTCGAACAATACATAAATTATACCTATACACTGTTTTTATTAATATTTGATTCGTCGAGCATGTAACTAGATGTCACAACGTTACGCAACTATATGGTTTATACCTTTGGCGCCATGAAAAATGAAGAAACGTGAAGCATATTTTATTTAACAGAGTATATATAAGCTATATTGGGTTAGAAACCGATCCGACTGCAACAAAGTAAAGACACATGCATAGAACGGACAAGTAAAAATTACAGAAGAAGCGCAAAAGATTCAATAATCTTCTACCTGCAAAGTAACATCTTGTGAAATAATAGAATCACTTAAGATATGAAAAATGCACTGTCAATAAACTAGACGAAGAAGTGGTACCTTAAAAAAACTTACTGAGATTGACAATTTTCAACGGTACAATACGTTTTATGTTGATATCTTGCAATGATGTATCATGCGTCATAAACATGGTGCAGACGCAGGTTCAAGGTGTTACAATGAGCTATCCTCAACATCGTAATATTTCTTCATTGCCCTTCTTCCATCTATGACTGTGTAAGAGGTTTCATGGCCTTTTGCGCTACTGCTATACTGTCTGGGAAACCGGTAAGATTCTTCTCATTTCGCAATAGTTTTGTTTCCCTTCTCACGCTGTTTCGAGTTTTTCTTGGTCTACCGGCTTGCTGGCTACGGGCATTAATCGATCTTTGACGCAGCGATAAATTGAATGCCTGCAGTGTTTCAACCTGATTTATAAATGAAGCCGTATCAAGACAAACGAGCTATCCGAAACCGGTAATAACTTTAATTATTTAAAGAAAAAAATAGAAGTGAATACTTAATCACAAGCAATAACTAGCGGCTGGTTGCGCATTTTTCTTTAATATTTCGTGTGTTATGACCAAAAAGCGCAACACGTAGCTGTAGTATATTTCCAGAAACAAGTCTGAAGACGTGCTGCTGAAATTTTAGCAGTACCCCTACGTACACACACGGGCATCAAGTTTCGGAAGTGAGTCATTTTGAAACATTCAGACCATCAAAAAACGTCTAAGCTTACATTACCAAACACCACAGAAATTTCAGTCTCTCTTCCTGTCCGCGTTTTAGGAGAGTAATAATTTGACTATTCACTATTCTTTGGAAACTAACACGAAAAATAACTGCAGAATCTTAGCCCAATATTTCACTTCCCTTCTCAACTGTGAACCACCCCAAGAAAAACTTGTTTTCTCTTCTTCAGTATTCACACACCTAGACTCACATGCCCCGGATCTCGAAGAAATAATGGAGATAGTGAAACAGTTGAAAAATAACAAAGCACCATGAGAAGACTGGATCATTGCTGAATTCTGGAATCTAAACGATCCTGTACTTTTACAGAAACTACGTCATATAAAATCAGACATATGGATGACGGAGCATATACCAGAGGACTGGAAATGCGCTCTAGTTCACCAGCTACACAAAACGGGCGACAAGACAGACATCAGCAATTACAGCGGAATTTCCCTGCTCCTAGTCGCTTAAAAAATCCTTTCCAAAACACTTTTAAACAGGGTAGAATCCCAAGCAGATCCACTAATTGGTGAATACCGGGCCGGATTCAGAAAAGGACGATCATGTGACTAACAGATCTGGTGCTTAAAGACGATATTACAAATGAGGAAATAAAGAAACACAGGAATTACATTCATCGATTTCAGGGAAGCAAACGATTCAGTGGACCGCGAAACCCTGTTTAAAATCATGAAAGAATTTGGGATCGACCAAAAGACACGAACAATTACAGAACAGACACTTACAGGAACAACACCCAAATTGAAATTCATGGGTGGAATATCAGCACCATTCGAAATCAAAACTGGAGTCCGACAGGGGGACGGAATATCCCCAGTCCTATCCAATATTGTTCTAGAAAAGATCATCAGGGAATGGGAATCTCACGTAAAGGGCATCCAAATTAGTGTCAAAAAAGAGAATTAAAATCAAGTGCCTTGCTTTCGCTGACGATATTGCAATTATCACCAATAATAGAAGCGATTCACGTAGTGGAGAAACTAAATGAAATTTCACGAAAAACCGGACTACAGATATGTTATGAAAAAAGCAAATATATATAGAAAGGTAGCCAGAAAATAAATCCCCTTTAATCGTAAAACATGGTAAAATTGCACAAGTCTCGGAGAAACCATACAGTCCTCTGGCTTAAACGGAATCGCCAATGAACAAAGAATCACCAAGCTCCAGAAGGCCTACAAGCTAACATGGACGCAGAACAACAAGAAGTGCATTTCGACAGCACTATAGAACAGCGATTCTCCCAGAAGCAATTTACGCAGCTGAATCGATGGCGATTGATGGTCATTCAAATACTAGGGAAATAGAAACTTTTCGATAGTATAACAAAGAGTGAGGGCACAGAATTAAACTATTTAGCATTTGCCGATGGCATGGCACTGATCGCACAAGACATTACCGATGCACAGAAAGAGATAGAATTATTACAAGAGCAGGAGGCAAAATTAGGATTACAAATTTCATTTGAAAAAACAAAATTTATGACTGACGTCAAAGATGCACCTTCTGATCTCAAAACTGGTAATAATTACATCTATCGATTAAAAAAATTTAAATATTTAGGTGAATGGATTGCAGAAAATTGTAATGAAAAGAAACCTGTCAGATCAAGAGAGCAGAAAATGGAGACGGCGTTTCAATTAACAAAAAACTTTTACAACAAAAAGAGTCTCTCGTGGAACTGCAAAATACGACACTACACAACAGTAATTAAACCCGAAGCTCTCTACGCATCTGAGACACTAAACCTTCAACACAGAACACTAAAAGAGGAATTACAAGTGAAAGAACGTAAAATAATGAGGAAAATCCTAGGACCAAGAACTGAAGATGGTGTGCATTATCCAAAGCCCAATGCAGAAATATATAAAAATATCAGACACAATGCGCATGAGAAGAATCCAATTCATGGGGCATTTAGAAAGAATGGACTCAAACAGGTTATCGCACAAAATCCATACGTTTTTAAAGAACAAAACTACAAGACCGAACTGGCACATACAGACAGAAAAAGACCTGAGAGAATTAGGGTCTCCAAATCTACACGATAGAAATGAAATCAGAAAAATCACAAACACACGGGGTTTTGAGGAAGAAGAGATAAAAACTAACCGAGACAGGTGGTCTACGCAACGAAGGCTAGCCCATTCGTTGTTTATGAAGGAAGACTGGGCGAAAAGGAAGGCCAACAAATGTTGATTCGCGTGGTGCTAAGTGATCCATCCGCGAAGAAGAAGAAGAAGAAAATAACAAAGAGGAAGCGCGGGACAGAATGGCTGAAAAAATTCCAGAGGGGTCTGCAGCAGATCAACATAAAAAGTCTCGAGGACCGCACTGATTGCCGTAAGAAAATCACAAGTGTGAAGTTTGAGGAAAGAACATCGCGCCAGCTTGGTAAAATATGGACAGGAGAACGGAAGGAGCATTCTGAGAGGATAAAGAGTTTTTGGAAAGCAAAGAAGAAAATCGTCCGGTGATGAAATTGTGAATTCAAATTCAATCACTCTCCTAAAGGGGAACAGTTGTTATAATAATAATACTCGCTATGTCGTCAGTGAACCCCTCCCTCAGAACTTTTCGAGCAAAAAAGGCGTATCACCGAACAGGAAAACAGTACGAAATAAAGAACTTACAACCGTGTAACACGCAAATTGATGACAATATACGATTATTATGTATGTAGTACATTCACTTGCCTTCTACTTTCTACATCTACATCTACATTACTCTGCAATTCACATTTAAGTGCTTGGCAGAGGGTTCATCGAACCACAATCATACTATCTCTCTACTATTCCACTCCCGAACAGCGAGCGGGAAAAACGAACACCTAAACCTTTCTGTTCGAGCTCTGATTTCTCTTATTTTATTTTGATGATCATTCCTACCTATGTAGGTTGGGCTCAACAAAATATTTTCGCATTCGGAAGAGAAAGTTGGCGACTGAAATTTCGTAAAAAGGTCTCGCCGCGACAAAAAACGTCTTTGCTGTAATGACTTGTTGCATCTTCTAAGTGTCCTGCCAATGAAACGCAACCTTTGGCTCGCCTTCCCCACAATATTATCTATCTGGTCCTTCCAACTGAAGTTGTTCGTAATTTTAACACCCAGGTACTTAGTTGAATTGACAGCCTTGAGAATTGTACTATTTATCGAGTAATCGAATTCCAACGGATTTCTTTTGGAACTCATGTGGATCATCTCACACTTTTCGTTATTTAGCGTCAACTGCCACCTGACACACCATACAGCGATCTTTTCTACATCACTTTGCAACTGATACTGGTCTTCGGATGACCTTACCAGACGGTAAATTACAGCATCATCTGCGAACAATCTAAGAGAACTGCTGAGATTGTCACCCAGGTCATTTATATAGATCAGGAACAGCAGAGGTCCCAGGACGCTTCCCTGGGGAACACCTGATATCACTTCAGTTTTACTCGATGATTTGCCGTCTATTACTACGAACTGCGACCTTCCTGACAGGAAATCACGAATCCAGTCGCACAACTGAGACGATACCCCATAGGTCCGCAGCTTGATTAGAAGTCGCTTGTGAGGAACGGTGTCAAAAGCTTGCCGGAAATCTAGAAATACGGAATCAACTTGAGATCCCCTGTCGATAGCGGCCATTACTTCGTGCGAATAAAGAGCTAGCTGCGTTGCACAAGAGCGATATTTCGTGGAGATTCCGTTGGTTTCACGAATTGGTTAAATCTATCTTGCAGTACAGAATGAAAGGTGCTTCTGTTCAAGCTGTATGTGTTCGTAGGACTAACCGAAGCAGCTGAAGATCGATACATAAGAACGACCATATGGCCAAATACAATGTTTTTTGTGAGATGAAAGTCCCAGAAATTATTTCTCCGTAGCAAAATTCTGTTAAATACTATTACGCTAGAGGAGGACCATTAACTTATATTTCGCGCATTGTAGTACTTTCAAGATGTGCACTGTATGCATGCTTGCACGAAAGGTAATATGTAAGTTTCAACAGCTGTTCACAGGGATGTAATTCGAGGCCTGGAAACACCGTACGTCTGGGATCAAAGAAGATACAGACGGTAAGGAAAACCGAAACGCTCTAATAAAAGGGGTGGAAATAAATTATTAGCTTTTAGTGGTATCAATTGTTTAGAACTAAAGGTACGTTTACAGGTGCCATAAAAATGCATTTTCCCAGCAGGGTTGCCCAGCACATTTGCGGCCACAGAAATAGCTGCCAAATCTTCGACAACATTGCCGGCAACTGTTGCCTGGTAATGTTTGCGGCAGTATCTTTCTGGGCTTGAAACGTTCAGACGGGACGCACTTTTGCCGTAAAATGTACGAAAGCGAGCTAATGTGACCTGCTTTTGCACTGCACAAACAAACAAATTAGCAACAAAAAGAGAAATTCAACTTTTTTGATGCGGTATAGTTGCAGATATTTTTATTAGTTGCTGAGGATAGTGTACTGAACAACATTACATCAGTAGTTAGTTCATTTGTCGGTTAATAATTATAATTGTAGGTATTATGAGGTGTATGTTTTAGGGTGGTTAGTACCTCCAAGTACAAGTGGCAAAAACAAGCCTTTACTTGTTTATTTTCTCCTGGGCCGCAAGGCCAGTTACTGAAGTGTGGATTTGTGTGCTCAAAATGTTTGCTCTGTACTGACGGGCTTAGTCCACGCAGAAAACATCAGGCAGTAAATAATGTAACGTGTTTGCGGCAAGACTGTCAGACTATTAACACACCGAAGTAAGTACATATTAACGTACTAATAGTGACAATATCTGCTCTTACATCGCTAACTCCTTCTACATAAAGGGAAGCCCTTCAACTGTTTTCGACGCTTCACTGCATGAAATGCTGGCTGTATGCTTCTTTCAGAATGTTGCAACGCTATAGCGTGGTCTTGTCATTTTGATTTTTGTACGTCATCGACGTGCACGTCAGAGAGAGCGCAAGGTACGTTACTGTTAAACAACCTTTGGTCTTGCCGTGGAACAGTCTTTGCGTCTGCACAGTCAGAATCATTCCTAGTTTGAGACTCGTAGGTGACGCACGTATTCGGTACCGCTGTGTTGACTTGTGATGGCATCTGTTAGATGCATAAAGGTCAGCAAGGATGAGTAAGACGAATACATGAGAAAACGAAGAGAATACATATTTTGAATAACGTATTATTTTTGAAGAAAAGAAATTGTGATGAAAGACTGCAGCACTGCGCAGCTAGCAATGACTATTGTCAGTTAGTTAACTTGCTCAGAGCTGAGAGAAACACCGCCCCACTTCCCTGAGTCTTGCATTACCATATTAACTGATTAAACTGTTTGATTTTTGAGGAAATTCTCCCGTTAACATTGCACCGTTTTAATCATTGTTCAATTTGTTAAGCATAGTACTGTTCAGACCAAAATTATGTGTGGAGATCACGCGAAGTTTTACTCGCTTTTTTTGAATACATACTTCACTCTGGAATCCTCGTCTATAAATATCATTTCATAGGAACAGTTACTTTTCCCACACCACTGTTTATCGTTATGGATTACCACATGCAACAGTTTGAATATCTATTTAGAAACAGAAATCAATCTACACGGAAGCGCCAAAGAAATTGGTATAGGCATGCGTACTCAAATACAGAGATATGTAAACATGCACAATACTGTGTTGCGGTCTTCAACACCTATATAAGACAACTGTTTCGCGCATTTATTAGATTCTTTCGCTTATCCACATTTTTTAAAGATGTTTCGTCTGTCTTTAGTTCCTCGTTGTTGGATGGTTCATATTTGGGATTGGTTGCTGATTTATTTTATTTTAATATAACAGTTAGTATTAAAATGATTTGAGTGTCCATAGAGCCAATGTGAGTAAATAATACTGACTAAGAACTAATAAAGTCAATATCAACAGTACTTCTACTGCTGCTGCTGTGGACTAATTAGAGACTGTTCTATCGCATGGGCACGTAAGATTTCGCTTTAAACGGAAAACAAACCAGAAACAAAAATAATAATGACAATTTAATGATAATAATGTTAGTGGCAAATTTAAAAATAATTTTTAGGTGTACCAAACAGGTATTTTGTGATATATCGAGTTCTGGGGAAGGGAAGCGTAAGAAGACTGCACCAGCTAAGAATACTCGAATATGAAGACGATCTGGCTGGAAAGAAGGATGCGAAGTGGGAACTAGTGAGTACGGGGACAATGGCAGTCATTATTGTTGCTTCAGTAGGTATGTTACTAACTGTCTTCTGAAGCTGGTGGCGTCATTCAGTTCTCTAATGTAACTGGAGTCCCTGCTACTGAGGAGGGCTCTGAGAAAAGGGCTGAGTGATGGAGTGGGACAGGAAGGGTTTTGCTCTGAGGGGAACGGGTGATCTGCCGTTCTTTTCAAACGATAGCGTTAAGGCCGAGCAGAGGATTGGGGGACGGTGTACGTTGATAAGGCAGTAGAGGAGACAGATTTTATGGAAGTGTCTGTGCTTGTCTGCATGCAACCGGAACAGCTGCTCAGATGATGGTAATGTATGATCGAAGAGTCGAACGTAGTAGATATGTCGTACACCGGAGCTAGTAACCAGTTTTATGGCGAAAGACTTTGTAGGATAACATCCCTGTAATCAATAATTGGAAGTGTAAGTGTCTGTACAAGCTTCTTTTTCAGCTCAAGAGCGAAGAGCTTTTCATAACTTTGTAGAGCATGGAGAGATGCTGTTGCCTTATGCACACTGCAGTTACATGCTCAGTCCAGTTTAGATTTTCATCTATTGTTACTTCTAGACTCCTTGCTTAGGGAGAGAAGTTGATATTATCTTTGTCACGATTTTTAATGGTTGATTATAAATGACACCTTACAAAAGCAGCTGCCAAGGTGTGAACAGGAACCAACCTCATCCATAAACTCTGCGGAACCACCTGGGGATCAACAGCAACAGCTCTGAGGACGTCTCCGCTGAGCCTGGTGTACTCTGCGGCGAAGTACAGTGCAGCAGGACGACTAAACAGTAGCAACGTGAACAAAACCGGTGTTGAACGTAACAACACCATGCGCATTATTTCAGGAAGCGTTAGGTCTACACCTAACGTATGGCTACCTGTCGTGAGTCATACACCACAGCCAAAAATAGGACGAGAAGCAGCATCGGTCAGGGAATACAACGAGATCGAAGCAAACCCTGAGCTACCGGTACACATCGATACACCTATCTGAGTACCAAGAGGCTTCGTTCAAGACATCCTCCTCTTGCTCTCGACAGCCTCTCTGGGGCTGACATCAACTCTTGGAGAAGAGAATGGCTCCAAAATGCCCCAACAACTTGCCACCTAATGCCTTCTATTACTGAGGCAGTTTCTGGGTTTGATCAGCTTCGCAAGATCTGGTCAACTCTCAACCGAGTAAGAACTGGGCATGGAAGATGTGCTGACTCACTCTTCTAATGGGGACGCCTGGCTTCGCCAGCATGTGACTGCGGCGCGCCTAAGCAAGAAATGGTTCAAATGGCTCTGAGCACTATGGGACTTAACATCTGAGGTCATCAATCCCCTAGAACTAACCTAAGGACATCACACACATCCATGCCCGAGGCAGGATTCGAACCTGCGACCGTACCGGTCGCGCGGTTCCAGACTGAAGCGCCTAGAACCGCTCGGCCACAACGGCCGCCGCGCCTAAGCAGATCATCCAGCACATCAGAGAAGAATACAGTGCCACAGCGTTCAGTGGTGACTTTGAAGAATTGCTCATGGCATCCCAAAAATTCACTGATGATATACATGGACTAAATGTTTGTGTGTGAATGTATGTAGTGTTGTAATGTAAAATAACGTGATCCAATACTAAAATGTACTTAAATGCCATAGACTAAATAATAATAATGGTACATTTAGATAAAAAATAAAAGCTCCGTCTAGTGACCCTGTCGGGCCAATCCAGAGCCGACCGGCCGCCGTGTCATCCTCTGCTTTCGGGATCATTCAACGCGGTATGAAGGGGCGTGTGGTCAGCACACCGCTCTTCCGACCGGTGTCGGCTTCCCAGACCTTGGAGCAGCTAATTGTCACTCAAGCAGCTTCATCCATGAACCCGTTCCAGTGCTCTCCCCAAGGAAGAATAGCTGGCAGTACTGGGAATACAGCCCACATCCTCCGTGTGCAATTTAGTTAGTAGGTCAGCAAAATCTAAGCGTAGTCAATTTAAAATAATAAGTTGTGTGTGGCCGTGACATGTAAATGCAGGATACACATTTCGCATGCGCGAGATTCGGCATAATACCGTGAACGCACCTTCGCTCTGCAGTCCACTCACCTGAAGATGGCCGGACGTCTCTGGGCGGAAACAATGTAGCTGAATATCGACGGGATGCGGCTGCACACCCGAAAATTATTTGAAGAAGAAATATGCCGGGAAAATTTCAGAAGTTACATGGAATGCAGGATAATTCAGCTGCCCCTACCATTAGGTTTTTTCCAGCCCGCAATGGCTTAAAAAACCTCACGTGAGGTTTTCACATTTTCCTGCTTCATCTACGCAAACTGTCAATGCTACAGGCAAAAGTGAACAGGACCTTTTTTTAGGAAATAGAACGTAGTTAAATTTTTTACTGGGATCCATTTTCGCTGGAGGCTACTATCAGGAAAGAGGCGTCTGAAGATCACTTTTGCAATTTTTTTATGAGTCACTCGAAAACGGTGGCCTCTAGAGAAAAAAAATATACAGCTACAAAATTTAAGTGCATTACATTTTTAAATGACGGTTGAAACGCCTCATTAGAAAAATTTATTAATTACTGAGCTGGTAAACCTCTTACGTTATTTGATTTTCAAACAGCTGAACAGAACTGAACGTACTCAGACACTTCTCTCTTTACTTCTGACAAACAATATTTTTAGCTCAACGCAATCTGACTTTCCATAATCCCTACAAAAGAGTGCCCCTGACTAACAATAACCTATACCTTTCATGAATCACTTACCTCACCAAAAATCTTCGTTACTCGAACTACTGCAATACAGCGAGCGCCACTACTGCCAGCTAAATAAAAGATTCAAAATACTGAAGGCACTAACTACTGATAGGCATAGTCAGCAAATGAAAGATTTTGATAGAGAACAAACAATGTATTTACCTTAATAATGTTCAAAAGTAATCATATATATATATATATATATATATATATATATATATATATATATATATATATATATATATATATATTACTAATTTTCTCTTTCTGATGGACACACGTCCAGATCGTCCGCTCTCAAAACTCCGCCATCTCTCTCCCCACATACACCACTGCTGGCGGCTCACCTCCAACTGCGCAACGCTACGCGCTGTTAACAGCCAACTGCCCAACACTACAATAGCGAATATTATTCCAACAATGCAAACCAGCCACAGACTGCACACATGACACCCAGTGATTTTCTTACAGAGCGCTACGTGGCATTACCCATATAAGAACCTAAACAGCCTACTTACAAGGTCCTGTCCATTTTTTATATATGACAAATAGTTTGTACATAATGAGTGAGACAATATGAAAACTTTGCATGTGGTGTTTGAAGGCATCGCGGGTTGCATAAAATCCATGTGTAGGAGCAGCTGTATCACGATATATACACTCCTGGAAATTGAAATAAGAACACCGTGAATTCATTGTCCCAGGAAGGGGAAACTTTATTGACACATTCCTGTGGTCAGATACATCACATGTTCACACTGACAGAACCACAGGCACATAGACACAGGCAACAGAGCATGCACAATGTCGGCACTAGTACAGTGTATATCCACGTTTCGCAGCAATGCAGGCTGCTATTTTCCGATGGAGACGATAGTAGAGATGCTGGATGTAGTCCTGTGGAACGGCTTGCCATGCCATTTCCACCTGGCGCCTCAGTTGGACCAGCGTTCGTGCTGGACGTGCAGACCGCGTGAGACGACGCTTCATCCAGTCCCAAACATGCTCAATGGGGGACAGATCCGGAGATCTTGCTGGCCAGGGTAGTTGACTTACACCTTATAGAGCACGTTGGGTGGCACGGGATACATGCGGACGTGCATTGTCCTGTTGGAACAGCAAGTTCCCTTGCCGGTCTAGGAATGGTGGAACGATGGGTTCGATGACGGTTTGGATGTACCGTGCACTATTCAGTGTCCCCGCGACGATCACCAGAGGTGTACGGCCAGTGTAGGAGATCGCTCCCCACACCTTGATGCCGGGTGTTGGCCCTGTGTGCCTCAGTCTTATGCAGTCCTGATTGTGGCGCTCACCTGCACGGCGCCAAACACGCATACGACCATCATTGGCACCAAGGCAGAAGCGACTCTCATCGCTGAAGACGACACGTCTCCATTCGTCCCTCCATTCACGCCTGTCGCGACACCACTGGAGGCGGGCTGCACGATGTTGGGGCGTGAGCGGAAGACGGCCTAACGGTGTGCGGGACCGTAGCCCAGCTTCATGGAGACGGTTGCGAATGGTCCTCGCCGATACCCCAGGAGCAACAGTGTCCCTAAATTGCTGGGAAGTGGCGGTGCGGTCCCCTACGGCACTGCGTAGGATCCTACGGTCTTGGCGTGCATCCGTGATTCGCTGCGGTCCGGTCCCAGGTCGATGGGCACGTGCACCTTCCGCCGACCACTGGCGACAACATCGATGCACTGTGGAGACCTCACGCCCCACGTGTTGAGCAATTCGGCGGTACGTCCACCCGGCCTCCCGCATGCCCACTATACGCCCTCGCTCAAAGTTCGTCAACTGCACATACGGTTCACGTCCACGCTGTCGCGGCAGGCTACCAGTGTTACAGACTGCGATGGAGCTCCGTATGCCACGGCAAACTGGCTGACACTGACGGCGGCGGTGCAGAAATGCTGCACAGCTAGCGCCATTCGTCGGCCAACAACCCGGTTCGTGGTGTGTCCGCTGTGCCGTGCGTGTGATCATTGCTTGTACAGCCCTCTCGCAGTGTCCGGAGCAATTATGGTGGGTCTGACACGCCGGTGTCAATGTGTTCTTTTTTCCATTTCCAGGAGTGTATATATATGAAGGGTGTCAGTCCTAAGTCATCAGGCCGCATTCCGTTTCTTCAGATATTTGCAGTTTCGTTTTTTTTCAGTATGTAGGTGCAGTCGGTCCAAACAGATACTGCTCAGCACGTTCCATGTGAGGCCTGGTATCAACGAGAAGAGTCGGCTTCTTTCATGTTACGAACAAAATTGTTTTTAAAGCGGCATTTTACATGCCCTTTCGATAGAGCAGTTTCAGATGAGTCTAATGGTGTATTTGTTTCGTTGATGTGTGTTTATGGAGACAAGTAATACACGAAGAATAATGAGTGCTCTAACAGCGATTAAGCGAGCGATTGTCAGACGAGCCGCTGCTGAGGTACTGGTCATCCTTCGTTTTTTATTTTCTACGTCAAGACCTATCGATACAACGATTATCGCAGTAGACTAATTTGGGATAGCCCTTTCGATTGGTCATGTAAAATTCCACTTTCAAAATAATTTGGTTTGTAATGGGAAACAAACTAACGCTTTTCGTTGACACTGAGGGTCGTATGAAGGACGTGACAACTGGTGAAAAGTAGTTTTTGTGCTGATTCCAGCTGCACAGTGCAAATACAAATTGGCAAATATCTGCTGCAACACCAGAGAAAATGCACCTAATGGCTCTTAGCAAGAGATGCCTGGTATAGTGGGAACCGGAAATATGTGCATTAAACGGGAAATGAACGGAGATTTTGTGTGACCTTTACGATACTCGCCTTAATCATTAGGCTACCTTTTCTTTTCCTTCTCCTTATTCACTCCTTTTGTCACAATCTGCGCCTTCTACCTCTCCTGCAGACCAAACGTACTCTCATCATTATGCCTTCTTCAGCATGGCTGTAACAATCGCTCAACTGAGACTTCCCTAGCTTTTTCCTCAAAAATTGTTAGTTTTCTAAATCATGAACTGAAAGTTGTTTCGTTTCGTTTGAAGGAAAGAAACAGAAGCTTGACATGACTAATGTTTGCAAACCAAAATAACTATTTTTTTAATGTATTGGCACTCTGGATTTTGAAATCCTATCTTCGACTCTGGTAAAACACAAATAAAATGCGAGCCTCTAGAATTCTTTTCACTCTGTCGTCTTTGCACCTGATGTATTGTCTTTGTCGTTTCGATTACGCCATGATGTCTTACTTGGGTTCAAGTTCCCGTAAGGAAGTGGAGTAAGTTACATAATTACCGAAACAACAGTGCCAACACGCAGTGTCAGATGCTGTCTCTTCACGAAATGCATTGATTTGCATTTTCAGTCACGACTGTAGCTTTGAAATTGTATTGCTTGCTTTTCGGCAGCTGTTAAATGCGGGACGAATTCCACTGAGCGGATGGACAGCTACAAACGTTAAGGATTCTTTTACAATCTATTAATGTGCTTTATGACGATTATGGTTAAAATGTGGAACCGGATTGCTCTGCGCACACAACAAATAGAAACAAACAGAAAAGTAAGATAGTGGTAGCCAGGGTTGGGGGTAAGAGGGGGGGGGGCTATGGTTGCTATAGCCCCCCCCCCCCCCATCCCATCCCAATGGAGTATCATATTACAATGGATAAAATGACCAGAAATCAGCGAATATATTACTTCAACAGATCCAGAAGGAGAGCTGAAACTACGGAAGAAAAAGTGGGTTGGTGAAAGTAAAAGACCTGAAACAGCAACTGAAGATTTAAAAACTCTGGCAAGCAGTTTTTCTCAAGTGGATATGTTTCACTTCAAATACTTGGGACTATACTCGTCACCACAAGTACTGCTCAACGAAGCTTCTCTATTGTGAGACGAATAAAGGCTTATTTGCCTAACACAATGGGGCAGGTGAGGCTAACTGGATTGGCTCTTGCAAATGTCCATGAAGAAAGAGATATGGACATTGAAA
This sequence comes from Schistocerca gregaria, assembly GCF_023897955.1. Classification (NCBI taxonomy): domain Eukaryota; kingdom Metazoa; phylum Arthropoda; class Insecta; order Orthoptera; family Acrididae; genus Schistocerca; species Schistocerca gregaria. The sequence goes on from NC_064922.1 coordinate 949,680,494, forward strand.
ATATCAGTGACTTATTCAGTAAAATGAAACAGACGAATGGGAATGACAAACTGGGCAGAAGGCGGAAATAACCAGTGAATTTTGTTACAGACATTTTTAATTTTCATGTCAAATTCAAGTTTTTACGTTCATCTTATCTCCTGTATCCAGAAAATTAATGAAAACTAAGTTGACCTTTTTCATGGTTTATGTAATTTATAAAGTCGCCCATGTTAAAATGAGTTTTTTTTACCCTGAAGTCCAAAACAGCTACCAAAAACTACTTTAAGTAACACCAAATTTCACCAGTTCGTAGGTGGAGGACTCTCGCGATATTCCATTCTCCCAAACCCCCTCACCCCCCCCATTAGCACCGCCCTTCACCGACTTGTAGACTCGCCTCTGGTGGTTGCTCCTATTGAAATTACCAAAATGAGGTAACCCAAACTATTAAAAAAGTCATAATTCTGCAATTTGTTGGTTGTCATACTGTGACCCGTATGTTACGTCACCCTAAATTAATTTTTCTCCTTAATTTTTCTTTTTCATTTAGACTTTTATTCGACATCATCAGAGAACCGAATGAGATTTTCGCTCTGCAGAGGAGTGTGCGCTGATACGAAACTTCCTGGCAGATTAAAACTGTGTGCTGGACCGAGACTCGAACTCGGGACTCCCCCAGGCTGTGGCTAAGCCATGTCTCCGCAATATCCTTTCTTTCAAGAGCGCTAGTTCTGCAACGTTCGCAGGAGAGCTTCTGTAAAAATTTTGGAGGTGGGAGACGAGGTACTGGCAGAAGTAAAGCTGTGAGGACGGGGCGTGAGTCGTGCTTGGGTAGCTCAGATGGTAAAGCACTTGCCCGCGAAAGGCAAAGGTCTCGAGTTCGAGTCTCGGCCCGCCACACAGTTTTAATCTGTCAGGAAGTTTCATCATCAGAGAACATTGTTAGTATTTGTTCTGTGTCTGGTGTGCATTAACGCAACTATGATAACTGCTCCGCTTAAAAGCTTTGGCGACATGGACATTTGTCATCTTACGTAGCCGCTACACCTCTAGCGGTATGTTTTGAAATGTCGTTGACTTTAACTTTTTAATTACTTTGACACAAATGACTAGCTTCAGTATTAAATGAACTAGAATCCCTATGCTAAATTAAAAGAGAGTTTTAGAATGAATGCGGTGTGCAAACGGTGAATTTCTGGTACAGGTTGTCATTTTAAGTTTTAGGTAATCCAAACACTTACGGCTAACTATATAGCGTTTTAGGGTATAAGTGTTGATATTGCGACCATTGTTACTTTAATATGTAGCCACTTTAGTGTGATAGTTGTCTTTTTCTCTGTATCTAACAATCTGCCACTGACACGTCACACAATTTTAATTTACTACCTGATGTTTTCTACACGGTCATGTAGCGACTGCAGCCAGCAGTTCTGTACAGTGCAGTGTTCAGCGCGTGTGGCGTAGCAAGAGTGTTCGATTTCGCGCTGTCAAATTAGTTCCGTGCCTGCCGTCAGGAACGCTGTCTTTTGCCTATAAACTCCGCGCCGTTTACTCTTAGTTATAACAATTTATATGTTCATGTTTACTCTACGTTTACTTCTGTGACTGTGAGCAGCCCTTAGTAACGAGTCAGCAAGACGCTTATTCGTTCTCTCTCGAATCTGTCTTTGGGTACACTGCGCCTAAAAGACGTTCCGTGTTATTTGACCTACTAACGGATAAATTCATTGCCATCCCAGTAAAAAAGAAAAAGGTTTGTGCGTCATTTATTTTTATCTAAACAGGCAGACTAACTTGTCGGATGGGTAAGGCTTCCCGACGGCCTAAGTCGTAACTGCACAAGTAAGTTGACTACGCCTACCTGTATAAAGTAACAGTTTTGTGTCTTCGAGGTACTCACCAACATGGAAACCTTCTACTCCTAATAGCTACGATTACTAGTTTTCAGATGAAGTAAATAGTGATGTAATGTTGTTCAGAACACTGTTCTCAGTCACTAACAATAATATCTGCACCTGTACCTCTACCACCTTCTATAGCTGAGAACAGTATACGCCACGTCCTCCAGCTGATGATAAAGCAGGTCAAATGTCCCCGTCGCAAAGTAAACACAAAGAGTAAATAAAGCAGTGTTGGCCGCTACGGACTGACTGCCTAAACTTGGATTGTCGTAAAATGCGCAGTACACAAGAGCATCGTAAAAACTATCACATTAAAAATGGCTCAAATGGCTCTGAGCACTATGGGACTTAACGTCTGAGGTCATCAGTGCCCTAGAACTTAGAGCTACCTAAACCTAATGAACCTAAGGACACCACACACATCCATGCCAGAGGCAGCATTCGAACCTGCGACCGTAGCAGTCGCGCGGTTCCAGACTGAAGCGCCTAGAACCGCTCGGCCACACGGGCCGGCCCATCGCATTACGTGCAAATGGTATTCATATTGGTAGCTCGACGAAGACAGAACAAAACACAGAGACGTGGTGGACCGTCACGAGAAGAAGTGCAGGCGGGAAATTTGTATTTACATCGACAGTTTTGTGTTACTCTGACAGGGAGTGACTCAGTTATACCTTTATTGGTAGAGAAAAAGCACTGTTGATAGCGTAAGTAGTTTCAAGAAAATCGATACTCCTTATTTCACGTCAGTTAATATTCTAGAATTTTAAGTACTGGTTAAATTATCGAAACTTCGTTTTCGGGAAGTAACAGTAATCAAAATATCATGCCTACATGACGTCTACATGAATTTTGTGAATGAGCATTATATTCAGCATTTCTAGGCATTCAGGAAATTCAAAACGTTCAAATGTGCGTGAAATCTTATGGGACTTAACTGCTAATGTCATCAGTCCCTAAGCTTACACACTACTTCACCTGAATTATCCTAAGGGCAAACACACACACCCATGCAAGAGGGAGGACTCGAACCTCCGCCGGGAGCAGCCGCACAGTCCATGACCACAGCGCCCTAGACCGCTCGACTAATCCCGTGCGGCTTCAGCAAATTAATTAATATGTGTGTGCATCTATATCTATAGACCACAAGCCACTGTGAAGTGCACGGCAGATGGTACGTGGAATTCACATATGAAGTGCAGGCAGAATAACTGTTTAAATGACTATGTGCGTGCTGAAGTTAACCTAATCTTATCCTCAGGGTCCCTGTTGGACCGATGTGCAGGGGTTGTAGTATATTTCTAGTGTCATCATTTATAGCCGGTTCTTGTAACTCTGTAAGTGGGCTTTCTCCGGATATCTTCTCTGGATAGTTTACATCTATCTTCGTGACACTCTCCCGCGCGCTAAACAAACCTGTGACCGACACGAAATTTATTTTCAGTTGCGAATCCGAATGACCATCAGCTGTATAAGGGACTGACGATAATGAAAAAAAAATTTCACTGTCTCCATTCCGCTATACATTTGAAGGTTGTTCGCATTCGCAACTACAAATATATTTCACGTATTTCATAACGGCTGTAGCCGCAGTGCCTATTCCTTCACACATGCATGCACGTTTGAAGGAACATTACAGCGTTCTTCTTAACAAGACAGGCAGTGCAGTGTCGTAAGCCTCGTGTATTCGTGTTGCCCTTCTCTGTATGTGTTGAATATTCCCTGTTAGTCCTATTTGAAATACGTCCTAGAGACTTGAGCAAATATCTAGGATGGGTCACACGAGTGATTTGTAAGCAATCTCCTTTGTAGACTGGCTTCATTTCTCTAGTTTTCTACCAATAAAGCCAATGCTGCTACGTGCTTTACCCACAAATCGGCCTATGCGATCATTCTGTTTCATGCTATTCCATCTGTGACTCAGTGATATTACAGTTCTAAGATACTACGATTTTTCGTTCTGTGAAGAACACAATCTTTAATCTTTTGAACATTTAAGGCAAGCTGCCAATCTTTGCAACATTTTGAAATCTTATCGAGGTCCGACTGAATATTTGAGCAGCTTCTTTCGGACTGTTCTTCATTTTAAATAACTGCATCATTTGCGAAAAGTCTGGGGTTGCTTTTAATATTCTCCGCGAAGTAATTAATATGCGAAATGAATAGCAAGGGTCCCTACACACTTCTCGGGGTACACCCCAAAGTTACTTCTACGTTTGTCGGTGACTCTCGATCCAAGATAAACTTGTTACAACCTCCCTACAAAAAATCATCAATCTAGTCACATATTTCGTTTGGTATACTACATGATCACACTTTCGGTAATAAACGTAGGCGTGAAACTGAGTCAAATGCTTTCTATAAATCGAGAAATACTCCATCTACCTGGCTGCTTTGATCTATGGATTTGAGGATGGTGTGACGAAAGTGGAAGTTGGGTTTTATATAATCAATGTTTTCGATATGCTGGTTCGCATGGAGATCACTCTTCTACATATCTCATTATGTTTGAGTTCAGAACACGTTCTAACACTTTACAACAAAGGGATGTCAGGCATACTGGATGGTAATTTTGTGCATCATTTCTGCCACCTTTCTTGTAGACCGTTGTGACCCGTGCTTTCTTCCAACTACTGGGCAAAATTTTTCGTATGTGTGTTGTTGTAGGACAATTAGGTGCGACAAAACAGCTACAAAAGACGCAACCTATGCTGTCGTATCCGCTAATCTCGACTCTTCACGCTTTCGTACTGATTGTCGTCTTCGCTCATTAGTTGTAAGAACGTATGTATATGAGTTAGAGAAAGCACAAAAAAAATATTAATTTTCACTATGTTGCATTTGCAACCTTTCGCAAAAGCTTCCGATCTTGATAATAAAAGAAAGTTCGAGAAACGAGAGCAGAAGAGTTGTACCAATTGTACTGCTAATGATGTCCAGACCTTTTTGCTAATTGAAATTCGAGAGGTTAACGAAAGCGAAGCACACCTTCGTTGATTACTGGATAAACGCTCATCCACTAATTGATCCTTTTGCGGCAAAGGACAGCCCACATCTCAGGCGAGGCCACAGAGTACTTCAAGTTCGCAGTGGAATGCAGCACGAATGTTTTCTTATCGCCGGTATTCATTCAGGGCGCATATCTTTACAATTGCTACCAACTGCGTCGAGAGACGATTTATGCGCATCTTGATATAATTCATCTGACCGCTGACTTAATGAGTTTCGCGGGTGGCATTAGCATTTAATGCGCTGCGCCCGGTAACGAGAGGCCAGCTGCCAGCTTAATTAATCACTCTGTACTGATAAAATTACCACAAAAAGAGTCGGACGGTCCTGCTCCCAAAACGGGTGACATCCTTGACATTAATAGATGATAATCATACAGAGTGAAACGAAGAGCGAACACCGACACGCACATTAACATGCTGTTACATACCTCCTGATGGAAACGAGAGTAAGATTTACGTGTATGGACCCGGTCTCCAAAAATGGCCAGCACACATCGTAAATAGCCCTCGCGCCTGCTAAAATTTCGCCCACCGCCGTTCAGAAAGGGCGCGACACTTGGTGGTGTATCTCTCAGGACGTTATTTCTTCTCCTTCACCTGCAGTTTACTTCAGGATCTTTTTACTCTTATACTATTGTTACAGACGTCCTGAATTTTATCAGCTGTACCATGACAATCTAAATCCTGTCCATATACCCTTCTCTGACAAATGTTGGCCCTTAATAACTGCTCGATAGCTACAATAGTTCCATTAACTGAACTGAACGACAAAAATTCCACGAAACTGTAGTAAGCATCCTTATTTTACGACGATATTCGTATTTTGAAAACTCCATTGTCAGTCTACACTTAAGTGTGAGTTTCCGATGCCTCTGTGTGGCCTACTGCCAACTTAATGTCGCATTCTGTTTCGGGAGGTACGAACAATCTTCTATCACAGGGTACAGGGTATAAAAGGTTTGTTGACGGGGCATCGTCTTATCTTGCGTACCAGTGCTAATCACTACTTTTATTCACAGCCATCACACTGTGTTCTTACAGCGTAATGGAGAACTGCGCAATGTCTACGCAGTGTTCCATCAAAACTCTTTTCGCTTTCAAACCTTTCAACTGGTTAATTTACTCATGCATGTTTTAGATCTGCTTCCGTAAAGGTTATTCATCAGTGGAAGATCAAAGAGTCACATTCTATTTTATTATCGAAATGTCGATTAAAAATGGTGGGAGATTACTGTGTAAAATACTTAGATCAACATATACTTACATGTCATTGCAAAGTTACTGAAACAGCAGGAAGCGGGTTTTGAGATGAACGTACTGAAAATTACACAAAAATCGTAACGTTTATTCAGAAATTATATATACAGTGTGTACCACGGACACAATTAGAAAATATACAACTGAAAAGAGAGACACACAACCTTTAGTAAATGCAATTTTCACTCAATTAAAAAGATAAGATCATTACATCTGTAATAAACTCGTACCAGAAACATATTTACTTTAAAACTACAATGAACAACTAATATTTGTATGCCTGAGGCTGGTGCCACAACACCTTCAAATTTATGTTACTCGTATTCTTCAGAAGTATTCTGCAAAAGTTTACTAACGGTAGACAGCCTCGAAATTTCATAATAAGAAAGATCCTTTATATTTTGAATGAAGTCCCTGTGCATATACATCAAATAAACAGTACTGATAACTTTTATCAAGACAATAAACATAGAATGTATGTACCAGATCGATAAGAATAGAGAATAGAGTAGGTCATAAAAAGAAAACAAATTTTAAAACATTATTCGAGTAATTGAAATTAATACGCAATTACTAACTTTCATTGAAAGAAAGCAACAGTTTCAGTTTGACTGTAAACTGCAATTCGTAAATTATTATTTCAACAACTGTTTAAATATTCATTATCTTTCGTTTAACCGTCTTTTGCACAGAATAATTTCCAATAACGACCCACCGGCCAAGTTAGTAGACAACCACACGTGACATTAAATACAGTGCATACTCATGGTTGCGAAAGATGCAGTCTCGATTTCTAAGGCAGCCTTACTGACACACCTGATAATGTAATTATGTGACCATTAGGCCGAGGCGAGACTTAAAGCAGTTCTGAAAATATTTAACGAATGGAACTTGAAATTTATAACCTGGTCAGAATTTTTAATACAGAAAACGGTTCAAGTGACATGACAGTTTAATTAGCGGGCCACAAACATTATTCCTTTTTTTCTTATACACTAATGTAAGATCATTAAATTTGCTTAAGACTGACATACGACAGCAGTGAGAAGACATAGGAAAAATTATCTTGCAGTTTTAGTATACCTTCTGAGGATGGACGAATTACATGCTGGTACGAGTTGTATTTGCTGAGCTCAGTACAACAGGCTAATTTACCAGCAACGACTCAGTAGGTTCCACTAATCATTATAAAACACAGTTACAAAACAAGTGGGTCTGAATCACAGAAATTTACAGTAACTTTTATCACACATGAAAAATTAAAAAGAAAATCATTCCTTCAAAAAATAACGGAGAGAGGCAAACGAAAATTTAAATAAGCTAATCTCTCTTGCAAAGCTGCAGCTGAATACACCGAGAAGGATTATGCTTGAAGGTATTCCACCAATAACAATATATATATATATATATATATATATATATATATATATATATATATATATATATGCAGTGTCTGTGTGTTTATGGGTTGCATTTTTTCATATGACTTATCAAGCCAATGGGAGCACGGCATCTCCTGCCGCAATTGTCACAAGTGTATCTGGTTGCTGAGGCAGGAGCAGTGGTAGCATTGCGAAGCTTTTTCTGCCTTAATCTGTCTAACGAACCTTCATCATGCTTCGACATTCCAGATGATATATCATCACGCCACTCTGGTCTCATGCTACCCCGTGCCTCCCATCTGTTTGTGTCGATTCCCAATCTCTCCATATCTCGTTTAGAGGAGTCCTTGAACCTCAATACAGGACGTCCTACAGGTCTCTCCGAGCATCACCTCACGCGGAAATCTGTCAGGATCAATACGGTGGATGTGTCCTAGCTAGCGGAGTCGTCTCTGCTTCAAGATAGCTGAAATACTGTTGCTGTTTGTTTTAGATAGCACTGCTTCGTTGGTCACTCGGTCCTTCCACGTTACTCCGAGGATGGATCTTAGTATGTGGAAAGCATTAAGGCAACGTTCTTGTTTGGCACAGGTAGTCCATGTGTCCGATGCAGAGAATAGGATGCTGAGGACGCAAGTTTGATATACAAGAATTTTAGTGGCCAAAGAGAGTTCGTTGTTTTTCCAAACACATGTAGAGAGTTTGCCAAAAGTTGTCGCAGCTCTTACAATGCGAGATTCAATTTTCTTGTCAACAGACACGTTTGATTCTATTCTCTATGAGTGTAAACAGCAGTAAGACCGTAATTATGGTTCAGGGTGCTAACACAAAGCCGAATATCACACTAGATGGCACTACTTCTGCTATCTTGGATCCACTATAGAATAATAATAATAATAATAATAATAATAATAATAATAATAATAAACCATAGAGTATCACCGCTCATTGTCAGTACATAACGTGGGCGGAATGAGACAGAACGGGCGAGCAGCACTTAGCACTTGAAAGGAAAACTTCTACAGGACTTCAAGTCCACACAAGCGGAATGACGAGAGTGAACCAAGAAATTGTTGGCCAGGTAGAGCCGACTATTCTTGCAGTGAGGTCGTTCCAGTATCGGCCTACTTGTGAAGCTCTGCCCAGAACGACAGCACAGGAGTAGAGACCACAGGCCAGGTCGCGCGGCTGACAACACACAACCCCCGTTCTGTCACGTCGTGGGGCCAAGGTCACCGCACAGCACTCACGCTGCCTCGTCAAGGCAGACAGAAGAGCACAAGCTAAGCAGGATTGTTTCTAATATGTATGGGAATTGGATACGCGTCCTAATCTCCTTCTTCCTTATCTCTGGTCATCTCCTCCTCCCCTCTCTCTGCCCATCTTCACTTCCCCTATCTCTCTCTGCATCTCCCCTGCCCCTCCCTGTTCAGCACCACTCATAGGGGACACGTTGTTAGCAAAAATTTTAATTTCTATATTCGGTTCGAGTACATTCTTAAAGTATGCAAAAATGTCAAGAATCATTGTACTGGAATGTTCTGTAGCTGTATATATACTGTGTGTGTTCTAGCCGGAGGCAGTTCGCTCCGCACTATTGTATGTGCAAGTGCTGAATAAACCTTCGCTAAGTGACGTTAGTGTTCGTCATTCACCTAATTACACCGACTTCTACGTGACTATATATACAATCATATGTCGCTGCAGTAGGCATACAAAACTATACGCATATTCGAATGCAACGTTGTGTCAAAAAAAAAAAATGGTGAAGAACTTTTGGAGGTTTAAGATTTTCAATAAACGAACGTGAGGTACGCATGCGACAACATGGTTAACAATATGTTCGAAAAGGCTGCGCAGAAAAAGGGGATTTTCCGGTGCTCAACCACGGTTTACATTAGTGACAAAAAACAGACTCCAGTGCTTCTGATAGCTCATGGGCTAGGCAGCATTTGTATACCCAACAAAAAGATCGTTTTAGCGTCACAGCCCTTCAGTCCAGCCTCAAAATATGAATATTACAGAAGCCCTCCTGCTTAGGTAAATGGAGCAAATCGGTTGATTCTTTTTGCATTTGATAGGACCTATGGAGACATAATTGTCGCATGAGCGGTTCCTCGGAAAACCCCAAAAAAAGGTTTTTTTACTATATTTTCGGTGTCACCAGCGGACCAAAACCCAGCCAAAAATTCCAAGGTGGCTATGCACAACAAGTGGCTAAAGTTTTCACAGTATATTCCTAAAATCACGATCTCGAACAAACTGCAAAATTTTCTTGGTATCTTTATCCCTTTCCTAGCTACAGAGGTTCAAAGTTACCGTGCTCGTACACGTAAATATTAGTCTGATTGATGACTGGCGTACCCGTGATAAACACGAATGAATGAATGAATGAAGCATCTGCATAAATTCATGGACTGTTCCTGCAAAAACCCAGAAAAAGCGTTTTTCAGTTTTTTTCTCCGTCAGCAGCGGGCCAAAAACCTGCGGATTTCAATACGGCTACGCAGAGCAAACGACTAAAATTTTTACGATCTATACCTAAAATCCCGATTTCGAACCACCTTGGAAATTTTCTTGATGTCCTTCTCTGTTTCCAAGACACAGAAGTTCTGAGTTATACTACTTTTATAAGTAAAATACGCACGTAAAAATTATCATTTAAATTGATTGGTTATTGACGATAAATCCGTGATATCCCCGGTTTTAAGTTGACAATCATCCCTATGACGATTGAATGAATGAATGAATGATACATTTGCGTAAATTCTGCGGGTACAATTCGCCAAAACAGTATTAACTCTAGGCTTAAAAAATTGTAGAAAACATGATTTTTTTGGTACCAAATCCCAGCGTCGGATTCCAAGGCGGTGATGAATAGCAAATGGCTTAACGTCTCACGAAATATTCATAAGATACCGATCTCGAGGAGTCTTGAAACCTTTCTTGATATCCACATCGCCTTTCCAGATGTATAGGTTCAAAGTCACCCAACCAGCAAACGTAAAATGTCTATGTCAGAATTAAATAAACTGATTAATAAAGGGTTTACCTGTGTTAAACTCCTGATTTAATTTAACTGACGGCTATACCCGTAAATGAATGAATCAATAATGAATGGATGACGCATTTCCACAAATTCGTGGATGGTTACTGAGCAAGCCCCCAAAAAAGAGTTTCTCACCATTTTTCCGCCGTCAGCAATGAACAAATACCAGTTTCGGATTCCAAGACGGCTATTAACGGCAAGTAATTATAATTTTTGCGATATGTTCCTAAGATTTTGGTCCTGAACAACCCTGAAAATTTCCTAGGTATCTTCATCCTTTCCCAGGTACACAAGTTCAAAGCTGCACTACTTGTGCATGTAAAATACTGACATAAAATATATTTGCGCTTTTTTATGCCGACAGATGGACTCAGTGACAGTGGGAAAGAGGCGGAGAAGCACTAAACACCGGATGATAGTGAACAGCGGTTGTGTTTTGCAGAAAGCGTGACGGAAACAATGGCAGTATGAGGACACGTGGCAGCGGAACATAGTAGACAGTGAGAGAGAACAGTGCTAGGAAGAGAGTGAAGGAGACAGTGCCAATGGGAGAAGAATGAAGAGGATGTACTGCATTTATTAAATCGCTGACGGAAACGAATGGCAACATCAGAAAATAATTAATGTAGAGTAATGAAATTTCGGGAATATCTTCGTCTAGGTAACATATTTAAATGATTTAAGTGCGAGATAAGCCACTGCAAATATGAAATGCTAGTACATTAATAATAACCGGCGTAACGGCCAGAATGACGTGCCTAAGGTGTTGGTTGACAACACTCGAAAAAAGAGTACGCATATTGGCAGTGTGTCCCTCTGGCGTGCGAACTGAGATGACAATACCGTCTAGGAAGTCCGAACAGAATGGCACTTCAGCAGTCAGCTGTTCCAAGTATCACTGAAAGCTGCCGCGTGCGGAGGCGCTGCCAAAGGGCAAACACAAATACTTGTTGGAATGTGTGTGAAATCTTATGGGACTTAACTGCTAAGGTCATCAGTCCCTAAGCTTACACACTACTTAACCTAAATTATCCTAAGGACAACCACACACACCCATGCCAGAGGGAGGACTCGAACCTCCCCCGGGACCAGCCTCAAATACTTGAACAGGCCTGTGTGTGTGTTAACAACAAACACTTTCTTCAAAAATGGTTCAAATGGCTCTGAGCACTATGGGACTCAACTGCTGTGGTCATCAGTCCCCTAGAACTTAGAACTACTTAAACCTAACTAATCTAAGGACATCACACATATCCAAGCCCGAGGCAGGATTCGAACCTGCGACCGTGGCAGTCGCACGGTTCCGGACTGCGCGCCTAGAACTGCGAGACCACCGCGGCCGGCACACTTCCTTCATCTACTGGTATTTGCGAATGAGCATCACGCACATCAGCCTTACAAAAATAACACCCTGCGCCAAGCCTGTCCGTAAGTTCCTCAGGGCGAGGCTATGGGTAAGTGTCAGTTATTGTCTGTGAACTGACTGCAGCTTTGAAGTGAACACAAATGCGAATGCGACCAGAAGGCTTGGGCGTCACAACCGATGAACTTGCCCGCTGACTAGCTTGTACTGGAGCCATCACACCATTGTCTTACAGTTCTTTTAAGTCACTGGTTACTTTGTCTCGTAAAGCGATGGGAGCGTCCGAGCCCGGAAAAACGTAGGCTGTGCACTGTGTTTCACGGTAATGTGCGCTACAAAATTATTAGCTTTTCCAAGTACATCAGATAACAGGTCATGAAATCCCTTAAGCAAACTAGTTACACTGTCTTTTGGATTAAAAGTGAACGTCCCCTTTGAAAAATTAAGAATTACTGCGCTGGTCAACTACGTTATTTGATTTTTTAAACAGCTGAGCAGAACTGAACGTACTCAGACATTTCTCTCTTTACTTATTCTGATCAACACTAAACTAACACAATACTTTTTTTAGCGCAACGCAATCTGACCTTCAATAGTCCCTACAAAAGAATGTCCTTGACTAACAATAACCTATACCTTTCATGAATCACTTACAAAAATCTTCGTTACTCGAACTACTGCAATAAAGCGAGCGCCAATACTGCCAGCTGAATAAAAGGTTCTAACTACTGAAAGCACTAACTACTGATAGGCATAGTTAGCAAATGAAAGTTTTTGATAGAGAACAAACAATGTATTCACCTTCATAGTGTTCAAAAGTCATCATATATATGTCTATCAATTCATCACATCCATCTTTACAAATTTCCTTTTTCTGGCGGACAGACGTCCACATCGTCCGCTTACAGTAACCTCTCAAAACTCTGGCACCTCTCCCTCCACATCCCCCACCTCCAACTGCAAACGCTACACGCTGTTCACATCCAACTTCCCAACACTACACTAGCGAATATTTCAACAATGAGTCCAACCAGCCACAGACTGCACGCTGCACAGTCAGCGATTTTCATGCAGAGGACTACGTGGCGTTAACAACATGAAAACCGAAGCAGCCTGCTTACAAAAGCATTCACTGAAACTACATTGTCTCAGATTCTAAGGCTAAACAAGTCAAACGGATCTAAGTCAAAACTATTTTCACTGTCTCTTGATTGAAACGCAGTCAATTTCACTGGCCTAGTGAGAGATTTGTGAGCAGCTGGCAAACTACACTGTCCAAGTAAAGTAGTAAGATTTCCTGTCCGTTGCATGCAGCGAGGCGCGTGCTAGATTTTGACAGGCGTCGTGAGTGTAACTGTTCATAAGTAGCACGACTAAGCAAAGTTACAGAGGCACCTGCGTTCAATTTAAAGTCAACGCGACGGCCAGCAATTTGTAGCGTTACAAATAGTTTGTTGGAATGGCGTCGCACTGCGCTGCGGCGAGACGAGCGCACAAAGTTACTTGAGTTACTGGCAGAACCTGTAGTCGGTTTTGAAAACACTGCATTCACAGAATGTACACGGGATGTGTTGTTGCGAGAGCGGGCAGAATTGACGTTCTTTGGCCGTTGCAAGCAAACTGCCTTAACAAGGTCTTTCTTTCCACATGAGTAGCACGTCGCGACGGGCAATCTTACCGCTTACGGCGAACAAAACAGCGAGGCCGAGAGTACACTAGATTTACAGGACTGGCCACGTGTTTACTAGGCCGTCTTCCCGTCTCTGTGCTCGCTCGTCTTGGTTGCTGAGTGGGGCGACTCTACACGGACACGTCAAATCGGGGCCTGATCAGTTGCATCGGCGGCCATGGCGCCGGAATCGAATTGTTTCCAATATTTGCAATACTTGATGGAGTGAAGGATCTGAGTACTTTTGCTGGAAGGATTTCCTCGAAGATAGGAAGAATTCTAAAAACATACCATATCAAAAGCATTTTTCGTCCGCAAGCCAAGATTAGAGCGCTGCTTGGCTCGGTTAAGAATGACTTGTGTTTCAGGAAGCCCGGTGTGTACAAGATCCCTTGCCACTGTGGGAAGGCTTATATCGGCCATACAGGACGGATGTGTTGAGCACCAGCGGCACACACGGCTGCTCCATCCTGAGAAGTCTGTAGGGGCGGAACACTGTCTCACCGAGGGACACAGAATGCTGCATGATGAGACAGAAATGGTTGCTCCTGCATCTCACTATTGGGACTGTGTTTTAAAAGAATCCATATAGATTCGGTTATCTGACAATCTTATTAATAGAGACAAGGGTTATTTTTTAAGTAAGACTTGGAAGTCTGTTATCAGACTTTAAAAAACAACGGTCTGTGTTTTGATCGTCGGAATAAATTTTTAATTTTTGATAGCGATATCTCGATTTCGCCTGCTTCCACCACTGGCGGTGCGGTATGTTTGCTTGCGCTAGAGGGCAGTTACGGCACCTTCTCGCGCACGCGTTGTGGGGCTTCTGCGGCCTATATAGGGGCCGCCGCTTGCGCTGAGAAGTCAGTTCCGGCGAGATCGGGTACCAGCACTCTCACCTGAAGATGGTGGCCAGCTGGACCGCGGAAATATTGTGTCAAGATGATGTTATGGTCCGGCTGCACACCCGAGAAGAATATTATCATCTGAGTACTTGACAATCCGTTGTCTACTTTTGCTATCACGAACACTGTATGTGACCACACCACGCATCATCATGTCACTGTAAAACTTACCACAACTATACTTTGTAACACCGAAAACGCAGGATGCATGGCACCTGCTACCGATGGATAACTTTTTTTTGTTGAATTGTATGTAAATATTTGTAATTTAAATGCTTTCTTTTAATAAGTAAGGACATTGCTTCACTCTGTGTGTGAATTTAGGTAAAGTCTGTTGACATTTCATTGTATTAATCTCTGTTTTAGTGCGAAACTTTTAAGCGCTGGGAAAAATCGAATGGAATTGTTATTTGCATCGACTAGCAACGATAATAACAGTGGTTGTGCGTTGTAAAATCTTTGGGTAGGGGGTTGTGGCGCAGAGCGGGAGAGAGCGGGAGATGGGTTCCAGCGCTTGTGGTGCGCGGTGAGTGGTGTTAACGCCCTCACAGTACAGAGTACCATTTCGGCGCGGCGCCATCATGTACGCACGCCGGCCAGATGACTGGTAGCAGGAGGAAAGACAGTGGACGGGCGGAAGAGGCTGCATTAATTGTAATTAGCCGTGGCTCCACAAGATGCTACCGTCTTCAACAACAGCAGCAGTTCCAGCAACACAGTTTCGTCGTCGGCTTCGAGTTTCGTCGCACGCATAGCAGTGAAGCAATACTGTGCATTGGTAGAAAGTATTAACGGCTAACCCAGCAGCACAGCTGAAAGTGATTTGATTGATATAATTTATTTAAATAATAACCAGCTACACTCAGGACGATTGTGTTCTCATTGTCCTCAAACGTTGTTACCAAGCTGGGTCCTTGTTCCTTTTCTTCCCTTATATTCTAACCGAGTGTCATAAGAAACAAATTGATTAGTTACAGCCAATTTATTAATGAATAATTTCACTTTTAAGAATTTTAGCCTCGGTCTACTTTCAATTAACTGTTGTGCAACAGAGGCTTGAGCAAATGAGTAAAGTACAGCAATTTCATTTTTCAAATTTGAGACTCAGTCCCTGAGAAAAATCCAATTCCAAATCTAAAGAAATGCACAAATTAAGAGTACGGAAGTTTTATTTATTTTACATATAGCTTGGAGCACATGGCTGTATGGTTTGGTATGTATTCCTTTGTTTATTTGTGTCCAAGTCAGTAAAAAAGGCTCAGTTGTTCAGACAATAATTTGAAATCCAACTTGCAAAATAAGTAACTGAAAAGTAAAAGTGGCTGCTTTTTTTCTAAATTTCTTTGGTGACGTTATGTTGAGATCACTGAAAGTCATTGTTCACGTAACGAAGTTCAATACTAACATATACTTTAATAGCATATTTTCAAATCATTACTCGATTGCCCTTTTCAAAATTTAACGACAAACATAATTTAAAAGTGACATCTCAGTTTTCTTTATAATTACATACTCACTTAAAATTAGTGTCAAAAAAGTGACAACCTTCAGTTGCCACGTCACTGTTTAATAATACATGCTTTTCTTTCCCATCAAGTTGTAAAGGATTTTGGCTGTAAGTTGCCCTAGTGGGCTGGCGACAGTGAATTACTTCCTTTTCGCTCATTAGTGTAACTTTTGGATTAATTATCAGTGGTACCCCTTTCTGTCCAGTGTTGTTAGTGAGTGAATGCACAAAATAACTTTCATTTTTCCAAATTATAACCCTGTTCGGTTTAATTATTTTTTATTTTTAGTATGGTCGGTTGTACACTCTCCTCCTACTTATCGGTATTATTTCTTCGGGAAAGATAGTCTTAATCAATAAGTAAAAATCCATTAGGCATACAGGTGGTCCACCTTCATATTTTATATTGTAAGCAGGATACGCCGTTTAGTAAGGGGGAGCTTACAACTTGAATTTACACTTGCTGGTGAGAACCTGTAAATCGGTATATCACTGATGCTACGTCTGTTCCGTTTTCTCCTTAAGGCGAAAGAAATGAAATAGGACTGCCGCGACCTGAGTCTGCAGTTCGTAATACTGACTTAGCGCCCCTACAACTCCATCATAGGATAGCGCGTTGGGGGACGACGTGGCGAAGAGTTCATGATTTACCACAGGGGCTCAGCCGACGGACAGGAAGCAACGAGACTTCACAGTACCTTGAAGTCGATGGACTCGACAACTGGCTGAGATATTCGAGCCATTCCCATCTCTTTTTCATCCAAGTGCCCAAACGGTGGAATCTTGTTTGGTGGCACTTGTTGGATCGGTTGGTTGGTCTGTTTGGCAGCCGACGCGGCTTGTACAGCAAGCAATTGCTGTACAGTAGGCAGCTATGTGGCGATTTGCTCGGTCTGAAACTGAAGTATCTCATATAGGTCCAGAGCAGGGGCAGGGGGTACAGACGGCGGGGTAGCCATTCAAACGCTAACAAATTACTGCAAAAAACGAAAATACAAATAGAAAAGCATTATGGAAAACTTCTGAAAAGAGAAATAGATTAGTTCTGCAGCTCGCTTGCTGTAATACATGCAACAACCAGAACAAATGAGCAAGTAGAATCACTGTAACGACGGCTCCTTTGCAGCAACCTAGAATACATGAAAAGCAAACAAAACTTTTTCATCAGACTCGTCTCCACTTCCTGTGGCTGTTCACTCTTGCAATACTTCGTGTTTCCTGGCTGGATGAGGAGAGGGTTGTATGAAATGTGGGTGTGCGGTTTCCTTTCACTACTGCACGAAATGCACACGTGGTTAAAATACACTTCATTAGAGGAACCAGTTGAGTACAGTGATGTCCAGTGTGAAGTTCTGTGGTTAACAGCAATCTACTAACATGTGCATCTTGAATCTTGTCCGTGTCGATATCACAAGTATATACAATGACTAACGTTCCCTCACAGCTTGCTAAGGTGCAAGGCTACGAGTATCACTGTGGACGACTAGGCACAGTGTTACGTACTGAGCCGCGGTGCCAACTGGGTCCCGATGCGACGTAGTGACGTACCGAAATGAAATGAAACCATCGTACGGCATTGTTGGCCGGTAGACCCCATGCGGGGTGTTCGGCCGCCGAAATTGCAAGTCCTTTTTAGCTGACGCCACTTGCGAGTCAACGATGATGAAAGATACACAACACCCAGTCTTCTCGAGGCAGAGAAAATCCCTGACCCCGCCGGAAATCGAAACCTGGACCCCGTGAGCGGGGTGCGAGAACGCTACCGCAAGGCCACGAGCTGCGGACAGTGAGGTACTGACAGAGACTGAGGGATTGAAGCAGCTCGGTCGGCGGCGGGGGCGTGTAGTGCACACTGCCCAGAGGGCGCGTCTCGATCTCCGCTTGTCATAGGCGCGCCCAGTTCAGCACCTGCTATACAGTGTTTCGTAGTGCCGACCGGTGTGCTGGCGAAGGTGTACGCTAGCATGTGGTCTGATCAGGTTGCCTTCCATTAGGAACGTGCGTGCACTGAGCGACTGTTACGTGATTTATAAATTATACACCGGAGCAATCACTCGTCCTTTATTTTGTAGGTTTTATTACGCAAATCCAGATGCCGGCTAGTGCCTAGCTATTATCAATGCAAAATTTTCTAATCTCCATGCACGCACTACTGAGTAGTATTCAAAGAACTGCGACTGGCGCCAGATCAGCAGGGAACTAACACCCATCGAGATTAGAAAATGTTGCGTTGATAATGGCTTGGCACTAGCCGAAATCTGGATTTGCGTAATGAAACCTTGTAAGTAGTCTGTTTAGGTTCTTATATTGGTAACGTCACAGCCACGTAGCGCTCTGTATGAAAATCACTGGCAGTGCTGTGTGCAGTCTGTGGCTGGTTTGCATTGTTGGAATTTGCTATTGTAGCGTTGGGCAGTTGGCTGTTAACAGAGCGTAGCGTTGCGCAGTTGGAGGTGAGCCGCCAGCAGTGGTGGATGTGGGGAGGGAGATGGCAGAATTCTGAGAGCGGACGATCTGGACGTGTGTCCATCAGAAAGAGTAAATTTGTATTATTGGATGTCATGAACTGCTGTATATATTATGACGTTTGACCACTATTAAGGTAAATACATTGTTTGTTCTCTATTAAAATCTTTCATTTGCTAACTATGCCTACCAGTAGTTAGTGCCTTCAGTAGTTTGAATCTTTTATTTAGCTGGCAGTATTGGCGCTCGCTGTATTGCAGTAGTTCGAGTAAGGGAGATTTTTGTGAGGTAAGAGATTCATGAAAGGTATAGGTTATTGTTAGTCAGGGCCATCCTCTTGTAGGGATTGTTGAAAGTCAGATTGCGTTGCGCTAAAAATATTGTGTGTCAGTTTATGCAGAGTCATGTATAATTTTTCTAAGGGGACGTTTCAACCTACAAAAGAAGGACGACTGATCGATGAGCTCTATAATTTATACAACGTGGTCTGATGTTAGAGAGAGTCTAATCTACAATACTGACCATTAAAATTGCTACATCACGAAGATGACGTGCTACAGACGCGAAATTTAGCCGACAGGAAGAAGATGCTGCGATATGCAAATGACTAGCTTTTCAGAGCATTCGCACAATATTGGCGCCGGTAGCGATACCTACAACGTGCTGACATGAGGAAAGTTTGCAACCGATTTCTCATACACAAACAGCAGTTGACCGGCGTTGCTTGGTGAAACGTTGTTGTGATGCCTCGTGTAGGGAGGAGAAATGCGTACCATCACGTTTCCGTCTTTGATAAAGGTCGGATTGTAGCCTATCGCGATTGCGGTTTATCGTATCGCGACATTTCTGCTAGCGTTGTCGAGATCCAATGACTGTTAGCAGAATATGGAATCGATTGGTTCAGGAGAACAATACGAAACGCCGCGCTGGATCCCGACGGCCTCGTATCACTAGCAGTCGAGATGACAGGCATCTTATCCGCATGGCTGTAACGGATCGTGTAGCCACGTCTCGATCCCTCAGTCAACACATGGGGACGTATGCAAGACGACAACCATCTGCACGGACAGTTCGAGGCATTTGCAGCAGCATGGACTATCAGCTCGGAGACCATGGCTGCGGTTACCCTTGACGCTGCATCACAGACAGGAGCGCCTGCGATGGTGTACTCAACGACGAAGCTGGGTGCACGAATGGCAAAACGTCATTTTTTCGGATGAATCCAGCTTCTGTTTACAGCATCATGATGGTCGCATCCGTGTTTGGCGACATGGCGGTGAACTCGCATTGGAAGCGTGTATTCGTTATCGCCGTTCTGGCGTATCACCCGGCATGATGGTATAGGGTGCCATTGGTTACACGTCTCGGTCACCTCTTGCTCGCATTGACGGCGCTTTCAACAGTGGACGTTACATTTGAGATGTGTTACGACCCATGACACTACCTTTCATTCGATCCGTGCGGAACCATATATTTCAGCAGGATAATGCACGACCGCATGTTGCAGGTCCTGTGCGCGTCTTTCTGGATACAGAAAATGTTCGACTGCTGCCCTGGCCAGCACATTCTCCAGATCTCTCGCCAACTGAAAACGTCTGGTCAATGGTGGCAGAGTAACTGGCTCGTCACAATACGCCAGTCACTACTCTTCGTGAACTTTCGTATCGTATTGAAGCTGCATGGGCTGCTGTACCTGTACACGCCATCCAGCCTCTGTTCGACTCAATGCCCAGCCGTATCAAGGCCGTTATTACGGCCACAGGTGGTTGTTCTGGGTACTGGTTTCTCAGGATCTATGCACCCAAATTGCTGGAAATTGTAATGACGTGTAAGTTCCATTATACTATATTTATTCAATGAACATACGTTTATCATCCTCATTTCTTCTTGGTGTAGCAATTTTAATGGCCAGTAGTGTATTAAGAGTAAGCAACTAGCACGACGGAAACCAGTTGGGCTGAGAAATGAAACGTCGAGCGTCAGTTCCGCTTAGCCGACAGTAAGCCGCTAACGGCAGTGGGGCGGCGCTACTGCATTAGCGGAAGCGGCCCGCCTGCTGTCAGAGAAATCATTTGCAGCTGCCGAGGGGTGTTTGAACATCGGCGGCAGCGCACGGGAGCAGTGGAGCGTCAGCGGCGCCGCCGGACGGACAGGTTTCTGCAGCGCTTTGCATACACCGCGGGCTGTGAAATATTGCGTGCGCCGCCCGGCTGACGGCCGCACCCGCTTATGGCGGCGGCGCGCAATGGCGAGGATCCCGCGCCTGCTGCCACCTGCAGGCAGCAGTTCCCAGAACAGCAATCTGGACCGCACCGACAGCAATAGCGCTACAGAAGCAGCAATAGCGCAATGCATCCGGCAAGAGAATAACGGTCGCATTTGGAAAGAGTTACGTAATCACTCACGCAGGGACGTAGGGTCAAGTCAAGAGTATTTGCGATTAATATCGAAGCGGTACTCTGAGTAAGTTTCATGAACGCAAATCGTATACCAACTGAGTAGACCATGTGCAAGATAGGCAACATCAAGGAATGTGTGACCTCACGAGCGTTTGTCGGTACGGTAGCTCAGTCTGTTCGGTCAGAGGGTTAGTTGTCCTCTGTAATAAAAAAACTGAGTTAATGGATCTATAACGAACTTAAACGGATATCTTACGACGTCCGCCCCGAGCAGATGCAAAGAACAAAGGCGAACAAAATATGATTAAAAAAAAGCGCCGTGGTCCCGTGGTTAGCGTGAGCAGCTGCAGTACGAGAGGTCCTTGGTTCAAGTCTTCCCTCGAGTGAAAAGTTTAATTTTCTATTTTCAGACACTTATTATCTGTCCGTCCGATGCGATCACTTTTTTGGGAGTGATTATCACATCCACAAGAAAATCTAAATCGGGTAAGGTAGAAGAATCTTTTTACCCATTCGGTAAGTCTACAAGTTAGGTGGGTCGACAACATATTCCTGTCATGTGACGCACATGCCGTCACGAGTGTCGTACAGAATATATCAGACTATTTTCCTGTGGAGGAATCGGTTGAGCTATGACCTTGCGATCAAACTCTTTCGGTTACCATTGGATAGGCACGTCCTTTCGTCTACTAATCGCACGGTTTAGCGGTGCGGTCGCAAAACACAGACACTAAATTTATTACAGTGAACAGAGACGTCAGGGAACGAACGGACAGATAATAACTGTCTGAAAATAAAAATTAAACTTTTCACTCGAGGGAAGACTTCAACCAAGGACCTTTCGTTCCGCACCTGCTCACGCTAACCACGGGACCTCGGCGCTCCTGAACACATACTGTCCTTGATGTTGTTTACCTTGCGCATGGACTACTCAGTTTGTAGATTTTTTTTTTCATTCTTCCACACAACTTCTTCCTGTTTTCTCGATTGATCTGTGTTCAGTTATTCAAGGCCTATCCACTGTGCCAACTTACAACTAAATCTGAGGGGGTCGCGATGCGGAGGTTCCCTTGTCAGTTGAATAAATCTCATTTGAGGGACGTCAGAACTTGATCGGCTCATTGCAGCACTGACATATGATTCTCACTTGTCAAGTCAATAACCCAATTGATGGACATGCAGAGAGGCAACTGCTTTTTGAGTGTGAACTTGAAAGTCATTTTCAGCCAGTTGCCCGGATACTTTTGATCACATAGTGTATATATCGCTAGTAAAGCAAATAGCCGGCCGGCGTGGCCGAGCGGTTCTAGGCGCTTCAGTCTGGAACCGCTCGACCGCTACGGTCCCAGGTTCGAATCCTGCCTCGGGCATGGATGTGTGTGACGTCCTTAGATTAGTTAGGTTTAAGTATTTCTAAGTTCTAGGGAACTGATGACCTCAGATGTCGAGTCCCATGGTGCTCAGAGCCATGTTGTGGGACTAGAAAGGTGAAGGGCTATTTCAAAAGTTGTCAGTGGATGCAGTATCCATCTCAAAAGAGAAACTAGGGAAACTAAACACAAGGATTGCGTGAGAGAGTTGCGAAGGATCGGTTCTGAGGAGTTCACAGGGCGCAGGTTGGCCTTCAGCCAGTAGGAACATGGCAGATCGAATGAGGACCGGGGTGGCCGGTCGGTAGCGTGGCTCGTGGACAGGTAGCCGGAACGTGCTGAGGAGGGAACGCAGGTTGGTGACGCTCCGTCTGGAAGGTGGAAGGTAGGAAGTGAAATGCAGTATGTCATAGTAGGTACAGTCCCCGAACCAACGACCCCTGCTTGGCGAGCCCAACGAGCGCAGTTGAAAATTAGGTGCTCAGGCATCCCTGAGTAGCTTCCCAGCTCTGTGCGACCACGCTTTTGTGTTAATTTATATACCAGCGGCATTTGGCGTAGTGCTTTGCGGTGTGCCTCAACGTGTCGGCGCATGGAATGGTTGTGCCCTAGCGTGTGATAACGAATTCCCTTTGGCTTTCCTATGTTGTGACAATTGGTAGGTTGATGGTACCAGACCTACTAGATATTTCACTACTTGTCAGCTTAGATAATAGTGTGCACCAGTAATTACAGATTATTTTCAATAATGCCAGCTTAATTTGGAATAAATTTCCAGTCAGGTGAAATGGAGTTTTCAGACAGTTACCTCTCGTATCCCACTTGATTATTGTTAAGCTCAGATTCATAATGTAAAAGAGTAAGAACCCCATTATTGTTTTGTTAGATAGTGGCAAATCAACAAGGCTTCTCCCCCCCCATGATAACCCACTTGGATGATGAGCGTAGCCCTCCATAATACTAGCAGTTGCCACCCCGTTACTGAGTGCTTTGTTTGTGTGTGTGTGTGTGTGTGTGTGTGTGTTTGTGTATGTTCTATGTGTGTCGCGTTATCCATTGCGAGTACTACTGTGTCCTCAATAATTAAAAATGAGGGTCGTTGTTGGTAATGACACAACGAAATTCTCACATACACTCAACCACAGCATCCAGCAGAGGAGAAATGTAAATAAGGATGCAGTGCCGTACTAGTGAATGAGCATCAAACAAGCAATCAAGCAGCACAGGCAAGCACGAACAAAAGACGCTTACTACGCACTATCAAATTGCACCTGTATGACTTGTATCTCCCTCGGTGTTATCCCCATTTCTAGCATAGCCACTTAATGAGTTACTGCATATCACGAAATCGGTGTTTGCTTCTATTTACCAATAAGCCTTCCTGACATCATAACGTGTGAGTAGAATGCGTTTTGTTCCGCCTGTTGGAGTATGAATATTAATGGTCCGTGTGATTTCTTGATACAATACTTTATACGTTGTACGTCCGAGGCGGAGATCTGAGAACAATCTGGGATTGGCCTCAAACTACCCCTCAAATCAAATTAGGGCTATTTAGTGCGCCAGGTACAGTGATTGGACAAAACTACGGAAGCACCACGGGAAGTGCTTGCTTGAACATTAATGTAGACGCTAGACAAGCCTACAGGTGTGGTGCTGTATCTGAACACGAATACCACCTGTGCATTGCCCTCAATACGTTGCAAGCGTCAGTCGTGGTTAGAAAATCGTTCTATGTAGTTGGGAGTGGATAATGCCTGAGCCAGGAAAATTCGAAGGAGAGCAAACTGTTGGCGCTGAATTGGTGGGTGCTTGGGTAACCAAGATAGCTGAAGTGCATGGTGTTTTAAGAGCCCCATACCGAATATTTATACTCCCTGTCGGAGAAAGCAGAAAGACGTTATCCGATAAATCACAATGTGGACGAAAGTTGAATGATTGTAACGAAAAATATGTCGACAGCTGCAAAAATCACTGCAGAACAGAATGTGGCACTCACGAAACCTGCCGCCACCAAAATACCTTGGAGGAAACTCTGTAAGCTGGCAACTGCAGGGCTAACGGGAATTCCAAAACCAATAAGCAGTGACGCAAATCTCAGTAACAGAAAAACATGATGCTAAGGCCGTCAAACTTGGACTGTGAAGCACTGGAGGAATGTCGTTTCGACGGACGAGCCGTGTTTCCAAATTGACGCCGAGTTTACGTCCGAAGCGTCAAACGTGGCAGCAGTTCGGGTCAGAATTTTGGCAGGCGTACCGTGTTAGGCCAAGTAGCCCATGGTTTCTATGTAGTGTCGCATTACTGCCAAAGATTATGTCACCATTTTGGCTCATCGGGTGCAATGTTTGTACACTAGTGGCAATGCTGCCTTCCAAGAAAACAGGGCGCTTTATTCAGAAAACAGGAGAGATTTTGTGAGCACGGGGACAAACTGCCGCCTGCCTCCACAGTCACCAGATCTCAGTATTGTTGGGGCTTTGTTGTCTAGGTCTGCTTTGGAGAGAAGGGAGCGTGATCGATGTCCACCACCATTATTCTTTCCTTAACGTGCCACTATTTTTCAGGAAGATTGGTGTAAGATATCCTTGATAACCATACAGGATCAGGAGTTACCCTTTTTAATGTTGACGGATTTCCTGCATCTTATTAGGCACGACATTACGATTTAACTCATATAACAGAAAAGTTACTATAGTGTACTGTCTGCTGGGAGTGAAATTGACACATTTTTCTCAGGTAAACTAACACAAGAATTGGCAAATATTTCACACCAGCGATCACTAAATATGCGGTTACTCACTATATTTCCAGGGTTTTGGAAGGAGATACTGCGAAAACTACGATACATACCAAAAAAAAGGACACGTCATTGGGTAGACTACCTCTCCATGTTCCGATTCGCAACATTCGCTCTGTCGTCGTTGCACTAGGGAGCAGGTGTATCAGAACATACAGACAAATCATCCACTATATACTTTGAACCGGATTAATTCGCAACTGGAGATCGGAAAGGAAATGAAGAGTCTGCAAAACGAGCTGCAGCTGCGCCTTCCAGAGCAATTCACGACAACGACTTCAACGGATTCCATAGACGTATTTTCGTTTGCCACGTTACAAACGGTGGCCGTATTGAGCACATGTAATGCGAGGTAAAGACTCTGACAGATATGCTTGGTCCAGTGCTGTCTGCCGGTTTCCTATACCTCTTGTAGTTTTCGCAATCATCTTCTGAAACCCTGAATATAGCTCCGACATCACCCACTATAAGTCATCGCGTTTTATATGCAAAATTGTTTTCTGCGTAGGTGAACTTTATTTCTCATAATAACAGGTTTTAACAGACTGACGTCATCATATCTGACGACTTGAATAATGTTCCGCGGCTACGGTCGTGTTTCATCTCCAGAGAGTGCTGCTGAAACCTTAGAGGTACTTCCTGTCTTGCCGGCCGAGGTGGCCGAGCGGTTCTAGGCGCTACAGTCTAGAAGTGCGCGACCGCTACGGTCGTAGGTTCGATTCCTGCCTGGGGCATGGATGTGTGTGATGTCCTTAGGTTAGTTAGGTTTAAGTAGTTCTAAGTTCTAGGGGACTGATGACCTCAGAAGTTAAGTCCCATACTGCTCGCAGCCATTTGAACCATTTTGAACCACTTCCTGTCTTCCATTATCAAATGGTTCAAATGGCTCTAAGGACAATGGGACTTAACGTCTGAGGTCATCAGTCCCCTAGAATTACTTAAACCTAACTAACCCAAGGACATCACACACATTCATGCCCGAGGCAGGATTCGATCCTGCGACCGTAGCAGCAGCGCGGTTCCGGACTGATGCGCCTAGAACCGCTCGGTCACAACGGCCGGCTTACAGTGGACGGAACATGTGCTAGATGACAGCCGCAAGAGAGTCATGAGTTGTCTTTGAGTAATCTCTTGGATCTACGTGTGGCCGGTGACTAACTAAAAACTATTTTCGTAATGCATTAGTACGTAGTCTTGATCCGGGTGCGCTTCGTAAAGAGTTCCTTCACCGCCACTGGCACAGTTATATCGTGTAGCTGGGCAGTGTGGCCCGTAAAGGTCCGCGGCGTGGACATGCTGCCGCTGACTTATTACACAATACACCCAAAGATGAACTGAAACCCTAGCTCACGTTTCAATAAATTGTTGGAATAAGCTCACCTAAACAGTATTATCAAATTCAAACTTAAAAATACTGCTTAGAGGATGGACTGTGGAGCAAACAGAGCAAGTACGACAATAGGCTTGTAGATTAACAACAGTGAGACCAAAGTAATGTACAATCTGAATGCCGATACAAAAAAATAGTGAAGATTAACGATAAAGGTGTAGAAATAGTTAACGAGCTGGTATACTTTAGACAAGAGAAAGCAACAAGCGAATGAAAACTCAAGGGCATAAAGATATTGGTAAAAATGACTTGGAACTCAATTGGGGAACTGAATGCTATATTAAAGAGTAAATACCCAAGATGCTTTAACCTGAAAGTCTGTAACAAGGAAAGTCTGTAACAAGGAACTGAATACTACATTCAAAAGTAAATATGCAACATGCTTTGACCTGAAAGTCTGTAGCGAGTGTGTATTGCCAGTACTAGATCACAGAAGTTGAAACCTTCCTCCTCGTTCTGCCTGCGAAGCTTCTGTAGCATTTGGTGGGGCTTCAAACGCGAACGTGGTCAGAGTCAACGGACTCTTAGGAACGTGCACTGCACCAGAAAGATCACACAGCGTATCGCTCAGAAGCCTTCCTCCAAAACCTTTCCTCCCAGATCTGTATTATTTTTATCCGGTGCTACAGGTACACTATCATGATAACTAAAGATCAATAGTCGTTCTAGGAAGTTATTTTAATATCCTCGATTTTGGTCCAGTTGCGCTACAGAGCTGAGTGTAGACACTTTGAGTGGCCATCTCGTGCAGACGTTCGCGCTGCTGTTCTGCTGCAGGGTGTTGTTGGCGGCTAACACTTTCGAAAGTTCGTTCCCAAAACGTGTTAGCAAACATCAGCCACCCTGTCGAAATCAGTCGCCTTTGAAAGCAGCCTGGTCGGTGCAGTTCGCCCCCATTTAGCCAGACGAAAGGAAAACGGGCTCCTCTCCAGGCAGGAGAACAGTCCTCGCGCTGCGAAAACCGGAGAACCGGTGCTACCTTTCACAATAGTCAGAAGCGCTGGCCGGTTGGCACAGCCTGGTTTTTTCTTGTATCAAAGTCGAACGTGGACGTTACATGCAGAAACTGTTCAAAAATTGGAGGTTGTCCATCGAGTGATTGATGGATGTGCGTGAGGCGCAACAACAAAAAAGCAAGGAAACGCTTAAAAGACAAGGCGGTTGTTGAAGAAGAGATACTGACTTTACGAAACACACATGAAAATGGGCTGGGCATAAAATGAGAAGAATTTATAAAAGGTGGAATGAACGAGCTTCTGTGTTGGGTTCCTCGTGATATGAATAGATCTAGAGGCCGACCTACGCTGAAGCGCCAAAGAAATTGGTATGGGCATGCGTATTCGAATACAGAGATACGAGGGTCAGTCAAAAAGTAATGCCTCCTATTTTTTTTTCTACGTTTAATTGTCAGGAAATTTAAATGCAATTACATAGGTTGAAAACCACAACATTGAGGATCATTTTGTCATTTTTCAATGTAATCTCCGCCCATCTCTACAGTTTTGGTCCATCTTTGAACAAGGGCATGTATCCCAGCACGGTAAAAATCACAGCTCTGCTTCCTAAGCCATTGACGCACGGATGTTTTGACGGCCTCCTCATCTTCAAAATGAATCCCACGATGAGCTTCTTTTAGTGGCCCGAACAAATGGAAGTCTGATGGTGCCAGGTCAGGGCTGTATGGGGGATGAGGCAAAACTTCCCATCCAATTTTGACAATCTCGTCAGAGGTGTGACGACTGGTGTGTGGTCTTGCATTGTCATGCAAAAGGAGAACATCTGCCATTGATTTTGTTGGGCGAACTCGCTGAAGACGTGCTTTAAGTTTTTTGAGGGTTGTGACGTATTGAACAGAATTTATTGTGCATCCCTGCTCCAAAAAATCAACCAGAATCACACCCTCTGTATCCCAGAAAACTGTTGCCATAACTTTCCCTGCCGATCGCACAGTTTTGAATTTTTTCTTCCTCGGCGAGCTTGTGTGACGCCACTCCATTGACTGCCTCTTTGATTCGAGTTCAAAAAAATGCACCCATGTTTCGACCCCGGTCACAATTTTTTTCAGAAACTCATCTCCCTCCAAACGGAAGCGCTGCAAGTGTTGGGAGGCTATTGTTTTCCTTGCCTCTTTATTCTGATTGGTTAACATTCTTGGAACCCACCGTGCACAAACTTTTGAGTACCCCAATTGTTTAATAATCGTGATCACACTGCCTTTACTAAGAGAAATAATGCGACACACTTCATCTGCAATCACCCGACGGTCACCACGAATGATGTCATCAACTTGCTGAATGTTGTGTGGAGGCACTGCACTCACCGGCCTGCCGCTCCGCTTTTCGTCACTCAACGGTGTTTGCCCTTCAGCTTCCTTACAACGACGAACCCATCGTCTAACAGTGCTGACATCCACTGTCACAACACCATACACCTTCTTCAGTCTTTCATGAATGCGTATGGGCGTTTCACCTTCTGCGTTCAAGAATTCAATCACACAACGCTGTCTCAAACGAACATCGATGTCGGCCATCTTACAAACTTCTGCTGTGCTGCCACCTGTTGACACAGAAAGTTACTACTGCAGTGGATTGCAGAAGAAGGTTTGAGGAATGGCGCCAAATTGAGGTTTTCACTTAACTTAATTTTTTAAGTAGAAAAAAAATGGGAGGCATTACTTTTTGACCGACCCTCGTATGTAAACAGGCAGAAAACTGCACTGCAGTCGGCAACGCCTATATAGGACAACAAGTGCCTGACACAGTTGTTAGATAGGTTACTGCTGCTACAATGGCATGTTATCAAGATTTAAGTGAGTTTGAATGTCGTGTTATAGTCAGCGCACGAGCGATGGGACACAGCATGTCCGACGTAGCGGTAAAGTGGGGATTTTCTAGTGTGCCCATTTAACGAGTGTACCTTGAATATCAGGAATCCGGTAAAACATCAAATCTCCGACATCGCTGCGGCTGGAAAATGATCCTGCAAGAACGGAACCAACGACGACTGAACAGAACCGTTCAACTTGACAGAAGTGCAACCCTTTCGCAAATAGCTGCAGATTTCATTGCTGGACCATGAGCAGGTGTCACCGTGCGAACCATTCATTGAATGATGATCTACATGGGCTTTCGGAGAGGCCCACTGGTGTAACCTTGTTGGCTGCACTGCACAAAGCTTTACGCCTCGCCTGGGCCCGTCAACAATGACATTGCGCTGTCGATAACTGGAAACATGTTACCTGCTCGGACGAGTCTCGTTTCAAATTGTATCGAACGCATGGGTGTGTACAGGTATGGAGACAACCTCATAAATTCATGGACCTTGCATAGCAGCAGGTGACTGTTCAAGCTGGTGGACGATCTGTAATGGTGTGGGGTGTATGCAAAAAAAATGGTTCACATGGCTCTGAGCACAATGGGACTCAACTGCTGTGGTCATTAGTCCCCTAGAACTTAAAACTATTTAAACCTAACTAACCTAAGGACATCACACACATCCATGCCTGAGGCACGATTCGAACCTGCGACCGTAGCAGTCGCACGGTTCCGGACTGAGCGCATAGAACGCGAGACCACCGCGGCCGGCTGGGGTGTATGCAGTTGGAGTGATATGGGACCTGTGATACGTCTAGATACGACTCTGACAGCTGACACGTACTTAAGCATCCTGTCTGATCACCTGTATCCGTAGATGTCCATTGTGCATTCAGACAGACTTGGACAATTCCAACAGAACAATGCGACACCCCACACGTCCAGAATTCCTACAGGAACACTCCAGGAACACTCTTCTGTATTTAAACACTCCCACAGGCCACCAAACTGCCCAGACATGAACATTATTGAGCATACGAGGGAGGACCCAAAACAAACCGGATTGTTGTCATAAAAAATTTATTGATGAACCTTTTTACAAAATTACTTCAGTCACCTTCAAAATACTCTCCATTACATGCGATGCACTTGTCAAGTCTCTTTTCCCACTGTTGGAAGCATGCTTGGAACTCTCCAAGTTTGATGTTGCCCAGTGCCCTCTGCAAAGCTGTTTTTACCGCCTCCATGTCGTCATAACGCTCCCCTTTCAGCGTTTTATTCGTTCGTGGATATAGGAAAAAGTCGCACGGGGCTAGGTCCGGCGAATATGGGGCGTGGGAAACGACAGACCACCTCTGAGATGCCAAATAGTGAGTCACTCGTAAGGCCGTGTGTGCTGGAGCGTTGTCGTGATGCAGAAACCAGTCACCTGATCGCCAAAGTTCCGGGCGTTTCCTCCTCACATCCTCTCGCAGACGCCTTAAAACACCCAAGTAAAAGTGCTGGTTAACAGTCTGGCCAGGGGGTACGAATACCCAATGCACAATTCCACGAACATAAAAAAAAGACAATGATCATCGTCTTCACATTTGACCTCACTTGCCTTGCTTTTTTTGGGAGAGTTGGGAGTCCTCCACTGGCTCAACGTATGCTTGATTTCTGGGTCATACTCATAACACCTACTCTCATCCACTGTAATGACTTTGTTCAAGAAGTTTGCATCACGTGCAGTCTCTGTTTTCAAGTCCTGACACACATTCATGCAGATGGTTTTTTGCTCCTGTGTGAGAAGGTGCGCAACAGATTTAGCAGCAACACGTCTCATGAGCAAATCCTCATCCAAAATCCGCTGGCACGAGCTCCAACTTCGTGTCTCTGCTGAAATTTGGTCGATTGTTTGGCGACGATCCACGCTGATCTTTTTGTGGACCTTTTCAATGTTCTGCTCATTTCTCAGTGCTGAAGGGCGTCCAGGGCGATGTTGGTCTTCAACACACATCTCACCACGTTTAAAGCGCCCAAACCTCTCGAAAACCTGTGTGCGGCCGATAGCGTCCTCCTGTAAAGCTTCCTGAAGCATTTGGTGTGTCTCGGTTGCAGTTTTTTTTTAAGCAGGAAACAAAAATTCACACACACTCTTTGCTCTTTTAAAGTTGTCGTAACGACTTCGCAGAGGTAACCCGCCAACGGTCGGAGAAACACAATACTACACTCGCACGTTCAGCTCTACACTGACGCCGTGTGCACAGCTGTTTCATGAAGGTCTCTACTAACACCATCTAGCGTGACAACCCTGCACTACGTCTACGAGTTGCAGCGCTCTCGGAGTCCGGTTTCTTTTGCCCCCCCCCCCCCCCTCCCCACGTATCTGGAACGCCTTGCAACATGCTATTCAGAAGAGATCTCCACCACATCGTACTTTATGTATTTATGGAGAGCCCTGCAGAATTCATGGTGACAGTTCCTTCCAGCACTGCTTCAGACATTTGTCGAGTCCACGCCACGCCGTGTTGCGGCACTTCTACGTGCGCGCAGGGACCCTACACGATGTCTAGCAGTTTCTTTGGCCCTTCAGCGTACAGTGTAGTGTGCGTAGGCGACATAAAGGAAAGAGGAGAAAAAATTTGGATCCGGAAGTTGAAGACTGTAAATTTATAGAAAGGTCTGGAAAAGCCTACATCCAGCATTGGATGGCAAATGGCTGATTTTAACAACGATGGTTCAAATGGCTCTAAGCACTATGGGACTTAACATCTGAAGTCATCAGTCCCCTAGACTTAGAACTACTCAAACCTAACTAACGTAAGAACATCACACACATCCATGACCGATGCAGGACTCGAACTTAGACCGCACCAGCAGCGCGGTTTGTAACAACAACGACTCTGTACTATTGTACGCAGAAGCACTTCCTTTCTTCTGATTTACGATCAACTTGTGTAATTGATGTTCTGATTTCATTTCTTTTTGTTTCATGCCATTGTGTTAAGAAAACTGTAAACAAGTTGCAATGTGAATATTAATGTTTACGTCAAATGTCTAGTAATATTGTAATATAACTGAAGTGTAACAGATGTTGAAACTGTAGTAAGATGTTTAAAATTGTAATTGTGCGTCTGGTCCATACGTAGGCAATGTATTAGGATATGTAGAATGCAAAACCTCGGGTGAATACCCGGTCTGTAAGCAGCGGTAAAAGGTGGATGGCAGGCGGGCGTAGGAAAATGCACCCGGACACTGCACGGCACAACGGCCTCAGTAGTAGTTGGAGTTTGGCACTGGTTTCAGCAACACTTTCTGGAGCGAGGAGGCTCTCCTGGAAGACATAGCTTCACTCAGCCTCGGGTATGCTGTTCCAACGCCCACACAGCATGGCAAAATTCCATAGGCACTAAATGGAGAAGTATTGCGACGCCAAGAAGAATTAAAGCGCCGATACATCAAGAGCCATAGCTGTGGTTGTATGTGTGCTCTGTGCCTCGCCACCTCGCCGCCCACCAACCGCCGCATCGATACTAACAGGTTGAAACTTTTAGTACTGTATTCGTATGGATCAGAGAGAGAACTGTGTTTGTTTGGTGCAATAATAACCTAAATTTTACCAGAAGTTTTCCATCATTTAATTATGCTCACAACTAACCTAGACAGGGTCCTTTCCAAACGTTGTGCAATCCGAGTGTCCCGAAATCAAAATTAAAAAATTGTGTTAATAATAATTATTTGCAGAACTAGCTATGTTAGAATGGTGTTTAAAGAAATGTTTTGTTAATGACCAGTAAATGAATAACGAAGGTGTAACGAAGTTGAAAGATAACTTTAGTATTGATATATTTTTATTATTTCGAGACAGATTTAAAGGCATTTAAATGAGCAGTAAATAAGATAAAAAGAGGAGTAACTTATATACTGGAAATCTTGAACGCATAATAAACTCAGTAATCAATTTTTTAAATATAGCGATCATAACAGTTTCAGGGTCCCCCCTCATTCATTCGAATTCTGAAGTGTTCTAAATTGGATTGACCAGTAACAGTTATAGTCAATATAAAAGTCAAAATTTATCAGTGTTTTGTCTTTATCAAAATTGACATTTTGTGTGTGACATGAAAGTACACTTTCTAGGGCAACCTATGCCCGATTTTAATCAGATTAATAGACACTATAAACTTTTGAACACTATAGTGTAGTGTTATGTGTTCGTGATATTCCATATCAGTACAGAATGTGAAACTGTCAGTTCAATAGATTTTCTGGTTCTAAAATTCTACTGTATTATGCAGTGATACAACTTCTTGTTTTGCATGGATATATACCAACTTGTACAGGGAAGAAACTCAGTTAATGCCTAATTAGACTGGCGACAGTATTATTATCACATTAATAGCTCCTTCTGGATTGTTTTTGATCCATCCTGACGTGTGATTGCATTTCGAACTTACTTGACGGGTCATTGTTATTAGAGAGTGGATGTAAGTCTGATTTGCCACCATTCAGGTACACTCGGTCGATATCTATGCGAAAATCCTATGTCATATGGTGAATCCCGCTCACTTACCATAGCACAGCCTTTAACGAGTGCTGTGTCACGGGGGTTACAGGTTCCGGCCTGAAGCGCCTAGAATCGCTCGGCTACAACGGCCGGATGGTGAACTGAGTGGTGTACGCAGCCACTTCACACAAATTGACTTTAGCGGTCGCTGTCTCGCATGCGATGTGAGTTATGTTTATTTTCCTAACTGGACGTGGGAGCCATCGACGAGTCACCGGCCGCGACATCAGAGTTTCTCGCGTTTCGTAACGCGCCCTGCCCGTTTCGTTAGTCGTGTGTCGCGTCATTCCGCCGGCGGTCCGGCCGAAAGCGGCGGCCCCGGAGCGCCGCGGTCAGCCCTCAGCGCGCTCGTTAGTGGACCAGACTGGCAGAGCGGCTGCCGCTGGCCAGCGCCGGCTATCTCCTGACGCGTGTCCTTTATTTCGGCCGCCATTAGCATATCCGCCATCGGCCACGGCCCGCGCGGGGAAGGCACTTCTCGCACCAGCGCGTCTGACGGGAGCGCGGCTCTTTGCTTGTTAGGAACTCTGGCTGCGACAGCTCAGCCGGGTCACCACACAGCTGACCACAGCCGGCTGGTCGGTGGTCGCTGCCGACTGTCTGGTCCCGCGGTCGGACACGATCAGGTACCTGCGTGCGCTTTCCAACATTCTGGAGGCACGGCACGGGGCATTTGGTTTATCTCGGACCTTTACACTGATGCAATAAAACGCTTCTAGGTTCTTTACGACACATTAAACTGTGTTGATTCGAGATCTAACCTCACTTGCAGCTTACTGCGAATGTTTGCTTTCCAGCTGACCAGCCACAGCACACAGAACATTGCGGCTCTGCGAATTATCCCTTTAATTGTCAGTGTTGATCTGAACCAAAATTGTTTCTCCATTACACACTGCACGAGTCTTATGAGGCCTAACTCATTTTACCTGGCTGTACTCCTCTCAGGCATCCACAGCACACAACTGGCAGCAGCTACCTTTGTAGCGAAAGGCTATTTAGAATTTGTACAGAAACCAGATGGCAGTTACATAAAATAATAATATAAAATTAATTGTTGGTAAGGCGGGTACCAGGTTGAGATTCATTGGGAGAGTCCTTAGAAAATGTAGGCCACCAACAAAGGAGATGGCTTACAAAACACTTGTTCGACCTATACTCGAGTATTGCTCATCAGTGTGGGATATTTACCAGGTCGGGTTGACGGAGGAGATAGAGAACATCCAAAGAAGAGCGGCGCGTTTCGTCACAGGGTTATTTAGTAACCGTGATAGCGATACGGATATGTTTAGCAAACTCAAATGGCAGACTCTTCAAGAGAGGCGCTGTGCATCGCCGTGTAGCTTGCTCGCCAGGTATCGAGAGGGTGCGTTTCTGGATGAGGTATCGAACATATTGCTTTCCCCTACTTATACTTCCCGAGGAGATCACGAATGTAAAATTAGAGAGATTCGAGCGCGCACGGAGACTTTCAGACAGTCGTTCTTCCCGCGAACCATACGCGACTGTAACAGAAAAGGGTACTAATGACAGTGGCACGTAAAGTGCTC
The DNA here is from genome assembly GCF_023897955.1 of Schistocerca gregaria. Taxonomy (NCBI): domain Eukaryota; kingdom Metazoa; phylum Arthropoda; class Insecta; order Orthoptera; family Acrididae; genus Schistocerca; species Schistocerca gregaria. Next base: position 949,715,854 of record NC_064922.1, read on the forward strand.
TCCGCCACACACCGTTGTGTGCCTTGCGGAGTATAAATGTAGGTGTCGATGTTATAATAATTGGGGGGGGGGGGGGGTGAAAGGGAAGCAGTGGTTGGCATACGAGTGAGACGGGCTTGTAGCCTATCCCTGATGTTGTTCACTCTGTATATTGAGCAAGCAGTGAAGGAAACAAGAGAAAAATTTCGAGTAGGAATTAATATCCAGCATGACATTGTAATTCCGTCAGAGTCAGCAGAGGACATGGCACAACAATTGGATGTAATGGACAGTGTCTTGAAAGGAGGATGTAAGATGAACATCAACAAAAAGAAACCGAAGATAATGGAATGTACTCGAATTAAATCAGGTGATGCTGACGGAATTAGATTACGAAATAAGATACTTGAAGTGGTACATGAGTTTTGCTATTTGGGCAGCAAAAAAACTGATGATGGTCGAAGTAGAGAGGATGTGACTGGCGATAGCAAGGAAAGCGTTTCTGAAGAAAAGAAATTTATTAACATCGAGTATAGATTTATGTGTCAGGAAGTCTTTTCTCAAAGTGTTTGTCTGGAATGTAGCCATGTATGGAAATGAAACATGTACGATAAATAGTTTAGACAAGAAGAGAATAGAAGCTTTTAAAATATGATGCTACAGAAGAATGCTGAATATTAGATTGGTATAACACGTAACTAATGATGACTTGCTGAACAGAATTGGGGAGAAGAGGAATTTTTGGTACAATTGATTAGAAGAAGGGATCGGTTGCTAGGATATATTCTGAGCCATCAGGGGATCACCAGTTTAATATTGGAGGCAAGCGTGAAGGGAAAGATGTAGAGCGAGACCAAGAGATGAATACACTAAGCAGATTTAGGAGGATATAGGGTGCAGTAGTTACTCGGAGATGAAGAGGCTTGCACAGGATAGAGTAGCATGGAGAGCTGCATCAAATCAGTCTCTGGACTGAAGACCATAACAACAACAACAACATCTTTGAAGCGCGATATTTTTTCACCAAGTGTCACATAATGGATTGGTTCCAACACCGGTGAAATGTGAAGATATGGAAACCACACGACTTATTTCGCGCAACAACGATTCATGCAGAGAAGTGTTAAGGTTGTGAATGCTAGTTAACGATGATTTCATAAATAGCGTTTTGGTGAGACAAATAAAAAAAGTTTGTGTTGTGATTCTTATGTTTCACGTACGGCGCGGCAAGTGACGCACAGTGGTCGGTAGTCTTCGCCCGTCGCGGCAGTGACGCAAGTAGCTGGCGTCGCCTGCAACAGTCGCCCACCAGCCGAAGGCCGATGAAGGAAGACGACACCAAAAATTGTACTTCACTTCTTGAGTCAATGAATTTTAAAAGCAAAACCAGAGAGTAAATATAATAGCAAAATATGTTGTATTGTACCTTGTAAGGAATAAAAAAGCTGAGTGCATGTTGAGATCTAGCTGTATAAAAATTGATGTATTGCGTTGCTTCAGTCATTGTTGACGAAATTTACGTATGATCAGATTTCTGAAAATGTTTTATGAAGTGCTGGAGGATGTATAGTCTGTGAAAAATAAAAACTTTTGAAATGTGTTGAATTTAACATAGTGGTTACTGTTGACGGTTTTTCGTAATAATTTAAAGAACGTAACGTTGTCCAAGAGTTGCTTTAAGTAGTTGAAGTGTGAGTCGAGTGAAAGTAATCGGTTTCGGGATAAATTTCATAACGACTATCTAAACTAAAAGTAATCTCTGGTTGTTGAAACTGCGTGTGAGGTAAGAGAGTGCAAACTGTTACTAGATAGTAAACGTGAAACAGACTTGATCGAAAGAACAGGGTGAATGTAATCTGTCGTGCACTGTTGTTACAGTTCCTTTCTCAGATGTTCAAGAGCTGAACGGGTACAGCGGAAAGAAAATTTCTGTTCAAAGAACGTAAAGTCAAGTGCTCGGGCTTATTGATTATCTGTGGTTGTGGAAAAATACGCAGCTATTTGCCAGATCGTTGGTGAGACGTAGCTTCTGAATTGACTGTATATTTGAATACAATTCGTCCAGTCACTCTGCGAAGTGCATATAAAATATTACAACCATGATTTTGGCTGCGAATTCTGAATGAGTCAATTCTAAACGCTACGCAGAGGCAAAGTTGATGTACGGTAGGCATAGCAACCAGAATAAACAAGAACGCTAAAAGAAGGAGAAAACTTAACCATTATATATTAAATCTTTAACGCCAAGGTGAAAGGTGCTACCTCAATCTTCTACTAACAAATAAAAGCGGCAAGAACCTGTATGAATCTATTATCTTCGGACCTTCGCGTTGCAAACGGCCTTAGACAATTTCATGGTCACCCGATATAGCTTTTGATGAAGCACATGTACTAATTATCAGCACCTTACATCAGTTGACAGCAACAAATATATGAGGTAGTGCAACTACAGGCACTTCACTGGTGTAGGGTTCTTTTTTTTTTTAATTATTTTCTCCGCCCCCGGTAGCTGAGTGGTCAGCGCGTCAGACTGTCAATCCTAAGGGCCCGGGTTCGATTCCCGGGTCGGAGATTTTCTCCGGTCAGGGACTGGGTGTTGTCTTGTCCTAATCATCGTTTCATCCCCATCGACGCGCAAGTCGCCGAAGTGGCGTCAAATCGAAAGACTTGCACCAGGCGAACGGTCTACCCGACGGGAGGCCCTAGTCACACGCCATTATTATTATTATTTTCTTACTTTCAGATTGATCGCTAGTGAAGAAAGTCCTTCACACAGGTTTTGACAGTTTATTTTTACAGATATTTATACAAATGAATTTAAAAGCACTTGGTGGGCAAAAAAAAAAAAAACTTTCCTGGAAAACATTTCTTGCACCTTAACACAGACAAGCCAACTGACCCAGTTCCAGGTGACGCATGTAAGGTTATCTGTCTTAAGGTGCATGAAATATTTTCAGAGCCAGTTTTATCTCGCCCACCTAGTAAAAGATGTCTCAAAAAAATTCACCTGATATCACAACTACCTTTTACGTCGATGAATATAGAAACTCCGAGTAAATTTTAGCTCACGTATCGAAACTAAGGTTTTACTTGATGCTAGTTGTAAGTTGTCCGACGGCACGTTAAACACTAATGTCCTAAAAAAATGTAAGTTGTCGGTGAGTGTCGTTGCTAGTAGAAATTTCGCTGGTGCACAGCCGTAGAGACAGGTCAAAAATTTTGTCGTTGCGTGAGGCAGCAGATACTGTCAATTGTGAAGATTAAGCGTCGCAGCCTACTCGAACCTGTTGCTGTTGTGGCCTTCTGTCCTGAGACTGGTTTGATGCAGCTCTCCATGCTACCCTATCCTGTGCAAGCTTCTTCATCTCCCAGTACCTGCTGCAACCTACATCCTTCTGAATCTGCTTAGTGTATTCATCTCTTGGTCTCCCTCTACGATTTTTACCCTCCACGCTCCCCTCCAATACTAAATTGGTGATCCCTTGATGCCTCAGAACATGTCCTACTAACCGATCCCTTCTTCTGGTCAAGTTGTGCCACAAACTTCTGTTCTCCCCAATCCTATTCAATACTTCCTCATTAGTTATGTGATCTACCCATCTAATCTTCAGCATTTTTCTGTAACACCCCATTTCGAAAGCTTCTATTCTCTTCTTGTCAAAACTATTTATCGTCCATGTTTCACTTCCATACATGGCTACACTCCATACAAATACTTTCAGAAATGACTTCCTGGCACTTAAATCTATACTCGATGTTAACAAATTTTTCTTCTTCAGAAACTCTTTCCTTGCCATTGCCATTCTACATTTTGTATCCTCTCTACTTCGAGCATCATCAGTTATTTTGCTCCCCAAATAGCAAAACTCCTTTACTACTTTAAGTGTCTCATTTCCTAATCTAATTCCCTCAGCATCACCCGACTTAATTCGACTACATTCGATTACCCTCGTTTTGCTTTTGTTGATGTTCATCTTATATCCTCCTTTCAAGACACTATCCATTCCATTCAACTGCTCTTCCAAGTCCTTTGCTGTCTCTGACAGAATTACAATGTCATCGGCGAACCTCAAAGTTTTTATTTCTTCTCCATGGATTTTAATACCTACTCCGAACTTTTCTTTTGTTTCTTTCACTGCTTGCTCAATATACAGATTGAATAACATCGGGGAGAGGCTACAACCCTGTCTCACTCCCTTCCCAACCACTGCTTCCCTTTCATGTCCCTCGACTCTTATAAATGCCATCTGGTTTCTGGACAAATTGTAAATAGTCTTTCGCTCCCTGTATTTTACCCCTGCCACCTTTAGAATTTGAAAGAGAGTATTCCAGTCAACATTGTCAAAAGCTTTCTCTAAGTTTACAAATACTAGAAACGTAGGTTTGCATTTCGTTAATCTTTCTTCTAAGATAAGTCGTAAGGTCAGTATTGCCTCACGTGTTCCCATATTTCTATGGAATCCAAACTGATCTTCCCCAAGGTCGGCTTCTACCGTTTTTCCATTCGTCTGTAAAGAATTCACGTTAGTATTATGAAGCCATGACTTATTAAACTGATAGTTCGGTAATTTTCACATCTGCCAGCACCTGCTTTCTTTGGGATTGGAATTATTATATTCTTCTTGAAGTCTGAGGGTATTTCGCCAGTCTCATACATCTTATTCACCAGCTGGTAGAGTTTTGTCAGGACTGGCTCTCCCAAGGCCGTCAGTAGTTCCAATGGAATGTTGTCTACTCCGGGGGCCTTGTTTCGACTCAGGTCTTTCAGTGCTCTGTCAAACTCTTCACGCAGTATCGTATCTCCCATTTCATCTTCATCTACATCCTCTTCCATTTCCATAATATTGTCCTCAAGTACATCGCCCTTGTATAGACCCTCTATATACTCCTTCCACCTTCTACTTTCCCTTCTTTGCTTGGAACTGGGTTTCCATCTAATCTCTTGATATTCATACATGTGGTTCTCTTTCTCCAACCCTAGTGAGATATGCCTCTACATCCTTTTATTTGTCCTCTAACCATCCCTGCTTAGCCATTTTGCACTTCCTGTCGATCTCATTTTTGAGACGTTTGTACTCCTTTTTGCCTGCTTCATTTACCATATTTTTATATTTTCTCCTTTCATCAATTAAATTCAACATTTCTTCTGTTACCCAAGGATTTCTAGCAGCCCTCGTCTTTTTACTTACTTGATCCTCTGCTGCCCTCACTACTTCATCCCTCAAAGCTACCCATTCGTCTTATACTGTATTTCTTTCCCCCATTCCTGTTCAATTGTTCCCTTACGCTCTCCCTGAAACTCTGTACAACCTCTGGTTCTTTCAGTTTATCCAGGTCCCATCTCCTTAAATGCCTACCATTTTGCAATTTCTTCAGTTTTAATCTACAGGTCATAACCAATAGATTGTGGTCAGAGTCCACATCTGCCCCTGCAAATGTCTTAGAATTTAAAACCTGGTTCCTAAATCTCTGTCTTACCATTATAATTCTTAAACCAAGTGTTAGCTATGATTAAGTTGTGCTCTGTGCAAAATTCTACCAGGCGTCTTCCTCTTTCATTTCTTAGCCCCAATACATATTCACCTACTACGTTACATTCTCTCCCTTTTCCTACACTCGAATTCCAGTCACCCATGACTACTAAATTTTCTTCCCCCTTCACTATCTGATTAATTTCTTTTATTTCATCATATATTTCATCAATTTCTTCTTCATCTGCAGAGCTAGTTGGCATATAAACTTGTACTACTGTAGTAGGGATGGGCTTTGTGTCTATCTTGGCCACAATAATGCGTTCAGTATGCTGTTTGTAGTAGCTTACCCGCATTCCTATTTTCCTATTCATTATTAAACCTACTCCTGCATTATCCCTATTTGATTTTGTGTTTATAACCCTGTAGTCACCTGACCAGAAATCTTGTTCCTCCTGCCACCAAACTTCACTATTTCCCAGTATATCTAACTTTAACCTATCCATTTCCCTTTTTAGATTTTCTAACCTACCTGCCCGATTAAGGGATCTGACATTCCACGCTCCGATACGTAGAACGCCAGTTTTTTTTCTCCTGATAATGTCATCCTCTTGAGTAGTCCCCGCCCGGAATTCCGAATGGGGGACTATTTTACCTCCGGAATATTTTACCCAAGAGGACGCCATCATCATTTAATCATACAGTAAAGCTGCATGCCCTCGGGAAAAATTACGGCCGTAGTTTCCTCTTGCTTTCAACCGTTCGCAGTACCAGCAGAGCAAGGCCGTTTTGGTTATTGTTACAAGGCCAGGTCAGTCAATCATCCAGACTGTTGCCCTTGCAACTACTGAAAAGGCTGCTGCCCCTATTCAGGAACCACACGTTTGTCTGGCCTCTCAACAGATACTTCTGTACTATCTGTATCTCTGAGGCACGCAAGCCTCCCCACCAACGGCAAGGTCCACGGTTCATGGGGGGGGGGGGGGGGGGGGTTACTCGAACCTACTTATACGACAATAAATTTACAAACGAGACACAACAGCTATCACAGTCACGTACATTAAATAGTTGCCCAGTGTTTTGGCACTTTCATTTCTTCCTATTATATTTATTTTTGGCAGGTCGCGATTACTATGTTTTATTTTATGACAGTCTGCTACGATGAGTAACGATTAATAGATATGAGCACTGCAGCAACCGCTTAGCACAGTTACTGTGGCGATTCTGCGTCTTTGGTGAATCAGTTTGTCTTCCGACCAATGGGAATCGATCGCGGGTGTCGGACCATGTGGCTCAGCTCGTTTGAAAGACCAAATTATGTAATAAATTGCAGAGAAACATCGAAATTACAATATTAGTTTTCTTTATTTGTTGGCGACTAGTTTCCAGCCTAAGCTCATAATCAAATATTCTAAAAAACAGAACCAAATAGTAGTACACTGTACGTTATAAACAATGCACAGCAGAAAAATAACTGATGACATTTGACACATACCAATGAGCTATGAAATAAAATGAACTACGACAGCCACCTGACAGATGATTCTAGTTCTACACGCAGAGTGGAAGGTACTAGGAAGTCTAGGATAGGGGTAAATCGATTAAAAAGTTTTGGATGCCTCAACTACGCCAGTAAAACGAAAACAAATTTTCAAAATACCAACAAATAGATCACGGGACACATTTTACAGACAGCGTAGTACAACATGAGAGATAAGAAACTGCAACATTCACAAAACCACCGTTTCAGGTATAAAACGATCACATAAAGTCAGACATAAAATGGACGTAAAACAACAGTCAAGTGCAAACCATTACATAAAGTCGCAAATAAAAGACAACTAAGTACAATATGGCAAGATAAGAAAGTTGAACATGAACAAAACCACATAGTCAGGTATAAAACAGTTAGATAAAAATCAGACAAAGTAGTTGTAAAACCACACAAAGCCATTAGACAGAATCGAGCATAACTTAGAGGTACATCTCTCTTGGACTCATGGCAGCAAAACCCTATATTCACAACAGAAAGCATACATTTATAGACGTTGTAAATAAACGTTCCAATTTTAGAAACAATGAGTGTAGAAATCAACAACAGAACATTAAGATATTAATGTAACAGCATATTTCTGACAGAACTTTAAAATAATGCTTCACCCATAAAAAACAGCTTCAGAGATATAAAAGTGAGGATGTCAGATGATGTAAAACCAAGTTCCTACAGAAGCTCAAAGTACACCGCTCTCATGTCATACTAGATTTAAGATGCTGATATAGTAGGTCGACGTGTGCTGCTTTACTAGTTCCGGTTTGTGAGAAGCTTGTTCACTGTTATGGTGTTTCGAAAGAACGATGATCAGGATTTAGAAAATTCCTCAGATTGTACAATCGTTTTTGCATACCAAATATACGTTTGCACAAATGCTGAGGCAGCCTGACTCCACCTCCTGGCACTACAGGTAGAAAGCAAACACTGTTCGGTTTAGTTCCGCACTTTTTCAAGTGAGTACACAGTGTATAGTAATCAAAATATTATCAGTTGTGCACTGTTGTGAAAGTACCAGTCTGTGTGAATACTTACAATAACTTGAATACTCAGATAAGTTTCCGAACGGTTTTCCGGCGGTGTAAAATTCATAAATGTTGCATTGAACAATTCAGGACTCCCTGATCCCTATGTATGGGAACAGTTCTTGCTTTTCTAAACACATAAACGTGTTTCAAAACGTAACACGTTCGCCAGTCTCACCGCCCAGACGATCTACTCGGAGAGGATTGTACCGTCTAATAAGTGGCGATTAGGATAATTACCTCTGAACCCACTGTTGAGAAGACGAATATATTTACGAGGTACAGCACTGCGGACGGCGAGACAAGGACATTCTGCGTAGTGACAAGGAGGGCTGTTACAACTACGAGAACCTTCCTTAACCTTCCTAACGTGGCTATCTCCAAGAAAATATATCGCGTAGTGATCACGCTACCGGAATTTAAAAACTGCACACTCATTCAAAGCCCTACGGCCTGCCATCCAGCAAAACCGTTCACTTAGAAAGTTACAACCCGTTAGAATTGCATAGTAGCTGGTCTCACCCGGGCAGCGCTTTGTGCCTCGTTGCTGACGTGAAAGTAAATGTTCTTGAAGTTATAGGGAACCGCTTACAGACTGAACAGTACGTGAGCAATGTCAGCTTTCAACTGTTCGCAAATATTTCACATTTCATTATCCAGTGCGTGATCTCGTAGCTACTCCTTTCCAAGCTATATCTCACCTGGAATGTTGCATCCAGTCAGTAGCAGCGGTGTCTAAGTCCCGAGAGACCACGCGCTCAGTTCAGACGCAGGGAGTAACACGACACTGAGTTTCTGAGCAGAATTTCAAGTACCGTCTAGTGAGCAACACGGAGAGACGTGAGACGTTGTGGTCAGAAATCAGAGACGACAACAGAGTAAGTCATGAAATATCGTGATGTCAACTTTACTTTTCCGTAACGACGAAATAAACCAGTGGAAAGTAGTGAACTGTGAAACACCGCTTCTGACGATTGCGGTAAGTTGCATACGGATCTCCAGCCAAAGATAGACCGACATTGTCTGTAGAGTGTGGCTCATATGTGCACAGTAACATTGTTTTACGAATATTTGTAGCAATGATTAATATCTAATATTTTTGAGTCCTAGTAAGTAATGAAAGAAAAGGTGAACCCTGCGAAAACTCCTCGTAACAATAAGCGTTCGTTCATAATTCCAATCAAGTTTTGAATAACCACGTTATGCTTATTTTTTCGTTTTTAAATGCAGGGTGTCCCAGAAGGAATGGTAAATATGGAGGCACATGACGACAACGATCATTTGAAGTCTAGTAAACATGAGATCTAAATGTATACCTTAAGAGCTATGAACACTTGTTCATCTTCAGTACCATGAAACACATCCCTTCTACTAAAAACCGCTCATTGCTATTAAGGTGTGAACTTAAGAGTCCTTGTTTACTGGCCATTGGTTCTTGTTTTGGTCCATACTACCTTTCCCAAAAACATGGAAAAAATGGTTCAAATGGCTCTGAGCACTATGCGACTTAACATCTGAGGTCATCAGTCCCCTAGAACTTAAGACTACTTAAACCTAACAAATCTAAAGACATCACACATATCAATGCCCCAGGCAAGATTCGAACCTGCGACCGTAGAGGTCGTGCGGTTACAGACTGAAGCGCCTAGAACCGCTCGGCATCTCCGGCCGGCCCAAAACTTGGAAAGCAAAGAGCTAGCAGCAGAAGAGAAGTGTTGCACAGTATCGAAGCTGAAAAGGAGCTCGTAACTGTAAATGTATGCATTTCAGAGCCTATTTTTATTACACTTTTCGCTTCGACTGATCGTTTCTGTTACATCCCTCAATACTGACCGTACCTCCTGCGACAGCTTCTCTAATGTGGTATCGACGTTGCTTCTTTTGTTTGTTTGATTAGGATGCTCAAAATCCTGGATATCATCTGGCCTTACAGAGGAGAGCAAGAACAAATAGTGGGTCTGGAAACTGTGGTTCACTGAACACATACATAATAACCAACCGCCCACTGCACACACTGAAATCTACTGCCTAAAGTTTAGGCAGAAAGTCAGATGCAAAACAAAATCTTAAAACACATGTCACATCCAACACATTGTCATTTCAAATTGTGGACAGGCCTCCTAATAAACTGGTTTTTGCTCTCTGGTCGTGGCATTAAAACATTCACGAGGAAACATTTAAAGTGTCAATAAACGATCTTGATAACACAGAGCTGGTGTGCAGAGGGGGCAAAATGATGCAATACGTATTATTTGTTCCTGACCAGTTTCACTTTTAAGGGGTAAAACACGTGCTGAAAGGTAATTTGGCGTTTTAATTTTAGAGGAAATATCTTCTAAACAATTATATTTGAAAAAGATTTTCATATAAAAATTTATATGTAATTAATGTACTTGAAAACCGTATGATTAACTTTTGTAATAAATTGAAATTTTGCAAACTACCATACCACCGTTAATCAGTTTTGAAAAATGAAAACTTTTGTTACAACACAAATTCAAAGAGCTTCCAAACTACATTCATCCCTATGTAATAAAGCCAGTTTCTGAAATTCCCATTTTTGGAAAATAAGCTGTGCACAACGTGCCGTCTCAGTATTTTCAAAAATACCTAAATAAATATCTAAACGTGCGTTGCTGTTCTAATTATTTATTTTACATATATTTGCGTTATATTTTACATATATTATTTTACGTCTTACATTCATGATTTTTTGTTTATTAATTTATCGTTTGACGTACGTGTATTTTGTTAGATGAAAATAATAACTAACTCGTTACTACGACAGAAAATAATTAAAGTACTGATAATCTCTATCAAAATGCTTAAAATAGCTTTTTATACACCATGCACATACAGTGAACGAAATTTCTTCACGTATCATACACGGAGAAGAGGACAGTATAAGATAAAATTCAGTAGCATTTCAAAATTGTCATGGGTGATCCTCTAAATATCCTTATTCGTGTCAGGCATATTTCAGTACATTGGTAAGCCTTGGCGAAGAGAACTGATTGCAGCTTCATTATATTGTGTCTGAAGTGGAGTTTGACATCATAATCACTCGACAGAACTGTACCTGAAAATCTTCTTACGAAGTTCTTCCAACATCGAAAGCCGTATATATTCCACGGCTGCATCTGTGACGTACAGCCCTTTGGGATCACCAGATATTTTTTGTCCTCGGGAACAACGCTCAAAACTTTTTTTTTCTTTAGACTGATGACCGTCTTCTTACAGTTTAAAAGAAACTAATGGTGAGTTTGGACAGAAAATTCGAGAATGTCTTTTTGAAGTCCCACATGTCCTTATGACAGCATCGAAATGTGGTAAACAAGGACAAAAGATACATGCAAGACGCTTTCTTCCGCAGAGGGAGAGAGAGAGAGAGAGAGAGAGAGAGAGAGAGAGAGAGAGAGAGAGAGAGATATCTGTACTATTATTAGATCCTCGCAGTGCTCACCGTGAGCATCGCACCTGAGGACGAGGAACTTGTTGATGTGGTGACCCCAGAAGGGCCCGACGGGCCGTGGGAGATATGTAGCTTTCGATGTTGGAAGAAATTTGTGAAAAGACTTTGAATAACTGTGCGTCAAACTCCACTTGAGAAACAATATAATTAAGCTGAATGCACTACCAGACAATCAGATCTCTTCGCCAAGGCTTACCAGTGTACTGAAATATGCCTCACACAAATAAGAATATTTAGAAGATTACCCATGACAATTTTGAAATGCTACTGATTTGTTTTATATTGTATTCCCCGCTGTGCATATTACCTGAAGAAATTTCGATCATTTTATGATGTGTTTACAAAAAAGTTAATTTAAGAATTACGCTGGAGATTATCATTACTGTAACTATCATATACAACCGTTAGCTCGACGAAAGATCCGTACCCAAAGAATGGAAAGTTGCACAGGTCACACCAACATTCAAGAAAGGTAGTAGGAGTAATCCACTAAATTACAGGCCCATATCATTAACGTCGATATGCAGTAGGGTTTTAGAACATATATTGTGCTCGAACATTATGAATTACCTCGAAGAAACGGTCTATTGACACACAGTCAACATGGGTTTAGAAAACATCGTTCCTGTGAAACACAACTAGCTCTTAATTTACACGAAGCTGTGAGTGCTATTGACAAGGGATTTCAGATCGATTCCGTATTTACACATTTCCGGAAGGCTTTTGACACTGTACCACACAAGCGGCTCGTAGTGAAATTGCATGCTTATGGAATATCGTCTCAGTTATGTGACTGGATTTGTGATTTCCTGTCAAAGAGGTCACAGTTCGTAGTAACTGAGTCATCGAGTGAAGCAGGAGTGATTTCTGGCGTTCCCCAAGGTAGTGTTATAGGTCCTTTGCTGTTCTTTATCCGTATTAACGATTTTGAAGACAATCTGACAGCCGCCTTCGGTTGTTTTAAGATAACGCTGTCGTTTATCGACTAATAAAGTCATCAGAAGATCAAAACAAACTGCAAAACGATTTAGGAAAGATATCTGACTGGTGCGAAAAGTGGCAGTTGACCCAAAATAACGAAAAGTGTGAGGTCATCCACATGAGTGCTAAAAGGAACTCGTTAAACTTTGATTACACGATAAATCAGTCTAATCTAAAAGCGTAAAGTCAACTAAATACCTAGGTATTACAATTACGAACAACTTAAATTGGAAGGAACACATAGAAAATGTTGTGAAGAAGGCTAACCAAAGACTGCGTTTTATTGGCAGGACACTTAGAAAATGTAACAGACATACTAAGGAGACTGCCTACACTACGTTTGTCCAACCTCTTTTAGAATACTGCTGCGCGATGTGGGATCCTTACCAGATAGGACTGACGGAGTACATCGAAACAATCCAAAGAAAGGCAGCACGTTTTGTATTATCGCGAAATATGGGAGAGAGTGTCACAGAAATGATACAGGATTTGAGATGGACATCATTAAAAGAAAGGCGTTTTTCGTTGTGACGGAATGTTCTCACGAAATTCCAATCACCAACTTTCTCCTCCGAATGTGAAAATATTTTGTTGACACCGACCTACATAGGGAGGAACGATCACCTAGATAAAATAAGGCAAATCAGAGCTCGTACGGAAAGATACAGTTGTTCATTCTTTCCGTGCGCTATACGAGATTGGAATAATAGAGAATTGTGAAGGTGGTTCGCTGAACCCTCTGCCAGGCACTTGAATGTGATTCGCAAAGTATCATTGTAGATGTAGATATTTCCTATCACAATAATGAGTTACTTATTATTTTCAACTGACAAAAGACACGTACGTGAAAAGGTAAATTAGATAAAAAAGAAGATAGAATAACAATTTTAAAAACCTGTACAGGTTATTTTCCGAAAATATTTCAGAAACCAGTTTTTTAACCAGTGATGTGTGTGCCTTGAAAGTTTCTTGAATTTACATTGTAACAAAAATTCTCATTTTTGAAAATTAATTAATGGTGCTGGGGTATTACAAAAGTTGGTTATACAGTTTTCAAGAACGTTAACTGAATCCCAACATTTTTTATATGTCATTGCTTCGAAGGCATTGCCTCTAAACCTAAAATGCGAAATTACCTCTCGGGGTGTGTTTAAGCCCTTAAAAGCGGAACGGGGCACAAATTAAAAAGTACGTATTGCATTATTTTGCCACCTGTACACACCAGCCAAGTTTCGCCGAGATCGTTTATTGACACTTCGAAATGTGCCCCTATCAACTAGAATTCAGTTAACTGCAAAGACTACGTCACCATCACCACAAACTGCTGGCTAATCCACGCGTTGGAAGAAGCCGTACATCTGAGTGCTGTGTCCTATTCGAAGACACGTTAAGCTGTCTTCACTACTATTAATGAGCTGGAAACATGTGCACCACGGAGTAACAGTACCTGTTATTGATCGCGTCTTCTTATCCACTGCGCCTGGCCACTCTGTTTCTCCCACTGACGCTTTATGAATATTCTTAGCAACGACATTACGTCACTGAGCGGGATATTGCATTGAATTATATTGTGTACAATGAGTGCCTCCTTCACTGCGGTGTTTGTTTACTTGTATTTTACGTGTCTAGTTCCGCAGGACGAAATTGAGGAGCAAGTCTCCATAGCCATGGAACATGTTAACACATGAAATTACAACAAAAAATGGTAATAGGTAATATAAAATGTTTATGGATTCTAGGAAGACGACTAACTATAATTTTATGTAAACACATTCAACAATGTAACAAAGGTTTTAGTTAACTTTTCCAAGGAACACCTCGACAGAATAGAGCTGTCCCCTGAGGAAACTCTTCAGTTTAGTTTTGAAGGAGTGGGGATTAATGCTGAGATTTCTGTGTTCTTGTACCAGCTTATAGAAAATGGACGCAACAGTATACTGCGCCACTTGCTACGCAAGAGTCAAGGAGTTGCGATCCAGATTGGATTTCTGCCTAGTATTAACTGAATGAAAGCTGCTCCTTCTTAGGCGTAAACAACATTAAATGATATGTATATTGAGTGGCCAGTGTCAGAAAACCCAGACTAATGAACAGGGATCGACAAGAGGTTCGCCAACTTAATACCACTTACTGGGCAAACGAACGTTTCTGAGCCAAAAACGCCCTTTGAGAATGTAAAGAGTTAGTCCAAAATATAATACACTGTAGTAAGCTCAGAAAACGAAATATTATTTACTCATTTCAAAGAGCAGACTGGTCGGACAGGAACGCTGTAGATAGCTTGCGACTGGTATTCGGCAGCTGAAATACTAAAGACCTTTTTCCAAAGCTGTTTCACAGAGGAAGACCGCACTGTAGTTCCTTATCTAAATCCTCGCAGAAACGAAAAAATGGCTGACATCGAAACAAGTGTCCAACGAATAGAAAAGCAACTCGAATCACTCAACAGAGGAAAGTCCACTGGACCTGACGGGATACCAATTCGATTCTACACAGAGTACGCGAAAGAACTTGCCCCCCTTCTAACAGCCGTGTACCGCAAGTCTCTAGAGCAACGGAAGGTTCCAAATGATTGGAAAAGAGCACAGGTAGTCCCAGTCTTCAAGAAGGGTCGTAAAGGAGATGCGCAAACTATAGATCTATATCTCTGACGTCGATCTGTTGTAGAATTTTAGAGCATGTTTTTTGCTCGAGTATCATGTCGGTTTTGGAAACCCAGAATCTACTCTGTAGGAATCAACAAGGATTCCGGAAACAGCGATCGTGTGAGACCCAACTCGCTTTATTTGTTCAAGAGACCTAGAAAATATTAGATACAGGCTCCCAGGCAGATGCTATTTTTCTTGACTTCCGGAGGGCGTTCGATACAGTTCCGCACTGTCGCCTGATAAACAAAGTAAGAGCCTACGGAATATCAGACCAGCTGTGTGGTTCGATTGAAGAATTTTTAGCAAACAGAACGCAGCATGTTGTTATCAATGGAGAGACGTCTACAGATGTTAAAGTAACCTCTGACGTGCCACAGGGGAGTGTTATGGGACCACTGCTTTTCACAATATACATAAATGACCTAGTAGATAGTGTCGGAAGTTCCATGCAGCTTTTCGCGGATGATACTGTAATATACAGAGAAGTTGTAGCATTAGAAAATTGTAGCTAAATGCAGGAAGATCGGCAGCGGATAGGCACTTGGTGCAGGGAGTGGCAACTGACCCTTAACATAGACAAATGTAATGTATTGCGAACACATAGAAAGAAGGATCCTTTATTGTATGATTATATGGTAGCGGAACAAACACTGGTAGCAGTTACTTCTGTAAAATATCTGGGAGTATGGGTGCGGAACGATTTGAAGTGGAATGATCACATAAAATTAATTGTTGGTAAGGCGGGTACCAGGTTGAGATACATTGGGAGAGTCCTTAGAAAATGTAGTCCATCAACAAAGGAGGTGGCTTACAAAACACTCGTTCAATCTATGCTTGAGTATTGGTAATCAGTGTGGAATCCGTACCAGATCGGGTTGACGGAGGAGATAGAGAAGATCCAAAGAAGAGAGGCATGATTGTGTGTGATGTCGTTAGGTTAGTTAGGTTTCAGTAGTTCTAAGTTCTAGGGGACTAATGAGCACTGCAGTTAAGTCCCATGGGGCTCAGAGCCATTTGAACCACTTTGAAAGCAAATAAACAGCCGTCGTTCATTTTTACTCAGAAGCACGTAAGAGTACCACTAAACTAAATACTGTACACTTATCAGTCAGGACACTGTGACCACCGACCTACTGTCCGTATAACCCGTATAACCGCGTCGAGGCGATAACAGCGTCACCTGCCGAGAAGTGGCTGCTAGTGAGGCTCACGCAAGGTGCATGCAGTATGAGTGAGCGCGCTGTCCGTGTGTAGAACGGTGTTGGCGAGCGGTCTGACTGAGTCTGACCGAGGGCTGACTATGGTGGCTTGCAGGCTCGGCATGAGCGTTTGGGAAACGGTGCCGCTTGACGGGTGTTCCAAGAGTGCCAAGGTGAAACACGTGGCGAAATCAAGGTGAAATCACGTGCAGACATCGTGGGCTTGGGTGGCCACCCCTCATCACAGATGTCGGGCGTCATAAGTTCGGCAAACTGGTAATACAGAACAGGTGGCGAACTTTTGCGGAACTAACATCAGACATTAATGCTGAGCGGCAAGTGTGTCTGAACACGAAGTGCAGCGAACACTGCTAACAATGGGCCTCCACAGGCGACACCTCCTGCATGTGCCAATGTTAACAGCGCAACATTGGCAACTACGACTGAAATGGGCACGTGACTATTGCCACTGGAAGTTGGCGCAGTGACAGAGTGTTGCATGGTTCTGATGATATCTCCTTCACCATGCCGCTGGGAGTTGGCGAATCCGTCGTCTTCCAATAACTCCTTGACACCTGTACTGCAGGACGGAGACAAGGTGGCAGTGGGTCCATAATGCTCTGTGGAACATTCATGTGCGCATCCATGGGTCCTGTCGAACTCGTGAAAGACAGCATGACGGTCAAGGAGCATCGTACAGTGATTGCAGATCATGCACACCCCTTAATCACGATCATGTTTCCCGACGGCAATGGCATTTTTCAACAAGGTAATGTGTCATGTACGAGGCCCCCCCCAGCAAATGGCCAGATTTTGATGCCATGGCGACATGTGCCACCTAGGGTATAGTAGAAATGCTAGTAATGGTTTCAGCGTCGTCCGCCAATAGATAACATAGCTGCATAGCTTCTAAATTTCCATCTTTGCCTATCTTCAAATACGTGCTCACAGCCAGAAAGCTCAGTGTTGTGCAAACGTGTGAAGCAAGCTGGCAACCATGCAATGGAGACACACTCGTGCTCCAGTCAACCGAGCGAGTTTGAAAGGGGTCAAATGGTGTCCGTCCGAGTTGCGGGATGATCCTTTCGAAGAACTGCCACACAAGTCGGACGCGCGGAGTCAGTTGTGCAACGATGCTGGTATCGATGGTCACGTGAACATTCTCACACCTGTAGAGGAGGTTCTGGAGGTCCACACAGCACAGACGCCCTGCAGGTTCGTCGTACTGTAGGAGCAGCAGTGGCAGCTGCCACAGCACAGGCAAGACGCCTTGCGAGCCCAGACGCGTCAACGCGGACTGTTGACAGCAGTTGGAGAATGCACTCGCACACCTGAGGCACGTGCTTCACTTGTGTCACACGATCGAGACACATGGCTCTGTTGGTGCCGTCAGAGGATCACTTGGAAAATGGAATGGCACATCGCGGTCTTCAGCGATGAAACTAGATTCTATCTGCTCACAAGAGGTGGTCGTTTGCGCGTACAACGTAGACGTGGCGAGCGCTGCCTCGTGGAGTGCATGCGTCCAGGACACACTCGCCCCATCTCAGGCCTTATGGTGATGAACTACAACCCTCGTTCGCCTTTGGTGTTTATGGAGGGGACGCTAACCTGTGATCCGTACATGCAGAATGCACTTAGACCCGTTACTTTGCCGTTCTTGCAACGAGAAGGTGATGCGTTGTTTTAGCAGGATAAGTCTCGACCACACACTGTCCGTGGAACTCAACGTGCTCTGCAAGGCGTACAGCAACTTGTCGGCGCAGCACCATCTCCAACCGATCACGTGTGGGATATGATGGGACGATAAGTGAGTCGTCAGAAACTCTCACAGAACTACGTGAACAGGTGGAGCAGGCGCGGCACGGCGTGTCCCAGGACGGTATTCGCCGTCTGGACGGTCAACTGGATGCCACAGTGAGGCCCTGCATTGCCGCGCATGGACGCTACATGTCGCCTATTCTCCACAGCACACCATTTTTACTTTATATGGCACAAAATTTTAATTAATTTTATCTTGCTTATTGTTGCGAGCACTAATGATAAAATACGATTCCCACTATTAGTTTGTGCAGTTGAAAATATTTTAACTTTATGCACTTTGACCTATTATGTGGGGATACGCACAACACTAAAAAATTTCCTGTTGTGGACTTACAATCTTTAATTTCCAAATTATTTTATATAACATTTATATGGAACATGGTATCATCACTGTAAGTAATTATGGAATTAAAAAAATGCCCTTAGCTACTTTCGTCTCTTGAATGCACAGAGTCGGCTGGCGTGGCCGAGCGGTTCTAGGCGCTTCAGTCTGGAACCGCGTGACCGCTACGGTCGCAGGTTCGAATCCTGCCACGGACATGGATGTGTGTGATGTCCTTAGGTTAGTTAGGTTTAAGTAGTTCTAAGTTCTAGGGCACTGATGACCTGAGATGTTAAGTCCCATAGTGCTCAGAGCCATGTGAAACATGTGAATGCACAGAAAATTACTCTTATTACCTGTACGGAAGTTACAGTATGTTATGTTCACTATACGTAAAAGCTGTAGTGGAATTTTTTTAAAAAAATATATGAACACTATTAACTGCCACGACTAACATGAGATCATGAGACTAAAAATATGAAGTTTGATTATTATGTCATTGGCCAGAACATGTATTGACGCAGCAGTCTTTGATCACAAAGAAGTAAAATTTTATCACTCATGAATTACTTACGTAACTGATAACTTAACAGCAGCTGCACAAGTCCACCTGAAAACGACATAATAAAATCCACAATTTCCCTATGAAGTCTCAAGGAAGCTGAAAGAGATGATTTTAATGTACCATTACCTGCTCACTATATAGCGGGAAAACTGCTTTCATTCAGCGATCGCTGCAAGCTTCTGCGTCATGAAAAATTCCTAATATGCTGAAAACTGCTAAGAATATGGAGTGTAATCTTGGGCAAGCTAGAAATAAATTTTTACAGGTAATAATTTTAACAATTTCTGTGGTCAAAAAATCAACATAAATTGAACGTACACACCTTTTACAGATATCAGCTTCCAATGGCGTCTTTCTCGATCAAAGGACAAACGAAGGCTGCCTACGCATTCAAGCGAGCGTCACAGGCTCTTACAACTTTAACGGCTACAAGAAGACACAGTGAGTAATGTTTTAACATCCACTATTTGTAGGCAATTTAATATGCATCTTTGTTACCTCTTTGCATTATCATTATCTGCTTCGATACATACATTCGCCGGCCACAGACGTTATTTGTGAAATATACCGGGTGATCAAAAAGCCAGTATAAATTTGAAAACTGAATAAATCACGGGATACTGTAGATAGAGAGGCACAAATTGACACACATGCTTGGAATGACATGGGGTGTTATTAGAAAAAAAAACTTCAAAAAACGTCCGACAGATGGCGCAAAGAAGATGTGCTTTCCAGGAAATGCTCAATATGTCCACCATCATTCCTCAACAACAGGTGTAGTCGAGGAATAATGTTGTGAACTGCACTCTAAAGCATATCCGGAGTTATGGTGAGGCATTGGCGTCGGATGTTGTCTTCCAGCATCCCTAGAGATGTCGGTCGATCACGATACACTTGCGACTTCAGGTAACCCCAAAGCCAATAATCGCACGGACTGAGGTCTGGGGACCTGGGAGGCCAAGCATGACGAAAGTGGCGGCTCAGCACACGATCATCACCAAACCACGCGCGCAAGAGATCTTTCACGCGCCATCTGTAGGACATTTTGTAAACTTTGTTTTTTTTTTAGTTCTAATAAAACACCATGTCATTCCAAGCATGTGTGTCAACTTTTATCTCTCTATCTACATTATTCCGTGGTTTATTAAGTTTTCACTTTTCTATTAACTTTTTGATCACCCTATAAATACATAAATATTCCACAAACATAAAAATGAGAAATTGTACATAATCTGCTACCATTCATACAGTAATGAAATAATAATAATAACACAGATAAATGTCTATTTTCATTATTTTTTATATATTATAATGATTTTGTAAATGTCTTGTCAGGAGACGTCATATACACCACGTACTAATATGAATGTTTCAACATGCGACGATAGTTGTAACCTCGTAATCGCTTGGACTGTTGATCTGTAAATGCAATCCTGTCACCTAGGTCATATGCTCTGTTGCATCAATAAATCTTGAGTGAAATGGAAACCTCTAAGAGAGTACTAGTTTTTTCCCAGAGAGCAGTTTGTTGTTTGAAGTTTTTATACGCGTCATTCTGACATTCGTGGGAAGCAGAAAGCACAAAAAAACTGAAGCGCGTCATTTCGGTAGCGACGTCAGCGTCTCGTGTGACACTCCACCTGGGCGGTAGGCGCGGGTGCCAGCCGGGTCCCCGTGCACCGTCATTTGTCATCCTGGCGCTGTGTGCCAAGTGGCTCGTTACTGTCAGCTTGGCTGTCGGCGGCAGCACTGACAGGGGGGGGGGGGGGGGGGGGTGGCGCCTCCTCCCTCTGGGCAAACACTTCCCAGCGGCCACGACCGACGAGCCTCGCCATTATGAACAATGCAACACCGTCCCCGGACATCACTGCCGTTTTATTAGCTATCAAAGCCGGTTTAGGAGAGTGCTCTTCACAAGCAGACAGCAAAGCTATTTTACTGTTCGGTAACGTGAGCGTGTGTTTGCTTCCGTCGTGTGCCTCTTTAAAGAGCAAAGTTATCTATCATAGGATGGCGCATCGCCGTTCGTTACGTACTAACACTTTTGATAAACCGAATTAGGTACAAGTGGCTGTCTCTAGTAGCATTCCCTGTAGCGCTGTGATTACTGCAGCAACGCAATGCGGCACGGTCTGCACGAAACACTCACCTGGGGGCCATCCTGAACCAGGACTGCTGCGTCCCCTCCCGACAACCCCTCAACTTTGTCGACGTTCGGACCTTCTCGCTTGATCGTCCTCAGATGAGCTCAGTAGGTCTGAGGGCAGATGACCTATGGCGTCAGGCAAACGAAACGATTCTGACGCAATTTTAGAGTGACGGGGTGGTGCATTGTGTTTCTGTAAGCACGTTGTCGGATGTTAGCTTTGTCTGTCATTTTCCGGAGACAGACGATGGTCGATATATAATCGGCCTCATTTCATGCTCACGTGGAGATCGTATATAGTGAAACACACTTCGCCTTCGTCGGCGCGGCTGCCACGAGGTTTTCCACGCCTGGCAGATCGATTCGATAGACTGGAGTGCAGTGCATTTCTCCTCGGGTGATTCGTGTGAAAAGGTTTCCCACGTGACCGTGGCCGCAAGACGCGAATTAACAGACTTTTAACGCGCCGTGGTAGATCGAGATACTTTGCAGTTGCACTTCATGGAGAAAGGCTAGCACCTTTGTTCCGTTTCATTAGATGGATAGAAAGCTTGGGCATCAATATCAATTTTCTATTCATACATACGAATCTGCAACCATTTTGTCGCATAGCTTTTCCACTCATAAAATATTATGGGCATTAATAGGAATACAAGATTGTTTTTGTGGCTTTTGTAAATGTGTGGTGATGTAAAGTGACGTGATCCTTTAAAGCACACTTTTATGTGAGGCACTAGACTTCATATTCGTTTTCTGCATAGTACAGTGTGTTTCAAAAGAATAACCTGATCTTGGACAGTAGTAATAACGAAACATGGCAAATGCCGGAAAGGAAATATGTGTTTTTTGAATGGCGTGGCCTAGAGTTTCAGAAGATCGCCGTTAGATGTCAGTCAATGCTTCTTCTCAGTTTGCAGTCAGAAGGAAAATGGCGTCCATTTAACAGTAGGGTCTTGTGTCCTGCACTTCGAAAAGTGTGAGTCAGTGATTTCGGTCCAGCGCGCTTCTCGTCGACGCTTTAGCATTGATCTGCCTACACCCAGAAACACTCGTCGTTGATATCGCCAATTTAAAGAGACAGGATGCCTATGCAAAAGTAAGACAGCATGTCGATTTCGTGCTTTTTATGACATCGTGGAAATAATTCGGCAAACGTTTGAGCCGAGTCCACGGGAAGTCTACTCGCCGTGCGAGCAGAGAACTGGCAGTGCTTCATACGACTGTCTGGCGAGTGTTGAGGCGTCGTTTGGACTGTATACTGTACAGACCGAAATTAGGGAGAACTCTTCGTCTTAGTGATAAAAGGAAACGGGCTGACATCAGCATCGCTCTGCTACAGGGCAAAGATGACGATACTTGGACGATACTTGGAGTAACATTTCATGTTAGCGGTAAAATAAACCGACATAAAGTGCACAAATGGGGACTCCAGAACCCTCATGACATTACTGGGAGCGAAAGAGGCTCACTTCAACCGAACGTTTTTAGTGCCACTTCTTGTGAAAAAGTGTACCGACCCGTCTTTTTCAGACGAAAATTCAGTGACTGCAATGAGTTATATTCAGATCCTGCAGAATTACCTTTTTCCACAACTTCAGAAGTAATCTGAACAGGATGGAGCTCCGCCCGACCGGAAAGAATGAACAACTACATCTTTCCGTACGAGCTCCTTAGTGACGGCCTGCCTCAACGCTGGGGACGATCCCGAGACGCTGCCCTCCAAGGTCGTCACACATGGTCCCATGCGCTTTTTCTTGTGGAGAAATGTGAACGAAAGTGTGTTCACCTCGTGTCATAGAAGAAGTGAACAACAGAATAACAGCCGCCGTAACTTCTGTAAAGGCAGATACACTGTGTAAAGTTAGTGACGAATTTAGCTGTCGTGTGGATCTACATCTACTCCTACATTTATACTCCGCAAGCCACCCGACGGTGTGTGGCGGAGGGCACTTTGCGTGCCACTGTCATTACCTCCCTTTTCTGTTCCAGTCGCGGATGGTTCGCGGGAAGAACGCCTGTCTGAAAGCCTCCGTGCGCGCTCGAATATCTCTAATTTTGCATTCGTGATCTCCTCGGGAGGTATAAGTAGGGAGAAGCAATATATTCGATACCTCATCCAGAAACGCACCCTCTCAAAAACTGGCCAGCAAGCTACACCGCGATGCAGAGCGCCTCTCTTGCAGAGTCTGCCACTCCAGTTTGCTAAACATCTCCGTAACGCTATCACGGTTACCAAATAACCCTGTGACGAAACGCACCGCTCTTCCTTGGATCTTCTCTATCTCCTCTGTCAACCCGATCTGGTACGGATCCGACACTGATGAGCAATACTCAAGTATAGGTCGAATGAGTGTTTTGTAAGCCACCTCCTTTGTTGATGGACTACATTTTCTAAGGACTCTCCCAACGAATCTCATCCTGGTACCCGCCTTACCAACAGTTAATTTTATATGATCATTCCACTTCAAATGTTCCGCACGCATATTCCCACATATTTTACAGAAGTAACTGCTACCAGTGTTTGTTCCGCTATCATATAATCATACAATAAAGGATCCTTCTTTCTATGTATTCCCAATACATTACATTTGTCTATGTTAAGGGTCAGTTGCCGCTCCCTGCACCAAGTGCCTATCCGCTGCAGATCTTCCTGCATTTCGCTACAATTTTCTAATGCTGGAACTTCTCTGTATATTACAGCATCATCCGCGAAAAACCGCATGGAACTTCCGACACTATCTACTAGGTTATTTATATATATTGTGGAAAGCAGTGGTCCCATAACACTCCCCTGTGGCACGCCAGAGGTTACTTTAACAACATGCTGTGTTCTGTTTGCTAAAAACTCTTCAATCCAGCCACACAGCTGGTCAGATATTCCGTAGGCTCTTACTTTGTTTATCAGGCGACAGTGCGGAACTGTATCGAACGCCTTCCGGAAGACAAGGAAAATAGCAGGTTCGAATCCTGCCTCGGGCATGGATGTGTGTGATGTCCTTAGGTTAGTTAGGTTTAAGCAGTTCTAAGTTCTAGCGGACTTATGACCTCAGATCTTGAGTCCCATAGTGCTCAGAGCGATTTGAACATTTTTGAATAAGTTCCATTATATTTGAAGAACAAAGTGAATGTTCTGCCTTCAGCAGAGAGATTATTTTATTTTTCAGTACAATTTACGTCGATGAAGGTAAGTTTGTGTATCAGTAGAACTACAGGGACGGGTTTGCAGTGATGAAGATGTCGATATTTAGCTACTGTACAAACTCGATTCAGTTTATCATCAGCGGCAGTCAGATGAAAAAATAGACGGGCGGAAAAAGTGATGTAAACTGTTTATTATTTCAAAAATAACCACCAAAACTGTTAATACAGTTGTCCCATCGTGGGACAAAACGGTCAGTGGTGTAATGGAGAAATGTTTGTGGTTATCTACGAAACCACAATTGTACACAGGTACGCACATCTTCACCCAAAGCAAATCGACAGACACGAATGTCTTCCTTCAGTGTTCCAGAAATATTGAAATCGGAAGAGTGAAGATCGGGACTGTATGGAGGATGTGTAATGTGAGGGATTCTCTGCGAAACTTCCACAGCGTAGTCGACACAACAGGTGCACCAGCTCCGGAAAAGCCCTGGCGGCTTTTTCCTTTGCCTGCAAGCGCTCGCTGCCCGTTGACTTCCTGGTCCATGGTGCTACAGTTAACACACAGCGGTACGTCGGCACTTCCCAAAAATTGAAGCAAATCGTCAAGTGGAACCCTGAGGGATGGAATCCTTCTCTTGCAGCATAATGGCCTCCCACATGTTGCCCACATTGTCCATTTATATTACATGAATTTCTCCCACAAGAAGCGATTCAGCAACACAGATAGAGAGTAATTAGATGCGATTTGTTGAAAAGGTTGATTTAGCTGAGATTATTTCCTTTTCATTCTTCCGCGACATTATGAAAAAGTTTCTAGTCAGTCCAGAATATAAGGCAAAAGTTACATTGTCTTGTCCTTCACTTCCTGGTCAGCTTTCAGTTCCAAAGGCGAATGTTTCAGGACATTAAAGCCAGGTTCGTTGTATCTTATAAACTCACATATTAAATTTTAAAGTGGTGACAGTTTTTCATTGTAAATGGTGTAACGTGTTTCGGACGTCACCATAACGAGAGAGAGATGGAACAATCTGTCAACTTCGCTTCTTCACAGGCCAAAGCGACTTTAAGCGTGACAGAGAGCAATGAAGCTTGTACGCCAAACTAATTTTATAAATTTTGTTTTCTTCCATTCCAAGACAGTATGAAGATTTTGTCATTCCATTGTAAGACGTTGTGGTCTTCTGACCTTCATTCCGTACACAATCCACCCTCATAATCATATTCCGCACATCAAGACGCTTCATTTGAACCCAGACGCGATAAGATAAAGTCAGTGTTGTATGAATTCATGTAAACGATATGCAAATAACAAGTAAATCGCAAGTGCGCACTGTGATTGAAATACTCAAGGCTGACGTACACACAGCCATACAAGACACGACGGTCACAAAAGCTTTTAGTTCGGGAGAGGCAGACCGCACGCCAGGAGTCTGGTTCCTTCAGAGTACAACTCAGCCTATCTACGTCGGCCGGTAACCGCCCGAAGAGCAGACGGCGTTTGCCCAAGTGAAAAGGAGAACGACCCCGTGTTCGGCTTAAAAGCAAATTCCGCTAAATTGTGTGGGAGCGCCCAGCCTATGCATTCTTTACAAACATAGCACGCAGTTGCAGAGGTTTTCACAGGGAGACAGCAAACGCCAAACGCCGATGCTACAGAATTCCGGATCGGTCGCCTTAAACGAAACGTCATTCTCCCGTTTTAGAAGAGCAATGCTGATTGGCAGACGATATTTCTGACGCCTTGAGCTGAAGGAGTAATGGAAGAGACCGAAAGATATACCCCTTCACGTCTGGCGTGGAGAGGGGCCGCTCCGTTGTAGCTCTTGGACTGAGAACACTTAACGAGAGCGTGTGCGCTCGTACGTGTACTCAAAGAGCAAGGAACAAGTCTCTCCTCAGAACTTCACTGGGAGAGCACCTCTGTCGAGAGTGAATCGGAGTGCGGCTCCATATTGAGTCCTTGCGATTAAGCATTGTTCACTGTGTTGGCCGCCACACTTATTGTGCGGTGTGAATGGACAGAGTTAGAGTTAAACGCCTGCGAGCAAATTTTTGAGTGGCATCGCGGTGGACTGGTTATCTGACCAGTGTATCTCGCCAATAGTTAGAGTAGGGGCGGATAGGAGTCCTTGACTTCATCAAGGCGTAGGGAGAGTTTGATTGGGGAAGGTCAATCCAGATAGAAAGAGATAGTTGTGTTATTTGTCATCAGTGAGCGGCCCAGACAGCAGTCATCGCAGCTTACGGTACTGTGCACTACAGCTCTTGCGAGCCCCACATTTCTTCCACAACAGTACACTTCACTACATTTCACAAGTGACACCCTCAAGTTGAGTAGGCGTGGCTCTCAACCATTCTGCCAAGTCAATAACAATCTTAAACTTTGTATAGAAATTTCATTAGCGAATCCTATCCTTAAGAAGTAACTTCGCATTCCGAAAAGAACCTGGAAAGAACTTGTTCAGTTCATAGTTAAAAGTGCCATTGTGACTTCTCAGAATTTTTGTAAAAAAAATAATAATTTTCGTTAGTTTCATGTTTTTCTCACACTAACTAGCACTGCTCCAGTACCCAAGTATCCCAATAGTTACGTAAGAAATTTTGTAAATTTTTGTGTCATTTCCTTACAGTGGACGACTCCAGAAGATATTTATTGCTGAAAGTTTTTCAGGCATTACTCTTTAGAACGTTAGGAGCGTCTGTCTGACTTCTGTAGTAGTGTGTGGGTGGAAATTGCATCTTGCAGGAGCCACAGGGTAAAGGGTGCATCTCAGATTAACCTGTTGCGCAGAATGACAGAATAGCACCCACATGTTCACATTATAAGGAGATGACATGAATGGCCTCTGAGTGAATAGTTCGGTATCTGTATTTTGATAAGTGGTTAGCCATCCATATAGCAGGTAGCATGCCATTAAAATGTTTTTCTAACCGACTGGACGAATCTAATACATACAAAACATACATCTGTACCAACACAGAAAAACATTCTGAAGAAATCTGTTAATGTATCGGGTGATGAAAAAGTCAGTATAAATTTGAAAACTTAATAAACCACGGAATAATGTAGATAGAGAGGTAAAAATTTACACACATGATTGGAATGACATGGGATTTTATTAGAACAAAATAAAAACAAAGTTCACAAAATGTCCGACAGAGGGCGCTGGACAGCAAAACGTCAGTGACTGCGCATGACAATCGTGTATAAAAGGAGCTGTAATGAGAGAGAGAATCAGATGCGACAGCAGTCGCAGCATGTTGACGTTACCTGAAAAGGTAATTTTAGTGAAGCTGTATTATCAGAATGGGGAATGTGCTAGTTCAGCGTTACGATCCTATCGCCATAGGAAGGGGATTCGAACGGGTAAAGGTCCGTTGACAAATGCAGCTGTGGCTAGAATGGTTTCGAAGTTCGATGCCACTGGTTGTTTAGACGACAGACCCCGTAGTGGCCGACGGAGCACGAGGCGTAATGCAGCTGAGACAGTTCAGGAAGAAATGGAGGCTGTGGCGGGTTCGTCTGTGCACGGGGAAGTCAGCGCTCGTGCAGTCGCACGTCGCACCGGCATTCCATACACTACTGTTTGGTTGGCGTACGCTCCGATGCTATCCGTACAAAATCCGTCGGCATCATGAACTGTTACCTGGCGATTTAGTGAAGCGGTGGGCATTGACGGTGTGGGCGTTTCAAAAATATGGCGGAAGATGACGATTGGTTGAGTAAAGCGTTGTGGACCGACAAAGCTCATTTCACGCTCCGAGGGTCTGTCAGCTCCCACAACTGCAGGATTTGGCTACCGAAAATCCTAGAACTGTCGTGGAAATTCCATTGCACGACGAGAAAGTCACGGTATGGGTTGGATTTACCACACCTACCGTTATGGGGGCTTTTTTCTTCTAGGAAATGCGTGGTTCTGGTTTTGTAACTACTACCTTGACGGGTGAGAGGTACGCCGATATGGCACAGAATCGCATCATCCCGAGCCTGGCTGATAAACACCTGCTGGAACGTGCGATGTTTATGCAGGATGGCGCTCCACCCCATATTGCTAGACGCGTGGACGTCAGTCCGTGCGATAATTGGTTTTTGGTTTACCTGAAGTCGCAAGTGTATCGTAATCGACCGACATCTCTAGGGATGCTGAAAGACAAGATCCGACGCCAATGCCTCACCATAACTCCGGACATGCTTTACACTGCTGTTCACAACATTATTCCTCGCCTAAAGAACATCATCTTTGCTTTGTCTTACTTTGTTATGTTAATTATTGCTATTCTGATCAGACGAAGCGCCATCTGTCGGAAATTTTTTGATCTTTTGTATTTTTTTGGTTCTAATAAAACCCTATGTCATTCCAAGGATGTGTGTCAATTAGCACTTCTCTATCTACATTAATCTGTGATTTATTCAGTTTTCTAATTTATACTGACTTTTTGATCACTCAGTGTATTCCAGGGTAATAGTCACGGAATTTCGTTTGTGAGAACGAACACCGTTCGAACCACAAGAATACTGTATGTCGATGTCCTGTAAGGGCGGTTACTACCACGCTGTCGAGTGCTTCAAATGCAGCATGGTCGTCATCGATTTCGCACACGCCTCCGCTGTAGGAGTCAAATGGCGTCATCAGTAACTGACTGCTGGCTGCGCTCGTCCTCGACTACTGCTCATAGTATCAGCTGGTAGTGAAGGCAAAGTTCAGCAAACAACTCACATGTTGAGCGCATGGCTCCAGAAGTGTGGGGTCCTGCCCACTTGTCTCTTACACGGTGCCTAAAGGGCGCTGCTTTCTCGGATACCTGTACAGCAATTCAAGCAAATCATATTAACAGTGTTGATCACAATAAGCAGATTGACAGTACTTTACTTTGGATTTACAATGCAAGCGATGGGGGACATGCAAACCTTGTGTCCCTGACATTACCGCCTTCTGTATATGACCACATTGCTGTCCCATGATTTTTGTCACTCCAATGTAGGTACAACTCGTAAATGGAACTTTTTTTATTGGCTCATAATACTCATTGACAACTCACTTAAATGCATCACCCTTTGTACACTACTCAGTCCTAAATTGTTGTTTTGTTTGTGAAAATGTTAGTTGTAGCTGAACACTGAGAGAGTAAAGATGCTTTTACCAAGTTGGACGATATTTATGAAGTGTATGGCTTCGCGTATATGGATTCACGTGATAGGGTTGTTGCCGAGGTTATTAAACCTTAAGCACAGCGCTTTCGAAAGGTCGCAAAACACAGTTTGACAGCTTACACAGACAAGATCATATTTACGAAATGTGGCGTGTTCGTACGTAGTTACAGGAATTAATAGGATGACAAAAGCCACTCGCAGTGATGTGTGGATCCTATCAACGTTAATGCCTAATGCCTAGTGCATTCATCACTTTTGTGGGTGGACACAACGCACTTCCCCACAGACTGAATGGTTGCGGCCTCCAAGAGGTTTCTTGAAGGGACCACACTGATGACTAGCTTGCACAACGATGGTTTGTTCGTGGTGGTTCTCATTGTATTGCGTGTTCGGTCTCTAGACAACGTGCCTGCGTATTTTCTCTTCTACATCTACATCTACATCCGTACTCCGCAAGCCACCTGACGGTGTGTGGCGGAGGGTACCCTGAGTACCTCTATCGGTTCTCCCTTCTATTCCAGTCTCGTATTGTACGTGGAAAGAAGGACTGTCGGTATGCTTCTGTGTGGGCTCTAATCTCTCTGATTTTATCCTCATGGTCTCTTCGCGAGATATACGTAGGAGGGAGCAATATACTGCTTGACTCTTCGGTGAAGGTATGTTCTCGAAACTTCAACAAAAGCCCGTACCGAGCTACTGAGCGTCTCACCTGCAGAGTCTTCCACTGGAGTTTATCTATCATCTCCGTAACGCTTTCACAATTACTAAATGATCCTGTAACGAAGCGCGCTGCTCTCCGTTGGATCTTCTCTATCTCTTCTATCAACCCTACCTGGTGCGGATCCCACACTGCTGAGCAGTATTCAAGCATTGGGCGAACAAGCGTACTGTAACCTACTTCCTTTGTTGTCGGATTGCATTTCCTTAGGATTCTTCCAATGAATCTCAGTCTGGCATCTGCTTTACCGACGATCAACTTTATATGATCATTCCATTTTAAATCACTCCTAATGCGTACTCCCAGATAATTTATGGAATTAACTGCTTCCAGTTGCTGACCTGCTATTTTGTAGCTAAATGATAAGGGACCTATCTTTCTATGTATTCGCATCACATTACACTTCGCTACATTGAGATTCAATTGCCATTCCGTGCACCATGCGTCAATTCGCAGCAGATCCTCCTGCATTTCAGTACAATTTTCCATTGTTGCAACCTCTCGATACACCACAGCATCATCTGCAAAAAGCCTCAGTGAACTTCCGATGTCATCCACCAGGTCATTTATGTATATTGTGAATAGCAACGGTCCTATGACACTCCCCTGCGGCACACCTGAAATCACTCTTACTTCGGAAGACTTCTCTCCATTGAGAATGACGTGCTGCGTTCTGTTATCTAGGAACTCCTCAATCCAATCACACAATTGATCTGATAGTCCGTATGCTCTTACTTTGTTCATTAAACGACTGTGGGGAACTGTGTCAAACGCCTTGCGGAAGTCAAGAAACACGGCATCTACCTGTGAACCCGTGTCTAAGGCCCTCTGAGTCTCGTGGACGAATAGCGCGAGCTGGGTTTCACACGATCGTCTTTTTCGAAACCCATGCTGATTCCTACAGAGTAGATTTCTAGTCTCCAGAAAAGACATTATACTCGAACATAATACGTGTTCCAAAATTCTACAACTGATCGACGTTAGAGATATAGGTCTATAGTTCTGCACATCTGTTCGACGTCCCTTCTTGAGAACGGGGATGACCTGTGCCCTTTTCCAATCCTTTGGAACGCTTCGCTCTTCTAGAGACCTACGGTACACCGCTGCAAGAAGGGGGGCAAGTTCCTTCGCGTACTCTGTGTAAAATCGAACTGGTATCCCATCAGGACCAGCGGCCTTTCGTCTTTTGAGCGATTTTAATTGTTTCTCTATCCCTCTGTCGTCTACTTCGATATCTACCATTTTGTCAACTGTGCGACAATCTAGAGAAGGAAGCACAGTGCAGTCTTCCTTTGTGAAACAGCTTTGGAAGAAGACATTTAGTAATTCGGCCTTTAGTCTGTCATCCTCTGTTTCAGTACCATTTTGGTCACAGAGTGTCTGGACATTTTGTTTTGATCCACCTACCGCTTTGACATAGGAACAAAATTTCTTAGGATTTTCTGCCAAGTCAGTACATAGAACGTTACTTTCGAATTCATTGAAAGCCTCTCGCATAGCCCTCCTCACACTACATTTCGCTTCGCGTAATTTTTGTTTGTCTGCAAGGCTTTGGCTATGTTTATGTTTGCTGTGAAGTTCCCTTTGCTTCCGCAGCAGTTTTCTAACTCGGTTGTTGTACCACGGTGGCTCTTTTCCATCTCTTACGATCTTGCTTGGCACATACTCATCTAACGCATATTGTACCATGGTTTTGAACTTTGTCCACTGATCCTCAACACTATCTGCACTTGAGACAAAACTTTTGTGTTGAGCCGTCAGGTACTCTGTAATCTGCTTTTTGTCACTTTTGCTAAACAGAAAAATCTTCCTACCTTTTTTAATATTTCTATTTACGGCTGAAATCATCGACGCAGTAACCGCTTTATGATCGCTGATTCCCTGTTCTGCATTAACTGATTCAAATAGTTCGGGTCTGTTTGTCACCAGAAGGTCTAATATATTATCGCCACGAGTCGGTTTTCTGTTTAACTGCTCAAGGTAGTTTTCAGATAAAGCACTTAAAAATATTACACTGGATTCTTTGTCCCTGCCACCCGTTATGAACGTTTGAGTCTCCCAGTCTATATCCGGCAAATTAAAATCTCCACCCAGAACTATAACATGGTGGGGAAATCTACTCGAAATATTTTCCAAATTATTCTTCAGGTGCTGAGCCACAACAGCTGCTGAGCCCGGGGGCCTATAGAGACATCCAATTACCATGTCTGAGCCTGCTTTAACCGTGACCTTCACCCAAATCATTTCACAATTCGAATCTCCGTCAATTTCCTTCGATACTATTGCACTTCTTATCGCTATAAACACGCCTCCCCCTTCACTGTCCAGCCTATCTCTGCGGTATACATTCCAATCAGAGTTTAGGATTTCATTACTGTTTACGTCTGGTTTCAGCCAACTTTCTGTTCCTAGTACTATATGGGCGTTGTGACCGTTTATTAATGAGAGCAGTTCTGGGACCTTTCTATAGACGCTTCTGCAGTTTACTATTAGCACATTAATATTGTTATTCCTTGTTGCATTTTGCCTACTCCTGCCTTGCCGCGTCTCAGGAGGCGTCTTGTCGGGCCTAGGGAGGGAATTCTCTAACCTAAAAAAACCCCATGTGCACTCCACACGTACTCCGCTACCCTCGTAGCCGCTTCCGGCGTGTAGTGCACGCCTGACCTATTCAGGCGTTCATGTGAAGTCCAGTCGATACTTCCACTGTCATCTGTACTTTCTGGATAACTCCCTACACGACATAGTTTATTAACTGCTGTAAGGCACGAGTAACGGACTGAAGTAAATTACATGCAACTTGGAGGAATAGCATACTTTCATGATGTAAATGTCGTGTGACTAGGGCCTTCCGTCGGGTAGACCGCTCGCCGGGTGCAAGTCTTTTGATTTGACGCCACTTCGGCGACTAGCGCGTCGATTGGGATGGAATGATGACGATTAGGGCAACACAATACCCAGTCCCTGAGCGAAGAAAATCTCCGACCCAGCCTGGAATCGAACCCGGACCCTTAGGATTGACATTCTGTCACGCAGACCACTCAGCTACCGGTGGCAGACACTTTCATCATGAATCTCCGGGGAAAAGAAAAAAATAATATCTCCTGCCATCACATACAAGATAAGCATCAGAGGGGTTCTGGTAACGTCTATGTGATGGAATGGTAATCAGAGTAACTTCTTCACAAAGCTGTACAACTTCATCTTACAAGATGCTACAGAAAGTCTAAATCATAATTCCACTGGAAATGAAACTGTTCAAATGTGTGTGAAATCTTATGGGACTTAACTGCTAAGGTCATCAGCCCCTAAGCTTACACACTAATTAACCTAAATTACCCTAAGGACAAACACACACACCCATACCCGAGGGAGGACTCGAACCTCCGCCGGGACCAGCCGCACAGTCCATGGCTGCAGCGCCCCAGACCGCTCGGCTAATCCCGCGCGGCGGAGGTGAAACTGCGCGCGTCTATATACTAACATATACTGAATTAATACGGTAGTCATTTGACCAGCTTATGCCGAGAGTCATATCGAGTAGCAAGTTTGACAGGCTCTAGCAGTGCAGATTACTGTAAGTTATCGCCTTCTCTAGGAAAACGTGTAAATCATCCCAAATATACTCCCAACCCTTCTTGTAATAGATTTCAGGGTCGAGATACTGGATGCTACATTATTCATTAGCAAAGATTTTGAGTGAATTATGAGCCTGTACTGTCAGCAGAGCGAGTCGTTCGAACCGCACTCCGATATTATGCGGGACACGGTCGAATTCGGCATCAGAAATCACAGTGGGGTATCCGATATTAATTAGCCAGTGGCGGAGGCGCATGAACGTGCTCCGAGAGAGCCCGTAACTTATTGTCTTTTTGAAATGTGCTAGCACTAATCAACTCAATAATTATGAGTTTGCGAGGTCACCCGCTATTGGATCTTTTTGGAACAGAAAGGAAGTACAGGGTGTCCATAGAGTCTCTTTACAACTTCAAAATGTTATTACAACGGCAGTTGTTTAAATGTTTTAACAACATTTCTGTTATTTTAATCAGTGTTTATAAAAGTTTTTTTTTACAGTGTTTATTAAACCTCTATATGGGCGCCTTTAGTTGCACGAAGCACATCAATACGGTACTCGATTTCTTTCCATGTTCGCTGTAGCGTAGCGTAATCAATAGTGGCAATGGCATTACGAATCCTTTGCTTCAGGTCAGCAATGTCCTTTATCTGTGTTTGATACTGTTCTGGTTGGCAGAAGAGCCAACCGTATGGTTAAAGGAGGCCGATATGCACGCGTTTTAGCTCACGCAGGCTGGCGTCAGGTCTGGAACATGACAAGGGAATTAGAAGTGAGAAAAACGGACGTAGCTGGTGGAATACTTAACTTTAATCCATTAATGACGAACGTCGCTCTTTATGGTACATGATTCACAATATCAATAGTAACTGATAATGGCGCCTTGATAGGTCGTAGCAAATAACGTAGCTGAAGGCCATGCTAACTATCGTCTCGGCAAATGAGAGCGTAGAAGTCAGTGAACCATCACTAGCAAAGTCGGCTGTACAACTGGGGCGAGTGCCAGGAAGTCTCTCTAGACCTGCCGTGTGGCGGCGCTCGGTCTGCAATCATTGATAGTGGCGACACGCGGGTCCGACGTATACTAACGGACCGCGGCCGATTTAAAGGCTACCACCTAGCAAGTGTGGTGTCTGGCGGCGACAACACAGATACACGATGTCTTTTACATACCCCAATAAAAAAAAGTTCAAGGGAGTGATATCTCGGTGGCCAAGGAATTCTCCTATCCCTCCCAATCCATCTGCCTGGAAATGTTTCATTGAGGAACCGACGAACATGCAGTCCCCAATGTGGTGGTGCACTTGCTGGAAAATGATAGTTCGTTGTAAGTCAATCAGCTGTGGTGCTACATATTCGGTCAGAAGGTCAAGGTAAACATCTGCAGTGATTGTTGACTCGTTGAAGAAAAATGAACCAGATATTCG
The DNA here is from genome assembly GCF_023897955.1 of Schistocerca gregaria. NCBI lineage: Eukaryota > Metazoa > Arthropoda > Insecta > Orthoptera > Acrididae > Schistocerca > Schistocerca gregaria. The sequence continues at coordinate 949,751,053 of NC_064922.1, forward strand.
GTTGCACGTGATTCCACACCATACATTCACTTTCGGACTACCCCGGTGAAGCTCCCTAGTCACATGGTGGAGTCCACATCCCCAGATTCTCACATTGTGTCTGTTTAATGTCCCAGAAGCATGAAAAACTGCCTCGTCACTGAAACAAACTCGCTTCAGGAATGCTTCATCCTCCGAAAGGCGTTTCAGCATGTTGAGTGCAAACTCTGTCCATTTTGGCTTGTCATTTGGCTCAAGTGTCTGCAGCAGTTGCACTTTGCAAGCGTACAATCGTGAGTCCTTGTGGAGGAGGAGGACCCTATGCACAGTTGAACGTGGCAGTTGCAACAGTCTGGCAGCATTGCGGACGGACTTCGTAGGTGAACGAGACGAGTGAAGAAACGAGATCAATGTTTTCCTCCGATGTTCTTGGTCACCCGTTCCTCCCTTTATCCAACACTGTCCATAAATTTTTTGTGCCATGCACGGATTGATGGGCGCGATGGTGGATCTCTTACATAATTCGTTGTGAAGTTCCGTTGAGTCTGATCATCCGAGTTTGTCTCAATAAACCAGGACACACATCGTGCCTTCTCTTGAGGAGTTGCCATTTTATAGAGGTTCATCAACAGAGTATCTGAAACACAGAATTTTAGTATGTATAAAAACTACTTAAACCTTTCTAACTTAAGGACATCACACAATAACCAAGTCATCGGGAGGCAGAGAATATCCCCCACCCCGCCGGGAATCTAACCCGGAAACCCGGGCGCGGGAAGCGAGAACGCTACCACACGACCACGACCTGGAAGCAGTAGAATCTACCGTGGTGGAAGGTCCCGTGTTGCATCACTTGTCATTTCCTTTGCTGCTCCACTCCTAAGTAGAGCGAGGGGACGACTGGCAGTGTGCTTCCGTGCGAGCCCTAATATCTCCTACAGTCAGCTTCAAGCGACACTTTTCTCAGTCTTTCGCGAAAAGAACGTCGCCTTCCCTCCAGGAATTCCCATTCGAATTCACGAAAAATCTCCAAAATACGACACAGGGGTGCCCGTCTCATTAATAAGCACCATGTACAGCACTGCACCGACTACAGCCATCAAGAAATACAGGAAATGTATTCGCAGCAGCCGATATGGACCACTATACTGGAACGATGACAGTGAAAATGTGTGACGGGCAGGACTCGAACCCGGATTTCTCGTTCTAAGCGAGCGGCCGCCTTAAACGCTTTTGCTGCCCGTGCACGAATCACGGCCTCACCCAAACTTCCATATGTCGCCGCCCGTGTATCACAACCTGCACTTGTACGTTACGTATATTCCCGTCCGGAAAGAACGTATTTTTATTGGGAGCCGAGAGCTTGGTATTGACAGCAGTGCCATTCTGACATCTACATCTACATCTACATCCATACTCCACAAGCCACCTGACGGTGTGTGGTGGAGGGTACTTTGAGTATCTCTATCAGTTCTCCCTTCTATTCCAGTCTCGTATTGTTCGTGGAAAGAAAGATTGTTCGTATGCCTCTGTGTGAGCTCTAATCTCTCTGATTTTATACTCATGGTCTCTTCGCGAGATATAGGTAGGAGGGAGTAATATACTGCATGACTCCTCTGTGAAGGTATCTTCTCGAAACTACAACAAAAGCCCGTACCGAGCTACGGAGCATCTCTCCTGCAGAGTCTTCCACTGGAGGTTATCTATGATCTCTGTAACGCTTTCGCGATTACTAAATGATCGTGTAACGAAGCACGCTGCTCTCCATTGGATCTTCTCTGTCTCTTCTATCAACCCTATCTGGTGCGGATCCCACACTGCTGAGCACTATTCAAGCAGTGGGCGAACAAGCGTACTGTAACCTACTTCCTTTGTTTTCGCATTGTATTTCCTTAGGACTCTTCCAATGAATCTCGATCTGGTATTTGCTTTACCGATGATCAACTTTATATCATTATTCCATTTTAAATCACTCCCCATGCCTACTCTCAGATTATTTATGGAATTAAGTGCTTCCAGTTGCTGACCAGCTATATTGTAGTTAAATGGCAAAGCATCTTTCTTTCTATGTATTCGCAGCACATTATACTTGTCTACATTGAGATTCGATTACCATTCCCTGCACCATGCGTTAATTCGTTGCAGATCCTCCTGCATATCAGTGCAACTTTCCACTGTTACAACCTCTCGATGTACTACAGCATCATCCGCAAAAAGCCTCAGTGAACTTCCGATGTTATCCACAAAGTCATTTATATATATTGTGAATAGCAACGGTCCTACGACACTCCCCTGCGACACACCTGAAATCACTCTTACTTCGGAAGACTTCTCTCCATTGAGAACGACATGCTGCGTTCTGTTATCTAGGAACTCTTCAATCCAATCACACATTTGGTCTGATAGTCCATATGCTCTTATTTTGTTCATTAAACGACTGTGGGGGACTGTATCGAACGCCTTGCGGAAGTCAAGAAACACGGCATCTACCTGGGAACCCGTGTCTATGGCCCTCTGAGTCTCGTGGACGAATAGCGCTAGCTGGGTTTCACACGACCGTCTTTTTCGAAACCCATGCTGATTCCTACAGAGTAGATTTCTAGTCTCCAGAAAAGACATTATACTCGAACATAATACGCGTTCCAAAATTCTACAACTAATCGACGTTAGAGATATAGGTCTATAGTTCTGCACATCTGTTCGACGTCCCTTCTTGAAAACGGGGATGACCTGTGCCCTTTTCCAATCCTTTGGAACGCTACGCTCTTCTAAAGACCTACGGTACACCGCTGCAAGAAAGGGGGGGGGGGGGGGGGGGGGGGGGAAGTTCCTTCGCGTACTCTGTGTAAAATCGAACTGGTATCCCATCAGGTCCAGCGGCCTTTCCTCTTTTGAGCGATTTTAATTGTTTCTGTATCCCTCTGTCGTCTATTTCGATATCTACCATTTTGTCATCTTTGCGACAATCTAGAGAGGGAATTTCAGTGCAACTACATCCATACATGGCGGTTCATATTCACAATTGTGAACAAATTTCCTGTATCTCCGTAATAGATACGTGTTGATCGAATCTTCTGGTAACATATGTAACAGCATGTCTCTAAATTCCTTCTATGTGTTCTATTAATCGGACCTGGTGGCTATCCCACACACTGGAGCGGTAGCAAATTTTGTGCTGTCGACATCCACAGCGGTAGCACTGTACCACGATAAAAAGAGACCGCTTCGGCTGATGATAACTCTCATTTATTTGTAATTTCTGCTACCGGTCACTTTTTTATTATTTGTTTTACGTTTAATCTAACATAATACACTGTGTTTCGAATGGCTATTTTTGTAACAAACAACTGATGGAAAACTATCTGAATCCTACACAGGCTGTGACATCACACATAGTCAAACACAAGGAAGAAAATCAGCAGAAGAGGTCATTGAGTTTGATTTCTGGGCATCCTCTTCCCCCCTCCTCCACCCCCCCCCCCTCCCAAATGCCACACCAGCCGCTACAGAAACAAACATTGAACAAAGAGTTCTAGCTTAATTAAGTTTAAGACGGTTTATTTTTAAGTAATATATATATATACCCCTGAAGATGAACAGAACATGTTCGAAACGCGTTGTATTATGTTAGATTAAACATAAAACAAAAAATAAGAAAGTGACTGGTAGCAGTAATTACAAATAAATAATTATCCCGCACAGTCACGATTCGCAAACATAGCCATTGTGGCCTAGAATAATTATGATAACTCTTTATTTATGAATCAACTAGTTTCGAGGCGTTAGAGCTACATCTTCAGCGATGCATGTGTGAACAAACAAGAGTAAATAAAATAAGGATTATATTTCGCTTGAACTATACACGAAGCTATACAGGAAAAATTATATAGTCACATTTATTTCATAATTTACTTCAAGCGATAACCAGTAGATCACCTAACATTCTGTGTCTAATTGTGATAGAAATGTTCAACTGACGAGAGGTCGATAGTGCAATTTAAAATAGAGCAGAATGTGGGGAACATCATCCCGATACAAGAAATCTAGAATAAAAATAAAATGGTAAACCAGATGGATGCAAAAAATAAAACAAATAACATGTGCAGGTGGAGAAAGATACGATTACATGGTGAGGTAAAATAAATCGCATAAAGCAGAGCTTGTGCTGAAACTTGTTTACTTCAGTATCTGAAATTATTACTGTTCTGGTGAAAGTTGCAAGGAAATGTGTAAAGCTCCATCTCTGACAATATTAGTATTGTAATCGAGAAAAAAAGAACTGAGGTTTTTTACTCTTCCCATAAATCATGAAAAATCAAATTCTCTTTTAGCTCATTGCAGTGATAAAAATGTTTCTTAACAACAATTAATACAATAATCATTTTGGGGCTGAAGCTGCCGCGCGGGATTAGCCGAGTGGTCTAGGGCGCTTCAGTCATGGACCTGGCGGAGGTTCGAATCCTCCCTCGGGCATGGGTGTGTGTTTTTGTCGTAAGGATAATTTAGGTTAAGTGGTGTGTAAGCTTAGGGACTGATGACCTTAGCAGTTAAGTCCCATAAGATTTCACACAGATTTTAAGATTTTTTTGGGCTGAAGCTCTTTCTTTCCGTGTTTGCTTTAACAGTACGTATGTTTTTGGATAGGGTCCGCCAGACAAATAGCAGTACAGAATGGATATCAGACGAGCTCTCTCTCCGTTTTCATACAGACACACGCACACACACACACACACACACACACACACACACACATACACACACAAAATCACAGACACCTCTGAAAAATGCAGAAGAACCGCCAGGAACTCCTTAAACCTGTTCCACTGCCCGCCATGTTTGTTTTTACAGCTGGCAAACAGAGAAACAGTGGCAGTGACAGTGGCTAATCAATATATAGTGTTTGACAGTGATGAGGATAAAGAAAAAGAGAATGTAAGTGAAACATTACGTAAATAGAGGCTCGCACACACACACACACACACACACACACACACACACACACACACACGCACACACACACACACACACACATGCACATAGAATTATATAATTTCAGGCATAGAAACAACAATTTTCAAATCGTAATTTTGAGTTAAACGATTTATCTACTTTAAGGTGTAAGTGGAAACTGTGGAACGAAAGAGTCACCGTAGAAACACAACACATCAGAAAAACCACACCATGTGGTAAAAAGGTATGAATTCATAATTTTAGTTGTTTTTCCAAATACCTGTAATTACGATTTTAAAAACTAATAATTACATGTATACAAACAGTAAAGAACATTCTTTATCTTTAACAGATGAAAAGTATAAATCCACTGAAGATGCTGCAACTGCAGTGAAACATGTTTGGGTTAAAAAAAAAATTGTGTTTTGCTAAACGCGGACCCTATCCAAAAACATACGTATAATAAAGATAATAATGCTCCTGTACGCAATAGTCAACTTACCTCGTCTTGCCGCTGTAACTGCATGAGTATTCTGCTTCAAGCAACATGCTAACACAATTAGAGATAAATACTGCGTTCCATGCAGAGTGCAATGAATGTCACAACCAGCGATACAACTACTGCCATTTTTTTATAAATAGAAATTGATCACAAGAGGTCTGGTCAACAAGACTTAAGCGGTGTAAAAAAAGTGAAAGTTAGCAATAATAACTTATAATGCACTGTATTCTGAAACGTTGACAATTTAAACACTGGCAGATAGAACTCGGACCTTTCTTTTTTTCAGCAGGTTGAGAGCAATAACTTTAATTATTTCACATTATCTGTGCTCAAAATCCCGTCCTGGTCAAAATGAAGATACGAATGTTACTCTCAATGAATGCATACGCAAATCTCACAAAATCCCTCCAATGCGCAGGTAAGCAACAACTAAGTGCAGCATAAAGGCAAAGTACTGAAAGTCCTGAAATAATACCAAAGTCTCCTCCGGCGTTGCCATGACGATCACGTCAGGTAGTCACCTCATATATTGCGTGGCTTCTCTCCAAGTACTGTCCACAACAGTTCGCTAGCTACCGCTGGCAATAATAACGTCTCAGACTCAGAGTTAGTGTATACACATCACAGCAGAATCATTGGCCAACTTTCAGTATGATAGTACGATATGTGACGAAGGTCAACTTTAGACAAAGTACCGTACTGCTTACAAAATAGATCGTCTAACTAAAAGATAGACTCGCGACAGTAGCACGTGAAGATTCGACCAGCTTCGCCGTTTCCGGCGTACTCGTTCACAGACTCGATACAATAATAATCTGCCCTTCGTCAGAGTAGTGTCTCTCAGTGGATTTCCCCATTTGCAGCCCCTACCTTCGCTAGGGTGGTCCCCTCTCCGTGTCTGCTCCGCTTACGTATTTCTCTTACCGCGAAACGTGCCGGAAACGCCACCAGGAGGAGTCCAACTTCGCGGTGGACAGTGGTCGCAATGTTTCGGGTTATCAGTGTATATGTCTGTACGACAGCTAATGAAGGTCCAATCTAAATGAAATGTTGCTTACAAAGGCCTTGCCGCAGTGGATACACCGGTTCCCGTCAGATCACTTAAGTTGAGCGCTGTCGGGCGTGGTCGGCACTTGGATGGGTGACCATCCAGGCCGCCATGCGCTGTTGCCATTTTCAGGGGTGCACTCAGCCTCGTGCTGCTAATTGAGGAGCTACTCGACAGAAGGGTAGCGGCTTCGGTCAAGAATACCATCATAACGACCGGGAGAGCGGTGTGCTGACCCCACGCCCCTCCTACACGCATCCTCCACTGAGGATGACACGGCAGTCGAATGGTCCCGGTAGGCCACTCGTGGCCTGAAGACGGAGTTCTTTTTCTTTTTTTACAAAACAGACCATCATCTGGATAAAAGTTGGATTGGAGAAAGGAAAACTTGAAGTTTTATATAAAAATATTAAAGGTGTAACATCGTCGTGAAAACAGGAGGTCTGCAGTAAACGCCTAGACGAAATGAACCGAGCGGCGCCGGCGTATGAGCGTAAGAACGTACGCAGCGCGAGGCGACATAAGAACAGAATCGCAAGCAGTCGCAGAGAAAGCTGGGTGACATCGTTGCAAGTAATTTTACATGCGAAAGGTAGAAGAACCTAAGACGGACTTGTTACTTTATTTTTAAACCAACGGGGCAACCATGCATGCTGGAATACAATTATAAAATAAAAGAGATTTGTGTTTATTACTAAACTTCTTTATGAATCGGGAATGCATAAATAGTGATGTGTGACTCTTACAATGATAAAAATTCTAGAAGGTTAAGGACGGAAAGTACCGTAGTTGGATCATAAATGAAGTTTTGTCATTCAGCTGGAGCAGTCTTTTTCATCGTTGGTACTCCAGCAGTACTCAAGAGTGGGTCGCACTAGTATTCCCTTACAGATGACTTACGTCAAGGCCGTCGACAGGATCTGGCAGGCGCATTGGCACTGACCGACCGCCGTGTCATCCTTTGCCAATGACACAATCGGATGATACGTGAAGGGAATTGTGGTGAGCCCGCTGCTCTCTCGGCCGTTGACCTGGGGCCGGTACCACTCGTTCAAAATGATCCTCAGTTTGATTTCACGAGGCTGAGTGCAGCCCGTTCCTGTAGTCCCACCAACGAAACGTTCCCGGCGGTACCTGGAATCGAACCCTGGACCTCGGCACGGCAGTCAGCCGCGCTTACCACACAACAACGGAAACGGACGCAGGTGACTCTGTCTTTCCTAAAATCCTCCCAATACACGGAAGCCGAACATTCGCCTTATCTGCTACAGCCTGTGCACGATAGTCCCAATTTACGAGGGTATGTGAATTATTATCTGCAAAGTAGTTATAAAATTTTATTGTAATCAAACAGGAAACTTACAAGAACATTTTTCGACATAGTCTACTTCCGTTTCAGCGCACTTGGTCCGTCGTTGTACAAGCTCCCTGCTGCCCTCATAAAAGAAGGTTGTCGGTTGAACTGCGACCCAGGAATGCACCGCTTCTTTCACTGCTTTGTCCGAGGCAAATCGACGGCCCCTTAATGCCTGTTTGAGTGGACGAAACAAGTGATAGTCAGAAGGGGCAAGACCGGGACTATATGGAGGATGATGCAGTACCTCAGATTTGAGTTTCTGGAGCGTTTCACCAGTGTGGGCCGCAGTATGTGGACGGGCATTCACGTGCAACAACACAACACCTTTTCACGGCAATCCTCGGCGTTTGCTTCGAATTGCACGCTTCAGCCTGGCAGTAAGCATCTCACTTTAAGGTACACTGTTTATTGTTGTCCCCCTTTTCCCATAAGGTTCCAGTACTGGATCTTGCGCGTCCCAAAAAAACCGTAAGCATCAGTTTTCCTGTGGACGGTTGGGTCTTGAACTTTTTTTTGCACGGTGAATTTGGATGTTTCCATTCCATACTCTGTCGCTTACTCTCGGGCTCGTAATGATGGATCCATGTTTCGTCTTCAGCAATGATCCTGTTTAAGAGCTTGTCCCCTTCGTTACCATACCGATCCAATGGTTTTTTTTTACAGATGTCCAAGCGCGTTTGTTCATGCATCGGTGTGACTTGTTTTGGCACCCATCTTGCACAAACTTTATGAAACCCAACCCTGTTGTGGATGATTTCGTAGACAGAACCGTGACTAACTCGCAGACGGTGTGCCACTTCGTCAATAGTGGATCGCCTGTCCAAGAGAATCATTTCATGTGAACGCTCAATGGTTTCTTCATTTGTGAAGGTAAACAGTCTTCCGGTTCCATCACACGTAACGCTTTTGCGACCATTTCGGAATTTTTCAATCCATTCGTGGACATTCCGCTGTGGCGGAACATCGTTCCCGCGCTGTACCGAAAGTCTTCGATGAATTTCGGCTCCTGATATTCCTTCCGACCGCAAAAACGGATCACTGAACTTCGCTCTCCTTTGGTGCAAATAGACAGCGGAGCAGCCATGATTAACAGCACGGCAGCGATAACGAAACTAACCGAGCAGCTCGAAAACTGCAAAGATATAACAACAAATAAACAAAGCGTGCCTCATCAACGTAAAACGACAGTACTACAACAATAAACAAAAATACAACTAAATTGCGGATAGTAATTAACTCACCTTCGGATATTGCTTTACAGCGTTAGGCCTACATATTTGATGGACGTGATTGTGTCACTCAGCACACTACTAATACTGTATTGGAACAACGCAGGATAGGTTTGTCGTACTCGTCCGCATTAACTTACATTTATCTACGTGTGCAGCAAGCCGCCATTCTTCATAGCAACTAGAAATTTGGTCATTTGCTATCCACCAACTGCCACTCGACAATGACAACTTCCCGTGCACTGCAGCGTCACCAGCATGCAGCCGCAGCTTCCTGCTCCCCCTGTCTCTAACATCGTCTATGAATGTAAAGACACGAGCGGTCCCACCACAGTTCTCTGGGGCGCCCCGGGCGATACCCTTGTCTCTGACGAAGACTCGCCACATAGGTCAAATACTTCGATCTGTTACCTAAGAAACCTTCGGGCCCGTGAAGATCTGGGAATCTAAGCCGTATGATCGAACCTTCGTTGACAGTCTGCTGTGGGGCAGCTTGTCAAACTCTTTCCGGAAATCTAGTCATATGGCATCAGCCTGTCGCCCTTCATCCGCGGCTGGCAGGCAATCATGTGAGAAATGGACAAGCTGAGCTTCTCACGAGCAAAGCCGTGCTTGTTTGCGAACAGAAGCTTTTCTGTACATTATGCCTCTGGAGCAGAGCGACGTTTGTCTAAAACAGTCAGCAGCTCGTGGTCGTGCGGTAGCGTTCTCGCTTCGCGCGCCCGGGTTCGATTCCCGGCGGGATCAGGGATTTTCTCTCCTTCGTGATGACTGCATGTTGTGTGACGTCCTTAGGTTAGTTAGGTTTAAGTAGTTCTCGGTTCTAGGGGACTGATGACCTCAGAAGTTAAGTCCCGTAGTGCTCAGAGCCATTTGTCTAGACCAGGTCATGAATAACGTGTCACTCAACGAAACATACATGGCAGAGAGAGTGAATTTCCTCAGAGCAACATGGGAAAATTACACTGCCCGTAAGCCTGCCACGTAGGCTTCCGCCAATACCCATTTAGGAGGATTTGGCAGACAGCCCCATCACGTCCAGGTTGACGGAAAAAACATCCTCCCACCTGCAGCTGGATAGTGGCCCGAAGCGACTACAGTAGCGAGCAGAACTACAACACTTGTGGCTAGGAAATGAGGAAAAAAATCGTCTCTTCCGAGGGAGACTGATTTCGACTACAAATGCAATTTGAAAGGTTTATACCAGTTAATAAGCAGATTACGGCCAGTTCTGCATTCCTTTCAGTACGGACAGTGTGTTTCACCCACGACGCAAGCGCTGCATTCGGCGTTGCCAGGCAACCACTACCTGCGAGGCAAGCTTCATCGCCGCCTACGCCACTGCCCGTTAATCCTCAGTGATGCAATGATTTTCTCGGACTTCTTTCCAACGTCGCTCCTGTCGTTAATACTCGGAACAAACAGTGGTTAACATAGCCTGCAGTGAAACGTTTACATTTTATTTCATTTAACCAACACAGCCAACTGAAGTAGTAAGTTATTTTGCGACATTGTCCCCATATTGTTTTAGCTACTTGTTGCTTCGCGGAATCCTCTCCTCGTAAAATTCCTGTCTTCGCGTGTTCAGCTTCGTTGACTTGAAGTGTGTCACCTCTTCGTCTGTATCGAATCGTCGGCCTCTTAGGACCTCTTTCGAGTGAGGAAAACGGCGATGGTCACTTGGAGCGAGGTTCGGGCTTCTCTACGCGAGGTTTTTCCAAAATCTGTTGATGTCGTGCTGGGTCGGCCACTGCGATCATCGTCGGTGACGTTTTCTCTTCCGGCCGCAAACTTTGGACTCCACTCTGCGACATGCTGACGAAACGTTTGTGTCCTTCGTGAACTTAAACCAACTGCCATTGAGTTTCAGCCGCGGGTAGATGTTTCGAGTAGGGATATCGAAAAACTGCAGGAATTCTTTCGTGAGACCAGTTTTCCAAACAAGTCGCTATGTTTGTTTACCTACATGTAGTGCTTTAGGTGGTGGGTCGCTGAAACTGTGTACAGTTGCCAACTGGTTGCGTCAGAAGTAAAGCAAAGAGCTGAATTCTCTACAACAGACAAAACTCCAGGAAGACCGGCGTTGTAACCTTAGAGCCACCCACCGTAATTCGGCTAAAACAGATACGCCACCTACCAAAGTCGGAGGAACCCAGCGCATTCATTTCAGCGACCGGAGCTTGTTTCTCCTATGATGAAAACCCGGACACCGCACCGTACACGAAACGTGCAGTCACTTCGAAGTGTCTTAAATGCTCTCCAGACGTCGGATACGGAGCACAAAGGCCCGCGCGGCATCGCTACGTGCAGCCGCTCGGGGCCCGAACAAAGTCGGCCTTCGACTTGCGCCGGCAGAGCGCCCGCGTGGTGACGTCGCCGCGCGGTGCGGTGGGAGGGAGCAGGCCCGCCGCTGTCTGGGCGCTGCTCTGCGGCCGTGGCGAGGCGCGCGCATGCGCCGGACGGCCAGCCCAGTTGCGGCCACGCCCACCCACGGCGCTCCCGGCGCGTCTGCCGGTGACGCACGGACGCTCCGCTGGGTCCCGTAACTCACTGGGCGCCAACGGGTTCGTACACGCTATTCGTCTTCCGGGAAAGAGGCGTGCTTCCTTCCACGTAGCATGCGCGCCTTTAGTGGCCGACCAGACAGCATTCTTCATTATTACTACGAGCCTCTACAGCGTCTTCGAAACTCGTTCACCCGATTTCACAACGCCACATCTACACTACTGGCCATCAAACTTGCTACGCCACGAAGATGTCGTGCTACAGACGCGAAATTTAACTGACAGGAAGAAGATAATGTGATATGCAAATGATTAGCTTTTCAGAGCATTCACATAAGGTTGGCGCCGGCGGCGACACCTAAAACGTGCTGCCGTCAGGAAACTTACCAACCGGTTTCTCATACACAAACAGCAGTTGATCGACGTTGCCTGGTGAAACGTTGTTGTGATGCCTCGTGTATGGAGGAGAAATACGTACCATCACGTATCCGACTTTGATAATAGTTGGATTGTAGCCTATCGTGATTGCCGTTCATCGTATAGCAACATTGCTGATCGCTTTGGTCGAGATCTAATGACTGTTAGCAGAATATGGAATCGGTGGGTTCAGGACAGTAACACGGAACGCCGTGCTGGATCCCAACGGCCTCGTTAGCAGTCGAGATGACAGGCATCTTACGCGCATGGCTGTAACGGATCGTGCAGCCACGTCTCGATCCCTGAGTCAACAGATGGGGACGTTTGCAAGACAACAACCATCTGCACGAACAGTTCTACGACGTTTGCAGCACCATGGACTATCAACTCGGAGACCATGGCTGCTGTTACCCTTGACGCTGCAGCACAGACAGGAGCGCCTGCGATGGTGTACTCGACGACGAACCTGGATGCACGAATGGCAAAATGTGATTTTTTCGGATAAATCCAGGTTCTGTTTACAGCATCATGATGGTCGCATCGGTGTTTGGCTACATCGTGGTGAACGCACATTGGAAGCGTGTATTCGTCATCGCCATACTGGCGTATAACCCGGCGTGATGGTGTGGGGTGCCATTGGTTACACGTCTCGGTCACTTCTTGTTCCCATTGACGGCACCTTGAAAATTGGACGTTACGTATCAGATGTGTTACAACCCGTGGCTCTACCCTTTATTCGATCCCTGCGAAACCCTACATTTCAGCAGGATAATGCACGAACGCATGTTGCAGGTTCTGTATTGGCCTTTCTAGATACAGAAAGTGTTCGACTGCTGCCCTGGCCAGCACATTCTCCAGATCTCTCAGCAATTGAAAACGTCTGGTCAATGGTGGCCGATCAACCAGCTCGTCACAATACGCCAGTCACCATTCTTGATGAACTGTGGTACCGTGTTGAAGTTGCACGGGCAGCTGTACCTGTACACACCATCCAAGCTCTGTTTGAGTCAATGCCCAGGCATATCAAGGCCATTATTACGGCCAGAGGTGGTTGTTCTGGGTACTGATTTCTCAGGATCTTTGCACCCAAACTGCGTGATAATGTAATCACATGTCAGTTTTGGTATAATATATTTGTCCAATGAATACCCGCTTATCATCTGCATTTCTTGTTGGTGTAGCAATTTTAACTGTCAGTAGAGTACATAAATGCAGATGGTAACTTCGGTAAACTCAACTAACACGTAGGACTTCAAAGTTTTTATTTTCAAAATAACGATCCGAAACTATTACGATACGTCTTTAACATTGATCCACATACATGATGGAGCACTTTCCAGAATTGCGTTATGATTAAAGTTTTCGCTTAACTTTCGCAAATGTTCGATGTGACGTTCATCGGTCATACGGCAAACATCCAAATAATAATTTTCTTCATCTAGGATACCGCAGCTATTAATTCGTTGGAATTCGGCTATTGCTTAACCCCTTAATGCCTGAATAGCTGCGGTATCCTAGATGAAGAAAGTTATTATTTGGATGTTGGTCGTATGTCCGATGAAGGCCACGCCTAACATTTGCTAAAGTTAAGCGGAAACTTTAATCATAACGCAATTCTGGAAAGTGCTGCAACATGTATGTGCATCTATGTTAAAGACGTATCGTAATAATTTCTGATCGTTATTTGGAAAATAAAAACATTGAAGTCCTACGGGCAAGTTGAGTTTACCGAAGTTGCCACCTGCATTTACGTAGATGTGGTGTTGTGAAATTGGATGAACTTGTTTCAAACACGCTGTAGAGGTTTCTTCATACAAGGAAAAAATCAGAAATTATGTAGTTCTGGAAGTACCTGAGACACTCAGGACTTGGCAGGATGTGTTAGAAGCTTTCTAAGCTTCGTCTAGAATCTGAATCTATCGACACTGGCGTTCTAAAGCAGTTTAACCCTACACTTATTAGAGTGGCACTGGTATGGTGTGAATTGGCGACTCCCAGCGCTAAGGGGTTAACCAGCAAGTATCTACCTTATAACGTTTCGCAATTAAGATGTTAAGTCGGTTTGTGTGGAGCAGAGAGATATCAAAAGAAGGAAAGAAGATGATTCTACAAACAGCAATTGGAAGTATATTAACAGAAGGATGGACTCCGGCGGAGCAGCAGAGTACAAGGACTAGAGATGTAGAAAACGAAGGCTCATACAGCGAGCCTTTTTTTTTAATTGAAAAGAAAATTGAGGATATGTTAGAGGGCGATCAGTTTGGCCTTAGGAAATCTAAAGGCACCACAGAGGCAATTCTGATGTTGCGGTTGATGCTGCAAGGAAGACGAAACAAAAATCGAGACACATTTTTTAGGAGATTTTGAAGCCATTTTGACTATTTCTTGACCGTGACTGTCTCAAGAAATATGTAAATGTTTTTTTTTATTACCGCTACCAGCCACAAACTTTGTCAACTATTGTATTACTTATTTAGTTAGCGACATGTTCCGAGGGTTATACTTCATCTTCACGTAAAATAGTATTACAAAAACAACTTTACAATAAGGTCATACTGATGTTACATAGTCGTAAATGCTTTGGTCATCCTGTGGAGTTTTCTCATCTTCCATAGGATGACCACAGCATTTATGAGAAGACTATGTAACGTCAGTATGACCCTTATTGTAAAGTTGTTTTTGTAATACCATTTCGCTTGAAGATGAAGTATAACCCTCGAAACATGTCGCTAACTAAATAAGTAATACAACAGTTGACAACAAAGTTTGTGACTGGTAACCCTAATTAAAAAAAACACGTATATACATTTTTAGGATTTGTCGACATGCAAAAAGCGTTATACAATATTAAATGGTACAAAATGTTCGAAACTGTGATAAAAATATGGAGAAGCTATAGAGAAAGGCGGGTAATATACAACATGTACCAGAGCCAGGAGGAAACAATAAAGAGTGGAAGACCAAGAACGAAGCGCTCTGTTGAAAATGAGTGTAAGACGGGGATGAAGTCTTTCGCTTCTACTGTTCAACCTGTACATCGAAGAAGCAATGACGGAAATTAAAGAAAGGTTCAGGAGTGCGATTAGAATTCAAGGTCGATTTCAATGATGCATTGCTATCCTCGGTGAAAGGGAAGAAGAATTGCAGGATTTGCTGAATGGAATGAACAGCCGAATCAGTACAGAATACGAACTGAGAGTAAATGCAAGAAAGATACAAGTAATGAGAAGCAGCAAAAATGAGAACAACGTGAAACTGAACATCAGTATTGGTGATTAAGAAGTATACGAAGTTAAGGAATTTTGCTGGCTAGGCAGGAAAATAACCCATGGGGGACGGAGCAAGGAGGACATCAAAAGCAGAGCAGCACTGCCAGAGGGGCTTTGTAGCCAAGAGAAGTCTACTGGTATCAAATATAGACATTAATTTGAGGGAGAAATATCTGAGAATGAACGTATTGTGGGAAATGCGGAAAAGAACAAAAGCATTTGAGATGCGGCGCTACAGAGGAATGGTGAAAATTATATGGATGGGAAGGTAAGGAATGTGGAGTTCAGCTGCGCGAGATTAGCCGAGCGGTCTCAGGCGCTGAAGTCATGGACTGTGCCACTGGTCGAGTTCTCCCTCGGTCATGGGTGTGTGTGTTTGTCCTTAGGATAATTTGGATTAAGTAGTGTGTAAGCTTGGGGACTGATGACCTTAGCAGTTAAGTCCCATAAGATTTCACACACATTTGGACATTTTGTGGAGTTTCTCCGCAGAATCGGCCAGGGAAGGAATATATGGAAAACACTGACAAGAAGAAGGGACAGGATGATAAGACATCTGTTACGACGTCAGGGAATAACTTCCATGATACTAGAGGGAGTTGTAGAGCGTAAAAAGTGTAGAGGAAGACGGAGATTGGAATACATCCAGCACATAGTTGAGGACGTAGATTGGAAGTGCTACTCTGAGATGAACATGTTGGCACAGGAGAGACATTCTTGGAGGGCCAACAAGTCAGAAGACCGATCATTAAAAAGAGAGCAACTCGACATGAGAAGAATATTCCACTACAACTAGGAAGGACTGCATGGTGGGCTGGACGAGTTCACACACAGGTTGCACTTTTCCAAAAGGATCACAATACTTTATTTTGTATGTATCACAGTCATATTCTTTGCTACAGCCAGAATCTGTTTTGGACACAGTATTCCTAGAAACAGAATAGCTTGACCAGCTGACAACACAAGTAATTTTATTGAAATTTATTATTTTCTCTTCTTAAGAGAAATTTAAAAATTCTATCAAAAAGGAAGTTTGGTGAATCTTAAACGTTATGAAAGCTTCTAGAACAAGGATAAATCTTCACACGGCCCTACATTTAAAATGTGGTCTCGACATTAACCGATATGGACAAACATAGACAAAGCCTAGCAGACGAACAAAAATTACACAAAGTGAAATGTATTGTGAGGAGGGCTATGCGAGAGCCGTTCAGTTAATTCGAAAGTAAAGTTCTATGTACTGAGTTGGCAGAAAATCCTAAGAAATTTTGGTCTTATGTCAAAGCGGTAGGTGGATCAAAACATAATGTCCAGACACTCTGTGACCAAAATGGTACCGAAATACTAAATGTCTTTTTCCAAAGCTGTTTCACAGAGGAAGACTGCCCTATAGTTCCTTCTCTACATTGTCACACAGATGACAAAATTGTAGATATAGAAATAGATGACACAGGGTGTAATGTTGTTGCATTAATTTGCTCTGAAAGCGGTGCTGATAGACAATAAAAACGGTTTAAAAGCTGTCTGGGGAAGTTAACCTTGCATTACTGCCCAACTGTTTCACCAGGTATCCAGTCTAGCTTACCAAATTCCCAACCAGACTAACATTCATTATAATCTTTTAATAGTCATGCGACAACCGGTGATATATATATATATATATATATATATATATATATATATATATATATATACAAAAGAGAATTAAAATAAAAAGAAATAAATCAGTTTATATTTGGAAATTTATTTTAACATTGATCATTGAAATTTCAGCATATTAAACTTGATTCATAACTAAACTGGTACCTTATTTAGGATTGTGAAAATGTGAGTTTGTAATCTTACGGAACACATCAAATATGGAGCCAAGATTGGGAGACTGCATACAACACTGCATTCATAAAATAACACACAAAGAACGTTGAAACATATGCAAGAGGAAATTAACCACAACCAACCGATTTAATTTTCACCCAAAGAAGTTAGTTCGTAGCGCAATCCTGTCAGCCATGAAATTACCGCACACTGGTATACTAAATTCATACTAACTCTCTGTGAAATCTTCCCGAAAAGAATAGCTGAGGGCTACTTTGATGATTACGCCACATGCTTCACGTGGTTAACTTGGTTTACACGAAGAGTGTAACTCCACAATAATTTTGATAATTAAAATAAATTAGATCGAAAAGCAATTTAGAAAAGAAAAACCTCGAACTGGTTACTATCGTCTTACTATTAACCTGATGGGTCAAACAATTGTATAAGCACGTGGTAATGGTCTCACAAAGGACACCCCACGTGGGTTCAACATAGAGAAAAGTTGCTATATTGAAAAATATTGTTAAGACGAGACGTTATAATCTCACGCACATTCGCATTTAAGATTGATGATCTTAGTTAGAGTTACTGATCAACATGTGGTTCCACTTTACTCACAAAGTAGTGACAAAGCAACTACTGGAAGATATTCTGAAGTTCACACTCGAAATACACTGCTTTGCAATTTAAGATAACATTAGATATTTTGGAGCTAAACCTGAAATAAAGGTGATTAAGTTTTCAGTTAGGCTGGACTTAAGAAATCCATTGTCCTGCGGACTTAGCAGACACGCGCTTAGCCGGAGATCTTACCACTTCAGACGCTCGCCGCAGACAGACTGACCTGCTGAGCTCTTACCGAGCATGCTTCACAAATACAAACGGAAGTGACCAGAGAGGCAGCTCCCTATACCAACATGACAAGGGACTGACAGGACCATACTAAGAATAGAAACCTCTTTCCTTCTAGAAAGCGTAGCTACCTGTTCCGACGTTGGTCCTACTGTTCTCCAGCAGACAGGCTTATCTTCTACCATCCAGCATGCAACTAGAAATACATTTGCTCATTTATCCTCTCACACAGAAGGGAAGGGGATGACAGTATCTTATCATATACAGTACATAAAAGAGAGCGGATGTAGGTTCCGTATGAGACTGTGTGACATGAATTGCATATAAACTGTGTTTTAAAGTGTAGTAGTGTGACAGATCGTTCTAGTTTATGTGGAAAAGTAACACGTTTCACTGCTCAGTCTCCTCCCAGATAGTCTGAAACACCACAGTAAATTTAGAAAAGGAATTTATGCCGTAAATGACAACAGATTTAAGAAATTAACATGAAAGGAATCCAACTGGGACGTTTCAAGGGATAGAAAAACAATTAAAATCGGTCGAAAGAGGAAAGGCCGCTGGACCTGATGGGATACCAGTTCGATTTTACACAGAGTATCCGGTGAAACTTGCCCCCTTCTTGCAGCGATGTACCGTAGGTCTCTAGAAGAGCGTAGCGTTCTAAAGGATTGGAAAAGAGCACAGAATATCCCCGCTTTCAAGAAGGGACGCCGAACAGATGTGCAGAGCTATAGACCTATATCTCTAACGTCCATCAGTTGTAGAATTTTGGAACACGTATTATGTTCGAGTATAATGACTTTTCTGGAGACTAGAAATCTACTCTGTAGGAATCAGCATAGGTTTCGAAAAAGACGATCGTGTGAAACCCAGCTCGCACTATTCGTCCACGAGACTCAGAGGGTCATAGACACGGGTTCCCAGGTAGATGCCGTGTTTTTTGACTTCCGCAAGGCGTTCGATACAGTTCCCAACAGTCGTTTAATGAACAAAGAAAGAGTATATGGACTATCTGACCAATTGTGTGATTGGATTGAAGAGTTCCTAGATAACAGAACGCAGCATGTCGTTCTCAATGGAGAGAAATCTTCCGAAGTAAGACAGATTTCAGGTCTGCCGCAGGGGAGTGTCGTAGGACCGTTGATTTTCACAAGATACATAAATGACCTTGTGGGTAACATCGGAAGTTCACTGAGGCTTTTTGCGAATGATGCTGTAGTATATCGAGAGGTTGTAACAATGGAAAATTTTACTGAAATGCAGGAGGATCTGCAGCGAATTGACGCATGGTGCAGGGAATGGCAATTGAATCTCAATGTAGACAAGTGTAATGTGCTGCAAATATATAGAAAGAAAGATCCTTTATCATTTTGCTACAATGTAGCAGGACAGCAACTGCAAGCAGTTGTGTCCATAAATTATCTGGGAGTTTGCATTAGAAGTGATTTAAAATGGAATGATCTTGTAAAGTTGATCATCGGTAAAGCAGATGCCAGACTGAGATTCATTTGAAGAATCCTAAGGAAATGCAGTCCGAAAAGAAAGGAAGTAGGTTACATTACACTTTTTCGCCCACTGCTTGAATACTGCTCAGCGGTGTGGGATCCGTACCAGATAGGGTTGATAGAAGAGATAGAGAAGATCAAACGGAGGGCAGCGGGATTCGTTACATGATCATTCAGTAGTCGCGAAAGCGTTACGGAGATGATAGATAAACTCTAGTGGAAGACTCTGCAGGAGAGACGCCCAGTAGCTCGGTACGGGCTTTTGTTGAAGTTTCGAGAACATACCTTCACCGAGGAGTCAATCAGTATATTGTTCCATCCTGCGTATATGTCGCGAAGAGGCCATGAGGATAAAATCAGAGAGATTAGAGCCCACGCAGAGGCATACAGACAATCGTTCTGTCCACGAACAATACGAGACTGGAATAGAAGGGAAAACCGGTAGAGGTACTCAAGGTACCCTCCGCCACCTATCGTCAGGTAGCTTGCGGAGTATGGATGTGGATGTAGATGTATACTCAAAGCATTTCCCGGAGTGTACCTCAACGCAGTCCCTCTCTTAACAAGACAAAGCATTTAAATGTTGGGCTCCATAAGTTTCCCTTTCTGTGCAGCGACCGTGGAATATAAAATTATAGACTGGTTGCTACATTCTTTATAAACACAGAGCATTTAAAATTAGATGGAACCTGCAAAAGAACTTGTATTGGCATCACATAATAGTCATATTAAAACTCGAAGGAAGCAATTTGCGATGCTGGCAGCTTATATCACTTGCATTTCAATATCGTATCATGTAAATCCTCTTACGCTAATAACACACTGAATTTAACGGACAATAGCTTTGGTAAAGTTACCCCGAAGGATTTCCCTTGTTTGCCAAATAACCTGCTCACGCTCATCCGCTCAATGCCACCCAGTAGCCGCTCAATGTCATCCAGTAATATGTTCATGTTACAATTCTTACAAGGGAGGTATGCATTTGCTAAACTCAAATGGCGTACTAGCACTTCATTTCGAAGTTAGTGTAGCTACGGTGCCTGTGTCACTCTTCGACCAAAAGGGCCAATGAAGTAAACTCCAAACGGCAAGTTACAAGGCAGACCCATGTTAAGTAGAAACTGTAACTCGTTCAACCTGAGTATGCCTGGTTAGGTGTAAGAGAGGGCCTGAAGGCCCTAATCTTGCCAGGTAAAATAAATGCATAAATAAATAAATAAATAAATATGACAATCCATATCACTACCCGTAACACAACTTCAGTCAAGGTTCCTTATTCGAAATGCAGTTCCATCACAGGTCACACCAAAAGACTAGCAGGGTGCCTTCTCAATACAGTGCATTGTAATTCACTGCCGCTAAACACACATCGTTCCCCACAGTTCTTAAACAAGTGCTACAATCCATGCTGTCCGCTCCTGTGTTTTCCCGCGTAACAATCGCGACAGCGACAAACAGCTGCAAACCCTACCGTCCGACTACATCGGCTACTGGCTAACAAAACAACTGTCACTTCATTTCTTTCTATTTGTTTATTTTTGGGTTTTGGTAGCAAAGAACAGACATTAAAGTAAAATAAAAACACTTGTAAGTAGGCTGTTTCGGTTTTTCTGTTGGTAACAGCACGTAATGCTCTGTATAAAAATCGCTCACTGCGCTGTGTGCAGTCTGTGGCTGATTGGACTCATTGTTGGATTATTCGCTTGTGTAATATTGGGCAGTTGGATGTCAACAGCACTTAGCGTTGGCCAGTTGGAGGTGAGCCGCCAGCAGTGGTGGATGTGGAGAGAGAGATGCCAGAGTTTTGAGAGGTTACTATAAGCGGACGATCTGGACGTGTGTCTGCCAGAAAAAGGAAATTTGTAGAGATGAATGTCATGAATTGATAGATCTCTATATATGATGACTTTTGAACACTATTAAGGTAAATTCATTGTTTGTACTCTATCAAAATCTTTCATTTGCTAACTATGCCTATCAGTTAGCATCTTTTATTTAGCTGGCAGTACTGGTGCTCGCTGTATTGCAGTAGTTCGAGTAACGACGATTTTTGTGAGGTAAGTGATTCATGAAGGTTATGGGTTACTGTTAGTTCAAAAAATGGTTCAAATGGCTCTGAACACC
The DNA here is from genome assembly GCF_023897955.1 of Schistocerca gregaria. NCBI lineage: Eukaryota > Metazoa > Arthropoda > Insecta > Orthoptera > Acrididae > Schistocerca > Schistocerca gregaria. The sequence goes on from NC_064922.1 coordinate 949,772,607, forward strand.
GGGGGGCTTAACTTCTGAGGTCATCAGTCCCCTAGAACTTAGAACTACTTAAACCTAACTAACCTAAGGACATCACACACATCCAAGCCCGCGGCAGGATTCGAACCTGCGACCGTAGCGGTCGCGCGGTTTGCAGACTGAAGCGCCTAGAACCGCTCGGCCACCACGGCCGGCGGTTACTGTTAGTCAGGGCCATACTTTTGTGGGGATTATTGAAAGTCAGACTGCGTTGCTCTGAAAAATATTGTGTGTCAGTTTAGTGATGATCAGAATAAGTAAAGGGAGAAGTGTCTGAGTACATCCAGTTTTGCTCACTCTTTGAAAATCAAATAACGTAAGAGTTTTTCTAGCACTGTCATTCTTTATAGTCAATGGAGAAATTTATCACTGAACGAGCTCCAGACATGATCCACAAAATTTATAGGCCAAAGTTGGATACCGGCGTCTCTTAAACAGTTCGCGATCAAATAATACCTATATACGAGAGGGAAGGGGAGCATTGAGTAAGTCCAAGATGCTACTCCAGGCGGGTGTTAAATGACTGTGACCAACGGAAAATAGTAAACCATAAAATGAAGATTTGGCCCGATCTGACTACCCCCTGAAGCTGATCTTACAACCTATTAATGCTCTTTAACATATAAATTCCAATCTAAACAGATCTGAATGATTAAGGGAAATAATTATACTAAATGATAAACGTTGTTTATTGAATATTAAAAACAATCTTTATTACAAGTGTTTATATTTCCTAACTAAAATTACCGATCCATTGAACAACTATGCCCTGTTATTATGACTGCACGATCTAATATAAATAAGGCGAAATGACTGACATCATCTACAGGGTGTTTCAAAAATGACCGGTATATTTGAAACAGAAATAAAAACTAAACGAGCAGCGATAGAAATACACCGTTTGTTGCAATATGCTTGGGACAACAGTACATTTTCAGGCGGACAAACTTTCGAAATTACAGTAGTTACAATTTTCAACAAAAGATGGCGCTGCAAGTGATGTGAAAGATATACGTAGAAGACAACGCAGTCTGTGGGTGCGCCATTCTGTACGTCGTCTTTCTGCTGTAAGCGTGTGCTGTTCACAATGTGCAAGTGTGCTGTGGAGAACATGGTTTATTCCTTAGAACAGAGGATTTTTCTGGTGTTGGAATTCCACCGCCTAGAACACAGTGTTGTTGCAACAAGACGAAGTTTTCAACGGAGGTTTAATGTAACCAAAGGACCGAAAAGCGATACAATAAAGGATCTGTTTGAAAAATTTCAACGGACTGGGAACGTGACGGATGAACGTGCTGGAAAGGTAGGGCGACCGCACACGGCAACCACAGAGGGCAACGCGCAGCTAGTGCAGCAGGTGATCCAACAGCGGCCTCGGGTTTCCGTTCGCCGTGTTGGAGCTGCAGTCCAAATGACGCCAATGTCCACATATCGTCTCATGCGCCTCTATCTATACAAAATTCAAACGTGGCAACCCCTTAGCGCCGCTACCATTGCTGCACGAGAGACATTCGCTAACGATATAGTGCACAGGATTGATGACGGCGATATGCATGTGGGCAGCATTTGGTTTACTGACGAAGTTCATTTTTACCTGGACGGCTTCGTCAATAAACAGAACTGGCGCATATGGGGAACCGAAAAGCCTCATGTTGCAGTCTCATCGTCCCTGCATCCTCAAAAAGTACTGGTCTGGGCTGTCATTTCTTCCAAAGCAATCACTGGCCCATTTTTCAGATCCTAAACGATTACTGCATCACGCTATCTGGACATTCTTCGTGAATTTGTGGCGGTACAAACTGCCTTAGACGACACTGCGAACACCTCGTGGTTTATGCAAGATGGTGCCCGGCCACATCGCACGGCCGACGTCTTTAATTTCCTGAATGAATATTTCGATGATCGTGTGATTGCTTTGGGCTATCCGAAACATACAGGAGGCGGCGTGGATTGGCCTCCCTATTCGCCAGACATGAACCCCTGTGACTTCTTTCTGTGGGGACACTTGAAAGACCAGGTGTACCGCCAGAATCCAGAAACAATTGAACAGCTGAAGCAGTACATCTCATCTGCATGTGAAGCCATTCCGCCAGACACGTTGTCAAAGGTTTCATTCAGAGACTACGCCATATTATTGCTACGCATGGTGGATATGTGGAAAATATCGTACTATAGAGTTTCCCAGACCGCAGCGCCATCTGTTGTTGACAATTGTAACTACTGTAATTTCGAAAGTTTGTCTGCCTGAAAATGTACTGTTGTCCCAAGCATATTACAACAAACTGTGTATTTTTATCGCTGCTCGTTTAGTTTGTATTGCCGTTCCAAATATACCGGTTATTTTTGAAACACCCTGTATGTACCAAACACAAGAAGACCTACTTTTAAAGATAATCTACAATACTACAGGATCACAGCTGTTTAGCCTTGTAGCCCCTAATAAGGCAAAACAGTTTGCGATATCACCGTATTTACTGTGTCTGGTGATGGTTCTCGTATACGTCTGCGACGATGGAAGAACTTCAGCCACAAAATTAACTCTTTCAAAGAGTAGGACAGCTGAAGACTGTCCTCTGACTACCATGTTCTTATACTGTCTTCTACTCTCTGCGTTCTACAGACGAGAAACGCCAACTCCCAGCCACAAGGACGGAGTTCAGATAACGTCTCAATGTGAGTATAGGCAGGAGTGCTCTCAATCACTGAACGCTGCCTACCCAACGACGACTTCCAACTTGGAGGCGAAATCCAGAATCGTATAAGTTCACAACAGTACAGTGCTTAGCCGTTCTATGTGTAAAATCTCGTGAGAGCAAAAACAGCAAGTCCATCCGTACCAACAAGAAGCTGATACTGAGCGACCGTCACACACGGGAGCTCACAATGGAAGACCTCGTCTCTCCACCGTTGGCTTCCCAGCAAGGCTTCGCTCCCCACCATCGCAATTCCCAAAACGTATCATATTCTCGAAACCACGAAATATTCTCTCTCTACAGATTCTTCCGATCGCCGACCAACCATATTTTAGTCTTTTGTCGTCGAGCACGGAAAGTTTGCGAAGGAAAACCTATACTCTTACAATGGTACGCTTCTGAGAAAAAAATCCTTGGAAATAACCCAGCCTGCGTGGTTTACGAGGTGCCGCTTCTCCGTTCTTCTCACCTGAGTCCAAGCTTTTCAGTGTTTCTGAAGTATAATCCTTCCGGTTCGGCTGAAACCGGCCGGTCGCGACTCTATTGTGCCTCAGCGCTTAGGTGCTACGACGTCCGGTTTGCTACTTCCTGTGTTTAAGCAGCACCAACACACCAGGACTTGAGTTCCGTTTGCCGTTTCATTTCCACTGTCGTTCCAACCTCTACAAGTATGATAATAAAGACTGTCTGTCACCTTTCATGTATTAAGCGTTAACAATTATTTACAAGGTGCACGTGACAATGTCAGTGTCCTTTAAATATTCATATATGCGTCGTTCTACTCATCAAATAATACCTAATATTGTTGTAGATCGCGGCAAAGTATGTAGATGAGTGCTTGAAAGGTGCGAAATTATAGCCACTGCTAACTGATAGGCATAGTTAGCAAATGAAAGATTTTGATAGAGTACAAACAATGTATTTACCTTAATAGTGTTCAAAAGTCATCATATATAGAGATCTATCAAATCATGACATTCATCTCTACAAATTTCCTTTTTCTGGCAGACACACGTCCAGATGGTCCGCTTATAGTAACCTCTCAAAACTCTGGCATCTCTCTCTCCACATCCACCACTGCTGGCGGCTCACCTCCAACTGCCCAATGCTAAGTGCTGTTCACATCCAACTGCCCAACATTACACAAGCGAATACGTAATGGAAGACATTCTTTCTCGACCAGTTTCGGTTGAAAAAATGGGGAGTTTGTTGTCGGGCATGGCTGAATATTCCCGCTTCAGCTCCTGTAGTCTTATGAGGTTCCGGTAGTTGCCACCGCTACACGGAGCCTTCATAATGGTGTCTGCAAGGGAGGTGCGTTCCAAGCAGAGCACTGCCTTTTGGGGAGAAACCAGAGCGCCGCAGGTTTTCACAAGCACTGGAAGGGAACAAAAAGCACGGTGAGTCGTTGGGCGAGGGGCCTGTCATAATCGCAACAAGGTCAAGCAAACCTGTTGGATCTTCCGCGTGCCGGCCTGCCGCACACGGCTGTCTCCTGAAACACTGAAAGGTGCGGATATTCGCATTCGAAGTCATCGACGAATCACAGTGAAACACTTCGCTGTCCAGGTGGCCCTCCCTGTTGGTAGTGCTGACACACTCGTCCACCAGGTCGGGTACTGAGAGGTGTGAGCCAGCAGACCGTAAAGGGCAACGAAGGGTTATCCGTGAGGAATTGCTCGCGCTTTAGGAGGGTGATCGTGACAATTTTTGTCGAACGTCTCACATGCGAATAAAAATGGGCTCATCAGCTCACAGCGGAAACAAAACGGCAATCCATGGAGTGGCGCCACACAACCTCCGCTCTGGAGAAAAAATTCAAGGCCGCACCCTCAGGAGGTAAAGTCACGGAGATAGTCTTCTGGGAGCCTGAAACGATTATTCTGTTCGATGTCCTCCCACATCACACTGTGATCATTTCTCAAGTGTATTGTGCTGCCCTCAGGAAATTAAAGTAACGGCTTCACCGTGTTCGTTGCCACAAAAAATGCAAAGGAACTTCTCCTCCTCCACGACAACTCAAGGCTTCACACAAGTGCGTGCACCCGAAAGCAGCTGACAAAACTTCATTGGACTGTTCTTGCTCATCCAACCTATAGCCCGGATCTCGCATCTTCCGACTTCCATGTGTTTGGCCCAATGAAAGAAGGACTCCGTGAGAAGCTGTGCGTGACTGTTTTTCCTCATCCACGCTACAGTCCGGACTTCACACCTTGCATCTGTTTCAACCCAATGAAAGATGCATTCCGCGGGAAGCAGTACGTGGATGATGGGGGAGGTCACTGATACAGCAAGATGTTGGCTCCGAGTCGAACAGTGAAGTGGAGCCATGCGGGCAAGAAGCCCTCCGAGTAAGGTAGCGTAAGGCCGTAGCGTTGAACGGAGACTACGTTGATAAATATCATGTTGCATCGAAAAGAACGGGTAATAATAACGTGTGCTGGAACCTTAAATAAAACCAACTTGCTTTCAGAACAAAATTTATCGATGTATCGCAATAGCGTAGTTAGGTTCCGCAGAGGTGTGTCTTCTACACAAGCCACAATTGAACTCAAGGCCCGCTTCGCTGCCGAGACCAGATTGGACTGACTCTCCCCTAGCTTATGAGTATACGGGTTCAGCGTAACGACCACACCCATTATAAGGCATAGTACGGACTATCTGCAGACGATCTGCCGAGTGGCTGATTAAAAAATGTGCGGGCAACCGGCGCATATAAAAAAGGAAGAAACGAACGTTGGGCGTCATGAGCTGATTGCACCAGAGAGCCCCTACCGGTGATGACATGAACTAACAACTTACAGCTCGCGACACTGAAAACTTGTAGTTTGGATGCTTTAGTTAAATTCATATCAACTTTTTCATTCACACAGATGACACTGAGTCGTGCTGCAGCTCCCGTCGGTGCTATTTGTAGGTGTCCGCCCTCTGTTCAAGGCCACTCGTTACGCAAACGTTGCCTGTCCGCTAGTGGCAGCAGCGGTAGTTATCAATGTGTAGTAACTGTTGCCCTATCTTTGGGCCGACATCATTGTTGTACCGTGTCGTGTGAGTTGGGCCAGTACTCAGGAGGAGCCAGGTCCGTGCAGTGCGAGAACACGCCGGGACTGCTGGCGGTGAGCATGGACTGCTGGATCGAAAGCCTGTGGTCACGAGGGTGCCCGACCTCGTCGAAAACCGGATTCTGCAAGCCTTAAGTTGAATGCGTTTGGATTCTAGTAGAGAAACTTCCACCATTCTGAGATCTTGCCATTCTCCAGTGACTTGGGTTCGTGTTGCTCCTCACAGTGTTGCCAAGGTGAAGAGCAGTGAGTGGAGTGCTTGGGGACGGCGGATAGAATTAGCCTTCCTCGACTTCTACTTACTATTTATTGCATTCAGCCTGTTACTAGTTGTTAAGTTCAAGCAGCGGTATTTTTCCTGCCTCGTGACCGCTAACGCCCCAGATACTGCCCTGGGGGTTAGGGCAGTGTACGTTTCCTCGCCTTGCCGTTGCTGTCCAGTGAGGCGTATAGTTGGAAGGCTTTGTTCAACGCAAACACTGGCGTTGTGTCACACGGAGACTCGCGCAAGTTGGGAGAACGAGGACGATTTGATGTCGAGATATGAAGCTGCACGTTGAGCGTTCCTCCAATAAAGGAGTCGTGTTGGCGAATCTCACACGTCCATCATTAAAGGGAGGAGGTATTGGGAACAAATGGCCACGGAGATCCTTAAATTTAGTGCCAAAAAGTTTATATTGGTTATTATGATACACTATTATTAGTGAAATAGAGAAATAGATGTCTTACATCCGCCGAATTAATTTCATTTCAAACACAAACAAAAAAAGACGAAATCTAGGGAAATAAGAAATTGCCAAATCTGAAGATAACATGTACAAGGAAACGTACTGGGTTTCAAAGCATGCAGATTGAAAAATACTCGTAGATTCTTTATACGCGGATTCGTTATTCGCTTGTTCGCAGATACGCGATTTTAGTCCTAACTCCATTGTTGCGATCTGTTAACAGTGCACGATACCAGTAAGGTAATGTATTAGCGAATCTCAGCGCGGATTTTCTGTCGTGTTTGTGGAGACATGAATCGTCATATCTGGTCACTAGAGCTGTAAAGCTGCACTTGACAAGGTCTGTATTCAAAATTTCGGGCTAAACGAAGGAAACCCTGCCTATCGACGGAAAGAACCGTGTATGAAGATCATATTCAGTAGAAACAAAGGCAGATCTTAGGAACGCTACGAGCAAGATGAGCCTCTTGTTGACATTCTGTGTTCCTTGAGACTTAAACTATTCGCTGTGCGAGCTGTTCTTGACAACACTGAATCATTTCGAAAAACTGATCACTTTTCAGCTGATTTGAGTACGGCTAGAACGACCAAATCTCACTCAGAGACGATGGAAACAGTATGAGCACAACAGACAACAGAACCTGTCTCTCTCTGGAGCTACTCAAACTAAGACGAAGAGCTTGCGTGCAGATTCAAGTAAAGCAAAGGTCAGCTCAGGTTGGCTTTCCCGACTTTAAAATGGCGGGAAGGGGAACTGCAGCAGATAAAGTCGGAGCCAAGCAATTCAAAAAGAAGTTTAAAGAAATTGCGACAGAAAGAGGCTGTGACGCGAAAGAAGTCTTCAACACCGGAGAAACGAGCTTATTTTGGAAACGAATGTCCAGCGGCACGTCCATCTATATTTAAGAAAAATAGCATCTGGATTGAAGACTGTTAATTACCGATGCACCCTTGTAATCGAAGGAAATGCTGCAGGCGATTGCAAATTAAATCCTCTTATTATCTGTAAATAGCAAAATCCTGGGGCACTGAAGGCTTGTGACAAGAGGAGGCTGGAAGTCCATTAGCGTATTATTATATTTCAGTGTTATATTTTCAACTGTATGAATTTTGCATTACAGTGTGTTACATTCAAATGATAATGGTTATTTTCGCTAAAAATATTCAGAATCTCTGCTATTTTAAACTTAAGTATGTGAATAAACAAGAACTTAACGTCTCATTTTTACATATAAAATAACTCTCTAATAACACGAATTCTGGGGTAGCGGCTATTTGGCGGAGCGTAAGTATCGCGAATAACGAGATTTGCCTGTATGTTCAACGGATAAAAGGGGAGTTTGCTTATAGTACAGGTATACTGGCATATAGAGAGGAATAGCTAAAAGATAACGTCGCCGTGTTAAACTTTAATACGTTTCAAAAAGAAAAAAAATGTGCGTTCTGTAGTGCTGAACGGATCAGAAAACGAGAAACGGTGTGTGATTGATCTGGCGAGCACTTCTGTGTGAGTGATAAAGAGATACGGCAAGCGCGCTTCACGCAAGAGTCGGCGGAAATTATAGCTTACAGCGCAACTGGAAATATAATTTCACTCGCGCGTGCAAAGCGCAAGCGCCAGCCACAGGATGAAGACAATTTGAGAGGAACCCAGTGCTTACGCTGCCAAGGCCTGTGGCGTGTGAGTGGTTGCGACACGACGTGTAAAATCGAACTGGATGCTGACCACGAAGCACGACATCAGTGAAAGATTTTTTTAAAAGAATAGTGACATCAGTTTAGTGATGGGGGGCTGAGGTTTCCCTCGTGACTTACACCAAACTTGATTAAATATTAGAGCAGTAAGGCATTGCGGCAACCGCGAAAACTTTACCCAGAAAAAAGGTCACTGTAGCGTGTGCAAGCACATGCAAACACTTTTCTGGAAATACTTAACTTCGGGAAAGTTGCACTGGTCGTGAAAAACGTGAATGCGATTGCTGTGCGATTGCACCTTCATTAGACCGTAATCGTTGGTTCACCTTGTAGGTGGCATCTGTGTTGGATTTTATGAGTTGCTTTCGCTCAAAATACAGCAGTTGATGCAATGCACCTGTGCCCCAGAAATAAACCTCGGCGTATCATGTGTACACGTAGTAATTATTTAATTTATAGCAGCCATAGTTTCTGACACATGCAGTGTCGTAGCAGTAATTCAATAAACATTCATGAGCAGCGTGACAGGAAGCACAACTTAAACTAGCTACAGTGAAAACACCTCACGCCTTATTTATACACTGAAGAGCCAAAGAAAGTGATACACTTCTATAATATCGTGTAAGGCCCCAGCGAGCAAGCAACACGACGTGGCGCGGACTCGACTAATGTCTGGAGTAGTGCAGGAGGCAACTGACTCCATGAATCCTGCAGAGCTGTTCATAAATCCGTAAGAGTACCAGGGTATAGAGATCTCTTCTGAGCAGCACGTTGCAAACATCCCAGACATGCTGAATAATGCAAATGTCTGGTAAGTTTGCTGGCCAGCGGAAGTGTTTAAACCGAAGAGTATTCCTGCCGCCGCTGTGTAGCAATTTTGAACGTGTGTCGCATTGTTCTGCTGGAATTGCCCAAGTCTCTCAGAATGGACACGAATGGATGCAGGTGATCAGACAGGATGCTTACGTACGTGTCACCTGTCAGAGTCATATCTAGACGTATCAGGGGTCTCATATCACTCCGACTGCACACGCCCTACACCAATATAGAGCCTCCACCAGCTTGAACAGTCCCCTGCTGACATAGAGGGTCCATGGATTCATGAGGTTGTCTCTATACCCGTACACGTCCATCCGCTCGATACAATTTGAAACGAGACTCGTCCAACCAAACAACATGTTTCCAGTCATCAACAGTCCATTGATGGTGTTGACGGGCCCAGGCGAGGCGTAAAACATTGTGTCGTGCAGTCATCAACGGTACACGAGTGGGTCTTCGGCCCCGAAAGCCCATATCAATGATCTTTCGTTGAATGGTTCGCAAGCTGACAGCACTGAAATCTGTAGCAATTTGCGGAAGTGTTGCACTTCTGCCACGTTGAACGATTCTCTTCAGTCGTTTTTGTCCCGTTCTTGCTGCATCTTATTCGGGCCACAGCGATGTTGGAGATTTGATGTTTTACCGGATTCCTGGTATTCACGATAGACTCGTGAAATGGTCGTACGAGAAAGTCCCCACTTCATCGCTACCTCGGAGATGCTGTGTCCCATAGCTGGTGCGCCAACTATAACACATCGTTCAGACTCTCTTAAATCTTGATAACCTGTCATTGTAGCAGCAGTAACCGATCTAACAATTGCGCTAGACACTTGATGTCTATATAGGCGTTGCCGACCGCAGCGCCGTATTCTGCCGGTTTAAATATCTCTGTATTTGAATAGGCACGGCTATACTAGTTTCTTTGGCGCTTCACTGTGCATTTCTGGAACTAGAGTTGCTTGCATACTCCTCAAGCCCCCGTATGGTACTTGGGGGAGCGTACCATGTACCGATACTAGTCATTTCCATTCCTGTTTCACTCGCAAATAGGGAGACTGAAAAATGTTTGTCTATACGCTTTCGTACGAGTCCTAATCTTATCTTCATGGTCCTTACGCGAAACGTACGTTGGTGACAATGGAATTGTTGTCCAGTCAACCTCAACTGCCATCTCTCTAACTTTTCTCAAGAGTGTTTCTCAAAACGCACGTCGCCTTCCCTCCAAGGATTCCCATTTGAGCTTCGGAAGCATCTTCGCAACACTTGCCTGTTGCTCCATCCTACCGGTAACAAATCTAGCAGCCCGTATCTGAATTGCTTCCTTTGATCTGACCTGGTGCGGATCTCAAACACTCGAACAGTACTCAACTGGTGTCCTATAGTCGGTCTCCTTTACAGATGAACCACGTTCTGCCAATAAACCGACATCGATCGTTCGCCCTCCCTATTGCAAGCCTTATATGCTGATTACATTTCGTATTGCTTTCAACGTTATGCATAGATATTTAAGCAATGTGGCTGTGTTCAGCAGCGCACTATTAATGCTGTATTTCAATGTTACTGGTTTGTTTTATCTACTCATCCGCATTAACTTGTATTTTTCCACATTTAGAGCTAGCTGCCATTTATCACACTAACTACAAATTTTGTCTACGTCGTCTTGTATCCTGCTACAGTCACTCAACGACAAAACAACCACAGACTGCTGCTTACCCTGTCCACCAGATTATTTATGTACACAAAAAATAACGGCACATCTATCACACTTCCCTAGGGCAGCTCTGATGATACCCTTGTCTGTGTACGCTCTCGCCGTCGAGGACAATATACTGGGTTCTGTTACTGAAGACATTTTCCGGCCGCTCACAGCAGGCAATGTGGCACAGTGGGAAATGCTTTACGGAAATCTAGAAATAAGGAATCCGACTGTTGCTCTTCATCCACAGTTCGCAGAATCTCATGGGCGAAAAGGTCAAGCTGAGTTTCGAGCTAGCGATGTTTTTCAAAACCGTGCAGATCTGTGGATAGGAACTTTCTCCGCTCAAGGAAATTAGATAACCGAACTGAGAATATGTTCATCGTTATGTGAGGGGTGCCAGGAGAAAAAGTTTCGAAAATTTTTGAAATTATGTGTAAATATTATAAGTCACTAAGCGCTCTCGTTCTCAGATACTGGATGAATAAAACCGCGATACTCGCGCGTCGTGGTCTGCACTTACGTTTCACCCCCACTTTACCTATTTCATAGGTAGGTGGCTCTCATCCCCACAGCGATTCTTTCCTGAGAGGGTGTGATATGTGTACCAAATTTGGCTGAATATGTCCCGTGGTTTCGGAGAAGATGTGGAACATAGCTGCGCTGAAATTACCAGTGAAAACCTTATAAAAATCCGTCTAGTAGGTTTGGAGATTAGGGTGTTCAGACAGACAAGAAATTTTAGTAAACTTCCCATCACGATTTGATTTTTTTTGCGAGCCGATTTTGATGAACTGAAGCCTGTACGGTGCCCCAAACTATGCTCAAGCTAGAGTGTAAGTCTAGGGACCGATGACCTCAGGAGTTTGGTCCCATAGGAATTCACACGCATTTTTTGGAACACACCGTAAAAGAAGTTATCGCCGGCCGCTGTGGCCGAGCGGTTCTACGCGCTTCAGTCCGGAACCACGCTGCCGCTACGGTCGCAGGTTCTAATCCTGCCTCACGCATGAATGTGTGTGACGTCCTTAGGTTAGTTTGGTTTAAGTGGTTCTAAGTCTAGGGGACTGATGACCTTTGATGTTAAGTCCAATAGTGCTTAGAGCAGTTTGACCCATTTGAAAAAGCCTAATCACTGAAAGGGGTCTACTGGGGTAAACTTATGGTGGCGCCCAACTAGTGTTATAATACTTCCGTAAACTAAAATGAAGCTGTTATAGCTGTTATATTCTAAACGACGTATGTCTTTGATGGGCTCTATAAGGCGGATCGCTCACTTTGCAAGACCGCAGAGCCAAAGATACTGGTTCTGGTCTGAGACTGTAGTACTGGAGTTAGAGAGCGCTTGGCGCACAGCAGGGTGTGTGTGTGTGTGTATATGTGTGTGTGTGTGTGTGTGTGTGTGTGTGTGTGAGGATGCAGTAGGCAGCTTTTTGTGGTGTGCTCTGTAAAGCCACCAAGTGTTAAATTACATATAATGCAGGAATTTTCTCATACCAATATTTTGTGCTACACCGCACGTAAAATAGGCAGTTAAAAGATGAGTGATTTTATAATGGAATCTAAAGTGAAATCATGAAATGTAAATTCAGTTGTGACAAGAAAGGATTACTGTATTGATATTACGAAAAAGCTGTACGAGTACATGTATTATTAGGAACATAAACGTGGAAGCAGAAATCTTCTCGCAGTTAAGGTAAAGAAGTTATTTTTTTATTACTTCCCATTCGCCAGCGCGGCATTGTAAATGAGTTGACCAATAACTGGTGACAGTGATTTTATGTTCAGTAATCCCAGAAAGTACGTAAACAAATTTGATGTAAATGCTTGTTAGAAATTTCCCTTTTGTAATGTTTCTAAGATTTGTTAACACAAGTATACGTAACTTGATGATTTGTCTTTATGCTTCTTAGTAACATTAGTTAACACTTGCTGTACAAATGTCATTGTTTGTGACTACGTCAGCAAAGAAAGGTTTTCATTTAGTAAAAAGGATGTAATTTTTCCGAGTCATGTGATTTCAGTTGTCAGAAGTCCTGAAAAGGTAAACTTAACTTCGAACACAACTTCACTACTGAAACAGTCAAAACACTACTCTCTCCCTGTCTAGGTCATATAATTTTTAAAGACATTCAGTTTTTCTTAAATGTCTTCATTTATCAGCCAAAAGAATTTCGTGTATATTTCAAAATATTACGGCCAGCGTTGCACACCGCTAAGCATGTAGCTAGTACATTTTATCCGTCCTCGTGAGAGAGCGTAATATAACGCGATCCACCGTTGCTACTTTAGAGGTAAGACAATTTTATTTGTTGTGTGTACAGAGCCCAAAGGTATCAGTTCTGAACAGGGCCAGAGGATTCAGTAGGTAAGGGGCTGAATGTACACTCCTGGAAATGGAAAAAAGAACACATTGACACCGGTGTGTCAGACCCACCATACTTGCTCCGGACACTGCGAGAGGGCTGTACAAGCAATGATCTCACACGCACGGCACAGCGGACACACCAGGAACCGCGGTGTTGGCCGTCGAATGGCGCTAGCTGCGCAGCATTTGTGCACCGCCGCCGTCAGTGTCAGCCAGTTTGCCGTGGCATACGGAGCTGCATCGCAGTCTTTAACACTGGTAGCATGCCGCGACAGCGTGGACGTGAACCGTATGTGCAGTTGACGGACTTTGAGCGAGGGCGTATAGTGGGCATGCGGGAGGCCGGGTGGACGTACCGCCGAATTGCTCAACACGTGGGGCGTGAGGTCTCCACAGTACATCGATGTTGTCGCCAGTGGTCGGCGGAAGGTGCACGTGCCCGTCGACCTGGGACCGGACCGCAGCGACGCACGGATGCACGCCAAGACCATAGGATCCTACGCAGTGCCGTAGGGGACCGCACCGCCACTTCCCAGCAAATTAGGGACACTGTTGCTCCTGGGGTATCGGCGAGGACCATTCGCAACCGTCTCCATGAAGCTGGGCTACGGTCCCGCACACCGTTAGGCCGTCTTCCGCTCACGCCCCAACATCGTGCAGCCCGCCTCCAGTGGTGTCGTAACAGGCGTGAATGGAGGGACGAATGGAGACGTGTCGTCTTCAGCGATGAGAGTCGCTTGTGCCTTGGTGCCAATGATGGTCGTATGCGTGTTTGGCGCCGTGCAGGTGAGCGCCACAATCAGGACTGCATACGACCGAGGCACACAGGGCCAACACCCGGCATCATGGTGTGGGGAGTGATCTCCTACACTGGCCGTACACCTCTGGTGATCGTCGAGGGGACACTGAATAGTGCACGGTACATCCAAACCGTCGTCGAACCCATTGTTCTACCATTCCTAGACCGGCAAGGGAACTTGCTGTTCCAACAGGACAATGCACGTCCGCATGTATCCCGTGCCACCCAACGTGCTCTAGAAGGTGTAAGTCAACTACCCTGGCCAGCAAGATCTCCGGATCTGTCCCCCATTGAGCATGTTTGGGACTGGATGAAGCGTCGTCTCACGCGGTCTGTACGTCCAGCACGAACGCTGGTCCAACTGAGGCGCCAGGTGTAAATGGCATGGCAAGCCGTTCCACAGGACTACATCCAGCACCTCTACGATCGTCTCCATGGGAGAATAGCAGCCTGCATTGCTGCGAAAGGTGGATATACACTGTACTAGTGCCGACATTGTGCATGCTCTGTTGCCTGTGTCTATGTGCCTGTGGTTCTGTCAGTGTGAGCATGTGATGTATCTGACCCCAGGAATGTGTCAATAAAGTTTCCCCTTCCTGGGACAATGAATTCACGGTGTTCTTATTTCAATTTCCAGGAGCGTATTTTGGAGTGACTGTATTTCTTTATTGGTATTGGAAGTTGGACTGCCCAATTAGTTCGTATAAAGTTTTCTAACAAAAACACGGAGTAAACACACCACTTGCTACACGATAACTCCAGTTTTGTATGCATTCCCAGTCCAGGCATTCATTTAAGTATTACAATAAACATAAAGAATGTTACAGCACCCTTTCCTGCTTCGGGTCACTTTCAAATTCCGTCGAATGGTTTTGAAGGGTCCCATGTGGTTCCACGTTGTGGACCAGAGCAAAGATTGCAATCCCACTGCACTCCAAAGGGCGCGATAATGTTCGGTAGGATCACAGGCCCACGATGTCCTCAAAGTAGGGCCAAATCGTCTGGGAAATGTCAGCAGTGTCAAAGCACATCGTCCTATTGCTTGCCGCACAGTGAACTGTCGTTTCCGAGCGCGAAATACACTAGGTGTTCAAAAGTATCCGGACACCCCCAAAAACACACGTTTTTCATATTAAGTGCATTGTGCTGCCACCTGCTGCCAGTTACTCCATATCACCGACCTTGTAAAGACATTGCTTTCCCCGAAAGTTGATAATATTTTTTTTTCTTTTGTGCATTACCTTGTCATAGTACGTATGTAGCATTTATATCAACTATTCTTTATTTGTTTTCCTTCATTCATTTTGCTACTGTTTTATATTTTATATTGTACGAATATGAATGTTCTGGTTTTATGTGCTTTGTAAATATTTGGTTAGGCTAGGAGAATGTCAGAGAGAGAGCGAACGACTATCGATAGAGAGCGTACTAGTTGTTTTGGTATCGTGGCCGGTTCGCGGGTGGAGAAACGTTGCGAATTTCGGCGTGAAAGACGGTGATACGCGTAGGAACAATTAATTTCTGTGCGTCCGCTGTGTTAATAGCAGATCGTGCATTATTAAGTGAACAATAAAACCTGAAAAGTACATCGAGTGTTTGCGGTGACGATTTTACATACTGTGTGAACTTGAGACAATTAGCCATGAATCAGACACCATTGTCGTGTGGAGACACTAATTGTGAAAGTGGAACAAACCAAAATGTTAAGTAAAAGAACAGTGTTGTGTAATGTGCAATAGACAGACATCTGTCCAGACTATCACACAGGAATTCCAAACTGCATCAGGATCCACTGTAAATACTGTGATAGTTAGGCGGGAGGTGAGAAAACTTGGATTTCATGGTCCAGCGGCTGCTCATAAGCCACACATCACGCCGGTAAATGCCAAACGACGCCTCGCTTGGTGTAAGGAGCGTAAACATTGGACGGTTGAACAGTGGGAAAACGTTGTGTGGAGTGACGAATCACGCTACAAAATGTGGCGATCCGATGGCAGGGTGTGGGTACGGCGAATGCCCGGTGAACGTCATCTGCCAGCGTGTGTAGTGCTCATTACTAAAATTTGGAGGCGGTGTTGTTACGGTGTGGTAGTGTTTTTCATGGAGAGGCTTGTACCTCTTGTTGTTTTGCGTGGCACTATCACAGCACAGGCCTACATTGACGTTTTAAGCACCTTCTTGCTTCCCACTGTTGAAGAGCAATTTGGGGATGTCGAATGCATCTTTCAACACGACCGAGCAGCCGTTTCTAGAGCACGGCCTGTGGCGGAGTGGTTACGCTACAATAACATCCTTGTAATGGGCTGGCGTGCACAGAGTACTGACTTGAATCCTGTAGAACACCTTTCGGATGTTTTGGAACGCCGACTTTGTGCCAGGCGTCATTGACCAACATCGACACCTCTCCTCAGTGCAGCACTCCGTGAAGAAAGGGCTGCTTTTTCCCGAGAAACCTTCCAGCACCTGACTGAAAGTATGCCTGCAGGAGTAAAAGTTCTCATCAAGGCTAAGTGTGGGCCAAAACCATGTTGAATTCCAGAATTACCGATGGAGGGCGCCACGAACTTGTAAGTCATTTCAGCCATATGTCCGGATGCTTTTGATCATAGTGTATGTAACTGGACGCCCCAACGAAGGGGTGGTTTCATTAACGCCCAGTATGCCATCCCCTGAGGCCTTTTAGTGGTGATTCTGAGCGATGTTATATCTGAAATGTTTTCCTCGGTCACCCATAAGAAATTTGCGTGATTCCAACGGTAGGCGGCGCGGTTAAGACCGCCATCACTGAGGGGTGGACTGTGGGTAAGAGGAGGTGGTGCGACGGCCGTTCCACATTTGAGGCGCCCGCTGCGACGCTGGACGTAAATGTGGCGGAATTTGGTGCCAATGTGACATCGTTAAGCCAGCTTACATTTCACATGTCTTTCCAGCTGTCGTTTTTTTTTTTTTGTTGCATGTATCGACACCTTGTTGCTTAACGTATCGCGAGCCCGAGGGTAATGCCGCAGTGCGCCACACTTTTGCACCGTACCCGAGGAAGGTTGTAGGCACCTTTGATCCAAATTTCAAACTTCTGTGTTATCCTTTAATTGTGTTACACTGTGAACAACTTCGTTACGAATATTCTGTGGACGCTGCCGTCTTCCAAGGTAACAGCAGTCCTGCCCACAGGGCTGCATCCATACGTTTCCGGCCTCAACGATCACGCAGGCACCCTACAGCACGTCAAGCGACCTGTTAAAGCATTCGATCTTCACGCCATAGAAAGTGTCTGGCTTCATTTCGAACTGCTGATGAAATATAGCTTTGTGGAGGCTTTACGAGTGCAGTCCAACGATGAATTGTTTCAGCTAGATATGGCTTATCTAAAGAAATCTTCCTCGCCGAACTGAGACCATTATCAGGGATACAGAGGGTATTACACGGTATCAGCGTGATATCTTCTGGGGGAAACGACTTTTTTGTCGGCTGTGCTAATGCGTATTATTCACAATAGAATATGGAACTGACTGTTTCATTAATTTACTGCATTTCACAGAAGTTATAACAAGATTGTGGAAGTTTTTTTATCAGAGGCTCTGTATCTTTATTGGGATACTGAAATAGAATTTCATGTTTTCTGCGTAGTAGAAGGTCAGCTACATGCCTTGTCACCTATCCACTGTATGAGTTTCTGCGTGAGACAGTCCAACTTTACCTCCCACTCTATAAAAAGTCTACATGTGAACAAATCTATGTACTCACAAGCTGTTGTCCAACATAAACTCGTGATCTAACCGTTGACTGAACATGACGTAGGTTGAAGTGAGCTGTAACCGGTCTCAATAGAACTTGTCTTTATATTAAATGCGCAATGCTATAAAACAATCAAAATTTCCGCTTACCTCACGTCTTGACAACATTGTTGCAGATTTCTCGGAAGCACAACAGCAAACAGCAAGCAGACACCAGCTAAGTTAGATTTATATTTCTAAATAAATATTCCAATTGTTGCATATCACACGGTGTAATGTGGTAATGCGTCATGATGTAAAGTGGGGTGGCGAGAGTTATTATTCCTATGAAATGATATTCCAAGACAACGATTTTGGAATGAGCTATGCATTCAAAAAGACAGAGTAGACCTTCACTTGATCTTCAGACATACCATTGGCCTGAAGAATACTATGCTTAAAAAAAGGGAAAAATGATTTAAAAAGGATATAACATTAACAGAGAATTTCTATAAAAACAAAACAGCTTAATCAGTTAATATGTTAATGCATGTCTCAGGGGAGTGGGGTGGTCTTAAGTGTGAGCAAGTCAACAATGTTAGCCAGCTGCCAATAATAGTTTCTACAAATTAGGTGCGCAATGCTGCAGTGTTACTACAAGCTTCTTCTCTTAAAAAGAATTCTTTTGCTATTCAATATATACATCGTATTCACCCTTGCTGTCCCTCACAATAAATCTTCGTTCATCTAACAGATACAATCACAGGTCAACACAGCACTACTATTATAAGTATGTCCACCACTTACCGCACTTCAACAAAAAAATGTACCACACTGCGCAGAGGCAAAGACTGAAAAATGTATCAGACTGCTCAGAGGCAGAGACTGTGCCACAAGACCATAGATCGTTTGACAGTAACATAACTTGCTCTCTTTCTGACATGCACAGTGACAAAAATAAGAATCAAAGTGACATGTTCACCTTACAACTTGAAACCTCCAAATTTTCTCCCTTTTTCATTTTTTCGCTTACGGTTTGCCATCAGTAACTTCTTTTAAGCGGAGTACATCGAACGTTCAGCGCCGATACGAGACAGACAGGCGCGATGGGTCGTTTGATTTAAGGTGCAGAAGACCTTTTTCGTAATTTTCCCTTTGCTGCCTTCACCCTTGCGAGAAAATTGAACGTTACAGGCGTCTCCTGCAGGAAATTCAGTGTTCTTTCATGTGATGTAGGGGTTTCTGTTGATAAAATGCATATCTTTCGAGCGGCATTGGGTGGGAATGGGCGTTTTAGTTGCTTTTCTTCAGCGCTCTCTAGCGCGTATACAGCTCGTCAGAAAATCAAACCTGACTATGCATTTTGTTGGAAATTTTGTCTACTCTAATTTTTTTCATAATCATGTACGAAAACCGCATGTTTTCCAGATATAAGCAAAATCCTGAGAAAAAGAGAGATATTGTGAGGGTTTTTGCGTTTTTTTTTTGTTTGAAGCCGACCTCCTACGAGGCAGCGAACGTGAAAATCGGGTTCCGTACCCCAAGGAAACATAAAGCACAGCTGAGGAAAAAACTTCCGCCATTTTGTTACGAAAACGGCAGATATAAGCAAAATCCTGAGAAAAAGAGAGATATTGTGAGGGTTTTTGCGTTTTTTTGTTTGAAGCCGACCTCCTACAAGGCAGCGAACGTGAAAATCGGGTTCCGTACCCCAAGGAAACATAAAGCACAGCTGAGGAAAAAACTTCCGCCATTTTGTTACGAAAACGGCTGTTTTGAACCTCAATTGCCTGGCCTGACAGCAGAAAGAAAGCTTTTTCATCTACAGGAATTTCATTTACGCTGATATGACAATACACGACTCACCATTTCATCCAAACACAGGCAAATACGATGCAGTCAGGTCCAACTTAGACGGGATAGATTTACATTTACATCTACATGACTCCTCTAAGATTCACACTTCAGTGCCTGTCAGTGTGCTTTCTGAACCACCTTCAGATTATTTCTCTATCGTTCCATTGTCTTACAGTGGTGGGGAAATGAACACTTAAATCTTTCTGTATGTGCTCTCACTTATCTAATTTTACTATGTTGATAATTTCTCCCTATGTAGGATGGTGATAATAAAATACTTTCACATTCAGAGAAGGAAGCTGGTGAAAAGATCTCGCCTTTGTTTTAATAACTGACTTTTCAGCTCACTTTCATATCCGTTATACTCTCTCACACACAACAGTTAAAACACAGCAAGCTCACAAGAAATTAATACTATACATGCAATTGATATGAGTAATATGTGTCCTGCAAATTCAATTGACAGGTTGTCCAGTATGATGAAGTCCAATATTTGTAATAAGAACGCTACACTAAAGACAACGGATTAAGCACGGGTATACACGAGCGTGTAATGCATTAGTGTAGTCTTACAAAAAATTAACAACCTGTATAAGAATACCAATACCAGACTATCGTCCTCCATTAACGACGAACTTGGTTATTACTTACATCGCACAGTAAATATGAAGATAACTGGTACAGAACGTTGTAGGGTATACATACTACAAGACAATGGATGGCCTGCCTTCTATGAAGTATGAATTTTCGAGATACATTACTACTAGCGGAATGATGCTCTGACTACTGAAAACCCAGCTACTTATCGCAAGCATCAGAGCAGACGCTTTCTGAAATACGTGTTTGACACATTCCTTCTAGAGGAAACGATACGTGTTGGAATACCTTTATAGCACTACCGTCTTCTGCTGCTATACCATAACCTTAAAGTTGGAAGCAGGTCGTGAAATATAATTATCTAGTTAAAACTATTATGGTATAAAGCAACAGAGCAGTGTTACCCTCTGAGAGGAATTTTGTTGTGTTGACAGTGTTGTACCTAACGGAGGTGGCTTATCGGAAGTTAAAGTCAGAATTACGGAAATATTTGAACAGTAAAAAACAAAATTTTGCCTATCTGCCCTGTTTAACGGGTAAAGAAAACGGTCGCCAGCCTAACTAGGCAAGAGAATGATTAACATTCTCGTTCAAGAAAATAGTTATTAGTAACTTTAATGGATAAACACAACCTATACTCTGTCACACGCGAGTGCAGTGAACTCTTGACACATGCGTATGTTTACGGTAAGATTGAAACTAATAGTTAAAGCAGCACAAACTGTTTGCAAAATTATAACAGATACCGAAACACACTATTACTTTCAGGGCTTACACAAACTGAATGGTCTTTATAACGTTATTTTTACTATTCACTGCAGAATCATTAATTGGATTTACTATTTAAAATGAAAATTAATTGGAATCCACTAACAGGTTGCTTCTCACTATCATTTGAATAAAGAAATAATGTTTTTCATAATTAGTGGTTTTCCCATTACTTGTTACCTAGCATTAACACAATAGACAAACTGTGGATCCTGTTATATTATTAATATGCAGTTCTAATACACAAGAGAGACAAACACTTAGCAAACATGAGTATATAACGTTTCGCACTGCAGTTTTCCACTTTTACTACATTGAGAGACAAAATTAACATATATGTAAGATACTGACTCACCTTCTGCGAGTTACAACAGGCAGTAATGTGAACACTTACTAAGCAAAACTTTATAAGCCTCAGTCTTACGAACTCTTAATTTGAAGTTGGCAACAACACATTAATAAGCAGTTTTACTAGGAAAATTATTTTCAGCAAGCATCATTAACTTTAACTCACTCTTTTGCCACATTAACTTTCTTTTTACTATGTTCAAGAGGCATTAATTAGCAAAAACACTGGTCTTTAATGTTATTTCAGTAGGGACACTCGGTAATCACTTTAATTCAGACGGAGAGGAACCTGAGAGGTGTTATGATAAGGAAAAAAATCAAGGTAGGTACACAAATTCAGTTATGAGTTACCTTATATTTGTGCACACTAAAACATCCGATGAGCTGATCCTTCACTGTACATTATTATAGCATTCCGATACAGTGATTGCGCAATGTGGTGGCAACTGCATGTCGGTAGATGGATTTTCAGGTAAAATTGCTGGACTCTTGTCATTTCTTGGTGGCTATGATAGATACAAATTCCAGAATAGTTCCAGCTACTTACCCATCCATCCGAGGCATTGGAAAATAGCAGAAAAAGCCTCTCTCGGGACCAGCACAGTATGCATCTTTTACATGGCAGTGCACAGTTTGGTAGCTCGTCCCCGACTCGTAGCCCGTCCCCGACTGACTCTCAGTTACACCTTTTCTACTTAGGCCAACCACAATTTGCGCGCGCTACACAGTTCCGTTCCCCAGGGAAGTACAACAACTTTTACATGTGACATAACTGAGAACCCTAAGTGAGGATCAGCAGTTTACGTAACAGCAACCAAATGCATTAAACAAAACAGAACATTTGCACATATTGACATTTATACAAAAAATTATTCACACAGAAATTATAATTATATATAGTAAGTTTTGTTCCCTCCAAATGGGACAAAGAATTTAAATGTCTGATATACTACATTGCATTGAATCAAACGACGACATCAAAGTTTTTACAAAGAAAGGAGTATATAATTTTGTGTTATCTATTCAATCAAACACATTTACAGAAGCTTAACAATGTAATATTAAATGAAACAAAAGCCAAAATAAATCATTGGAGTATTAGAGCTATGGTGTTACACTTTAAAATACTTGCACACAAAGTAAAGTTTGGCGAAAATAATTTAAATAAGCAAATTGAATTGCTACTGCACATTGTCAGTAACTGTTCAGATTTTTTTACTAAAAACACCAAAATATAACCATTCAAAACCACATACAGCATAAAATTCACTATTTATCGCCCTAGGCTGTTCTTATTTTGACTAAAGATCTACCTTCGAATATAAATGAATGCAATATCTTTGAATACAGTTTTCTTTCAATGTTTATATATGGGTAACATATGAAGGGCTTATTTCAATAGTGGTACAAGTCTATTACCTCCACTTTATGTCTATAATGCTTCTGACGTTAATGATCCAAACAAACAGAAAGTAAGGTTCATCTCTAGCAGGAAGCCATATGCTTGAATATTCCTGATATCTCAAAAGCAGTTTTTCAGCGCTCATTTAACTTTAGGACTCTGTATCTCAGAATGAACAAAAGTGGATTTGTACCGCTATTGAAATAAGCCCTTCATAATAGGTAATACAAAAGTTAATACGTCATATTAAACATATGTAAGTTAATTTTTTTCCCGACTGGAATGGTTATGATAGTAGGTCTCATTAATCTGCCTTTAGTCACAATATGTTTTTTACAGCATTTGCATTTTGCATGGTTTTATGTTTAGGAATTTTTTGCAGTTCCTAAAATTAGTTTTTTTTATTTGTGTACTATTATAAATATATCCTTCAATAACTGCAGTTTTCTTCCACTTCCGTTTTAAACTGATGTGCAGAGGTAGAGGAAAACTTTAGTGTGTTGAAAATATTTTTGTAACGGATACACACTGTAAAAAAATACCTGAAGATGAACACCCACCTGTATTGTCCATTAATAATCATTCTCTGGTTGAAGGTCAGTTAATTTCTACATTACAAACAAGTTTAATGAGCAGAAACTGTGTTTTACAATCTAAATTTCTCGTGCGTGAAGTATAAACACCTAATACTAGAACCATTGAGTAATTGTTCTGCAAATATTTATTTCAGTCGTAATTATATGACCACTAAACTACCCTGCGTATGTCTAGTACGATCACAAGGGACTACTATGTAAAGACAACGACGATATAACGACGTAACGCCCTCAAGACGAATCCTCACGATCGAAATAGAGCTTGTGGTTCAATTGAAACCTCGATTTGTGAATGTAGAGGGAAGTTTTTCCTTCAATATTTTAGTAATACAATTCAGTCTAGTCACGAAATCGACCCGCAGTGAATAAAAGTTAGCATGGGCAGTCACCCATAAGTTTCCACCGTGCCTGCATCAGCTCACATTGTTCTATTGTTTTTCGAGGTCACTGCTCTCGCAAAACCCACAAGGTTTCTGTCGAAGGCGCAGTGTCCACCGTACCTTTCCACGAAACCGATGCAACCGCTCCGCTATATTTGGTAGTTGTTCTGCCGTGACCAGACATCGGTCCGAATTCTTCACTCTTTAGGTAGAATTACCTCAAACACCCGTCTCCAAACGTTATAGAGAATTTCGGATGCTGCCATAAAACTGTCAGACAGACACTTTCTGTATCTAGTGACTTGAGAGATCCACTGTTATAAATCAAATAAAGTGCTAAAACGTAGCTTAGCTGGAACGAAAAATCCAGAAAACTAATGCCCAGTTAAGAAAACGTGTGCGTTTCACTTTGCTTTAAGTCTGTTGCTACTTTCTTCCCCCGTTTCTGTTTTATTTTCAGCTTCTCTTGTACCAGCTTATTTATTGCTGTCATTGAAAATGTTTCAGCTTTCAGTTCGCAGTTGTGCTTCGAACGTTCGCATATGATATATGTATCAGGAATTAAGAAATATGTGTTCTCGTATCTTCAATGAAGTGTTCTATAAAATAAATGAAATATGAAGTACTCCCTAAGTAAATAAAAAATGCCGGGCACATGTAACAGGTTCAACTTATTTTAATATCCGTCACAGAGGAAAACCGTTTGAAATATATCACTGACTTGATTATTTATCAGTACTCCAGTAAACAGAATAAAAATATAGCTATCTGTGTGGCTATATACCCGTTTAAAATAGTTGTTCGAAAAGTTAAGGCAGCTGGAAGCGGATTTGTAAAGAGAAGTTAGTGGCAAAGGAATATCGATGACACGAACTTCGTTTGTTTTGTTTTGTCGTGTACCAGGTATCGTGCTTTTTCGTTAATGTACTCCGTCCTATTCATGCTATTATTATGCAAACGGTTCTATAAGTTCTTTAAGGATATGATCGCCTGCGTCTTCGTATAAGAAGATTTCATCTTGATTTATAGTGTATTACAACAGTAAGCCTGTCATTTGGAATGACTGTTATTAGTTTTTCTACCCAGCTAAACTGAACATTGATGTATATCGCAGATAAGCATAATTTTAAGGAATGAAGTTGAAACGGACCACATCCTGGTGTGTGTAATTTGCGAATCTCATTTGTTTACTTACGCATTAGAATTGCTACCTCAGAAACATCAATAACACTAACACAGTGGAGCGAAAGTGGTGCATGTTTAAACTGGTGCTTGAGGTACCGTATCAGCCTAACATGGCAAGGAAACCGAGAGAACTTACCCAAAAATATGGTCGAAGATCATGTTTATATGCCATTCTTTGTTCTGACGTTTTTGAGTATCTGTGTTTCTTAATTGATTGCATTATCTATCTCGGTTTTTATTTTATGGAAATAACTTAAAAAGAGAAACTGCTGATATTTTTTTCATCAATCTGAAACAAATTTGTTTTTCTAACGCATTCTGGAGCCAGGATAATTTTTTTTAGTGTAGTGGACGCATTTAACATTTCATAGCAATGCCCTTGATGGAAGTTAATGCTCAATACTGATATTTTCAAGATACTTGGATACTCATCATTTTGATGTGCAGCTCCTTGTATTGGCCGTGTTTGCAGTTAAAAATATTTTGGGTTTGAGGTCCGCCAGTTATGCAAAACACCGTTTTTCTTTAACACCCAAACATGTTTCGGCACCACTGTGCCATCATCAGTGGGTTTCCTTTTTATTTTGCACTGTAATATGAACATTTATGTTAGAAGTTTGTAAGGTTATGTTAATATTTAGTAGAAACAATCGATCGCTTTTTTATATACCTTTACATTTGATGAATGTGAAATTTACAGATCCCTTTTATGTTGTAGCTTGTCATCTGTAACCAAACAATGTTGTTTAGAACGTTTTTTGGTGGGAATTAACCTATCTTCTGGAATGTAATTTAGTTACTCGCGATGTTTTCGCGCCTATATTCGGTTATTACTTACAGTTTTCCGTGGTCAGCACTCTCATTTCCCGCATTATGTTGACGTGTAGTGATGCACACGCAGGTATAGCCGGTTTTATCACAAATATCTTGATGAAAACACTTTTCCACCTCGCCAAAACACAGTATGATCGCGGTTTGTTGTGTGTCCCAGCCCAGTCGATGTTCATTTGTTCACTAGAGAGTTCGGCGCTAAATTTGAATCTTGTTTGTGTTTTATCTTTGTGTGTGCGTGTGTATGTGTGTGTGTGTGTGTGTGTGTTTTCTGTACGCCTCTTTAGCTTTTTGCGTTGTCATTTTTATGTGGTATTTCTTTTGTGTGTGAATGGTGCGTCTTTGTGACCCAACAGCAAGATACCAGAGAAACATTCAACAGACACTGAAAAACATCAATAATACATTCTCAAAAGGCCAGATAAAGAGAATGATACAGAAAAATCCAAAAGCACCCACCCTAAATTCCCTACCAAAGGTTCACAAGGATAATATCCCAATAAGGCCTGTCATTAACTTCCGAAGTGCTCCATCCTACCACCTAGCCCAGCAAACGCACTTACTACTGAAAAAACTGTACACTTTTGACAACAACAGAAATCTGGAAAACTCAATGGAGTTAATCGACAGAATCAAGAACATACACATACCGGACACAGCAACCCTCATATCATTCGATGTCACATCAATGTACACTTGTATTCCAATAAATGAAACAATCAACATCATCACACAAAGACTGAAACAACAAGGAAACACACCAGACACACACATCAAGGAAATAACAACCATACTCAAGACCATAACATCACAAAATTATTTCACATTCAACAAAGAATTTTATTCTCAACAAGAAGGACTGCCAATGGGATCACCAATCACTGGCCTCCTGGCTAACATATTCATGAACAACCTGGAGAACATGATCTTCAGATGCATAATAAAACCAAAAAACTACAAAATTATATACTGGTACCGTTATGTCGATGACATTATATGCCTGATCGATGAACCACATACACACATAGAACAGCTACACAATGAGATAAACAATTTACACCCAAAAATAAAGTTCACATTAGAAACACAAACTAACAACACACTACATTTTCTAGATCTCACCATACATAAAACAAACAACACACACAACTTCACAATATTCAGGAAACCAACAACCACAAGCACCACCATTCACAACGTATCAAACCACCCATCAACTCATAAGCAAGCAAACTTCAGATTCATGCTCCACAGATTAAACAGAACACCCATGAACAAACAGAATTACACACAGGAACTAAACACAATAAAACAAATAGCAGTGCAGAATGGTTATACAACACATATGGTAGACAAGTTAAATCAAAAAATATACAAGCAGTACAGGAAGGAACATACCACACACAACCAAATCCTCACCCAACACCGAACAACACTAAACAAAAACAATGACCACACACGAGACACAACAGAGCAACAACAAACACACAAAACAAAATAGCATATACTCACTTACGATAACAAGATTGTTCACAGAATAGGGAACATATTAAAGAAACAGGGGCTCCAAATAGGATACCGGACGGAGAACACAACACAGAAAAAGATCAGAACACATGAAACACCCATGGATAAATTCAGCAGATCAGGAATATATGAACTCACATGCAACACTTGCCAGTCAGTGTACATAGGACAAACATGCAGAAACTTCAAAACTAGATATTCAGAACATCTCAGAGCTTTAAAAAGCAACAGCTCCCATAGTACATTCGCTGACCACCTTGTAGCCCACAATCACCACCCAACCACAATAGAAACAGACTTAAGAATACTAAAACCCAGCCACAGCCTATACAGCAAACTGACCATTGAAGAAAACTTCCACATACAAAAGGCAATAGCAGAGGGAAAACAGGTCTTAAACGAATACACTACACTCTGCAAGGGCACACTATTCAACACATTAAAGGAACTTTACAAATAAAGACAGCACAAACAGATAAAGTCCACACACACACACACACACACACACACACACACACACACACACACACACATACGAAAAGTAGACAAAAAAATTCACAAAGACGCACCATTCACACACAAAAGAAATACCACATAAAAATGACAACGCAAAAAGCTAAAGAGGCGTACAGAAAACACACACACACACACACACACACACACACACACACACACACACACACGCACACACAAAGATAAAACACAAACAAGATTCAAATTTAGCGCCGAACTCTCTAGTGAACAAATGAACATCGACTGGGCTGGGACACACAACAAACCGCGATCATACTGTGTTTTGGTGAGGTGGAAAAGTGTTTTCATCAAGATATTTGTGATAAAACCGGCTATACCTGCGTGTGCATCACTACACGTCAACATAATGCGGGAAATGAGAGTGCTGGCCACGGAAAACTGTAAGTAATAACCGAATATAGGCGCGAAAACATCGCGAGTAACTAAATTACATTCCAGAAGATAGGTTAATTCCCACCAAAAATCGTTCTAAACAACATTGTTTGGTTACAGATGACAAACTACAACATAAAAGGGATCTGTAAATTTCACATTCATCAAATGTAAAGGTATATAAAAAAGCGATCGATTGTTTCTACTAAATATTAACATAACCTTACAAACTTCTAACATAAATGTTCATATTACAGTGCAAAATAAAAAGGAAACCCACTGATGATGGCACAGTGGTGCCGAAACATGTTTGGGTGTTAAAGAAAAACGGTGTTTTGCATAACTGGCGGACCTCAAATCCAAAATATACTTGGATACGTTTCACTGGTGTTTAGTTTTAGTAACTGAGTAATATAGTGAAGCGTGGAAGGGCGGCGTGCGTCAGCTGGAACGGACGCAGTAGTAGTGATTGGGGGGAGGGGGGGGGGGGGCGCGGAACTGGCGATCGGCACATTCTTGACATCTCGCATTGTTGAGTTCCCTAGCGATTTCCGAAGTGGAACGTCCTATACGTCTCGCTCCAACTATAATTCTAGGTTCAGGATCTGTTAATTTCCGTCGCGCATCCATAATCACGTCGTAAACCTCATCTGAAAACAAGTGACAGCTTCACCACTGGACTGTCCTTTCATACGTTTTGTATGCGGTGTAATATATGTGTTTACGTGCATATCCCCCCCCCCCTCCCATGAACCATGGACCTTGCCGTTGGTGGGGAGGCTTGCGTGCCTCAGCGATACAGATGGCCGTACCGTTAGGTGCAACCACAACGGAGAGGTATCTGTTGAGAGGCCAGACAAACGTGTGGTTCCTGAAGAGGGGCAGCAGCCTTTTCAGTAGTTGCAAGGGCAACAGTCTGGATGATTGACTGATCTGGCCTTGTAATAATAACCAAAACGGCCTTGCTGTGCTGGTACTGCGAACGGCTGAAATCAAGGGGAAACTATGGCCGTAATTTTTCCCGGGGGCATGCAGCTTTACTGTATGGTTAAATGATGATGGCGTCCTCTTGGGTAAAATATTCCTGAGGTAAAATAGTCCCCCATTCGGATCTCCGGGCGGGGACTACTCAGGAGGACGTCGTTATCAGGAAAAAGAAAACTGCCGTTCTACGGATCGGAGCGTGGAATGTCAGATCCCTTAATCGGGCAGGTAGGTTAGAAAATTTAAAAAGGGAAATGGATAGGTTAAAGTTAGATATAGTGGGAATTAGTGAAGTTCGGTGGCAGGAGGAACAAGACTTTTGCTCAGGTGAATACAGGGTTATAAATACAAAATCAAATAGGGGTAATGCAGGAGTAGGTTTAATAATGAATAAAAAAATAGGGTGTGGGTAAGCTACTAGAAACAGCATAGTGAACGCATTATTGTGGCCAAGATAGACACAAAGCCCATCCCTACTACAGTAGTACAAGTTTATATGCCAACTAGCTCTGCAGATGTTGAAGAAATTGATGAAATGTATGATGAGATAAAAGAAATTATTCAAGTAGTCAAGGGAAACGAAATTTAATAGTCATGGGTGACTGGAATTCGTCAGTAGGAAAAGGGAGAGAAGGAAACATAGTAGGTGATTATGGATTGGGACTAAGAAATGGTAGAATTTTGCACAGAGCATAACTTAATCATAGATAACACTTGGTTCAAGAATCATAAAAGAAGGTTGTATACATGGAAGAATTCTGAAGATACTAAAAGGTATCAGATAGATTATATAATGGTAAGACAGAGTTTTAGGAATCAGGTTTTAAATTTTAGGACATTTCCAGGAGCAGATGTGGACTATGACCACAATCTATTGGTTATGACCTGCAGGATAAAACTAAAGAAACTGCAAAAAGGTGGGAATTTAAGGACATGGGATCTGGATAAGCTGAAAGAACCATAGGTTGTACAGAGTTTCAAGGAGAGCATGAGGGAACAATTGACAGGAATGGGGGAAAGAAACACAGTAGAAGAAGTCTGGGTAGCTCTGAGGATGGAGTAGTGAAGGCAGCAGAGGATAAAGCAGGTAAAACGACGAGGGCTACTAGAAATCCTTGGCTAGCAGAAGAAATATTGAATTTAATTGATGAAAGGAGAAAATATAAAAATGCAGTAAATGAAGCAGGGAAAAAGGAATACAAACGTCTCAAAAATGAGATCGACAGGAAGTGCAAAATGGCTAAGCACGGATGGCTAGAGGACAAATGTAAGGATGTAGAAGCTTATCTTACTAGGGGTAAGATAGATACTGCCTACAGGAAAATTAGAGACCTTTGGAGAGAAGAGAACCACGTGTATGAATATCAAGAGCTCAGATGGAAACCCAGTTCTAAGCAAAGAAGGGAAAGCAGAAAGGTGGAAGGAGTATATAGAAGGTCTATACAAGGGCGATGTACTTGAGTACAATATTATGGAAATCGAAGAGGATGTAGATGAAGACGAAATGGGAGATACGATACTGCGTGAAGTGTTTGACAGAGCGCTGAAAGACCTGAGTCGAAACAAGGCCCCAGAGTAGACAACATTCCATTGGAACTACTGACTGCCTTGGGAGAGCCAGTCCTGACAAAACTCTACCAGCTGGTGAGCAAGATGTATGAGACTGGCGAAATACCCTCAGACTTCAAGAAGAATATAATAATTCCAATCCCAAAGAAAGCAGGTGCTGGCAGATGTGAAAATTACCGAACTATCATTTTAATAAGTCACAGCTGCAAAATACTAACGCGAATTCTTTACAGACGAATGGAAAAACTGGTAGATGCGGACCTCGGGGAACATCAGTTTGGATTCCGTAGAAATGTTGGAACACGTGAGGCAATACTGACCTTACGACTTATCTTAGAGGAAAGATTAAGAAAAAGCAAACCAACGTTTCTAGCATTTGTAGACTTAGAGAAAGCTTTTGACAGTGTTTACTGGAATACTCTCTTTCAAATTGTAAAGGTGGCAGGGGTAAAATACAGGGAGCGAAAAGCTATTTACAATTTGTACGGAAACCAGATGGCAGTCATAAGAGTAGAGGGGCATGAAAGGGAAGCAGTGGTTTGGAAAGGAGTGAGACAGGGTTGTAGCCTCTCCCCGATGTTATTCAATCTGTATATTAAGCAAGCAGTAAAGGAAACAAAAGAAAAATTTGGAGTAGGTATTAAAATTCATGGAGAAGAAGTAAAAACTTGAGGTTCGCCGATGATGTTGTAATTCTGTCAGAAACGGCAAAGGACTTGGAAGAGCAGTTGAACGGAATGGACAGTGTCTTGAAAGGAGGATATAAGATGAACATCAACAAAAGCAAAACGAGGATAATGGAATGTAGTCAAATTAAATCGGGTGATGCTGAGGGAATTAGACTAGGAAATGAGACACTTAAAGTAGTAAAGGAGTTCTGCTATTTAGAAAGTAAAATACCTGATGATGGTCGAAGTAGAGAGGATATAAAATGTAGACTGTCAATGGCAAGGAAAGTGTTTCTGAAGAAGAGAAATTTGTTATCATCGAATATAGATTTATGTATCAGGAAGTCGTTTCTGAAAGTATTTGTTTGGAGTGTAGCCATGTATGGAAGTGAAACATGGATAATAACTACTTTGGACAAGAAGAGAATAGAAGCTTTCGAAATATGGTGCTACAGAAGAATGCTGAAGATAAGGTGGACAGATCATGTAACTAATGAGGAGGTATTGAATAGGATTGGGGAGAAGAGAAGTTTGTGGCACAACTTGACTAGAAGAAGGGATCGGTTGGTAGGACATGTTTTGAGGCATCAAGGGATCACAAATTTAGAATTGGAGTGCAGCGTGGAGGGTAAAAATCGTAGAGGGAGACCAAGAGATGAATACATTAAGCAGATTCAGAAGGATGTAGTTTGCAGTAGATACTGGGAGATGAAGAAGCTTGCACAGGAGAGCTGCATCAAATCAGTCTCAGGACTGAAGACAACAACAACAACGTGCATATCGCTATCCCATGTCTTACGTGAACTACAAGTTACAAATTCTTTTGTATAACTTTTGACGAGTATTTATTTTTTGAAGTGTAACAGTCTATGTTTCGTGGAAACCTAAAAAAAAAATAGTCTACACATGCATTTTCTCTAGACGAATGCATATTTACTAAATGAATATCCTCTACATATATTTTTCATTATGGTACTCCACTCCAAAATCTGTTTAATCATATAATTTATTGTGATACACTGTTGCAGCAACGAGTGCACAAAATACTGGTGTAAAAATTTTACAAGCGCGGGCTGTTTAGAATCAATTTTCACTCCAGCATCGCTGTAAAGTGTTAACTGCGTCCACTGGATTGAAAAATAAGTTGTCTCGCCACCGGAAGACAGTATAATTCTTTTTTAATTCGGTGTCAGCAGTTTCTTTCTTTAAATGTTATTTTATCAAATAAAAGCTGAGACAGGGCCTAATGATATCCTTTTAACTAAAGTGTTGTACTTTACATCCTCGATGATGGTTAATAATCGAAGCCGGTAGGTGATTAGTGGGACAAATAAACAGCAGAGGATTCAAATGCAATTTATAAAATAAAAAACACGCCCAATAAAAGTATAGTATTTCGAACTTATTTTTTGCTCCTTACAATAAAGTAGTGAAAATTATTAATAGCATGGTAGCACAACTAATATCCAAGGAAATTAGGCTGAAACTGTTACTGTAGGACCATCCGTTGAGTTGGTTCCAGCCGTATGACAATGCAACATGTAATCGGTATGATTTTAAACCATTGTCCATTTTACATAGACGAGCGAATTCAACTGTTATTATCAGACCATTTCGACAGTGAACGATTACTCTCACCGACGTAGAAACCTCAATTACGTTTCTCTACAGTCAACTGTTTTTTTCCTTTTCGGCAAGCTTTCTGACTGGTTTGAAGAAAAGTGACACATCTTCCGTCTCCTGTGCCAATCACCTCATCCCAAAGTGGCGCTCAAACCCTTTTCCTTCTTCTTCTTCTTCTTCTTCTGTTGCTGCTGCTGAGGATGAGTTCCCCCGTTTGCCTGCCTCATTCGGTGGATGTACTGGCCAACTGTTGTCCCATCTCTTGGGTGGTCGTTTCCCTTTCGCGCGCCCACGTTTACAAATTTTAAAGTCTTATGGGGTCAATCCTACCTACACGATCGTTCCAATATTTTTTTGTCTTAATCCATTTATTTTTATATTGTATTTTACACTGATCGCTTATCTATATATTTGTTCTCTTGTCCCATATGGTTACTTCTTTTTTAATTTGCTTTCAGAACTTGTCCTTACAGCCAGCTAATTACAGGAAACGTCATATCACAATTGGTTTTCACAGTTCGTGCCGTGGATGTTATTTAATTCCCACAGGATACACACCGGTAGCATACTACAATAATCGTGCTACTACCGCAACAAGAAATCACGAATCGCCGTTGGTAAACATTGGGGATATACCCAGTTCCGTCAAGGACTATATTTCTAAATTAACAATGAAATGTTCTTCGTACGTCCTGCCAGAATTGTTTCAAAAGCAGCGGATAGAAATTGAATATTTGTACAAGTGTAATAAGTACCATCTTGACAGAACAGGAATACAGGTTACAAGCGCCATAGTTGTGTGTATCACAGCCACGTATATACTGCAGCTACAGCAATATTCGGACTCGTTCACATAGAAGGTACGTAGTGACATACATTTAATAGCTGAGCCTTCCATATTCAGCAGAGCAGCACTTATGGATGTAGGGCTTAACTGAGCTTTGCTCTTCCCCTGACATTCTAAGTACCAGCAGCATAAGAATAGCAGCGTAGGAAACTATAACTTGGTGCTGGCACTGGCTAATCTTTTGATCTAGCTCAGTACCTTCATTTCCATTGCCGTTAAATTTCGTTTTATCTTTCTCGTTTCTGCAGCGTTGACATAACAGGACGCATCATTGTCTTACGTAGTTTCGTTTTCCCCTCAGTTTCCCCCTACAGTGCTTGGCCGCTATTCTTACTGCCTTTTCCACTTGATTTTTTACTACCATGGTGACAGTTCTTAGTTAATAAAAGCTAATCCGTTGCCCACTTGTAATTTACGTTTCACAGACATTTTTAATATTACTGTATCTCTGATTTTTAGATGCGATTTCCTTTGATAAGATAAGAAAAAAGGATACAATTCTAACTTTAATTTACAGCAGAGGGCCAATTTGTATAATAAAAATCATAGAAGACATTTACACAGGTAATCAAATGAGAATTACAGCATTCAAATGATTACATGTGAAATTATAATAGATAACGGAGCTGGACGAGGAGACCCATAAAGTCAACTACTGTTCAGCTTATTAATGGCCCGTATCAGCCGGCGGCTGCGGCCAAGCGGTTCTGGGCGCTTCAGTCCGGAACAGCGCTGGTGCTACGGTCGCAGGTTCGAATCTTGCCTCGGGCATGGATGTGTGTGATGTCCTTATGTTAGTTAAGTTTAAGTAGTTCTACGTCTAGGGGACTGACGACCTCAGATCTTAAGTCCCATTGTGCTCAGAGCCATTCGAGTGTGCCGGGACTCACCCCACTTCACTGCTAGTAGCGCCACGTCACCTTCACCGTTAAGGCTTGACGCGTCTGCGTGCAGCGTGCAAGTATTGCACCGCAATAAGTATAAAATTAAAAATCAAAATTTACGTTTATAAAGTGTGTTAACATATATTTTAGTATAATAATGTTACAAATATGAAGGTTTATGTAACTAGACTTAATAGTTTACTTAAAAATGCCGTTTTAAGAGAAAAATAAGAGGCGCTAAATAATAAAGCTAGAAAGCGAGAACTTGGTCAGAATATGCCTTCAGAACTCAAAAATAAGTGATGCAAGTTGTAAGGTGTCAGGAAAATCCAACACCTTCCATGAAAACTCTGACATGATAAGCAAATCCAGTAGTATGTCACATAGCTCCGAATAAATCGTGACATTAAATTAACCAAAGTAATACGAGTAACGAGTGAGCAAATCGAATACCACAGACTAACACAAGAATGCCTAAATGTATGTCATACCTTCCCACCGTGAGACAGACGCTGTTCCGAGGGGAGAAACGAAAACAGAAGCCGAGAGCAGAACCGTGTTAAGCTAGAAGGCCCTACGGTAAGGGACGGACTGGACACCCACGTCGCCAGCTAACCACTAGGACAACGCCAGCAGCAAGTTTTAGCGTGAGACTTTTTCGCGTCTCTGTTACGTCAAGGACCACCCCCCAGCCCATGTTAAAAGCTGGAGCCCTCCAGAAAAACAGTATAGATCTTACGATAACACAAAAAGGGCCACACCACCCACAAGCTTTAGCGTGAGACTTTTTCGCGTCTCTGTTACGTTAGGACCACCCCCCAGTCCATGTTAAAAGATAGAGCCCTCCAGAAGAACAGTATAGATCTTGCGATAACGCTAAAAGGACCACACCAGCTGCAAGTTTTAGCGTGAGACTTTTTCGCGTCTCTGTTACGTTGCAAACTTTGAAAACATTGCTCCACCACGAAAAGTATCACATTTCTCATTGGATAGACAGAATTTTTGTAGGCGGAGCTTATGGTTAACATTGAGACCCTGATTGGTCAGATGGAAACACGGCCAGATAGTTTTTTTTAAGCCAACTTCGGTAAATGGTAGTAAGGAGAAGTTAGGAGAGGTTAGTAAGTTCCGAGACGGCGAGCTGGATGGCTGGTGCGCCGGCCGCCGTCCCCTGATGAACACCGACAAGGTAATGAACTCACGCCATGCCGCATAACAGCGCATAAAGCTCCACTCAGAACTGCAGAAGTCTCATCTGTTACACTCCCTTTTTTCGTAATACTAGTGTCGATCGTCAATTAAAGCTCATGGTGTTCACATTTCCCACTTGAAGTAAAAATCTGAAACGCGATGATTTTTCTGTTATATAGTTACTGAGGAGCCACATTAGCCACTGTAATTTACGACAAGTTAGATAAGTAATTAAAGATAATTGAGGGTCACTGTAGACCCTTTTGATAGTTTTCTCTGTTGTGAAACTTCATTTAAACCCAGATTATAGATGTGATATGGCATAGGTCATTCTTCGATCCATTGTAGAACTTGGAAACCCATTCAGGGAATATTTGTGCACATTTTTGTTGAACGTAGTTGGTTTTTACCATCCCGTATTAAAACACTTCCTTTTATCAATAGTGCAATTTATAAACAATGTTTTGTGAGTAGAATAAAATTTCCAATGGTAAACTTAACTGCTTTTTCGACGTTATTTTACCAGCTAACTAAAAATAGGAAAGCCTTGAACCCCTTCCACTAAATTTAGTTAGTATTAAGATTCTTTTACAGGGAGTGCAGTGGAGTTGACGCTGAAATCATTAAGTATTTGGTTATATCATCGCTAGTCTCACTGAACTCTTCTGAATTCTACATGTCATGTGTGGTCTGGCGTCTCCTTACCAGCAACAGGTACCATGTTCAAACTACTGAATTCCCTAAAAAACACGCTCAGAGCGTCGTTGCGCGAAAGTGGTAGGGAGACACGGTATAGAACAAACAGACACCACTCAGAATGTTAGAAAGTTTCAACACCAAAGGACAAAAATTAACACGGGAATCCACGTTTTTAGGAAAAATCAAAAGCGCTAAATATTGGACTAAGAAACCTAAAAATTTCTTTTATGCTTTAGTTTACTCTAAAAATCATATCTGAGAGACCATTTTAAGCTCTCTCTAATAGTTTCTGAGTAATTAAGTAAAAACTAATGTTGTAACTAAAATATACCGAGTTGTAGTAAATTAAGTACTCGTAATTTTAAGAATACAGTTTGGTTAAAGCAGATGATCAAACACAGCAAATAATAGAGCTGTACCAACTTTGAGAGTTGTAGTATCAATACAAGTCCTAGTAAAGGTATGGTTCAGAGGTAACGATCTACCGTTGGTTGAGGTATAAAAATTCTACAAGGTAAGGTTTTCATCCAAGCGAGCACAAACTTTTTCTTTGCTTTCAAACAACTAACCTAAATACATGTAAAAATTCAGACGTTTCTAAATTAGTTTATAACTGTGTTATTGAAGATTACGTGTCCGAGAAAGTGGTCGTTCTGAGACTGCTGCAGTACGCAGAAATCCGTAGATAACAAATGTTCCCTCGGACCTCCGCTCCAGCGCCTACATAAATACAGGCCGAGAAGCAGTAACGCGGTTCACTTCGCACTCAGCCACTGTTAAGATCTACGTCTGTCAAACGTCGAATCGAGATCTGCCTCGGATGACGTCAGAGCCGGACTGTGACGGATCGCGTATTTCTGGTAAAAACGGATCGCGAACTAGCGACAACTGTACACCGTCCTGGATCGCTTAGGATTCGCCAAAGTATTTGTTGGTGCGCCGTCCGTGAGAACTTATAAATCCACGTGGCAAGTGGCGACTACTATTTCCACTTTTATGGCGAGCATTAGTTTTGGACATTTACGCTGAACCTTCAATTGAGTATTATTAGTAAGGGCGATAGACAATCTGGTGGAAACATACTCTAGAGGTCGCCTCTGAACTGCTAAATGTGCTTTTAGAATAGAAAGATTTACCTTCAATTGAATATTGTGAATTTCCAAGTGTTGTTCGTTTGAGAAAATTACTAAAAGTATTAACTTGAACTGCGTGCTTTTATTTAAAATCGTAGTCCTCATCCCGTTAAGTAGAAGGAGAAGGGAAACTTTTCTTTTAGTGGACTGGACCAGAATTTGGGTGTGAAGACTGGAAACTAGGGTCAGTATGTTTCCCTTCGCGCCGGACGAAGTGGCCGAGCGTTTCTAGGCGCTTCAGTCTGGATGTCCTCCTGAGGTATATCGTGTCAAATTCTGTCCAGTGACAGATCGTCAAAATGCCGAGCTGGTTGAAGGATCCTGCCTATACTGCTCCAA
The DNA here is from genome assembly GCF_023897955.1 of Schistocerca gregaria. Taxonomy (NCBI): domain Eukaryota; kingdom Metazoa; phylum Arthropoda; class Insecta; order Orthoptera; family Acrididae; genus Schistocerca; species Schistocerca gregaria. Next base: position 949,810,532 of record NC_064922.1, read on the forward strand.
ACGTCCTCAATTTGGGGAGAGATCTGGCGAGCTTGCTGGCCAGGGTAGGGTTTGTAAAAAACAGAGACAAGGAGTAGAAAGTCTCGACGGGTCTGAACGATTATTAGATTGTCGAAATGTAAGCCGTGAGGGGCAACAAAACGGGGCATTGAATATCGTCGACGTGCTGCTGTGCTGTAACGGTGCCACGGATGGCAACCAAAGGGGACCAGCTATGGACAGGAGTGCTACCTCAGACCATCGCTCCTGGCAGTCCGACCGTATGGTGGGCGGCACTCAGTTGGGTATACGACTGCAGTCTTTGGCGCCTCCAGACACGTCTCCTGCCTGTAACCTCATCGACTGGAGTAGAAGTGTCTTCAGTGATGAGGACCTCTTCGAACTGAGCCCCGATGACGAAGGAACACTGTTCTGACCACTACTGACACTTGAGACATATTGAGGACATTGCAAAGGCGCCGTTCAGACCAAACAGAACGGCGCAATCTGCAGATCTGTTATCATAGGTAATTGAAGGGTTTGGTGCAAGAAGGAGGCAGCTCCACTTTTTCCAGTTTGTGGCAAATAAAAAAAAAGTTTGAAAAATTCAGTTTTCACCAAAACGATAAAGTTGTCAGCCTTGTTTTAGGCTATGGCGTATCTAATAGTACTGACGAGAATACACACAAATGCATGCACTCAGGTACGTCCAATTGAGTTTTGAATTTTGGAGTAGTTTTACTCCAAAGTGAATGAAAAACTCTTTGTAGGTCCATCTTCTTCATAATTAACCATATTTCAGTCAGACGTCAATAAATGTTTTATAAACTGAAATATGCTTAATATTAATAAGGAAAGTACAACATTATTGGCATAATACATTAATTCTGCAGTTCTTCTTCAGTCTCCTAGCTCAGCGACCTCAGGATCGTTTGAAGCATCTGACGTCAACTGGTCGTAGAACCACATTTCGTTTTGCCCAACATACTGTCTGGCCAGCTCTTTCACATGTTTCAACTTTTGGCCTTTAAGCAGGAGGAGACAATCATAAGATTGATGAAGGTGCTCCATTGTTATAAGTCTCGCAGGTCCTTGGTTGCAAATTTGCGCATTATCGAAGGCAGTCATCCCTACGGTCGCACTACATTGAATAATCCCTTTGCCAATGTATGGCTGTTCATAGAGGAATATTTTGTACTTCGTGGCTAAATATTTTCCTCTTTCCTTGTTAGATAATGAAAAGTAAGGGTTCTTTACAAAAGATGTCTTCCAAGTCAACAAAGTGGAAAATAAATCTCTGGTCTACTTCAGTGACATGAAACGCGCGATGTTTACACTTGTCTTTTGAATACGTAACACAAGCTCCTTACTGCTATTGTTTGGGGGAAGAACGAGGCATCTGTCGGAGCTGCCTCTGTTTTCATGCAAACTCTGAGTACAGGCAGCTCCAACTGTTGGATTTCTCTCAAACTAGTGGGTGGAGCTGCCTCTTTCTAGCACCAAACGAGGGGGCTTTTTTGTGTATGTGATAGAATGTTCAACTCAATAGAGCCAAAAAGTGGAGCTGCCTCCTTCTTGCGCCAAACCCCTCAATAGCGCTCAAGCATGTTTTTCTTGCGGTGTTTTAATATTTTCGTCCAACGCCTGTATGTTGTCGAGCACTTTTTCTAGGTCGAGGAAAAGTATGAAGGGGTTCCGGTTTTTCTTAAGTATTGCGTTCATTATCAAGTGCAACGTCAGAATTGCTTCTCTGCTGCCCTTACCTTTCGTAAATGTTAATTGATCACCGTCTAACAAATCTTTCATTTTCTTTTGTTTATTAATCTTATATGCGATTTAGATGCAGATGTTGTTACACTGGACTCGTATTCGGGAGGACGACGGTTCAATCCCGTGTCCGGCCATCCTGATTTAGGTTTCCCGTGATTTCCCTAAATCACTTCAAGCAAATCCCGGGTTACTTCTGTAATCCCATGACCTCCCCGTTTGGTCTCCTCCCTTTCCCCCTCCCCCCAACCATCCAACCACAAGCTGTTTAGTTTGTAGTTTTGGTACTTAGTTTTTGGCGGAACTGATAAGAAATGGTAAGAAAGCCACCTTGAACTATTCCTGTAGCAGCTGGGGCCTCGCAGCCACAATGTGGCGACACGCGGTTCGAAATAACATGCACACAGAACGATTGGTAGACGCAACAGGAGAAAATTGCACTGCGCAGTGGGAATAGCTTTATTGGGAAGGTCGATGTACGTCACTACACCAGAGAAAGACTTGTTATGGGCTGTGTGACTGGGTGACAGGTTTTGGTGTAACATATTTGTGCCTGATCTGAATAGATAGGCAGACACACTTTGGAGTCCAGCATCAGCACAATACCAGGACGACACTGGACCTTCAAGATGTCTGGTGATAGCCGTCATGGGTTCCTGTCCGGGTTGGACCAGCCACCACCAGCGCTCAGTTCCTTGCGGAATTCGGCGGCTCAGTGCTGCTGACGTGCCGTACGAGTCAGCCAACGTCCCGAGGGCAGTGTGTCGCATCCTGCGCTCAGCAGTCACCACGCGATGCTGTGGTAAGTGCGCGCGGGGCTGATTCGTGCAAAATAGTTCAAATGGCTCTGAGCACTATGGGACTTAACTTGTGAGGTCATCAGTCCCCTAGAACTTAGAACTACTTAAACCTAACCAACCTAAGGACGTCACACAGATCCATGCCCGAGGCAGGATTCGAACATGCGACCTTAGCGGTCACGCACTTCCAGACTGTAGCGCCTAGAACCGCTCGGCCACCCCGGCCGGCTGCTGATTCGTAAGGAGGCGTTGCCCCAGAGGCAGGTCATCGCAGCACGAAACGCAGTGCTGCTGACGTCACAGCTCCGACCTACTGGGCTATTGTCAGCGTCAGAGGGCGACTAAGCGAGCGTCCCCTCGCTGGACAGAAGCTGCCGTGCGTGTGCCAGCTCCGGCCAGGATCAACGGAGTGAGGCGCAGTTGTCTCGCTGAGCTAACGATGTAATATGTAATCCAATGTGAATAAAAGCATTTATTTTGATCAGCAGTGTATCCACCGGGCCTCCGAGACCGTTGTCAACGTCACTCAGCCCGCTGTGTGCCGCAGCACTCAATAACTTAATTGTGTAACAGTTCTCGCGCTTATCAGTCTTTCGGGATTAAAGATGAATAGGAAAAAGAATCCCGTGATGTTTGAATACTCAATTAGTAGTGTACCGCTTGGCGCAGTCACGTCGATTAAATATTTGGGCGTAACATTTGTAAGTAGGCTGTTTAGGTTTTTATATTGGTAACGCCACGTAGCGCTCTGTATGAAAATCACTGGCTGTGCTGTGTGCACTCTGTGGCTGGTTTGCATTGTTGTCTGCCATTGTAGTGTTGGCAGTTGGCTGTTAACAGCGCGTAGCGTTGCGCAGTTGGAGGTGAGCTGCCAGCAGTGATGGATGTGGGGAGAGAAATGGCGGAGTTTTGAAATTTGCAGGACTGGATGTCATGAACTGCTATATATATTATCACTTTTGACCACTATTGAGGTAAATACATTGTTTGTTCTCTATCAAAATCTTTCATTTGCTAACTATGCCTATCAGTAGTTAGTGCCTTCAATAGTTTGAATCTTTTATTTATCTAGCAGTAGTGGCGCTCGCTGTATTGCAGTAGTTCGAGTAACGAAGATTTTTGTGAGGGAGAAATTCTCCACCACGTGACCGACAAGAAAGTAACTATGGAATCTACCGACATGACGACAGACGATATGATCGTAACGACAGACCTGAATTGCAGCAGAACTGGCGGGATTCAAACAGAGCAGGGCCCTCTCGACAAGGTGAATTTGTAGAAGTTAGGTCTCCAAATCCCAATAACGACGCGCGCCAGCAAAGACACAATAGCCAATGACTCATACCGCTTGCAGCCACAAAACGTGCGCATGAAACTGACGACACAGCTGCCGTAGCTAGTAATTACGTAAAAATGGAAGACATTAGGGACATCTTACTCCAGGAACAGGACGTAAAACATAACAACATTGCATATCCTGTGATTCACATTACTGTAAAGGACGTAAAATTTACGGCAGTACTTGACTCAGGCAGTCCCATTTCAGTAATTAGTGAAACAGCCTTTAGCAAATGCAACAAATCGAACGATTGCTCCACACTTCCGTTACGTAAGATTAAATTACAAGGTGCAATGTACGCCAACAAACCAACTTAGAATTCTTTTGTCAAAGCCACAGCTTCTCTATGAACTTTATTATTGTTCCATTATTGTCGACGGAAATTATATTGGGAGTAGACTTTTTGAACGAATACAAAGCAATCTTAAACTTTCACGATGCTGAAATAAGTTTAGAGAAAGAAGGTAAGTCAATAGCTTTGAAATTTGAAGATTGGCTCTCAATCTATGACGAGGAAGTTAATCGGCTTTACCTTCTGTTATACAACAGTTCGGAATTTTCTACAGAACTAGACACTAACGATCATTCTGAAGTACTGACAGGAATGATATCGACGGCATATTTGAAACTAATGAGTTAATTCAGAATAAAATTCAAACAATTGAGAATTGTAATGACATTGATAGGCAAGAACTTTTTGAGATTTTACAAGCACATTCCACAGTTTTTACTCACAAAACAGGAACAATCAAGGGATTTCAATACAAATTTCGTGTTCGTGAGCATACTAAATTTTGTGTTAGACCATACGCAATTCCAGCACATTATAGGGACCGTGTTAGAACAGAAATACAATCTATGCTTGACGAGGGCATTATTGAGCCTGCAGTAAGCTCATACAACAATCCATTACATGTTGTTGAGAAGAAAAATGGATCGATCAGGCTTGTCTTAGATTCGAGACAAATCAATACTATCATTATTCCTGAAACAGACAGGCCCCAAACGTTGGAAGAACTTCTTCAAAATTTTAATGGTGTAAAAGTGTTGTCTTCCATTGATCTCAGATCCAGCTTTTATCAGATCGAACTTCATCCAGAATGTAGAAAATACACAGCTTTCCTTTGTTTCGGCGTTTGTTATCAGTTTCGGAAACTTCCTTTTGGTTTGAACATTTCTTCGGCAGCATTCATTCGCGGGCTAACTTCCATATTACCTGAGTTCTTAAAACGTCACATCACCTTATATGTGGACGATATTCTAATAGCAGAAGCCTCATGGGAACAACATAATCGCATCCTCAGCAGTTTGTTACGTATTTTTGCAGAATCTGGAATTACAGTTAACTTGGAAATGTCTGAATTCGGTAGGTCAAAGGTGAGGTTTTTGGGACATATTATTTCTTCTGAAGGCATTCAGCCGGATCCTGAAAAGTTAGAAGCCACCAGAGCCATTCCAGTTCCATCCACAAAAAGACAAGTCCGCAGTTTTCTAGGTCTCGTCAATTTTTACCGTCGTTTTCTGAATATGCAAATTCTAGTTTCACCAAAACTTTATTTTGTAACTGGAAAAAATACTATTTGGAACTGGGACGAACAAGCACAGTTGGAATTCAATTCTTTGAAAGAATCGCTACTTAACGCGCCAATACTAGCTCATCCAGATCTCTCACAAGATTTTTTCCTTAGCACGGATTCATCTAAAGTCGGTCTTGGTGCCCATTTATTTCAAGAAGCCATAGAAAACGACACTACTGTTCAGAGAACCATTGCTTTTGCTACCCGACTGCTAACAAAACCTGAAAAAAAAAATTCCGTTACTGAATTAGAAGCTTTAGCTATCGTTTGGGCATTTAACAAATTTCGTTCCTTTCTTTTTGGTAAGCACGTAAAAGTATACAGTGATCATCGTGCATTACAATTTCTTATGTCTTCAAAATTAAATCATGACAGGTTAAAACGTTGGGCATTGTTTCTGCAAGAATTCCACTTCACAATAGTCTACATTTTCGGCAACGAGAACATTGTTGCGGACGCACTGTCACGCGCACCGGCTGGGCTTGAGAAAAGTAACACAGAAAGCAACCTCGAGAAAAATTTCAGTATTCTTTACATTCAGAAAGTCGTCTTTGAAAATTTCATCACCATATCTTTAAGGGACATTGCTCATGAAGAAGATACAGATCCGATTTGGTAAGACATCAAAGGTAAATGGCATGAAAAGCCGCACACCCAGATTCGGCATTATTATTTGGTTAGAAACAACATGCTCTTCAAACGCTGCACTGTTGATGACAAGCTATGGGTACTTAGCATTCCAGACGATTTTGTTAATAAGCTCATTTGGTACATTCATTTCAGCTACGCACATTTTGGTCCACCAAAATGTTATCATATTCTTCGAACGACTTGTTATTTTAACAATATGGAAAAGAGAATTCGAAGAGTCTTGTCTATTTGAAAACTTTGTCAAAAGGCGAAACCATCTACTATCTCACATCGTGCTCCGTTGTTTCCTATCATTCCTTCTACATTAAAAGAATTTGCTGCTGTTGATCTCTTGGGACCTCTTGTTAGAACATCTAATGGATTTTCGTACGTTCTAGTCGCTGTTGAACTTACTTCAAAATTTGTTTCTTTCACTCCGTTACGTAAGCGACTGGACGGTCTGTATCCAACGCCTTTGTTAAATATTTCTTACGTGAAGTTGGACATGTTAATAAAGTCATTTCAGACAACGGACCGCAATTCAGATCTGCTGTTTCGTCACGCATGCTTCGTAACCATAATATCAAATCTGTTTTTATTTCATTGTACTCACCACATTGTAACCCGTCTGAACGGATTATGAAAGAAATCAATAAGCTTTGCAGACATTATTGTCACAGAAAGCATCAGCATTGGGACAGATATTTACACTTATTTCAAAACGTGCTGAATGAAATGCCTCATGACTCCACTGCTTTACCACCTGTTCTTGTACTGAAGAATAAAGAACCACCGAACAGAATCAGAGAGCTTGTACCTTTTCCGAATACACGTAACTTCGACACAAAGACATAATTGATTTGGCTATTAAAAATATAAATTCTACAAAATTGTTAAGACTTTCGTGGCCACTTGTTGACAAACTGCTTATTTGCTTCTGTCTCGGGTTCTTCGGCCGACGTTCGTGTGATGATTTTGCTGACGTTTCGCCAGCACGAGTGGCTGGCATTGTCAAAGCTTCACCCTCCATTGCCGGAGGTGAACTGGAGCCGGGCTCGCGGCCGCAGACTATATGTACCTTGCGCGCCAACGTCCGAGGGCTTCTCCGCGGTCATTTCCGCGGTCATTTCCGGTGCGTTTCTCCTCTTGCTACCTGCTACGGTCGTTCTCTGCAGTACGGGAAGCCAGGAGCCGTTTACCTTAAGGCTTTCTTCTTTCTTGTTGAAGCTGTTCCCGTGTTTGTGTATTTCTACAGCTTCTCTGTACAAGCGGGTGTGATAGTGCTTCTCTACAGCCAGAACTTCCGTGTCGGTGAATTTTATTACATGTACCTGGTCGGTCTCACTCAGTGCGTGTTCTGCCACGGCCGATTTTTCCACCTGTCCCAACCTGCAATGTCGCTTATGTTCTTTGATCCTGGTGTTGATTGATCTTCCAGTCATTCCGACATAAACTTTCCCGCATGTGCATGGTAAGCGGTATATTCCTGACATTGCAAGTGGGTCCCTTTTATCCTTTGCCGATCTAAGACATTCTTTGATCTTCCTTGTCGGTTTGAAAATTGTCTTTACGCCGTGCTTGTGTAATATACGGCCGATTCTGTCCGTCACTCTGGGAATGTATGGCAGAAAGGCCGTACCCGACATTTCTTTTTCTGGTTTCTTACTTCGCCGGTGGTTTGGCTCTGTTACACTTCTAATATCATTTGTGGAGTACCCATTGCTCCTCAGAACACTTTCCAGGTGTTGCATTTCGCGTTTAAGGTGCTGCGGCTCACATATTCGTGCTGCTCGCGTTACGAGCGTCTGAATCATGCCTCTTTTCTGGCTCGGGTGGTGGTTTGACAGTTTGTGCAGATATCGGTCCGTGTGCGTCGGTTTTCGGTACACGCTATGTCCCAGGTTTTGGCCATCCCTTGTGACCAGCACATCTAGAAATGGTAGTTTTTTGTCCTTTTCCACTTCCATGGTAAATTTTATGTTGGCGTGGAGGTTGTTCAAGTGTCTTAGGAAGTCACCGAGCTGTTCTTCACCATGGCTCCACACGACGAAAGTATCATCGACGTACCTGTACCACACCTTAGGTTTACAAGTCGCCGAGTCCAGTGCCTGTGCTTCGAAATGTTCCATGAAGAAGTTGGCCACCACTGGACTAAGAGGACTACCCATGGCAACGCCTTCCAGCTGTTCGTAGAAATTGCCATTCCACGTGAAATAGCTCGTGGTGAGACAGGCATGGAAGAGCTTCATGATGTCTTGCGGGAAAATGGAACCGATGTGCTCCAGAGCGTCACTGAGTGGCACTTTCGTAAACAAAGAAACAATATCAAAGCTGACCAGGATGTCGTTTGGTGCAAGTTTTAGTTTCTTCAGCTTCTCGATGAAATGTCCTGAGTCCTTTACGTACGTGTCGGTCTTCCCCACGTGCGGCTGGAGCAGAGAGGCCAAGTGTTTTGCCAGTTTATATGTCGGTGAGCCAGGAGCGCTAACAATCGGTCTTAATGGAACGTTGTTCTTATGGATCTTAGGTAATCCATACAGGCGAGGTGGTAGGGCTTCTGTGTTGCGCAGGTATCTCTGTATGTCCTCCGGAACAGAAGATGCCTTGATTAACCGATTCGTATTCCGTGTGATACGCTGCGTCGGATCTGCGCTTAGTTTTCGGTACGTCGTCGGATCTAATAGGTCTCGGATCTTTTGTTCATAATCTTCGGTCTTCATTACGACGGTCGCATTCCCCTTATCGGCAGCCAGTACCAATATACTCTTGTCAGCGTTAAGATTCTTAATAGCTTGTACTTCTTCTTTCTTCAGATTGCATGCTGGTGGTTTAGCTCGGCGCAGTATCCTGGCTGTTTCAGTGCGTATTTCCTCTGCCCTTTCACAAGGAAGGGTCCGAATGGCCGCTTCGGTGTTAGCAATGATGTCCTCCACAGGTATAGTTCTTGGGATGACAGCGAAATTCCCTCCTTTTTGAAGAACGGATACTTCCTCTTCGGTCAATTGTCGTTCAGTGAGGTTGACCACAGTGCGTGACATGTCGGGAATCGCCTTGTCAGTCTTCTTCCGGAATCCTTCAAACTTTTTCTTCTGTCGCTCTGTGCAGCGCTCGAGTTCATTCTGCATGCTCCTGTAAGTGATGCTGTCGATCTTGTCCCAGTCGTCTCGATGCATTCTGCTACTTAGTTGGTAGAACATGTCCAAAAGTTCCTGATCCGTTTTTGCCAAGGTTCTCCGTATTGTGTGAATTCCCGTACTGCAGAGAACGACCGTAGCAGGTAGCAAGAGGAGAAACGCACCGGAAATGACCGCGGAAATGACCGCGGAGAAGCCCTCGGACGTTGGCGCGCAAGGTACATATAGTCTGCGGCCGCGAGCCCGGCTCCAGTTCACCTCCGGCAATGGAGGGTGACGCTTTGACAATGCCAGCCACTCGTGCTGGCGAAACGTCAGCAAAATCATCACACGAACGTCGGCCGAAGAACCCGAGACAGAAGCAAATAAGCAGTTTGTCAATATAAATTCTGCTGCAAACAAAAGAAGAAAATTACACAGTAAAGCAAATGCAAAGAAATTATATATTGGTCAGAAAGTTCTCATTATAGCTCATCCATTGTCTCATAAGAAGAAACACTTGAGTCACAAACTCTTTCTGATTTACAATGGACCTTACAGAATCCGACGTATACCACATGATAATTGCGTTGAAGTTGAAACTCTGCGTACTAGGAAGAGTAAAGGTTTACACCACATTTCACATGTAAAACCGTTTATTGAATGATAATCTGCTTTTTAACTTTGTCTTTGCCATAAAACTTTTTACTTCACGTTACTAGTATGCGTTGTCACATTTTGAAACTGTTATCATGCAACAATGTTTTGAAGTTAACGATCCAGTCTAGAACCTACGGAACATAGTTAGACAGTAATTACCACTGCATTGTGATAGTGAACAGAGGACACAGTGTTACTGTGTGTGTACATTCTTGCTTGATAGTTGCACGATTACTAACGACTATAAGGCTTACATACTTAGAACATATACTGCTAATGAGATTTTAATGCAACATTTTGGTTTACTTGAAAAGACATTCCTTATTTCAAATAGTTTTTGTGGCATTAAAGATAACTTAGTGTTTGGTTTCTTTGACAGCTACACGATTTTATCACGACCCTACTAATGAGAGACAATTTACAATGTTGCTTTTGCGGTGTTTCTGTTTTAAATCTGCACAGTTTTTTTTAATTCCTCTGGAAAAGAAAACATGATTTAGTAGTAACTTTTGTGGTATAGCTACAGTGAGACAGCCTTTTCCGTAGCACAACAATAAGTTACAGCACAGTACTTTCTTCATCACGGCAATAAGCGTAATAACTAAGATATCTATACGCAAAGCATTTCAATTTCGTTTATCATGAGGTAAGTACATTGACTTCTGCAGAACTTAGCTTTCGGAGGACGATATCTACGACACTTCCACAGAATTATATTACAAGACGCACATTTAGTGCTACAGGACACGCATTTGAGTGATTAATTTTGTACTTGAACCATGTATTTTTCAAGATTATTGAATTACAAAGAAAGTTTTCCGTGATACATTTAATTCCATTGCTGTAATCTGTAAGACCTGAGGGCATAATTACATTAATCCTCAGGGGGGTACACGCCTACTTTGTGCACCATGTGTGTGGCAAGCACAAGGAGCCCTAGCTAATATGGTATTTGCTTATACAACTTTACACATCGGTACCATATTCCTCTAACACAGAATTATACAGCTATCTGATTATTTAACAGAGAAACAAACATTTTTTTAATTACGTCAGTGACACGTTTACGTAATTACACAAGTGGATAACTTCACACTTATGAAATTGTATATTGTCTGTACTTTGTGAACTGTTCATATTTTTTCGGAACCATTGTGACTCTATGAGAGCTTTGAATGATGTATTTGGTATGGGATCATGATTTTTAAAGTACGTTTGAGGTAGATGACACTATTTAAATGAGCAGAGAATTTTTTAGGTTTTGGAATTATTACGTTTTTGAGATTTGAATGGCTCTGAGCACTATGGGAGTTAACATCTTAGGTCATCAGTCCCCTAGAACTTAGAACTACTTAAACCTAACTAACCTAAGGACATCACACACATCCATGCCCGAGGCAGGATTCGAACCTGCGACCGTAGCAGTACCGCGGTTCTGGACTGCAGCACTAGAACCGCACGACGCCGCGGCCGGCTTTTGTGATTTGACTGAGGTGTTATGATGTTATTATTATGATGACAATGTGTATTATGCTGTTGAGGTATGTTTATGATCAATAAAATGATGCTACCATTATGAGGAATTTGATTATGCTACGTATTTCTTATGATGAAATATTGAAGAAATGTTGACGAATATGTATATGTGAAATTAGGTAAGAATAATGAGTAGTGGTTAGGGACTCTGGTTTGTGAAAAAGGTTGTTCAAAACCAAGAATCGTACTTTAAGAGTTATGAAATGTATGTAAATGCGTGAATGTATTACAATGCTGACGAAAATTTTTTGGACACTGTTATATTTATAGGATTTTATTTTCGACACATTTGTAATGCAAAATCTCAACCTGTGAAAATATTTTTATATAAGACTGTCACTGTAGCGGAAACTGCTGTCGTAAATATTTCAGTAAAAAGGTAAGTGACCACCTGCATGTAATGCGTCGTGGGCACCCAGCTGCGCGACAGGCGCCTGGAAAAAAGCATTTGTGTGTGCCTTTCAGAGGCACATGTGTAGAAAAAAAAGAGGCCATTATCCTCGCTATTGACATTCCTTTGTAGAAAGCATCGCAAACACAACACGCTCAAACTTGAAAACATCTGATTATACTGTGAAGATCTTAATTTATGATATTTACTAAAATGCCTAATGAAACGATGAGAAACATTTCACGGCTATTGTCTTGCTAGTTGAGAGAAATGCCATTGGCACCCTTTATGTATTTATTTGTTCATTTTGTTTAATATCTAGTTTCTAGCTGCACTGCAGCATTGGTTAAAATAAAATTTAATAGATGCACTAATATAGTTATTGTATGTCTACAGATCCAGTCAATAATAAATTCATGATCTACTTCCAAGAAAACGAGGGTACATAAATAGACATTTCCCTTCACAGGAATGGCATAAATAATTTTTTTTACGATTTTGTAACTTATCTGCTAGCATAAGTTCTCGTGATGCATCACCCTAGTGTTAATATGTGACATAGGTATTAAACATGGCCATTTCTACTGAAATATTTTTTCTGCTTGAGCTTTGTCATGTTTTGATATAAGCTATTGCATTTGCTGCTGCTGTTTGCCAGGCATAGTGTTACTGAATTTGACTTTGTATTATTCTGATAAGCCAGTTTTAGTAATGATTTATTTTAATTACTTGCTGCACATTGCCTTATATTAGTTGTAATATTGCATTTGCTTTGCTAATTTATGCTGCTTGCTTTGTCAGTTTGCATTTTTTTGCCATTGCTGTTTGCGTTAATTGTTTTGTGCTGCTGCATTGCCTAATCCCTTAGTTTAGCATCTGAACTCAGTACATTTAAGTTAGCTTAAGAGGAGGTAGATTATATAAGAGAATGAGTTGCGATGAATTGGAATAAATGCATTGCGAAGTTATACGAAAGAAGTACAGAAAGCAGGTGTTGATAGGACTTTTTGGAAATAATGAAGAACGAAGGGAGATCTCCGAGAAGTAAAGAAAGTTTTGTTTGGAAAATACTGCAATAAAACAAACCCTGTCCTTTCCTTGTGTTATCCCACTATGTGTTTCTGTACCCTTGTGTATTTATGTTCTTCCTGTCTTGATATGTTTATCTGATAAGACTGATGTTGTAGAATTTTTCTAATATTCAGCTACATAAGCTATCATGAGAAATACTGATATCCTCAAATATAATTTGCATTAATAATATGTTATTTACTTTGTAAAGATGTTAGACATTATAAATTCTGTTCTGTTTTAATGCTCATGTGTGAAGTTGATGTTTCAATAATTATTCTGATCTTTTATGTATTTACTTATGTCATAATTCCTGTAACACTGATGTATATGTCCATTTCTATTCTTTTGTAAAGTCTGTATTACTACAAATGTTATCTGTATTATTATGTTTTCATGATGTTCTGCATCTTTGTAATTGTATTCTCATGTTATAAAATTGTAATGGACAACAGTTCATCAAATTAAGTACCTTGTAAGCATTTATTTCACTGCACACGTTTTTGTTGGTCATAGTATACGGACAATATGTGAGAAATAGGGACTGTTAGTGTTTGCACATGTGCTGATAATTCAGCAAGGGACTGGTCAATAGCATTGCTGTTTCTAAGGAAAATTCAAAAAACTTTGTGAGTGCACTGGTGGTGTATGGACTTTGCTATATAGTACAAGACTCTTTGATGGTGATTGTGCGAGTGCACAGTAGCAACAGATGGCTGCTGGCCGTCTCTACAAGGACTACAGTGGGTCTACACCTTTGCTGACTCACCAGTACCATTATTTCTACAAGGACTGCAGTGGGTCTGCACCTCTGGTGGCCCACCAATATCATACTATCTACCAGGACTACAGTGGGTCTGCTCTGTGATGACCTACCTACCAATATTCTTCAAAACTTCGACTGACTCTGCTGTGGGTTTGCTCTGTTGTGGTCCATTACCTATCTGCATGTCAAGAGTCAGCACTGTCTTTCCGTTGGAAGGACAACACTACTTCTTCAAGACTGCATGGAAATCCACTACTTCCGTGTGCATTTTCTTTTACTGCTCAGACTTTGAGAAAAAACACTGCAATTTTACTGTCATGAATGACCAGGACTGTCTTTATGGACTGTGAGAAAATTTTAGCTTTGGACCAACATTGTATCGATAAGTGTGTGCATTTGATTTCTTTGTTATTGTAATTATGAAAAAAATTTTCAAATCTGTATTGGCCAGTGCCCAAAACAATTTGTAAATTTTTTTGTGGGGATCATGGGGGCTATGTAAGTAGGCTGTTTAGGTTTTTTTATTGGTAACGCAGCTTAGCGCTCGGTATGAAAAATCACTGGCTGTGCTGTGCGCAGTCTGTGGCTAGTTTGCATTGTTGTCTGCCATTGTAGTGTTGGCAGTTGGCTGTTAACAGCGCGTAGCGTTGCGCAGTTGGAGGTAAGCCGCCAGCAGTGGTGGATGTGGGGTGAGAAATGGCAGAGTTTTGAAATTTGTAGGACTGGATGTCATGAACTGCTATATATATTATCAGTTTTGAACACTATTGAGGTAAATACATTGTTTGTTCTCTATCAAAATCTTTCATTTGCTAACTATGCCTATCAGTAGTTAGTGCCTTCAGTAGTTTGAATCTTTTATTTAGCTATCAGTAGTGGCGCTCGCTGTATTGCAGTAGTTCGAGTAAGGAAGATTTTTGTGAGGTAAGTGATTTGTGAAACGTATAGGTTAATTTAGTCAGGGCCATTCTCTTGTAGGGATTACTGGAAGTCAGACTGCGTTGCGCTAAAAAAATATTGTGTGTCAGTTTAAACACAGTCAAGTATAATTGTTCAAAGGGGACGTTTCACATTGCAGAGCGATACGAGGTGGGACAAGCATGTAATGGCAGTTGTGGGGAAGGCGGATAGTCGTCTTCCGTTCTTTGGTAGAATTTTGGGAAGATGTGGTTGATCTGTAAAGGAGACCGCTTATAAAACACTAATACGACCTATTCTTGAGTACTGGTCGAGCGTTTGGGATCCCTATCAGGTCGGATTGAGGGAGGACATGGAAGCAATTCAGAGGCGGGCTGCTAGATTTGTTACTGGTAGATTTGATCATCGCACGAGTGTTACGGAACTGCTTCAAGAACTCGGGTGGGAGTCTCTAGAGGAAAGGAGCCGTTCTTTTCGTGAACCGCTACTGAGTAAATTTAGAGAGGTTAACTGCACTACAATTTTACTTCCGCCAACTTACGTTTCGCGGAAAGACCACAAAGATAAGATAAGAGTGATTAGGGCTCGTACAGAGGCATATAGGCAGTCATTTTTACCTCATTCTGTTTGGGAGTGGAACAGTGAGAGAAGATGCTAGTTGTGGTACTAGGTACCCTCTGCCACGCACCGTATGGTGTATTGATGAGTATGTATGTAGATGTAGAAGGGACGACATTCTTCGAAAAATGAGATCGTATGTCCCTAGCGTTTTTACCACCCAATACCAAAAACTGATTTCTTTGTCTACTGGTATGGGTATGGCCCACGACGCAGCTGTTGAGATCTGGATTGCTCGAGAGCCGTGACATAAAGTTAGCAGGGCGCTGTCACGGAAGTCACGGCAGGCGGTCTGTGTCACTGGGAGGACCGGGGCGCGGCAGTGGCAGCGGTGGTCCAGAACTGCCGCCGTGATGATCGGTCCGGCCCTGTCGGGCTTTCTCCCGCCGAAAAGCGGCGTCCGGCCGCTTTCTCCAGCGCCACCGAATAACTAATGCGCCTGCCGGCCGCTTGTCTGCTGGGCGGGGAACCTGCCGAAATACGCAGCGACCAGATAGTCCAGGCGGCGCGGGCTCCAGACTCCAGCACGGCCGCCTTCCGCGTTTGGGCCTGGGTCCGTGCACGCGGGCGGGTCGCCCGCCGTAGGCGCAAAGCGGCGCGACACACACACACGCACACACACACACGCACGTACTTCCTTGTACCAGCGCTGCCGGCTGCGCCGAGCCGCGCCAGACGCCGCCAACAGCCTGTCCTCTCTGCAGGTCAGTGGCTGCGTCGACTACGGAATTGCGAAGACGGCACAAACTGCAAGTTTGTGGCAACTACTATACGGCCACAACGGCCGGCCAACAAAGTCGACAGATGTAACTTCTGGAGAACACCCGGAAGTGTGACACGAGCGTTACTATTCATAATACACTCCTGGAAATTGAAATAAGAACACCGTGAATTCATTGTCCCAGGAAGGGGAAACTTTATTGACACATTCCTGGGGTCAGATACATCACATGATCACACTGACAGAACCACAGGCACATAGACACAGGCAACAGAGCATGTACAATGTCAGCACTAGTACAGTGTATATCCACCTTTCGCAGCAATGCAGGCTGCTATTCTCCCATGGAGACGATCGTACAGATGCTGGATGTAGTCCTGTGGAACGGCTTGCCATGCCATTTCCACCTGGCGCCTCAGTTGGACCAGCGTTCGTGCTGGACGTGCAGACCGCGTGAGACGACGCTTCATCCAGTCCCAAACATGCTCAATGGGGGACAGATCCGGAGATCTTGCTGGCCAGGGTAGTTGACTTACACCTTCTAGAGCATGTTGGGTGGCACGGGATACATGTGGACGTGCATTGACCTGTTGGAACAGCAAGTTCCCTTGCCGGTCTAGGAATGGTAGAACGATGGGTTCGATGACGGTTTGGATGTACCGTGCACTATTCAGTGTCCCCTCGACCATCACCAGAAGTGTACGGCCAGTGTAGGAGATCGCTCCCCACACCATGATGCCGGGTGTTGGCCCTGTGTGCCTCGGTCGTATGCAGTCCTGATTGTGGCGCTCACCTGCACGGCCCCAAACACGCATACGACCATCATTGACACCAAGGCAGCAGCGACTCTCATCGCTGAAGACGACACGTCTCTATTCGTCCCTCCATTCACGCCTGTCGCGACACCACTGGAGGCGGGCTGCACGATGTTAGGGCGTGAGCGGAAGACGGCCTAACGGTGTGCGGGACCGTAGCCCAGCTTCATGGAGACGGTTGCGAATGGTCCTCGTCGATACCCCAGGAGCAACAGTGTCCCTAAATTGCTGGGAAGTGGCGGTGCGGTCCCCTACGGCACTGCGTAGGATCCTCCGGTCTTGGCGTGCATCCGTGCGTCGCTGCAGTCCGGTCCCAGGTCGACGGGCACGTGCACCTTCCGCCGACCACTGGCGACAACATCGATGTACTGTGGAGATCTCACGCCCCACGTGTTGAGCAATTCGGCGGTACGTCCACCCGGCCACCCGCATGCCCACTATACGCCCTCGCTCAAAGTCCGTCAACTGCACATACGGTTCACGTCCACGCTGTCGCGGCATGCTACCAGTGTTAAAGACTGCGATGGAGCTCCGTATGCCACGGCAAACTGGCTGACACTGACGGCGGCGGTGCACAAATGCTGCGCAGCTAGCGCCATTCGACGGTCAACACCGCGGTTCCTGGTGTGTCCGCTGTGCCGTGCGTGTGATCATTGCTTGTACAGCCCTCTTGCAGTGTCTGGAGCAAGTATGGTGGGTCTGACACACCGGTGTCAATGTGTTCTTTTTTCCATTTCCAGGAGTGTAGATATAAATGATCTAGTAGAAACCGTCGGATGCTAAGGCTCTTCGCAGATGATGACAACAAAGCAGCAACGCCAGAAGATAGTAATGAATTTGCAAAATTGGAATTTCGTGGTAAGGTCTTATGGAACCAAACTGCTGAGTTCATTAGTCCCTAAGCCTACACACTACTCAATCTGACTTCGACTAACTTTCGGGAAGGACAACATACATACCCATGCCCAAGGGAGCACACGAACCTCCGACGGGGGACAGCCGTGCGAACCGTCTCAAGGCACCTTAGACCCCACGGCTAACGCACGCGGCGAAGATGGCTCACGGCTCTTACACAACGAGAAGAACTACTCGAAAGAAACGAAGTGTTCTTACAATATACACACGGACTGCTTAAGAGACAAGAGGGAGAGATCCTTACATCGATGTTGTTGTTGTTGTTGTTGTGGTCTTCAGTCCAGAGACTGGTTTGATTCAGCACTCCATGCTACTCTATCCTGTGCAAGCCTCTTCATCTCCCACTACCTACTGCAACCTACAGCCTTCTCAATGTACTTAGTGTATTCATCTCTTGGTCTCCCTCTACGATTTTTACCCTCCACGTTGCCTTCCAATACTAAATTTGTGATCTCTTGATGCCTCAGAACATGTCCTACCAACCGGTCCCTTCTTCTTGTCAAGTTGTGCCACAAACTCGTCTTCTCCCCAATTCTATTCAATACCTCCTCATTAGTTATGTGATCTACCCGTCTAATCTTCAGCATTCCTCTGTAGCACCACATTTCCAAAGCTTCTATTCTCTACTTCTCCTAACTATTTATCGTCCTCGTTTCACTTCCATACATGGCTACACTCCATACAAATACTTTCAGGAACGACGTCCTGACGTTTAAATCTATACTTGATGTTAACAAATTTCTCTTCTTCAGAAACGCTTTCCTTGCCATTGCCAGTCTACATTTTATATCCTCTCTACTTCGACCATCATCAGTTACTTTGCTCCCCAAATAGCAAAACTCCTTCACTACTTTAAGTGTCTCTTTTCCTAATGTAATTTCCTCGGCATCACCCGACTTAATTTGACTACGTTCCATTATCCTCGTTTTGCTTTTGCTAACACCGATACATCTTGTATAAGAGGCATTCAAATGGAACCTTGTCACTAGTGCAAAGTAACGGGGTACGATTTTATTAAGTCACAAATGTAGTTATACACTGTACACATACTCAAAAATAGTCACCAAAACTGTTGGCACATTTATCCCATTGCGACACCAGCCGGTCGATTCCATCCTTGAAGAAGTTAGTAGGCTGCTGTCGGACCAAGTGACACACTTCGTCGTCCGTTGCGAATCGACGTCCGCAAATAGCTTGTTTTAGAGGTCCAAACGCATGAAAGTCACTCGGTGAAAGGTCGGGACTGTACGGTGGATGTTTCAGAGTTTCCCACCGAAACTGCTGCAACGTTGTCTTCGCCGCATTGGCCGCGTGTGCGCGGACATTATTATGCAGGCGGATGACGCCATTGGGCAACATGCGTCGGTGTTCCGACTTGATGGCACGTCTGAGGTTTTGTAAAGTGGTTCGATAACGCTGGCCATTGATGGTGGTTCCCCATTTCAGGTACTCCAGAAGCAGTGGGCCCTTGTGGTCAAAGAAGGACATCATGACCTTGCCAGAAGTGGTGCGTACGGCATTTGATTTCTTTGGAGATGGTAAGTCGCATGTTTCCACTGATTTCACTGACGCTTTGTAACACCATAGCTCTAATACTCCAATGATTTATTTTGGCTTTTGTTTCATTTAATATTACATCGTTAAGCTTCTGTCAATGTGTTTCAGTCAATCGATAACATAAAATTGTATACTCATTTCTTTGTAAGAACCTCGATGTCATGATATGATTCTATGCAATGTAGTGTATCTGTCATTTAAATTCTTTGCCCCATTTGGAGGGAACAAAACTTGCTGTATATAATTGTAATTTCTGTGTGAATAATTTTTTTGTAGAAACTTCAATATGTGCAAATAATCTGTTTTATTTAATGTATTTGGTTACTGTTATGTAAAACTGCTGATCCTCACTTAGGGTTCTTAGTTAGTTTGTATGTAAAAGAAGTAGTGGTTCCCGTCAGGAACGGAACTGTGTAGCGCGCGCAAGTTGTGGTTGGCATAGGTAGAAAAGGTGGAACATGAGTCAGTCGGGGACGAGCTACCAAATTGTGCACTGCCATGTAAATGTTGCATACTGTGCTGGTTCCGAGAGAGGTTTCTTCTGCTACTTTCCAATGCCTCGGATGGATGGATGGATGGATAAATAGCTGGAACTATTCTGGAATTTGTATCTATCATCGCCACCAAGTAATGACAGAGTCCAGCAATTATACCTGCAATTCCACCTACCGACATCCAATCGCCACCACATTGCGCAATCACTGTAAAGGAGTGCTATAATAATGTACAGTGGAGGATCAGCTAAATGGATGTGTTAGTGTGCTCAAATATAAGGTAATTTATAACTGCATTTACTTACCTACCTTGATTTTTCTCCTTATCATAACACCTCTCAGGTTCCTCTCCGTTTGAACTAAAGTGATTTCCGAGTGTCCTTACTGAAAGAACATTAAAGCCCTGTGTTTTGCTAATTGATGTTTCTTGAACATAGTAAAAAGAAAGGTAAAGTGGCAAGAAAGTGAACTAAAGTAACTGATGCTTGCAGAAAATAATTTTTCTATTAAAACTGCTTATTAATGTGTTGTTGCCAACTTCAAATTAAAAGTTCTGAAGACTGAGGCTTATAAAGTTTTCCTTAGTAAATGATCACATGACTGCCTATTGTATATCGCAGAAGGTAAGTCAGTATCTTACATATACAGTATGTTAATTTTGTGTCTCAATGTAGTAAAAGTGGAAAACTGCAGTGTGAAACGTTATATACTCAAGTTTGCTAAGTGTTTGTCTCTCCTGTGTATTAGAAGAGTTTATTAATAATATAATAGGATCCACAGTCTGTCTATTGTGTTAATGCTCGGTAACAAGTTACGGAAAGACCATTAATTATGAAAACCATAATTACTTTATTGAAATGATAGTGAGAAGCAACCTGTTATTGGATTCCAATTAACTTTCATTTCAAATAGTAAAGTATTTAACTGAGAGAGACTTAACCTATATTCAATTAATGATTCTGCAGTGAATAATAATAATGTTATGAAGACCATCCAGTTTGTGTAAGCCCTTAAAGTATTAGTGTGTTTCGGTATCAGTTATAAATTTGCAAATAGTTTGTGCTGCTCCAGTTGTTAGCTTCAATCTTAAAACATACGTATGTGTCAAGAGTTCACTGCACTCGCGTGTGACAAAGTCTAGGTTGTGTTTATCCATTAAAGTTACTAATAACTATTTTCTTGAACGAGAATGTTAATCATTCTCTTGCCTAGTTTGGCTGGCGACCGTTTTCTTTACCCGTTAAACAGTACAGATAGGCAAAATTTTGTTTGTTACTGTTCAAATATTTCCGTAATTCTGACTTTCGCTTCCGATAAGCCACCTCCGTTAGGTACAACACGGTCAACACAGCAAAATTCCTCTCAGAGGGTAACACTGCTCTGTTGCGTTATACCATAAATGCTTTAATAAGATTGTTTTACTTCACAACCTGCTTTAAGGTTATGGTATAGCAGTAGCAGACGGTAGTGTTATAGCTTCCTTCAAAATGGTGGCACCATGTTTCGCCACCTGTGACAATACGCGACAGAGAGCCGTATTCCTCCTCGTGATGACGTTGCAGATGACTCAAAGACCATTCGGGTGTTGTGCTGTTTGGGGGTCACTTGGTGGGGAACCCACTGCGCGCAGAGTTTTCGAAAGTTCAAGCGTTGATGCAATACGGCGTGGGCGATGCCCACGCTAATAGCCAGTAACTGATGGATCTCCACCACGGTGATTCTGCGGTTGCCCGAGGCTAAAGCATTCACTTCCGCAACCATTTCCGGTGTGATGACACGATGAGCATCAACGAATCGTTTGCGCCATTCCTCAACACTTGAACGACCCAGACTGTACTCACCGTACACAGCCTTCATCCGTCGACACATTTCTCGGCCTCCGACTCCCTTCGTCGCCAAAAATCGAATCACTCGTTGTTCCTGCTTACTCTCCTGCACGTTCAGTAGTGGAAGATAACTTGTGTGACTACTTCTCTTCGGCGTGAAATCACATTGGCGCTATGCAGAATCAAAGGGTGCAATCGAGTCATTCTCTCTACCAATAGATGGTGCCAACATACTCACAGTTACGTGGTGCCACCTCACGTGTAAGGCAAAGGTAGACGCACTCACCAGGTGTCCTTTGGATGTATCTTAAAAAAAGTGATGTATGTATGTGTGTGTATGTTACACATCTGTTCCTAAACCACTGGATCGATTTCAGCTGAACTTGGCACACATGTACCTTACTGTCAGCCGACAATCGCTTTGGGTGTAAGACAACTACTTAACAAAGGGATGGAGATGAAAAGAGGCATAGAGCGCTACGCGTGACTTCGCTGACTTTGTTCACCCAGGATTTGAAACTGCGAGCACTTAACGATTTCCAACAAGCTTTACACATAATTTCAAATGCGTATGAATTTTTTACTCGCCGGGAACCCTTTCAAAATGATGAAAGTACAAGTGTGTGACGCTTACTACTTTTCCGCTGTTTATGCAGTGAAGTACCGCATTTATTACTTCTTTACTACTGACTGCATTCGCGAGACATTTTACAGGCAGTATGACCACTGAATGTAAGTGCAAAGTTATACCACTGAACGACACATTGTTCAGGCGATATGATGTCAAAAACAGTGAAGCTCGTGAAAAACTTCCGCATCGTGCGTGACATTTAATTAATTAATTTAAAACAACCAACACTGTAGCAATAAACAGATTACTCAAAATAGAAAGAAGGATAGACCATGTGTAAATAAGAGATACAAAAAAGATGGAGTTAGGGGAATAGCATCAAATGAAACAGTTTACAAAGAAAAAAAACCAGTGACAAGTATTATGTAAAAGAAACGGACCTCTTTCCTAGGATATTTGATGAGGACAACAGAAAATAGACTTGGCAGGAGAACGATTGAGAAGTTATGGTATAGTAAGAGCGCCATTAGATCAATAGCAGAGATCAAGGAGGACATGATCAAATGACAGATTACGATGGAGGATTTGAAAGGCAAGACAGACGTACTCAAGATACTTCAGGACAAACATATCACACAACCAATAAAAATTAACAAACAGAGAATGGGAAGGGTGATTTCCAATGAGGAGAGAAGGGCCTGTCCCAGAGAATGAAAAAGTATTGGATCAACAAAAAACAGAAGAACATAGTTCATAATACTGACTAAAGTGATCCAATGTAAGCCGTAAAATAAATGAATAAATACTTCGTTGCTACTAACTATTCACAATAAATTTGGCAGACAGTATACACATCTGCCGTTCAGTATACCTACAATGTTACGTCCTTGTACGACACGTATTTCAGAGGACATTTAGCACAAGGGCTCTGAAGTTACGTGGTACGAGTGCGGACGCACAGTTATAAGTAAACACCTGAACAATGCCAGATTTCTCCGCTAGTTTAATATAAATTTAGATTTATCTGAGATATATAGGATAATGCCAGACACCACTGACCCAACCACTTCTCTTAGAAGACAGGTTGAAGGAAGAATCAATAGCATTTGGATAAGCAGAGAAACCTTTTGACAGTGTTAACTGGAACACACTTTTTGTAAATCTGGAGGCACCAGCGTAAAATACAGGGAGCAGGAGGTTATCTACAACTTGTACAGAAACCAGACGGCAGTTATGAGTCGAAGGGTATGCAAGAGAATAAAATGAAACAGGAACGTAGCTTATCCCCAATGTTAATATTATTCAATATGTACTCTGAGCGAGCTGTGAAGGCAACGCAGGAGAAATTTGTAAAGGGAACTGAAGCACAAGGAGAAGAAACAAAAACTTCGATTTTCGCCTATGACATGGTAATTCTGTCCGAAATGGCAAAGGACTTGGAAGACCAGTTAAAAAGAATGGTCTGTCTCTTGCAAGGAATTATAACACCGCCATCAAAATTAAAACAACGGTTATAAGGCGTAGTCTAATTAACTAATGGGATGCTGAGGAAATTAAATACTTTAAATGAGATACCAAGAGCAGTAGTTGATTTCTGTTGTTTGGGTATGTGGCAACAAAATATCTGGTGATGGCCGACATAAAATGAAGACTGGGAGTAGAAGGAAATGCGGTTATGAAAAAGAGACTCATGTTAACGGCTAAAACAAATTTCAACGTTTGGAAGTCTTTTCTCTAGATACTTACCTCGAATGTAGCCTCATGTGGAAGTGGCGGATAGGCAGTTCAGACAAGAAGAAGATACAAGGTTTTTTAATGTGGTGCTCTTGAAGTCTGTTGAAGACTGGATGGGTAGATCGAATGACAAGTGAGGAGGTAATGAACCGAACTGGGGAAAAAATTATAGTAGGACCTGACTAAAAGAAGGAATCGTATGTTGCAATGTTTCTCAGTTGGAGAGTAAATCTGAGGCTTGAAAATTCATTTACAGGATAGAAGTTGGCCGGAGCGCGAGTTCCATTAGAGCGTCGCAGTGTTATTTCACGGTTGTGCACTTGGCTTTAGTTAATGTTGAGTTAGTGACTAAATAACGTTATGAAACAGGATTTTGATATCCGCAATAGCGTCCAGAGGCGGTCGTTGCCTTTTGCTCAAAATATTTTGCAGTACGAATGCTACCCAGCTGTGAACCAGTCTGTACATGTAACAAGGTAACGTAGAGTGATAGAGTTGCGTGCAGTCACGTTCGTGTTGCTGGACTGGACTCCTCATTTTTGTTTTCTCCGCAGTGAGTCACGATGCAGTGCTGAGAACGACACTCGACGCACGGACTTCGGGCAGAGCCTCGAACGTGAACCAGTCCTGTTCCGAGTGTTACACCGTCGTGCTCCTGAGCTGGTGGTGTGAGCAAGAATCGGCACTTTTATTTACTTACTCAACCCGACCTGTTTTAAAACGTGCTTCGACAGCGTCACGACATAGAGGTATAACAACCATCTGTCGCACGCTGGTGACGACATCGAGTCTTTCCTGTGAACGAGAGTGATAATTCTCGTGGAGTTCGAAACAAAAGAGTAGCTCAAATGGCTCTGAGCACTGTGGGACTTAACATCTATGGTCATCAGTCCCCTAGAACTTAGAACTACTTAAACCTAATTAACCCAAGGACATCACCCGACACCCAGTCATCACGAGGCAGAGAAAATCTCTGACCCCGCGGGAATCGAACCCGGGAACCCGGGCGCGGGAAGCGAGAACGCTACCGCACGACCACGACTTGCGGACTCGTGGAGTCCAGCGGGTAGACAACATGCCACCACGCATCTCTCGGATGTTGTGGCTAGTGTACTCCTCGAACAAACTTCACGGGCACATGCCTGGGATTTGGCTCTTAGACAGACTGCTTTTTCCGCGAATGTTCCAGAACGTCCTTACGAACATGCCACTAGTGTTAACAAAGAAAACTTTCTTACTGACAACACGATGGATTATGGGGCAATAATTATCGTTTGTCCGTCTGACTGAAAGCTATTTCACCGTTGTAAATATATGTTACAAGTCTCCAGTTACATAAGCAAGAATGAAGGAATATATATTGGAGTTTATTTCGATATGTACTGGCGGAAAAAAATCCCAACAGAAAGAAAGTGTTGTGCGAGAGACATGAAAGTTGGTAGTTGTGTTTGTACGTACGAGGGTAATCCCAAAAGTAAGGTCTCCAATTTTTTTAATAAGTAAATAGACCTGTTTATTTCTACAATGGCTTACATCAGTTCACAGCTTGAACATTTAAATATTTTTTGACATAATCACCATTTATGTCGATGCATTTTTGTAGACGCTGTGGCAGTTTTTGTATGCCCATGTGATACCATCTTGCAGCCATGCTGTTCAGAAAGTTATGAACCTCTTCTCAGGTGTAAAATGGTATGCGCAGGTTTCGTCACTCATGACAGTTGAGTCCAGAAAGTTGTTAGTCAGTACAATGAACACGCCACTACCAGCAGCTCATTGATTTTGAATGAGGTCGCGTAAAAGGTCTACGAGAATTCGGACGTGTCTTCCGCGATAACGCAGAATGACTCGGCACGAATGTGGTTATTGTACATGACTGCTGGCAGCGGCAGTCTCGGGAAGGAATGGTCGCAAGAAGACTGGGCTCTGAACGGCCGCGTGGAACTACCGAGAAGAGGGAGGCTTTTCGTGCTCGGCGTATCGCTCTGGTGCACCGTACTGCGTCAGCAGAAGCAATCTGAGCAGCCGCTGGCACCACAGTGGCACAACGAACTGTTACAAGTCGGTTACTTCAAGGACAGCCCCGAGCCAGACGCCCTCTAGCGTGCATTCCACTGACTGTGCAATTGTAGACAAGATGTGGCTCAAATTCAAAGATATAATAGCAACAGCGATTGAGAGATTCATGCCTTATAAATAGGTAAGAGATGGAACTGGTCCCCCATGGTACACAAAACAGGTCCGAACACTGTTGCAGAGGCCACGGAAAAAAAGTTCAGAAGAACGCGAAATCCCGAAGATTGGCTAAAATTTACAGACGCGCGAAATTTGGCTAGGACTTCAATGGGAGATGCCTTTAATAGGTTTCACAACGAAACATTGTCTCGAAATTTGGTAGAAAATCCGAAGAAATTCTGGTCGTATGTAAAGTACACAAGCGGCAAGACGCAGTCAATATCTTCGCTGCGCAGTGCCGATGGTACTGTTACCGAAGACTGTGCCGCTAAAGCGGAGTTATTGAACGCAGTTCTCCGAAATTCCTTCACCAGGGAAGATGAATGGAATATTCCATAATTTGAAACACGAACATCTGCTAGCATGAGTTTCTTAGAAGTAGATACCTTAGGGGTTGCGAAGCAACTCAAATCGCTTGATACGGGCAAGTCTTCAGGTCCAGATTGTATACCGATTAGGTTCCTTTCAGATTACGCTGATACTATAGCTCCCTACTTAGCAGTCATATACAACCTCTCGCTCACCGATAGATCTGTACCTACATATTGGAAAATTGCACTGCTCGCACCAGTGTTTAAGAAGGGTAGTAAGAGTAATCCATCGAACTACAGACCTATATCATTGACGTCGGTTTGCAGCAGGGTTTTGGAGCATATACTGTATTCAAACATTATGAATCACCTCGAAGGGAACGATCCATTGATACGTAATCAGCACGTTTCACAAAACATCGTTCTTGTGCAACGCAGCAAGGTCTTTATTCGCACGAAGTAATGGCCGCTATCGACAGGGGATCTCAAGTTGATTCCGTATTCTAGATTTCCGGAAAGCTTTTGACACCGTCCCTCACAAGCGACTTCTAATCAAGCTGTGGGCCTATTGGATATCGTCTCAGTTGTGCGACTGGATTCGTGATTTCCTGTCAGGAAGGTCGCAGTTCGTAGTAATAGACGGCAAATGATAGAGTAAAACTGAAGTGATATCAGGTGTTCCCCAGGGAAGCGTCCTCGGACCTCTGCTGTTCCTGATCTATATAAATGACCTGGGTGACAATCTGAGCAGTTCTCTCAGATTGTTCGCAGATGATGCTGTAATTTACCGTCTAGTAAGGTCATCCGAAGACCAGTATCAGTTGCAAAGCGATTTAGAAAAGATTGCCGTATGGTGTGGCAGGTGGCAGTTGACGCTAAATAACGAAAAGTGTGAAGTGAACCACACGAGTTCCAAAAGAAATCCGTTGGAATTCGATTACGCGATAAATAGTACAATTCTCAAGGCTGTCAATCCTACCAAGTACCTGGGTGTTAAAATTACGAACAACTTCAGTTGGAAGGACCACATAGATAATATTGTGGGGAAGGCGAGCCAAAGGTTGCGTTTCATTGGCAGAACACTTAGAAGATGCAACAAGTCCGCTAAAGTGACAGCTTACACTACACTCGTTCGTCCTCTGTTAGAATATTGCTGTGCGGTGTGGGATCCTTACCAGGTGGGATTGACGGAGAACATCGAAAGGGTGCAAAAAAGGACAGCTCCTTTTGTATTATCACGTAATAGGGGAGAGAGTGTGGCAGATATGTTACGCGAATTGGGATAGAAGTGATTAGGTAGGAATGATCATCAAAATAAAATAAGAGAAATGAGAGCTCTAACGGAAAGGTTTAGGTATTCGTTTTTCCCGCACGCTGTTCGGGAGTGGAATGGTAGAGGGATAGTGTGATTGTGGTTCGATGAACCCTCCGCCAAGCACTTAAACGTGAATTGCAGGGTAGTCATGTAGATGTAGATGTAGATGTAGACCTTAAACCACCACCGGTGGAGATTTCAGTGATATGAAGTGAGATCTCATTTCAGGGCACGCTGTAAGTCTGTTGTGTTTTCTGATAAAAGGTGGTGCTGCCTCAGTGTCAGCGATGGCAGTGTGTTTTTCAGGAGGAGGCCAGGTGAGCGCCTGCAACTAATCTGTGTGCGTGATGGACACACAGGATCTACATCTGGAGTCACGGTGTGGGGTGCAATTCCGTATGACAGGAGGGAGGGGGGGGGGGGGGGGCACGCACCCTGGCTGCAAGTCTCTGCATCTTTCTGGCGATTCGACCTGTTGTGCCGCCATTCATAAACAGCATTCCAAGCGATATTTTCCAACAGAATAACGCTCGCCCACTACCGCTGTTGTGTCCAATCACGCTCTGCAGAGTGTCGCCATGTTGCCCTGGCCTGTACGATCACCACTTCTGTCTCCTGTCGAGCACATACGGTACATCATCTGACGACAACTCCAGCGTCATCCAGAACTGGCATTAATGGCCCTTCATCGACGGACCAAGTGCAGCAGGCGTGGAACTCCATCCCACAGACTCACATCCAGCACCTGTACTAGGCAATGCATGCATTTTCTCGCGTTTAGGTGAGCTTGCAACGTTAAGAACTTAAATATGTTGTAAGGGGTTCATTACTACTCGCTTGCGCACTTGAGCAGATGTAATTTCGATGGATTGCTCACGCGCTACCTGGGATGTGGGAATACTAAGCTACAATAGAATTGCAGGTCAGAGCAGTGTTGGCAGTAAGTCGAGTTCAGTAGCTCGCAGAGAGCAGTCGTGTTTTGCGGTTCGCACACAGCACTTGCTGATGATGATGTATGGTTTGTGGAGCGCTCAACTCATGGTTATCAGCACCCATACGAATTCCCAACCTTTGTTGAGCCCAATGTCACCACTTTCATGGATGAGGAAGAAATGATGAGGACAACACAAACACCTAGTCATCTCGAGGCAGGTGAAAATCCCTGACCCCGCCGGGAATCGAATCCGGGACCCCGTGCTCCGGAATCGAGAACGCGACCGCGAGACCACGAGCTGAGCACCAGAGCAAGCGAGTTATGGAGTTCGGACAGGGCAGTGCAGCGGTTGACATGTGTTGGGCCGGTCATGCAGAACGATGGAGGTGCCTGAGCGAGTAAGGTTGTCGCGCACATATGTTAATTGCCACAACTATAATGTTAAACCCGGACGTGGTGGCCGAGCTGTTCTAGGCGCTTCATTTTGGAACCGCGTGACCGCTACGGTCGCAGGTTCGAATCCTGCCTCGGGCATGGATGTGTGTGATGTGCTTAGGTTATATAGGTTGAAGTAGTTCTAAATTCTAGGGGACTGATGACCTAAGAAGTTAAGTCCCATAGTGCTCAGAACCATTTGAACCATTTTTGTAACGTCATTCCTTACAGAAATGTTTCAATAATAACTTTTGTTCTGAACAAAACTTTTGCCAGTCATTTATGTGAGTTTAAAGATTTTACGAATTTTTCCTATGCATACTCTTGTTGATTAACCAAAAGAAAATCAGCTGTTTTCCTACAAAAAATGGTTCAAATGGCTCTGAGCACTATGGGACTTAAGATCTGAGGTCATCAGTCCCCTAGAACTTAGAACTACTTAAACCTAAGTAACCTAAGGACGTCACACACATCCATGCCCGAGGCAGGATTCGAACCTGCGACCGTAGCGGTCACGCGGTTCCAAACTGAAGCGCCTAGAACCGCACGGCCACACAGGCCGGCTGTTTACCAACAAATGAAAATCTAGTGGCCAGTATTCCACTGGGCTGTGCCAAAAATTTCTTATAGCATCATATACAGGGTGTTACAAAAGGTACGGCCAAACTTTCAGGAAACATTCCTCGCACACAAATAAAGAAAAGATGTTATGTGGACACCTGTCCGGAAACGCTTAATTTCCAAGTTAGAGCTCATTTTTGTTTCTTCCACCTACGCTCAGTGGAGCATGTTATCATGATTTCATACGGGATACTCTACCTGTGCTGCTAGAACATGTGCCTTTACAAGTACGACACAACATGTGGTTCATGCACGATGGAGCTCCTGCACATTTCAGTCGAAGTGTTCGCACGCTTCTCAACAACAGATTCGGTGACCGCTGGATTGGTAGAGGCGGACCAATTCCATGGCCTCCACGCTCTCCTGACCTCAACCCTCTTGTCTTTCATTTATGGGGGCATTTGAAAGCTCTTGTCTACGCAACCCCGGTGCCAAATATAGAGACTCTTCGTGCTCGTATTGTGGACGGCTGTGATACAATACGCCATTCTCCAGGGCTGCATCAGCGTATCAGGGATTCCATGTGAGGGAGGGTGGATGCATGTATCCTCGCTAACGGAGGACATTTTGAACATTTCCTGTAACAAAGTGTTTGAAGTCACGCTGGTACGTTCCGTTGCTGTGTGTTTCCATTCCATGATTAATGTGATTTGGAGAGAAGTAATAAAATGAGCTCTAATATGGAAAGTAAGTATTTCCGGACACATGTCCACATAACATCTTTTCTTTATTTGTGTGTGAGGAATGTTTCCTGAAAGTTTGGCTGTACCTTTTTGTAACACCCTGTATAGATAGTGTTATCCGAAGACATCATTGTGAGATAAGACTTTTTCACTTTATTCAGGATGATTTCCAGAGGACCATGAGGCAGCGCTGCTGACGTCGAAATTTATTAATCTCGATATGCAGTCAATCTTTAATGGCAGATCACATTTCTCTATTGGTAACATAAACCAGATTTTTCTGTTTGGAGTTTACATTAAATGTGAATATTATAATTATTTTTCTGTTGAGAGGTTACAATGTTAACTAGACAAATGTATTCCCGAAATTTAGTTATACTACATTGATTATTTCTCGGGATTTTTTCCCGTCAATGTAGTAAACTGCATTTGAAAATATAACCTTTTCAATTATGTAGGCGATAACAAAGTGTATGCTTATGTATTGAATGGTATCTCGGCTTACACTGTACTGTTTAGTGTAGCTGCCTACAGTGACATATTGCGCTTACATATCTGGAACCGTGTACATACAGGCTGTGCTAGTCAAAATTTTGAGTGTACTTGGCATTTCTAAGATTATAAGAATGTCAGTATGGCATTCTAAACGAGATTATTGCCGACTTCTAGCACCTGGAATGCGAAGTCCGGGTCAGCGCTCCAGTACTGGAAATGTGACACCGCGCAACGGCCGTTACAGCCCGCATTAATATGCTGTACGTCATCTAAATGGCCCATCAATTACTTTGTACGCCAACGCAGGGGCTCTGTGTCAGCAACTTCAATTCCACCAAAATTTAATCCAACACTGCTGTTAGTAACTTGTACTCTTAATGAAATACTCCCACTTGGACCTACATTAATTACCAAAACGCAACAGCGACTGTTCAGTTCAGCAGTATGTGTCTGTAGGGTGTATTGTTAGACAGACAGCCCACTTGTAATGTCATTATTCTTTGGTTGCTTTCTTTGAAGTTACGGATACAAGTCGACGGCAATTAAACCTATGTATGGATATTAAAACGGCTATTTAAGTAGAAAGATGGTGACAACTGAAAAAGATATGAACAGCTCCTTTGTACCGCCGAGTTTTATACAGCTTCCGAATACAGAAACAGCACTGATGATTTACAGAATTTCTCCATTTTCTGTCACAAGCATGTCACTTTTAACTGACATATAATTAAACACGCGTATGTTAACACTTTCATACGTGCGTATGAACTAAGATTAAACTTCTAATTAGTTATTGTTTCTACAGAAACGTTATATACCTGAAATAATCAGATATATCGGCGCTTCAGTACCTTTACGGAGTCTCTGTTCTGATAAGTAAGAACTGAATGAATAAATTAGTTCACACGACATTCATTCATTCCAAGACACCGTGAAAGTTTATTGGTATCTTCCGGCCTTTAGGAAAGAATGAGTCACTGGCATCAACATGAGACCATCAACAGACAAATCGCTTACACAATCGTCTG
This sequence comes from Schistocerca gregaria, assembly GCF_023897955.1. Classification (NCBI taxonomy): domain Eukaryota; kingdom Metazoa; phylum Arthropoda; class Insecta; order Orthoptera; family Acrididae; genus Schistocerca; species Schistocerca gregaria. Next base: position 949,842,387 of record NC_064922.1, read on the forward strand.
TACTCGCTGATAGCAGAAACGAGTGGTACCGAAATAGGATCGGTACAACAGTGTGGCAAGAAGAGTACACAAGAAAGACTACACGGAAGAACGACCACACTACAAGAAGATTGTAGTATCGTTAGATTGCTTCTCTCGAACAGACACACTACAAAAGCTATAATCCGGGAAGCGATTACAGTGTGTCACCACGAAACGTCGGGAGCGGATTACTGGAAAATAGGTTGAAATTTCGTGTTAGCAGGTGTCGCTTACGGCTGATAACACTGTACCACAGACAATATAAACTTCAGTGGTGCCGAGCAAGTGTGAACTGCGACATTGACTACCATACTGTGGTATCTGGCGATGAATCTAGTTTCTAACTGTGACAAAAAGATCAAGGCCAATGTTTCCGTGGTGAAAAGACGTAGGAAGCTCCAACTTCTGGAATTATGGCTCGGAGAGGTTTCCGGTATAGCAGTAGGGCTGATTTTGTAGTTGTTGGAGGGAGGCTTTATCTTATCGGAATGTGCCGTTGCCATGAGCAGCAGGATAATGCAAGACCTGACATTACAGTTCACTCAGTAAACGCTTTGAAGAATGTACGGAACTTTCAAGTGCTCAGTTGAGGCTCCTGATCTGTCACGCATAGAGTCTGTCTGGGGTGTGATGGCGATCCTCATCCTCAAGTCAGCATCGTCCATGAACTGACACAGCATGTGGTTCAGGCACAAGAAATCGCTCAACATGACATTCTGAGGCTGTCTGTATATGTACCATAACGAATGCAGGAGTGTAAAGCCAACACAGGGCTGCCATAAGGACAAGACACTTGACGTAATCATACTATTTTTTTGAATTTGTAGTTGCGTTCACATTTGAGTTAACGATGACTAGTTTCAAACACTTTTAAGCTTTCTAGTTTATTCCTGTTATTCAAGGAGTTTGGTGTAAGCTCTATACTTTGATCTAATGGGTCATATTCGATATTTGTACGTTCGATATTTTTAAATAGTAGTCTTCAGTAGTCGATATGTTACGCCACAGAGGTTCTGAGGGCAAGCTCTGTGATCTTTGGCTGCCACTAGCATTGTTGCTGCAGTACCATTCTGTGAGAAGTAAGAGAGTCAGTCGTGTGTTTGTCAAACTACTGGGCGGTCTGGAAATAGCTTCCAGAGCACAGAGGTAAAGATACGGAGGTTGCTGATTTTTTTTTTTTTTTGAAATATGATTTGGTAAAGAAGCGTGAATCTTACAGGTAATGTTGTTGCTGCGTTGCTTGCCTCTGCGTGACTTGACATGTGTTTGGAAAACAGTGTGATGTAGTGGGAGTTTTCTTTATTGGTACAGGTTAGTTAGTTTTATTGTTTAGACCTGCATAACTAAAGTTATGTGTTCACATGGGTTGCACTCAGAAGTTATAGATTTACCAATCCTTTACAATTTCAATAATTAGTTTCAATGCAGAGGCAAATTTTTAATACGAAGCAATGTTTGTAAAGATGACTGTAACAGTCAAAGAATGTGTTTCATTGTTCACGCTGTAGTTTTTGTATGTTAGTCACATTTTAGTCATTTAGCAGATGCAATACCTTCCACGCGTCCTCACGAAAATTTGGTTTTATAAAAATGTTTCTTCATATTGCTCTTTGCGGTACACAGTAGTTAAAACTGAAGCATGATCTGCTTAGAATAACTGCACATCCTTGCATTGCACTGCAAAAGGGTTTCTTTCCTTTTAGCCACTTTGCTGCCGCGCTACACTTTTTTTGTGTGTGTGTTTATCGTTTCGAGCAGTATATAGTTTGCGTTGCCACAGGATAGCCAAAGAACTTTGTTACAGACAGTTCAAAAAATGGTTCAGATAGCTCTAAGCACTATGAGACTTAACATCTGAGGTCATCTGTCCTCTGGACTTAGATCTACTTTAACCTAACGACATCACACACATCCATGCCCGAGGCAGGATATGAACCTGCTACCGTAGAAGCAGCGCGGTTCCGGACTGAAACGCCTAGAACCGCTGGGCCACAGAGGCCGTCCTACAGACAGTTACATTGTAGTCAAGACATCAATGTAATTCATAGTTAGCTGTTGCATTTCAAAATAAATATCAGGTTCAATTTAGGTAAAGATGGGTTTAAATTACATTTCTTTCCACAAGATCTCGTTCTTATAGAGGACTGGTACATTCGTGTGTTTATCACTAAGTGTTTGGAATTTTATTTCGTAGTTTTTTAAGTAGAGTCAAAGGGCATACTTCTTGAGAAACGTTTTTCGTTATTTATGTCTTCAAAATTTGCTTTCTAATTCCGTAGAACATTCTTATCCTGTTAGTTTTGTGTGTCGAAACTGCAACGTGCTGTGACGTCACGCGTTGTAGCACTGTTCCTTTGCACTGCACAACACAAAATTTCACACTACAGTTTATTTAGCATAAAGTTTTAGGTTTTCTTATTAATTTGCTGAAAGTTTATTCTTATCATATAGCTTTTCCGTAGACACGCCATTTGCGTTATTACAACACAGATACACAGGAAGTTAAAGACAGAAAACTCGTTCAGTCCAATACAGGCACAGATCACAGTATTCATTCACTACATTATTTTTATTCAGACAAGTTACAACATATTTGTTCATTTACAAATTAATACCTACATTAATGATGTACATTTAACCTGGGTAATGGTTTGAAAATGAACAAATACTTTCGAACCTATTCACCATTAACTCAAACGTGAACGCAACTAACACTGAAAATTAAAAAGAATGGTAAAAACACAGGAGTGTATTCGTGTCCTTGGGAACCAGAAGTCGTACTGATGTTGACGATGGCGATCAGCCCGGGTTGGAATGAAAGTTTAGTGATCTAGTACCGAATATGTGATGAACATTTCTAGAAAGATTGAAAAATGTCGAACTTGTACTTTATCGTGCAACTACTTTCATTTTCGGCAGTGTATGTGTAAAAAAAAAATTGTGTTTACTTCTACACATATAAACTTATATATAAAATATTTATTGTTATGTACTATTTCCAGGGAAATTATTATATTTATGTAGTCTCGGCTGGAGAAAGCCATATTCGGACTAGAACGATTGGAGGAAAGTCGGAAGAGTTGTCTGCCACTTCGATATACTGAGCACTGAACATATGAAAAGATAGATTTAAATGATCAAAAGGCTAACGCTTAGTGATAACAGTGTATAAAAGCGTAGTATAGACTGCATGATGTCAAATGATGGAGGTTTGTTAAGTTTTTCGTAACTATTTCTGAACACAGAGGTGTTTGTATATGATCTGTAGATGAAGAGAAAGAGTTACGTGGTACCACTTTCTCAATTAATAAAGATAAATATGTTTAATTTTTGAGGCAAAAAAATGCTTCAAATGGCTCTGAGCACTATGGGACTTAACATCTAAGGTCATCAGTCCCCTAGAACTTAGAACTACTTAAACCTAACTAACCTGAGGACAGCACACAACACCCAGTCCTCACGAGACAGAGAAAATCCCTCATCCCGCCGGGAATCGAACCCGGGAACCCGGGCGGGGGAAGCGAGGACGCTACCGCAAGACCACAAGCTTCGGACTTTGAGGCAAAAATTTAGTCAGGGCACGGAATATTGAAATGATTTTGTTTTGGTTAATAAACGATTGTGTCAGCAGTGAAAACTTGGGTCTCTTTTGGTAAGAAATTTTGTGTGTACGGATGTATTACGATGTTGTACAGATAAGAACTTGATAATGGTTTCATAGCAGACGATATGTTGCCAAAAGTTAGTGGCACGCGTGTATCAGCAGACTGATGATTCTCAAATTTCCTTGCGGCGTGTACGAAGATACACTGGAAAAAATTTTGACACCGTTGTGACTAGAACAATGCGTTGTGAAGGAGTAAACTGGCATTTTTTTGATCTAGGCCACTTTTCCTTTTATCACTGGAACGATACAGCGCCACATCCTACGCGTAGCGTGTAGTCTGAGCGATGAAAGAAAGACACGATTATCTACGGCCTATACGGGCAGCCTTCCAACGCAGGCGCCGTCTGCCTACGTTGACAGACTTGGGGCAGCTGCAGTACGACTGTCAGAGCGATGTCTCTTATTCCGTCAATTCCAATTAAATAAATGACCCAACTTGTCAGGGCGACAGCAGCTGAAACATGGGCAGCGATTATCTTTCATTCGTGCAGTCTCTCTCACTCTCTCTTTCCTTCTCACTATCCTTCTATCTTGTTCCTCCCGGCCCCACTAAATCAATACTGGCACACTGGCATTTAAACATCATTTATCTTCCCGCTGACCTCTGTGCTCCCTCGAAAGCCGTATCGGTCGCGGTGGCTCTTGCCGTGGCGGCAGCTGGACGGACCGATAACGATCACCATCTCCGCAAGTTGCGGTCAGCTGTCGAGGGCTCCTTACCAAATAATCCTTGGAGAACCCACGAGCCGCGCCGAGTTTTCCACTGTTGGCGCGTCAACTGAATGTATCAACTATTATAGACCTGAAAACAAGTTGTAATAACACCCGCTGAAACTTCAGAAAGCAAATTATTTGCTGAAAACAAGCTTGTTGTACATTTCGGTTCGAAGACTGTTTCCATGGAGCTCTCCAGCTAAACCTATTCCTTGTTAGTCTCTTCATCACTACGGTGCTCCTACAACCTATTTAGAATTGAACCTGTTTCCTGTGGTCAAGCGTCAAGTTTTACCTCCTGCACTTTGTAATGGTACTTGAATTACGCAACCATTACGGCACCTCATCTGAACCTCTCGATACCAGCAATATTCTACTGTGTTTATGTTAACTGCTTAACATATTTCTGAGACAACATTCAGATTTGATTTCATTTGTGATACATCGATATGTTTATATTGGAATGATATTATTCTTATGTGTATTCTTTCTTTTGTCACTATGATCTTTGACGTACTTTTGACTCTGATTTTTGGGCGCGTAGAGAGTCGGACATTGAGAAAGTCAAGTGCTGGACGTCATGTTGGAAAGACGCATATTGTAGCCAGTTTATAAAATGTGAACTTTAACAGTGAGGAAGATGTTTTCAAGTATGTTTAGTACTGTCAAGTGATGTTTGTGTGTCACGTTATATTGCAACAAAAGCAATAAAAAGGAAGTGTAACTTAAATTCGGAGTGCTGATTATTTTTTTTACATCACTATTGTGCTAACTTTGAAAGGTTTAATCTTCAGGAATGGTTTGTGAAGCGCATGTACAAAACTTTTGAATATAGCAGAATAACACCTAGGCCTCTTTGCATCCGAGCTTGGAATTATCACCACCTAAATTTCGACGACTCAGCCATGATTTTACAACGAGACCAGAGTGGGAAACACGAAAAGATGAGTGCTTAGTTTATTCATTATTACATGAAATGACTTAATTAACTGTGCTCTAGTGACACCTGCCACATAATAACTTTGTTGTTGTCCGAAAATGCAGTATTCAGCAGCGTGAGCAACACTACAATCAATATTAAATTTTGGCCTTTGTTGTGGTAGGGTTGTTAAAGGTTCCTGCACTTAGCAAACTGACGGTTATTTCATGTCTCACGATTCCTCATGTCAACTGGTCTCTTCTTTTAGTCACGTTGTGACAGAAATTTCTTTTCTCACCGATTAGATTTAGTTATCCTACCCAGCTGTAGAATCTTCAGTATTCTTCTATAGACCGCATTTCAAAATTTTCTGTTCCTTTCTTGTCTACCCGTAAACAACGAGCGTCCGATTCTTCAGAACATCTAACTCCCATCTGCGACGTTCTACCTCTGGAACTATGTGCCGAACGACGACGTAATTTTGCAGCTACATTCAGTGGTGTATGTTGGTACTGTATGCAGAATGTTTTGCGAAAATAGTTAGTAGTAAAGAGACAATAAATTGAAACGTCATGCTTGATGTCGATGTCTTACTGCATGAACTGTGAAACTGTAGTAAGTGATAAACTTTTCACCTTTCTTGATTTTGTGTGAGGTATCAGCCACAAAAAGTTTCGTAAGGATTTGAAATTACATGTATAGTTTGTTGGAAGTTACTAAGTTCACTTATTCTAAAATACTGGATGAATATAGCTTGGGTAATATGCAAGCCGTGAGTTATGGTGCCTCAAAATATACACACAGTTTCTAACTGTAGTAGTTGACTTAATGTGTTGCACGTTTAACATAAGCTTATCCACTGAAGCGGCAAGGAAACTGATATAGGAATGCGTATTCAAATACAAAGATATGCAAACAGGCAGAATACGGCGCTGCGGTCTGCAACGTCTATATAAGGCAACAAGTGCCTGATGCAGTTGTTAGGTTGGTTACTGCTCCTACAATTGTAGGTTATCAAGATTTAAATGAGGTTGATGGTGGTGTGACAGTCGGCGCACAAGCGATGGGACACAGCATCTCCGAGGTAGCGATGAAGTGGGGATTTTCCCGTACGACCATTTCACGAGTGCATCGTGAATATGAGGAATCTGGTAAAGCACCAGATCTCCGATAATTCGGCGGCCGAAAAGAGATCTTGTAAGAACGGGACCAGCGACGGCCAAATACCACAAAGATAACAGTAAGAGTGAGAGCCTAGATATCCCGCAAGTGAAGCAGTTTCGTAATCGTTGGTCTAAAATTTATCCACACAAAGCAACATTGCTTTCTAGAAAGAATTGTAACATAATCAAATTTAAGGCGAAAACAGCAACTGAAGTTTATAAATGATCAGATAAACCTGTCAGAGAAGACAGGCACAAGATCTAAATCGAAAGTTTCTATTTTTATAAGGTCGTTAGTTTGATCATACACAGGTATTTTCACACCAGGCAGAAAATGGATAATACATATTCAACATCAATACTACTGTGTTGTGAACAAATAAGTAATGCCAACATAACAGTCAGCGTACAAATTCTTAAATTTGCCTTTGAAACCTAAAATTCGCGAATTTGTCTGCCAGTTTCGTCCTCCGTATGTTAGCGAAGACGATGTTAATTTCGCCCTTACCTCCGGAAGACGGGAAATATTTTGTCACGTGATCATTTATGGGTCACCTATGCCGGCTGCAGCTAACAACAGTAAGGGGAAAAAACCGACGTAATCTGTTCTTTAAACAGGTGAAGCAAATCTAGGAATACAAGATGCACTAATTCACTGAAACAAAAATTTTACGTACGCGCTTTGGCTCTTGGACAGGTAGTTACGGTTTTCGTAGTTCGTTGATTCAGAACTACACACATACCCACATCAGAAACGATTACTTAAGTTACCCAGGTGGCAGTAGTCACACAGGATGGCTAACTAACCGTTGCTGAGAAGTTTCTCTTCCAGGACTCTCGAACTGTTAAGTACCAATTTGTCTGCCAGACTGGTAAAATCTGACAGTGATCAACTACACATCCTATGGCCCGAATGTGGAATTCAGAGCCTGCGTTGGGTTCCCGGAAAGACAGTTAGGTGAGAAAGATGAACGAGGCGGCACATTAGAACTCGAGTTCTTCATATTTCCCGTGGCGGCGCACAGAGTATTATATACGACCAATGAATTTTTTTTATGAACAGTAAATGTCGGCGTAAAGTAGGGTGCTGGAGTCAGCCCCCCTCGGACAACATTAACTGCTTACGGCCGTTTTTCACCTCCAGAGTCAGTCTCGCTTTTGTTAAGGTGGCTAATTTCGCTCACCGAAGGCAGAAAAGAAGGAAATAAGAAATGAAAATGAAGGTGCGAGACGAAGTGCTTGTACTTGTGATAGAAACAGCGAAGAATGCTCGTTCTGTCCAACACAATGGTTCTAGGACTCAAATAATTATTTCAATGCATATATCGAAGCGACAGAGGAAAAATACGCTTTGCCGTAGCAGAATACCTGTTCGTCAGTGGGAATATACACTATTATGGAAACCAGAATTCAAGTGCAGCAAATTTCTTGATACCTTGGCCACCGCCCATTAAGGTAACAGATCCTTCGGCCATTTACAAGGGCTCTTCAGCGGTGTTATACTGCGCGGTCTTTCTCACGAGAGGTCGTGATTCCTGGAGCTGGTTGTGAACGCCTGAGTAGGGTGTATCTCCGACGTTTTGTCATTTTTAACAAACTCAAACTCTTCCGTTTAGCTACGTGTGAACAGGCGCAGAGACCAGCATACAGTCTATATCAACACTAAAACTAAAAGCTAAACTCCGCCGAAGCCCCAAGGGTACCGACCGGCCGCCGTGTCATCATCAGGCCACAGGCGTCGCTGGATGCAGACATGGAGGGGCTTGTTGTCAGCTCGGCGCTCTTCCGGCCGCAACTCAGCTTACGAGACCGGAGCCGCCACTTCTCAGCCAGGTAGCTCCAAATTTAAAAGAACGCAAAATCCCCTAGCTTGGCAATGTTTTGCAGAAGTTCCAAATATAGCGCTTACTAAAATGCGAGATGCTTGTAATAATTTCCACAACGAAATTCTGTCTCGAAATCTGCCAGAGAATCCAAAGATATTCTGGTCATACATGATACTTAAAGCACACGACTGGCAAGACACGGTTTTCCGAAACTCTTTCACCAAAGAAGACGAAGTAAGTATTCCTGAATTCCAATCAAGAACAACTGCCAAGATAAGGAAGTTAGAAGTAAATATCCTCGGTGTAGCAAAGCAGCTTAAATCGTTTAATAAAGACAAGGCCTCTGGTCCAGATTGTATACCAGTCAGGTTCGTCTCAGAGTATGCTGATAAAATAGCTCCAGATTTAGCAGTTATATATAACCCAGCGTAAAGACTGGAAAACTGCTCAAGTCAGACCAATACCCAAAAAGGGAAATAGGAGTAATCCGTTGAATTACAGGCCCATATCACTAACGTCGATTTGCAGTAGGCTTTTGGAACATAAACTGTGTTCGAACATTATGAATTGCCTCGAAGAAAACGATTTATTGACACGTAGTCAGCACGGATTCAGAAAAAATCATTGTTGTGAAACACAACTAGCTCTTTATACTCATGAAGTAATAAGTGCTATCGATAGCGGATGTCAAAATGATTCCGTATGTATAGATTTCCAGAGGGCTTTCGACACACTTCCTCAAAAGCGTCTTCTAACCAAACCGCGTGCCAATGGAATCGCGCGTCACTTGTGCGACTGGATTCGTGATTTCCTGTCAGAAAGGTCACTGTTCATAGTAATAGACGGGAAGTCATCGAGTAAAACAGAAGCAATATCCGGCGCTCGCCAAAGAAGCGTTATACACCCTCTATTGTTCCTGATCTACATTAAAGATATATGAGACAATCTAAGTAGCCCTATTAGATTGTTTGCAGATGATGCCGTCATTTACCATCCTGTTAAGTCATCAGATGACCAAAGCGAATTCCAAATTATTTAGATAGGATATCTGCATGTTGCAAAAAGTCGCAATTGGCCCTCAATAAAGAAATGTGTGAAATTATTAACATGAGTACTGAAAGAAATCAGCTAAATTTCGATTACGCGGTAAATCACGCAAATCTTAACGCTGTAAATTCAACTAAGTACTTAGGGATTACAATTACAAATAACCTAAATTGGAACGATCACGTAGATAATGTTGTGGGTAGAGCAAACCAAAGACTACGATTCACTGGCAGAACACTTGGTAGGTGCAACAGGTCTACTAAAGATACTGCTTACACCAGTCTTGTCCGCCATATTCTGGAGAATTGTTGTGCGGTGTGGGATCTGCATCAGGTGGGACTGACGGATTACATCAACAAAGTACAAAGAGGGGCAGCTCGTTTTGTATTATCGCGAAATAGGGGAGATAGTGTCACAGACATGATACGTGAACTGGAGTGGGAATCATTAAAAAAAAAGGTGTTTTCCGTTGCGACGGGATCTTCTCATGAAATTTCAATCACCAGTTTTCTCCTCGGGTTGCGGAAACATTCTGTTGGCATCCACCTACATAGGGAGAAACGATAATTACGATAAAATAAGAGAAATCAGGGCTCCCACAGAAAAATTTAATTGCTCTTTTTTTCCGCGCGCCGTTCGAGATTGGAACGGTAGATAGACAAATTGAAGGTGGTTCGTTGAACCCTCTGCCAGGCACTTCATTGTAAATAGCAGAGTAATCACGTAGACGTAGGTGTAGATGTAGATCACGTTGGACCCCATCTGCCCTGCATGCATTCACCGTTTCTGTTCGGAAGGCCCTCACAAAGCCGTTGTCTCCTCTCCTCAGGCAAGGTGGCGTAGAACTGCTGCAACTGGTCCTCGGTATCCTGGAAACTGGAATCGAGACGCAGTTGCCGGGAATGATCTGGGGATCTTGTGGCCACGGGAGTTCCTCAAAAGCACACATACAGTCCAGTGACGCACGTTCCATGCTTGGACAAGCATTGTCATGTAGGAAATAGCACCACGATGCTGTCTCTTGAGAGGTAACGGAGGAGGACGCCGCATTTCCGTGACGTAGCGTCGTGTCTTCAGAGTTAACTCAGTCGCTACCAGTGATGATCTGAGATGGTACGCTATGGCTCCCCTGACTATGGCTCCAGAAGTAACACCGCCGTGGCTCTTGAATACGCGGGAAGAATGGAACCTTTACCTAGGTCGTCGCAGTACTGGCCGATGGCCATCCAGGATAGTGCAGAAGAAAAAGGAAGAAAGATCAAAGTTTAGCATAGCGTCGACGACGAGGTCATCGGGTACGAGAGGCGGGAAAAGATATCGGCCTTGCATTTCTCAAAGGAATCATTCCGGGATAGGCCTTTAGGGAAATCATGGGGAACCTAAATTTTGGTTGTCAGGCAGGGTTTTGTAACATAGTCCTTTCGAAAGTGAGCCGGTGTTCAGACCACAGCGCTACTTCGTTCGGTTCCGCGGTAGTGCAGAACCGCGATTCATCGCTAAACAGAGTGCGGCGCTATTCCTCAGCGGCCCATGCTTCTCGATGACAAGTGTCGCTCCAAACGCAATTTTTGCGGTGTGATGTTAACGGCAGAAAATGCATGGGAGGCTAAATTCCTAGCCCTGCTGTTTCGAGTTTCTGCCCAATGTTGCGGGCTGACACAGAATGTTTCAGCGTGTCCATTGCTTGTTCCCGGATGGCACGAGCTGATGTGGAGGGGTTATGGTTCAAATGGCTCTGAGCACTATGGGACTTAACATCTGAGGTCATCAGTCCCCTAGAACTCAGAACTACTTAAAGCTAACTAACCTAAGGACATCGCACACATACATGCCCGAGGCAGAATTCGAACCTGCGACCGTAGCGGTCGCGCGGTTCCGGACTGAAGCGCCTACAACCTCTCGGCCACCGCGGCCGGCTGGAGGGGTTGTGATGGATTGGTGCAAAGTGCACCGACCCTCCCTTGTCGTGATAAGACGTGGTCTACCGGGTCCTTAAGGATGACTACGCTTGTCCTCCAGTTCCCATCGCAACACCGGTCTACTGTTGCATCCGAATGTCCCATAAATCTGGATAGTTCACGATTTAGTCAGCCAGCCAAATGCAGACTAAAAATCAGGCCCCTTTCAAACTTGGTTAGACTCCGATGCCGTTGTCTCACAATAGTGCTAATAGAAACCACTAGTGCTCAAGTCGTTATAGGCACTGAAAGCTGGCTAAAGCCGAAATTTTTGCCAAGTCCCTAACGGTGTTCCGAAAGCATAGGCTAAACACGGTTGGCGGTGGCGTGTTTGTTGCTGTTAGAAGTAGTTTAACTTGTAGTGAAATTGAAGTAGATGCTTCCTGTGAGCTAGTATGGGCAGAGGTCATTGTTGGCAAACGGAATAAGATAATAATAGGATCCTTTTACCGACCTCCCAGTTCAGACGATGCAGTTGCTGTAAGGTTCAAAGAAAACTTGACTTCGATTTCAAACACGTACCCGACTCATACGATTGTAGTTGGTGATGACTTTAATTTACCCTCGATATGTTGGGAAAAATACGTGTTTAATTCCGGAGGTACGCATAAAATATCATCCGAAATCGTGCTAATCGCATTCCCTGAAAATTATTTCGAGCAGTTAGTTCATGAGCCCAAGCGAATCCTGGGTTAATAACGAGCATTAAAAGCGATTCAGGGATTAGTGAACACAGGGTTGTCGTTACGAGGTTGAATACTGTAATCCCCAAATCCTCGAAAAATAAGCGAAAAATATACCTATTCAAAAAAGTAGATCAAAGTTCACCTGACGGCTTCCTAAGAGACAATCTCCATTCATTCCAAATTAACAAGATAAGTGTAGACCACATATGGCTTAAATTCAAAGAAATAGTATCGAAAGCAGTTGAGAGAATTATACCAAATAAATTAACAAACGACGGAGCTGACACTCCTTGGTACACAAAACGGGTTAGAACACTGTCGGCAGTTGACCCTAAATAACGAAGAGTGTGAGGTCATCCACGTGAGTGGTACAAGGAACTCGATAAACTTCGGTTACATGATAAATCAGTCTAATCTATAAGCCGTAAATTCAGCTAAATACCTACGTATTACAATTACGAAGAGCTTAAACTGGAAGGAAAACACAGAAATTGTGTGGGGGAGGCTAACCAAAGACGGCATTTTATTGGCAGGACACTTGGAGAATGTAACAGATGTACTAAGGAGACTGCCTACACTACGTTGTGGGTAGCTACCCCGAAGTCTACAGAAGTCAGCTGGCAGACGACCCCAGCTGGAAGGAACCAGTTCAACACCTGGTGCCATCGGGATTAATAGTTAGCTGTAGTCTCGCAGTTAGCCATTGACGTGCAGTAGCAGTGCCCTGGGCTACCCACATCAGGTCGACGGTTGTTAAGGAAGATCTCTCGCAGTTGGGGATGCAAAGGTGTGCAGTTGGAGTGGGTGGTATCTGCGGTTCCTCGTTCCATCCCTGTTATGGAATGGGCATAATTCTCGCTCACGTACACCAAGGCTGCGATGCGGTGCCAAGCTCGGACTTGTGGTGATTGATGCCACCACTGTGCCACCCTAATCTCCGCACTTCACAGTGTCGACAATATCCCAGCCTTGGCAAAAGCATCGAGGCTACATATGTAGCCACGAGCCCCGCTTTACTATCTGCATGAGCCCTCCGTCACGTCAGCTCGGACTCTCTGTAGCTTGTTGTATCAGACTGTGGAAACAGCTTGTCGTTTGGTTGGCCACGGGTGTGAGAACCCAAGTTATTACGGGCGATCAAAAGGTTTCCGTCTGGGAGAGTTTTTGCAGCGTATAAGCGTATAGTGCGCTGATATATAAGCACCGACATGTAGACAAGAGATTAGTACGGCATTAGTCTATTTCCGACGTGCGTTCTATAAATGCTGTTAAGTGAACTTTTGCGACGTTATTACCAAATACGTCCAAATTGGACCAATGTGGTGCTGTTATTCGTTTCTTGGTTGCCGAAGGACAAATACCCGTGACATCCGTCGGAGAATGAAGCAATGTATGGGGCAGCATGTCTGTCGAAACCCACCATTGTGGAACGGTGCGTCAACGGGTCCTGCTGCTCCGTGATTACGCACGTCCCCATATCGGAAATGTCGAAACGCAGACTTTACACTCGAGCATCCGCCCTGTTGTCCCGATATCCTACTATGCGATTATCCCGCCATCGGTCCATTAGGAAAGTCCTTTAAGCGTTGACGATTCCCGTGGGACGAGGATGCGTCGCAGGCACTTACAGACTTCTTCACGCGGCAGGAGACCGCGTGTTACCGAACGGGTATCTTCAATCTGGGCTCTCTATGTGATGATTCCTTCACTGCTCACGAAGATGTTGCCTAACTAGCATACCGATTCTGGACTGTACGGCCTTCGAACGGGAATTTTTTTGATCGGCCCAATGGGACAACATTGCACGCAGATAATAAGTCACAACTCTTAGATGAGGTGGAAGTGGTCGATCCATGGCACCCAGCTGTCACGATAGATATCATTTAGTGCACTCCGGACAACGTGACTAAGCTATTCTCGGAGGTGTCTCCGTTATCCAGCAGTGTATGTCTGACGGCCAATAAAGGCTATACATCTTATAAACTCACGCTCATAAATTAAGGATAACGCTGATACATGGTAAAACAACGCTCTGGTGGGCGGTTTGCAGGTTTCAATCACCTCGGGGTATGACCATGCGGTGCATTTGACCTGCGGTCGTCGCACGGTGGCGCTGGCAGCAGTCCACACACCCAGAGGTGTGTTGGTGCATGTCAGGGTACGGTGCAACGAGTAGGTGTGCAGACGTTTTCAGACGTGCTAATGGTGACTGTGTGTTGAAAATGGCGCAAAGAACACATATTGATGACGTTATGAGGGGTAGAATACTACGGCGACTGTAGGCTGGTCAAACACAGCAGGTCGTAGCACGGGCCCTCCGTGTGCCAAAAAGTGTGATCTCAAGATCATGGCTACGATTCCAGCACACAGGAAACGTGTCCAGGCGCTACAGTATGGGACGTCCTCACTATAGAACACCACTAGAAGACCGATATCTCACCACCAGTGCCCGCAGACGGCCACGGAATACTGCAGGTAGCCTTTCTCGGGACCTTACCGCAGCCACTGGGACAGTTCTCTTGAAACACACATTCCACAGACGACTGAACAGACATGGTTTATTCGCCCAGAGACCTGCAAGGTGCATTCCACTGATCCCTGGCCACAGGAGAGCCCGTAAAGCCTGGTGTCAAGCACACAGTGCATGGTCATTGAAATTGTATTCCCAGGTTATGTTCACGGACGAGTCCAGGTATTGTCTGAACAGTGATTCTCGCAGGGTTTTCATCTGACATGAACCAGAAACCAGGTACCAACCCCTTAATGTCCTTCAAAGGGACCTATACGGCGGTCGTGGTTTGATGGTGTGGCGTGAGATTATGATTGGTGCACGTACACCCCTGCATGTCTTTGATAGATGAACTGCAACAGGTCAGGTGTATCGTGACGTCATTTTACACCAACAAGTCCGCCTTTTCAGGGGTGCAGTTGGTCCCACCTTCCTCCTGATGGATGATAACGTACGGCCCCACCGAGCTGCCATCGTGCAGGCGTACCTTGAAACTGAAGGTATCAGGCGAATGGAGTGCTCTGCCTGTTCTCCAGACCTAAACCCCATCGAGCACGTCTGGGATGCTCTCGGTCGACGTATCGCTGCACGTCTTCACACCCCTACGACACTTTAGGAGCTCCGACAGGCACTGGTGCAAGAATGAGAGGCTATACCCCAGCAGCTGCGCGACCACCTGATCCAGAGTATGCCAACCCGTTGTGCGGCATGTGTACGTGTGCGTGGTGATCAATCATATCTCATATTGATGTCGGGTGTCGGGTACAAGCGCAGGAAACTGGCGTTTTGTAGAACATGTGCTTGGGGACGGTTTTCTCAACTTATCACCAATACCGTGGACTTACAGATTTGTGTCGTGTGTGCTCTCCATGTGCCAATGCTATTAGCGCCAGTTTTGTGTAGTTCCACGTTTTGTGGCACCACATTCTGCAATTATCTTCAGTTTATGAGCGTGAGTGTAGTTAGGACAGGTAGATCGACGTACTTCTGCTGTGGGGCATAGAGCAGCGATTAGCTGCCTTTTGCACAGAGCGGTGCCTTGGCGGTTCATTGAGTGGCGAGCTGCATCGAGTCACCGCTTCCCTCGTCCTGTATCAGCATCACCAGTTGTGTTGCGCAGTTGGCAACTCTGTGTGACAAAACAAAGTACTGAAGTATGCACACCTCGGATTGAAACCAAGTTGAACGGCTGCGCCATTCAACTGTGCAGGCGCTGATATTTTATTTTATTGTGGAGTAGGTAGTGGTTATATAATCATAAAATTATATCGGCAGTAAGTCTTAGATCAATATACTAATTTAGTTTTTTTCATAAAATCTCCATCAGCCCTTCGTAAACAGATAGGAAACTATGGAACGTGAGAAGCATCAGATGAAGACCATCGCTTATGATGCTGCACACATATAAACACATACTTCAACTAGCGCTCGTATGGTGGATACACAGCAGTACTTACTCAAGAAAAACACGTGACGACACAGCTCCATCATAACCTCGAACGAAGATGATTGAGATCAATCATCCAAAAAGCGAGAGGCTCCCTCTTATTTGCAGGGACACATTCTGTAGCGAGTATGGAAGATATGCGTTCTGAACAGATCTCTTGTGGATAGTAACTGTAAAACCTGTTGGGAGAACATACAGACCCCCATTATTCCAGTCCACACATTAATCTTAGGCTGTGTTAATTGTACTCTGCGAATATTCACCCACCCATGAATGTTGTATAAATGCGCGATTGTGAAGAAATAAGTGGAAAGATAACTGAACATTTGCTATAGCTGTCTGCACTGAGAACTTTGTAAAATATCAGCTTCGTGCACTGGCCCAGTCGGTTCATTCAGTACCAACAGCCACACTCTGACCCTCTGACAAAGGCGTCGTTGGGGTGTGGAATAGGGACGGCGGGGGGGGGGGGGGGGTTGAGGGATGAGATTAGAGGTGCTACTTCTCACTTAAGTAATCTCTCAGTTGTCAGCACGAGGCTGAGTTCACAAGAAAGATTCCCTAGCAGTACCGCGAACTGAACCCTGGTCCTCTGCATTTTGGAGACAGACACGGTGGTTACGTAGCAAGTGAGGTGGCCTTTTGTTATTTTGGTAAGAGGAATCCGCCGTCAAAGTAAAAGTGTTTCTCATACACCCTGAATTGCAAAAATGTTTGTGTTTGTGAATACCTAAGGGAGCAAACTGATGAGGTCATCGGTCCCTAGACTTACACACTACTTGAACTAACTTAAGCTAAGAACAACGCACACACCTATGCCCGAGGGAGGACTCGAACCTCATGCGCAAAGAGGTGCACAATCCGGGGCATGGCACCTCAAACCGCGCGGCCACTCCAGGCGGCTCCTGTATTGCAGGATGGAGTAAAGCGTGAGGGCAAGTTCAGATGCAGTGGTCTTTATAAGTGAGGAATGGGCAAACGTACAGGGTAATAGCTATTACAGAAGGAAGAGGGAGCATAATTATAATAGGAGTTTGTGTATCAGAATCTGCACATAATACGTGATATTGCGATCATGCAGTTATTTCGAGCAGTGGAAATTTGTATGTTTTGAGTGAGTGCGCCCTTTCACTTCAGCAGTACACGCAGCGTCCTGTGATTTCAGTCCTCAATCCATTTGAGTACGTGGTAACGTCGGCCAGCGTGGCCGAGCGGTTCTAGACGCTTCAGTCCGGAACCGTGCGACTGCTACGGTCGCAGGTTCGAATCCTGCCTCGGGCATGGATGTGTGTGATGTCCTTAGGTTAGTTAGGTTTAAGTAGTTCTAAGTTCTAGGGGACTGATGACCTCAGTCCCATAGTGTTCAGAGCCATTTGAACCATTTGAGCCAGTACGTGGTAAACATTTGATAAAGGAAACACTAAAACATTGTCTGGCTCCAGCAGTTATGTGGATCATTTTCGCACAACGAGAATTCCCTACAAAGTATCCATATGTATCATTTTCTTTCATCTTCAACATTGTGCTGACACTGGAGCAACAGCTTTTTTAATACTTCATGAAGCGATTACTAAGAATTTGTCACAGTTGCGGTACCTATGTTTGACGACTGGTTTCGAACCATCTGGTTCCTGTCAAGCCTGGCCTACTGAGTTTGCACTGAAAGTGGCTGATCTTAGTGAGAGACATCAAAATAGCAGTACTTGCTTTATAAAATGTTGGAAGAGGGATATCACAATCAGCATGTGCCTCTAAGCAAGTTGATTCTGACGTGCTTAGGGGCACATGCTGATTGTGACGGCCATATGCCACCATTTTATAAAGCCTGGTCTACTGAGTTTGCACTGAAAGTGGCTGATCTTAGTGAGAGACATCAAAATAGCAGTACTTGCTTTATAAAATGTTGGAAGAGGGATATCACAATTAGCATGTGCCTCTAAGCAAGTTGATTCTGACGTGCTTAGGGGCACATGCTGATTGTGACGGCCATATGCCACCATTTTATAAAGCAAGTGCTGCCATTTTGATGTCTCTCACTAAGATCAGTCACTTTCAGTGCAAACTCAGTAGACCAGGCTTCAAAATGAACCAGATGGTTCTAAACTAGTCGTCAAACATAGGTACTGCAATTGTGAAGAATTGTTAATAAAGGCTTGTTTGTGCTATTATTAATTAAGTGAAATACGAGGCGCAACAATAAAGTAATGAGGCTGATTTTCTTTGATAGATGTCGCAACCCTGAGGGCTTACTTAGGACAATATCTTTGACCTTGGTCTATAAGCTGCTTCTAGTCCAAGAAGCACATCGATGCAACTGCTCAGTCGTGAGTTGTGCTGTAATAAGTTAACACGTTTTTGTGTCCTTCGTCATGGAAATGGAACGGCATAATATTGCGCAATGGTATGCCATTTCTTTTTGCGTTAAACTGGGTGAAAACTCGACGAAAACGTACGGTAAGCTTCAGAAGGCTTTTGGAGATGAGGTTATGGCAAGAGCCCTTTTTCGTTGGCATAAAATGTTTGGTGAAGGCAGAACGAATGTTGAAGATGAAGACTGCAGTGGATCACTATCAACCTCACGGACGGATGTCAACTTGGCCAGGATGTGTGAACTCGTACGATCTAATCGAAGATTATTTGTGAAAATGATTGCAGAAGAACTGAACATCAGTCGAAAAACGGTTCGTCTAATAATAACTGAAGCTCTTGGTATGAGAAAGATTTGTGCAAAATGGACGCCAAAACTCTCACACCACAAGAGCGAGAAACACGGAAATCAATCCAGAGCTGTTGAGCCGTGTTATCACTGGTAATGAAAGTTAGTTTTTTTTTTCAGTGTGATGCAGAGACAAAACGCCAAAGTTCGTAATGGTGCTAAAAGCAATCAACCAGACCAAAGAAAAGCTCGCAGGTGTAACTCAAAAGAGAAATGCAAGCTTGTGTGCTTCTTTGATTCCAAGGGGCCAGCCGCGGTTCTAGGCGCGCAGTCCGGAACCGTGCGACTGCTACGGTCGCAGGTTCGATTCCTGCCTCGGGCATGGATGTGTGTGATGTCCTTAGGTTAGTTAGGTTTAAGTAGTTCTAAGTTCTAGCGGACTGATGACCATAGCAGTTGAGTCCCATAGTGCTCAGAGCCATTTGAACCATTTTTTTTTATTCCAAGGGAATTGTTCATAAAGAGTGGGTTCCTCCTGGACAAACAGTTAACCCATATTACTGCAAAGAAATTTTAGAAAGACTTCGTAAAAGAGTTCTTCGTGTCCGTGCCAACATTGCTGATAATTGGATTCTGCGTCACGATAATGCGCCATCGCATAGTGCTCTGTCAGTACAGCAATTTTTAACCTCAAAACAAATTTCAGTACCACCACAGCCACCTTATTCACCAGATATAGCTCGGTGCGACTCTTTTCTATTTGCAAGAGTCAAAACGGCGGTCAAGAGATACCATTTTCAAACAACACAAGGTGTCCAAAAAGCTGTGACGATGATCTTGAAGGATATTACAGAACATCCAGAAATGTTACCGTCAATAGCAGAAGCTCTGGAAAAAGTGTGTGCAATCAGAAAGGAACTACTTTGAAGCAGACAGCACTAAACTTGACTAAAACGGCAAGCAACATTTTTTTTCACATCAGACTCATTACTTTATTGTCGCCTCTCGTATATCTGCGTTGGAGTACATTGTCACTTGCGCCCCCAATCCTGTTTGAAGTGGTATATCTACGGCAAAGAACGTTCTCGGAAGATCGTTAGCTCATGCCTTGCGAATTAACCTCCAAGGATAAGTAATAATTGTGCATCTATTTCCGTTACATGGTTGTAGCCTTTCGTGGCCTAGCCGTGTTGGGCGATTTTCTTGGTTCTCTGTTTCTCTCGTTATGTCCAACGAGGCTTCTGCATAGTGATGAATCGCTGGCATAAAACGCTAGAAAAGGACCCATTCCAGCAACAATCAGAAAGGTATAAATGATTAGTAATTTAAATTGCGTCTCCACCGAACTTTAAAAAGAGATCACCTGTTCGCTTTCACAGAATTACGAGTCTCAGTCCTGAATGTATTGTTTCTTTCGTCAGCTATTATACAACGTAGGACAGTACTAAGTCACACCTACAAAATTCGTATTTGTGTGAAATCCTTCATACTGTGGTTTCTACCGGGTGATCAAAACGTCAGCATAAATTTGAAAACTTAATAAACCACGGAATAATGTAGATAGAGAGGTAAAAATTGACACACATGCTTGGAATGACATGCGGTTTTCTTAGAGCAAAAAAAAAAAAAAAAGTTCACAAAATGTCTGACAGATCTCTTGCGCGCCTCGTTTGGTGATGATCGTGTGCTGAGCCGCCACTTTCGTCATGCTTGGCCTCCCAGGTCCCCAGACCTCAGTCCGTGCGATTACTGGCTTTGGGGTTACCTGAAGTCACAAGTGTATCGTGATCGGCCGACATCTCTAGGGATGCTGAAAGACAACATCCGGCGCCAATGTCTCACCATAACTTCAGACATGCTTTACAGAGCTGTTCACAACATTATTACTCCACTACAGCTATTGTTGAGGAATGATGGTGGACATATTGAGCATTTCCTGTAAAGAACATCACCTTTGCTTTGTCTTACTTTGTTATGCTAATTAGTGCTATTCTGACCAGATGAAGCGCAATCTGTCGGACATTTTTTTGAACTTTTGTATCTTTTTGGTTGTAATAAAACCTCATGTGATTCCAAACATGTGTGTCAATTTGACCCTTCTATCTACATTGTTGTTGTAGTGGTCTTCAGTCCTGAGACTGGTTTGATGCTACTCTATCCTGTGCAAGCTTCTTCATCTCCCAGTACCTACTCCAACCTACATCCTTCTGAATCTGCTTAGTGTATTCGTCTCTTGGTCTCCCTCTACGATTTCTACGCTCCACGCAGCCCTCCAATACTAAATTGGTGATCCCTCGATGCCTCAGAACGTGTCCTACCAACCGGCCACTTCTTCTAGTCAATTTGTGCCACAAGCTCCTCCTCTCCCCAATTATATTCAATACATCCTCATTAGTTATGTGATCTACCCATCTAATGTTAAGCAATCTTCTGTAGCACCACATTTAGAAAGCTTCTATTCTCTTCTTGTCTAAACTATTTATCGTCCACGTTTCACTTCCATACATGGCTACACTCCATACAACTACTTTCAGAAACGACTTCCTGACACTTAAATTTATACTCGATGTTAACAAATGTCTATTCTTCAGAAACACTTTCGTTGCCATTGTCAGTCACCATTTTATATCCTCTCTACTTCGACCATCATCAGTTATATTGCTCCCCAAATAGCAAAACTCCTTTACTACTTTAAGTGTCTCATTTCCTAATCTAATTCCCTCAGCATCACCCGACTTAATTCGACTACATTCCATTATCCTCGTTTTGCTCTTGTTGATGTTCATCTTATATCCTCCTTTCAAGACACTGTCCATTCCGTTCAACTGCTCTTCCAAGACCTTTGCTGTCTCTGACAGAATTACAATGTCATCGGCGAACCTCAAAGTTTTTATTACTTCTCCATGGACTTTAATACCTACTCCGAAGTTTTTTTTGTTTCCTTTACTGCTTGCTCAATATACAGATTGAATAACATCGGGGAGAGGCTGCAACTCTGTCTTACTCCCTTCCCAACCACTGCTTCCCTTTCATGTCCCTCGACTCTTATAACTGCCATCTGGTTTCTGTACAAATTGTAAATAGCCTTTCGCTCCCTGTATTTTACCCCTGCCACCTTCAGAATTTGAAAGAGAGTATTCCAATCAACATTGTCAAAAGCTTTCTCAAAGTGTACAAATGCTAGAAACGTAGGTTTGCGTTTCCTTAATCTCTCTTCTAAGATAGGTCATAAGGTCAGTATTGCCTCAATTGTTCCCGTATTTCTACAGAATCCAAACTGAGCTTCCCCGAGGTCGGCTTCTATCAGTTTTTCCATTCGTCTGTAAGGAATTCGCGTTAGTATTTTGCAGCTGTGACTTATTAACCTGATAGTTCGGTAATTTTCGCATCTGTCAACACCTGCTTTCTTTGGGATTGGAATTATTATATTCTTCTTGAAGTCTGAGGGTATTTCGCCTGTCTCGTACATCTTACTCGCCAGATGGTAGAGTTTTGTCATGACTGGCTCTCCCAAGGCCGTCAGTAGTTCTAATGGAATGTTGTCTACTCCCGGGGCCTTGTTTCGACCCAGATCTTTCATTGCTCTGTCAGACTCTTCACGGAGTATCGTATCTCCCATTTCATCATCATCTACATCCTCTTCCATTTCCATAATATTGTCCTCCAGTACATTGGCCTTCTACAGGTATATACCCCTTCTACATTTCTGCTTTCCCTTCTTTGCTTAGAACTGGGTTTCCATCTGAGCTCTTGATGTTCATACACGTGGTTCTCTTTTCTCCAAAGGTCTCTTTAATTTTCCTGTAGGCAGTACCTAATTTACCCCTAGTGAGATAAGCCTCTACATCCTTACATTTGTCTTCTAGCCATTCCTGCTTAGCCATTTTGCACTTCCTGCCGATCTCATTTTTGAGGCGTTTGTATTCTTTTTTGCCTGTTTCATTTACTGTGTCTCCATAGAATTTCAAAAAAAAGATCACCTGTTTGCTTTCACAGAATTACGAGTCTCATTCCTGAATATTTTGTTTCCATCGTCGGCTCTTATACACTGTACGCCATTACTAAGTCATACCCACGGAATCCGTGTATGTGTGAAATCCGTCTTACTGCGGTTTCTACATAAGTGTAAAGGCTGAAAAGTGTGCCAGTAGCTGTAGGGAAAGTCACAATCATTTTGGGATTACAGTGGTATTAGTCGAACTGGACAGACGATTAGCCGTTCGAGGTGGGAAGCCATTATTTCTGCTGACGCAATGCTGAGAATTAGGCGTCGGTGCTACTGGCCTTCCATGGGTGGGACGTCAGTCTTGGGAGGCGTCGCGCAGTCCTGCAATCAACGGCGGCCGCGCCGCGTACCGCGAGTCCAGTCCGTCCCCAGTTACGTAACGACTGGGAGGGGAGCAGCGAGGGGGGCAGCAGACGAAGCCTGCCCTGGGGGGCACGGGGTCTGCGCTTAGGCAGCGAGCTTGCCGGCGGAAGCCGCCGAACCAGTCCTCAGGGACAGTGGATGGGGGGTGGGGGGGAGAGGGGGGGGTTCCTGTCTGCAGCGGCACGCGCGCGCGCGGGCTGCTGGAGTAGGGGAAGGGAGGGGCAGCCGTCGGGACAGCAGCCGCGGGGTGCGTCCGACCTCCGACCAGGCTGGGCCCACGGTATCAGCAGCCGCGCCTGCATACCGTACATGCCACGACGTCTCAATAATTACGCCGTCTCTGCACGTGCTTCAGAGCAGCCGAGGCTGCAGCGACAGATCAAGTGCCACATTTTCGCCTACAGACTGGTGTACATTCTACATCTACATGACTACCCTGCAATTCACGTTTAAGTGCTTGGCAGAGGGTTCATCGAACCACAATCACACTATCCCTCTATCATTCCACTCCCGAACAGCGTGCGGGAAAAACGAACACCTAAACCTTTCTGTTAGAGCTCTCATTTCTCTTATTTTAATTTGATGATCGTTCCTACCTAATGACTTCCATCCCAATTCGCGTGACATATCTGCCACACTCTATCCCCTATTACGTGATAATACAAAACGATCTGTCCTTTTTTGCACCCTTTTGATGTCCTCCGTCAATCCCACCTGGTAAGAATCCCACACTACGCAGCAATATTCTGACAGAGGAAGAACGAGTGTAGTGTAAGCTGTCTCTTTAGTGGACTTGTTGCATCTTCTAAGTGTTGTGCCAATGAAACGCAACCTTTGGCTCACCTTCCCGACAATATTATCTATGTGATCTTTCCAACTGAAGTTCGTAATTTTAACACCCAGGTACTTAGTTGAATTGACAGCCTTGAGAATTGTACTATTTATCGAGTAATCGAATTCCAACGGATTTCTTTTGGAACTCGTGTGGATCACCTCACACTTTTTGTTATTTAGCGTCAACTGCCACCTGCCACACAATACAGCAATCTTTTCTAAATCGCTTTGCAACTGACACTGGTCTTCGGATGACCTTAATAGACGGTAAATTACAGCATCATCTGGAACAACCTAAGAGAACTGCTCAGATTGTCGCCCAGGTCATTTATATAAATCAGGAACGGTAGAGGTCTCAGGACGCTTCCCTGGGGAACACCTGATATCACTTCAGTTTTACTTGATGATTTGCCGTCTATTACTACGAACTGCGACGTTCCTGACGGGAAATCACGAATCCAGTCGCACAACTTAGACGATACCCCATAGCTCCGCAGCTTGATTAGAAGTCGCTTCTGAGGAACAGTGTCAAAAGCTTTCCGGAAATCTAGAAATACGGAATCAACTTGATATCCCCTGTCGATAGATGCCATTACTTCGTGCGAATAAAGAGCTAGCTGCGTTGCACAAGAACGATGTTTTCTGAAACCGTGCTGATTACGTATCAATAGATCGTTCTCTTCCAGATGAATCATAATGTTTAAATACAGTATATGCTCCAAAACACTACTGCAAACCGACGTCAATGATATAGGTCTGTAGTTCGATGGATTACTGCTACTACCCTTCTTACACACTGGTGCGACCTGCGCAATTTCCCAATTTATAGGTAGAGATCTATCGGTCAGCGATGGTTTGTATATGATTGCTAAGTAGGGAACTATTGTATCAGCGTAATCTGAAAGGAACCTAATCGGTATACAATCTGGGCCTGAAGACTTGCCCGTATCAAGCGATTTCAGTTGCTTCGCAACCCCTAACGTATCTTCTTCTAAGAAACTCATGCTAGCAGCTGTTCGTGTTTGAAATTCTGGAATATTCCAGGGCGTTTAAAAAAAGGTCGTGCCCGCGCCCGCGTTCAAAGAAAAGAGCGCAGTCAGCAGAATCTTGCAAGAAGCCAACAGCAGTCTACTCCTTGTGCCAGAAAACAGTTAACCACACCTTATGCGTTTGCCATGTTTCACGGTGGTCCTTGTATTTCAAACCGTACAAGATTCAGTCTCCACAAACCCCTGTTGATGGTAATAAACAACAACCAACAACGTGCTGGAAGCCCTGGAAATTAACAAACATCTTGCTCACAGTCCAGATCTCATCCTAAATGACCAGACACAGCTCAACACTTCCCCCTCTCCTAAACTTCATAGAATCATCTTTGTTGTTCATTACTTCCCACTCTCACTCTCTCTCTCTCTCTTCCTACATATTCCCATTTTCCTGTATTCATTAAGTTGTTTTGTTTTGTTGAAGTTGTGTTCCACATAGACTGTAGTTTCAATAGTTAAGACCTTCTTTTAACTTGTACTTGTGTTACTGTTTATGTTTAACTCCTCTTGCAATTGTCTCACCAAATACTGTTCATATTTTACTTTGCTCATTTATTTAACGAAAACTGGTACACAGCCACTGCTTTGATTATAATGTTAATGTTAAAATGCAGTACCACCACACTCTCAAACTGGAGGTTCTCTCAAACACCTCCATTTTCCTGCACTTATTTATTTCTGTTTATCTTATTGATATTGCTTAAGTTCCTTATGTATTCTGTATTTACATTGACAACTGTATTTTATTTTTTAATTGGTTGTGTATCACTCTCCATGTTTGATACCTCTTGATGCAGCCTTGTCTAGTACTAATTTTATCTTATTTTATTAGTTTTGTTTATTAATAGAAACTGTTATGTAGGCACGCTATTCCTATTTTGTGCTAAAGGTTTTTCTGTCTACTCCATTGTTATTTATGTACTGTTCAGTTTATACTTTCTCATTGCAAAGATCTTACTAACTATATGTTTCTGCTTCAGTCCAGATGTGTTACTTTTCTTTCAAAGGTTGTGTGTTAACATTTAAGTTCTTTGGTGATAATATTCAGTAAATGTCTGAAAATGGCCTTGTAAGCCAAAAACCGGATAACAATAAAAGAAATATTGTAGAACAAAAGCAAACTGGTGCTTTTCATTTATTAACAACGTGCAGAGTAATATAAATTAATTATGCACGAGGAGATGGATGTAACAATTTTTTCTTTCGCGTTTAGTGTTCGGTGATAATGTTCCTTCCCATTTAAGTGAAAATATGAACTTTCACAACGCAAGAAGTGTAGGGACACGGCATACTCGAGCACATGCCCTGTCACATCACATAATGCTACACACTATCTGGCGATGGCAAGGAAAGCGTTTCTGAAGAAGAGAAATTTGTTAATGTCGAGTATACACTGTTATGTGATCTACCCATCTAATCTTCAGCATTCTTCTGTAGCACCACATTTCGAAAGCTTCTATTCTCTTCTTGTCCAAACTATTTATCGTCCATGTTTAACTTCTATACATGGCTACACTCCATACAAATACTTTCAGAAACGACTTGCTGACACTTAAATCTATATTCGATGATAACAAATTTCTCTTCTTCAGAAACGCTTTCCTTGCCATTGCCAGTCTACATTTTATATCCTCTCCACTTTGACCATCATCAGTTATTTTGCTCCCCAAATAGTAAAACTCCTTTACTACTTTAAGTGTCTCATTTCCTAATCTAATTCCCTCAGCATCACCCGACTTAATTCGATTACATTCCATTATCCTCGTTTTGCTCTTGTTGATGTTCATCTTATATCCTCCTTTCAAGACACTGTCCATTCCGTTCAACTGCTCTTCCAAGTCCTTTGCTGTCTCTGACAGAATTACAATGTCATCGGCGAACCTCAAAGTTTTTATTTCTTCTCCATGGACTTTAATACCTACTCCGAAGTTTTGTTTTGTTTCCATTACTGCTTGCTCAATATACAGATTGAATAACATCAGGGAGAGGCTGCAACTCTTTCTTACTCCCTTCCCAACCACTGCTTCCGTTTCATGTCCCTAGACTCTTATAACTACCATCTGGTTTCTGTACAAATTGTAAATATCCTTTCGCTCCCTATTTTTTACCCCTGCCACCTATAGAATTAGAAAGAGAGTATTCCAGTCAACATTGTCAAAAGCTTTCTCAAAGTGTACAAATGCTAGAAACGTAGGTTTGCCTTTCCTTAATCTTTCTTCTAAGATAGGTCGTAAAGTCAGTATTGCCTCACGTATTCCAGTATTTCAACGGAATCCAAACTGATCGTTACCGACCATACATAACATTGTTTACCTGATGTAGTAAAGCGATAATGAAATTAGTTTTATGTTGTGATGACTCATAGGTTAATTTCTGACGCTGTTACACATCATTATTTAAAAAAAATTGGTAATGCAAATCTTTGAATCGTAAAATGTATCAATTCGGACCTTTTAAATGTGCCTCTTTCAGAGGTTTTGCAGTGCTGTTAATACGTCCTGCAGGTATACAGGGTTACGTCAATGTGTTCTTCCACTTTTGTAGACCGATGTGTTCATCCCTTCGAGACGCTGAGTTCGACTTTCAGCTCCGTACAGCCATTATGTGATTTTTGAGAAGGCCGTCGGTAACGTTGTGTTTTTGTCCCGTGTTACAGAAATGGAACAGCAGAATTTAGAACACTGTTATGCCATATGTTTTTTTGTTGTTGTTGTCAAACTGGGGGAATCCGCAAGTATGGTCTATGAGAAATTGAAACAGGCCTATGGGAAACATTGTTTATCAAGAGTACAAGATTTTTGCTGGAACAAATCATTATTGTAAGGTCGAGAACGCGTTGAACATCTTAAGGCAAATCTTCAACTTCAAAAACGAACGAAAACGTCGAACGTGTTCGTGCTCTTGTGAGATCAAATGGCTCTGAGCACTATGGGACTCAACTACTGAGGTCATTAGTCCCCTACAACTTAGAACTAGTTAAACCTATCTAACCTAAGGACATCACACACATCCATGCCCTAGGCAGGATTCGAACCTGCGACCGTAGCAGCGGCGCGGTTCCGGAGTGAGCGCCTAGAACCGCGAGACCACCGCGGCCGGCTTGTGAGATCAAACCAACGTCTAACAATGAGGATGATGGGTGACCTGTTAAACTCAACACCTTCACCGTACGTTAAAGCCAG
The DNA here is from genome assembly GCF_023897955.1 of Schistocerca gregaria. Taxonomy (NCBI): domain Eukaryota; kingdom Metazoa; phylum Arthropoda; class Insecta; order Orthoptera; family Acrididae; genus Schistocerca; species Schistocerca gregaria. The sequence continues at coordinate 949,870,431 of NC_064922.1, forward strand.
GCCCATTCGCGGATTTAAAGATAAGTGTGCAACCGAGCCCATCATAACAACAGCAGAAGTACCAATCCGCAGATCAACTATGGGAGTCAATCCTGGTTGTAAGTACTAGGCGGGTAAAATAAAATTAGGGCCAAAAAATATTTCATGCACCATAACATAGGCACCTAAGTTACAGTATCTGCAGCTGTGGAAGATGCTGTAAGTTGCGATGCCTTCTTAAGGTGCAATATATAATTTCTGGGCTAGTTTTGTTTTGAGTAGCTTCTAGTAACAGATTCCATTACACTCATAAGTCTGCAAACGAAAGTATTTGCAAAACACCTCTACAGTATATCTCTGAATTATTAGAATAACTGTAATACGTCATCATGTTAAGGTTTCGTAACATTTTTTTTCGTTCGTTTCACTGATGATGAATGAAAACTGTTTGAAACCGTTTTCAGGTGAGCTACTTAGAAGTAAGCTGCAATTTATTGCGATTTTCCACATGTTCCATAGAAATTCATATTAAGTTTTATTGGATGATGTAGTCTAACTTATCGTTGAGTCATTTAACAAACAAAACAACTCAAAAGAACTATGACAATTATGTCGAAATCATGTTTACACCAGTGAGCGTTAAATTTTTATTTGCGCTATTGCAATTTCGGCCTTAGGCATTATCAACTGCAGATGTTTTGGCTTTATGTGTCGTTGCCATTTGCTGTTATACATTCGTAACGCTGCTGAGTACTGCGAGCACACATGTCCATATATCGCAAAACAGCACAGTCTGTACATACACATGTTCGTTCCACCATCACTAGTAACTTTTGCATGAAAAGCTAATTATGTCATCATCGTTAATACTTCTTCTTGTCCTAGCACTATCCTCACGGCTTCATACCGAAGACCGGTTTAGCAGTACTGCAACTTTTGTTCTTATTCTCACCTAACCCCTTTAACCCCTTACCGTATTATGCAACGGGGACTCTGATCGGCAGTTCGTCTATTCTGAGCTGTCGGACCATCTTTGGTGGAATGTTATATGCATACGCCACGTCAGTTCACGCCTGCATTGTGTCGAAGTTTCATCATGTTCATTAAGATTTACGGGCTTTTACCCGAAGCAATATTTTCGAAATATTATGCGAACTTGTTAGAATAGGAGATTATTTAGTAACATAACACGTTGACGTAGCAGACGGTAGACCAGCTTAGGAAAGTCTTCTCAATCAACGTCATCGTTTTCACGACGAAATAATTTTACTGAGACCTTTTTTCCTTTTGAGCGATCTGCGTTTATTACACCGACTTATGTAATAAATAAGAAGCAAATTAGGTCAGCAAAGCATATGTAACCATATCGTTATTGCTCCGTTCTGAAATGCTAACGAGTCCTTTTTTAGAAGTTTGCAGAGTTTCGTCATAACTGTGTGAAAAGATTATTCGAGTTGCTGCTTGAGTTTTGACGTTCAATATGGGCCAGCTTTTTGTAACAATAGTCCAAGTTGTTCACTGGTCCTGGCCAGTGAGTTTTAGCACTTGTCTCGGTATAGCCCTCTCCGACTGTGTCTTGCTAAGAGGCTAGTACCACACTTCAGACTGACCGCCATTAAGCGCCTTACGAACGGCTTTCGCTACATAAAATATGATCGCCTTACGAAGATGCGGTGTTCCGGAACGTGGGTGTTTCCATTACTTTGATACTCATCGGTGGTTAGCTATCGTCCCCTTAGTTCGGTGTTCCCGTACAGCGGCGGCGCTCTCCTCCGGGAAGAAAGATGGCCGGCGCGCCGCGGAGATTCGGTAATAGCGCAGCGCGGGCCGATAAATCTTGCGGCCAGTATCTGCAGCGAGGCAAGGCGAGGCGAGGGAAGGTACGGAACCCGTCCTGGGCGCGTCTGCTCGTCGCGGCCGGGCTGGCTGGCTGGCTGGCTGGCTGGCTGCGCCTCGCAACGCATCAGCCGCGCCGCTGCCCCGGCCAGAGATTCTCCTGCCGGGTGGGAGGGAGCAGCCGGCGACGCGTCAGCACCAGGAGATGCGTGCTGGGCGACAGACTGAAAGCAAGGAGTGTCACGTTTCTGAGGCAGCCGCCAACGTGCCTTGGCTAGAGTGCTCAGAAAGTTTGCAACGACACAGTGTATTCACGACGTTAACGCATATTCGACACACACACGAATTAAAGACATTAGTGCACAACATAATTTTCTTTCTTTTATTTCTTAATTTTTTCCATAGTTCACCTCAAAGTATCTTAATATATACATAACAAGTAGCACCATCGTTTAGTAGTGTGGGTAACTATTTGTGTATTTTCATTTCATTGCTATATACATGTGGTCTCTGTTCTTTGGGACATATTGATATACAGGGTGGTCGTAAACTACACTACTGGCCATTAAAATTGCTACACCACAAAGATGACATCCTACAGACGAGAAATTTAACCGACAATAAGAGGATGCTGTGATATGCAAATGATTAGCTTTTCAGATCATTCACACAAGGTTGGCGCCGGTGGCGACACCTACAACGTGCTGGCATGAGGAAAGTTTCCAACCGATTTCTCATACACAAATAGCAGTTGACCGGCGATGCCTGGTGAAACGTTGTTGTGATGCCTCGTGTAAGAAGGATAAATGCGTACTGTTACGTTTCCGCCTTTGATAAAGATCGGATTATAGCCTATCGCGATTGCTGTTTATCGTATCGCGACATTGCTGCTCGAATTGGTCGATATCCAGTGACTGTTAGCAGAATATGGAATCGGTGGGTTCAGTAGGGTAATACGGAACGCCGTGCTGGATCCCAACGGCCTCGTATCACTAGCAGTCGAGATGACAGGCATCTTACCAGCATGGCTGTAACGGATCGTGCAGCCACGTCTTGATGCCTGAGTCAACAAATGGGGACGTTTGCAAGACAACAACCATCTGCACGAACAGTTCTACGACGTTGGCAGCAGCATGGACTATCAGCTCGGAGACCACGGCTGCAGTTACCCTTGACGCTGCATCACACAGGAGCGCCTGCGATGGTGTACTCAACGACGAACCTGGGTGAACGAATGCCAGAACGTAATTTTTTCGGATGAATCCATGTTCTGTTTACAGCATCGTGATGGTCGCATCTGTGTTTGCCGACATCGCGCTGAACGCACGTTGGAAGCGTGTATTCGTCATCGCCATACTGGCGTATCACCCGGCGTGATGGTATGGGGTGCCATTGGTTACACGTCTTGGTCACCTCTTGTTCGCATTGACAGCAACAGTGGACGTTACATCTCAGATGTGTTACGACCCGTGACTACCCTTCATTCGATCCCTGTGAAACCCGACATTTCAGCAGGATAATGCACGACAGCATGTTGCAGGTCCTGTACGGGCCTTTATGGACACAGAAAATGTTCGACTGCTGCCATGGCCAGCACATTCTGCCGATCTATCATGAATTGAAAACATCTGGTGAATGGTGGCCGAGCAACTGGCTCGTCACAATAGGCCAGTCACTACTCTTGATGAACTGTGGTATCGTGTCGAAGCTGCATGGGCAGCTGTACCTGTCCACACCATCCAAGCTCTGTATGACTCAATGCCCAGGCGTATCAGGGCCGTTATTACGGCCACAGGTGGTTGTTCTGGGTACTGATTTCTCAGGATCTATGAACCCAAATTGCGTGAAAATATAATGACATGTCACTTCTGGTACAATATATTTGTCCAATGAATACCCGTTTATCATCTGCATTTCTTCTTGTTGTAGCAATTTTAATGGCTAGTAGTGTATATATGTAAAAAATGTAACGGAAGGTAGGGGGGAACGAAATAAGCAGATGTCATATACCAATGTGTGTGCGGTAACGCCGTCTTGAACCAGTAGAGAGAGCTGATTACTTCGGCGTACAAAAGCGCTTCGCTAGCTGGATTCATCATTTCCCGCAGGGATCTGGAGCAGGATGCATGACTCCACCAATGCGAAGCTGAAAAAAATGTGTATGAAATCTTATGGGACTTAACTGCTAAGGTCATCAGTCCATAAGTTTACTCACTACTTAACCTGAATTATCCTAAGGACAAATACACACACCCATGCCTGAAGGAGGACTCCAACCTTCGCCGGCACCAGCCCTGCGTCCATGACTGCAGCGCCCAAGACAGCTCGGCTAATCCCGCGCGGCAATGTAGAGCTGACCGACATCCATTTCGTGTTTGGGGATGCACAAGGAAATGCATTAGCTGCTCAGAGGATCGACAGGGAGCGATTCCATACTAGGAGTCAACCAGATTGCTGAACATCGGGAGTTAGGCAGGAGTATATAGTCTTATGGTTCCAGGCGTGGAACTGGAACTGGAAGATATCGCAGAACTGCTGAAGTGGAAGAATACACTAAACACAGTAGAGGATAATCCTTTTGACAAGCTCTAGGGGTCTAGGACGTGCGTTGAGTCTGAGCCGTCAAAGCGTTTTGAGCACTTTACATGAAGACGGAATGCATTCGTATCATTTACACATAGTGCCTGTACTGACCCCTGAAAGTTATCTTCCACGTTTCAACTTTGCTCGTTGGTACCTACAACGTACTGCAGCCAGTGAAACCTTCCCTGCAGATGTTTTGTTTCCTGGCGAGGCCACGTTTATGCGGTCGGGCAGGTTGAACAACCATTATTGTCGTCTGTAGGCTCATGGTAATTAATGTGGCACAATAGCACACGCCTACCCCCCAACACAAGGTTTTCCGTTCATGCTTGAGCAGGCATTTTGCACAATAACGTAGTGGGAGAGTACGTTCTGCCTCGTCGTTTAACTCGTTACACATTCAAAACATAATCCTACTGGAGGTGTTACGGAACTTCTGGGCTATGTTCCTATAGCTGCCCGCAGACGAGTGTGGTGCCAGCACGATGGAGCCCCAGCTCACTTCAGTCGAAACGTCAGGAATCACCAGGACGCCGTCTGCGGCCAGTAGTGGATAGGACAGGGCGGTCCAGTTCCCCGGCCACCGCGTTCTCCCGATTTAACGCGCGTGGATTTTTTTCGTGGGATCATGTGAAAAGCATGGTGTGCCAGAATCTCGTCACATCTGAAGATCTAGATGCCCACGTGTCTGTTGCTGCCGGACACGTGATCGACGTACCTGACGTCTTTTCTAATGTGCGCCGATCCATGCGCCGTAGCTGTGAATCGTATATCGCTGTTGGTGGCCGCTCTTTCGAGCACCTCTAGCAAACTATTAATAAATTTCTGATATTTGCCTTTTCAGTTTCCTCATATTGATATTGCTGTACAAGCTAGTGCTGTAATCTGTCATTACCACACACATTACTACGCGAAAACAGCTTGTTTAAGTCTCCTCTACCTACATTTACATTTTTGACATATACGAGGGTTGAAACTTAAAAAGTTGCAACTAATTATTCACAACCGATGCAAAAGAGTTACATGGTTGCACCTGTTACTGTCTTTCAAAGTAGTCACCAGCGTTGTGTAAAACCCGTTGCCAGTGTTATCGAAGGCGTAGTGTACCGTTAGGAGAGCCTGTTCTGTTAATGGGGCGAATGGAGCGGTCTACTGCCTGTCGAATCTCTGGAAGTCGATGGTACTTTCAGGATTTGTGGAGACGCCTGTGAGGAAACGTGAGAAGGAAACGGCCTGAAATGTGGCGAGACAATTCCTGAGTCTTGCGTCACGATAACGCACCCGCACATTCATCTCTGTTGGTGAGTGACTAAAAGGCGAAATCACTGTGCTGCCTCATCCTCTACATTCTTCAGACTTTCTTTTGTTTTGATAGTTGAAGATCCCGTTGAAAGGACGAAGTTTTGCAACGATAGACGAGATAAAAGGAAGTTCACAGACAGCGCTTCGCGCAATCAAGGAAGAGGCGTATCGAGGCTGCTTCTGGAAGGTGAGAGCGATGGATCAGTTATGGAGGAGAGTATTTCGGAGACCAATCACAATAAGTAAAAGGTAAGGGTAGAAAAATTTTGTGGGCAAAGTTCCGGAATTTTTTGAGTAGACGCGTACGTTATTTTTTCTTTTACTCCCACCTCCACTACTTTGGAGAGGCAGGTGGTTCCCAAGTTTGGTAGAAATCGATCCAGCGGTTTAGAAGCAGATGTGAAAGATACATACATACATCCACTTTTCTAATATATATGGATGTTTTTGTAATACATTTTCTTAATGCTTTGAATGAAATGCTTGTATAAAATAAATGATTAACGCAAGCATTTCTTGTTAACGTTTGAAAGCGCAGTGTACAGGATAGGCCGAAGACATTGTTGTTGAAAGAGTGAAATAGTTGAAGTCTGTAGCTGACAGTGAGAGAATCAATGTGCTTTTAATATAGACAGCTGCGTGTGCTTGTAATGTTTCGAAATTAACGTGTGGCTTCGCATATGCGTGGAGGCGGTGTACTAAAATGGCAGAATTAAATATTTACCGTCGTGAATGATTAAACGTAAAATCACCACAGAGACGCAGGAACGGAGAAAGACACCAGTGTACTACTAAACTCACGGCAACACTTCCACAATGCGTCTAACAGATAAGTAGGCCGGCATCTAACTGGAGCAAACATTGTTTTGACTTTTCTGTATGCTGTGTCAGTCCTTCCAACAATCATCTCATCTTCGATTTCTTCATATTTTTCATGCAGTCATTTCACCAATGCAGATCTCAATGAATCAGTAAAAAGACATTTTAGGAAAGCTGACATTTTTTATCTTCGTCTCAAATCCATCATAATAAAACAGCATTAATTATCTCATTGAAATCTAAAAATAAACTTGCTTCAGTAATGCTATGTGACACTAAACTTTATTTCATTTCGCTTAACTGATTCTTCCTGATAATATTTGGTATTTGAAATTTATTACTTTCACATCACAGACTCCTACTAGCCACACAATATACTTAAACATTATTTACAGTGTTATTTTTATGCACGATTGGGTAGGGTTGGGTTGTTGGGGAAGGAGACCAGACAGCGAGGTCATCGGTCTCATCGGATCAGGGAAGGATGGGGAAGGAAGTCGGCCGTGCCCTTTCAGAGGAACCACCCCGGCATTTACCTGGAGCGATTTAGGGAAATCACGGAAAACCTAAATCAGGATGACCGGACGAGGGATTGAACCGTCGTCCTCCCGAATGCGAGTCATGTGTCTAACCACTGCGCCACCTCGCTCGGTTATGCATGATTTATAAAGTACTAAGTATAAATGTTTCTCTATTGAAATGTAATTTTGTTACTACGTAAATGCTATGCAGGGGGATACTAAATCATTGGAAAGATAAGGTAGAAGCTATAGTCAAACTGTTTGTAAAATGTGCCCGCTACAATTCCAGAACTTCTGTACTTTTGAGTTATGTCCCCCTCTCCCCCTCCACGTCCTCAGCAATTGTTTCCGTTAACCTATGCAGTATCGTGGCTTTGCTAGATAGAGGTAATGCCACCTGTTATGACCCTAGATGACCCAATCGGTCACGACCGACCGCCGTGTCATCCTATACAATGGTGTCATGGGATGCGGTGTGGAGGGGCAAGTGGACAGCTCACCGCTCTCCCGGTCGTTGTAGGGTTTCTTGGGCTTGGAACCACTTCCAACCGGTCGAGTGGGTGCTCAGTTGAACTCACTAGACTGAGTACAAACCTTACACTTCCTCTCACAAAGGAAAAGTCAATAGCAGCACTGGGAATCGAACCGCGGTCCCCTGCATAGCAGTCAACAGGCGGTGGATTTGCAAGGCATTGAAAATATACCTCATGCAGTCAGCTGATATATTTTTTCACTTTCTGCATACCAGTCAGCTGGCGGTGGATTTGCAAAGCATTGAAAATATACCTCTTGCAGTCAATTGATATATTTTTTCACTTTCTGATTTTTTGTTGACTGCTCTTGCACCTCTTCTTTGCTGTTTCGTGTTCTAAATTTCGGCCAAAGGCCTTGTTTCAGTGGTAACACCGGTTGCCGTCGGATCACCGAAGTTAAGTGCCTTCGGGCTGGGCTGGCAGTTGGATGGGTTACCTTCCCGATCTGCCGAATGCTGTTGGTAAGAGGTGTGCACTCAGCCTTGTGAGGCCGGTTGAGGAGGTACTTGATTGAGGAGTAGCGGCAGAATGCTGACAGTGGCCGGGAGGGCGGTGTGCTGACCACGTGCCCCTCCCGAAGGGCTCAGGATGACACGGCGGCCGGTTCAGATGGTGTTTCTTCTGTTCTAAATATCAAGGTATTTTTATATTAAGACAATGATAAAGTCTAAATATTTTTTTAAGCTTTGTAAAACAATAATTTCGCCATTTCTCGTTATATCTGCTGAATGTCACCTCTTAGGCACACTATGCGTATTAAACAACAATAATTACTTTGAAACTTCCTGGCAGATTAAAACTGTGTGCCGGACCGAGACTCGAACTCGGGACCTTTGCCTTTCGCGGGCAACTGCTCTACCAATTGAGCTACCAAACCATGACTCACGCCCCGTCCTCACAGCTCTAATTCCGCCAGTACCTCGTCTCCTACCTTCCACACTCCACAGAAGCTCTCCTGGAGGCTTCAGAGGACGGGGCGTGAGTCGTGCTTTGGTAGCTCAGTTGGACGCCGGCACGGTAACTCAGCGTGTTCGGTCAGAAGGTTAGCAGCCCTCTGAAATTAAAAAAAAAAAAAAAAAAAAAAAAAAAAAACTGAGTTAATCGATCAACAACGAACTTAAAACGGATGTCTTACGAAGTCCGCCCCGAGAAGATGCAACGAACAGAAGTGAGAAAAATGAGATATATAAAAAAAAAGGTTGGTAGTAGAGCACTTGCCCGCGAAAGGCAAAGGTTCCGAGTTCGAGTCTTGTTCCGGCACACAGTTTTAATCTCCCAGGAAGTTTCATATCAGCGCACACTCCGCTGTAATGTGAAAATTTCATTCTAATAATTACGTTGCTGTTAACGACCCAAAATCTATTTCAGTTTTGCTCTGTTACGTATTTAGTTTCTACATCTTTGAAAATCACTTCAACATTTTTTTTATGCAGGCTGTAATTCGTTTAAAAATGTCACTATTCAAAACAATTACGCACACTGAAAATCGTAACATGTTTCCCATTCCATATAATTGTCATTCCAGATCCTTCGTGCTGAAAAACAAAATATCGGCGCCTCTTAAATAACAAAATAACGCTCTGAACTCCAAGTTTCAGGGGACTGGAAATGTTCTCATTCCCTTCGAATCCTTACTAGAATTTTGTGTCGAGCAGTGCCCAGGATGTACAAAGACGGATGTCATCACACGCCGCACATAGAGAAGGCATTTCGTCAGTTTTTGAAATGCGCGTTAAACGATAATCACACAGGAAAAGCCCGCGTCGTTGCGTGCAATGTGTTCATTGGGCCGACGGCTTTCTTTTTTGTCTTGTGAAGGAGTATGCACAACCGTGAGTCTAATTCTTGCTAAACCTTGACAGAAGAATGAGGATTAGCGGTTTTCTTTATTTATGTTTATCTTGAAGTATTTATATGTTTGGGATTTCGGCGAGATCTTCTGTCTGAATATCCACCACTGCGGATGGTTGTGATATTTTAGATACTTTTTACTACAACTGTTAATTCGTTATCAGTGATCACATCTTTGAACAGGAGCTCTTTACTGTAACAAACCGCTTGTGATAAGAAAGGTCGTTTCGCCGAAACCTGCCCATCAGTAGCGTAGCTTAAAGAAGAGCGAGGCAGAACAGCACACATTCGTAAACTATGTGAACCATTTTTTTATTTTAAGACAGCGAAGTAAAGCTATTGACTTTCCTCAACGTTTGAGGCAGACTGAGATCTTTATAAGTGGACTTTCCAAGAAGAAAAAGAAACGAGGTGATTGCAGGAATCGGGTGTGTGCAGTGGAAATGCTTCACGAGTTTCGTATTTCTGGAACGTCATCAGAGAGCAGTAACTGTTTAATCGCTACTTTGCTTCAACTGGTGGCTTAAGTTGGACGCAGCGGGTCTTTAGCTAGGCGCGCCCGAGCATCGAGACGGAAGCGGCAGATAAGCCCGTTAAGCGCTGTTCTTATCTGATTGTACGTAACGTCGCGTTAGTGCGACCTCGGTCAAATATATATTGAGTCGTTGCACCGGGGAAGGAACGTCTTGTTCCATATGTATCACTCCGACCACTCTGTGCGATCATTACTGTGCTGCCGCGTGTGTGTGTGTGTATGTGTGTGTACATGACGTATAGTGAACGAATTGTAGGCAGGAGATATATATGTCTGCGCGAATTACATTCGCTATCGTTCCTCTATCTCCATCACTTTTCCTTTTGTACCATGACCTCCACGCGATACATTGCCTCGAAGATATTTCTGCGGAGAACGGCCATGTACTTGACATTGTTTCTTTGTCTTCCTCTTGCATTTCTTTTGGACGATTTGTAACTCGCTGCTTAGATTAGTTCAGCCTGGAGTTTCTTGGAGGAGTTCGTTGCAGTGAATTTGTAGTCCCTTCCGGCAAAGCAGAAAAAAACCTGTTACAGCTTAAGCGGTGAAGCAGTGCTGAAGTAAATGATTTCGGCTGAGTGTTTAGTGCATATTTCTATCTCCTGTAAATCTTTCTAGACATATAACAGCATCTGCTAAAGCATTGTCAAGTGAAAGAGTATGCAGCTCTCATGCCGATCATCTTTCCTGATATCAGCACTTTCGGTCACTGACTGTTATCTGCATGTGGCACATTTGCTGTCCTCTGAAACTTGTACGTTGGATTCATGGTGGGCTAGCTTGTTGCCTACTTACGGTACCTTTCTATCAAGGTGTAACTAGCACTCCTAATGTATTGGCTGTCAGTGAATAACACTCTCTCCCGTAGAAAGCAACCCATTTTCCCTCAATTTAATAAGGATTATACCTGCAATAAAAAAGACACACTGTCTCATATGTTTGCTTCACTCTAAGCTGTTAATCCAGAACGTTTCGAGACTGGATTAATAACAAAAATAGAGAAAAGTTAAGGTGGACGTTATAAGGCTTCAGGTATTCGAAATAGTCTCTACCCACTTGAGTACAGCGCACAGTATGTTCATACACTCATGTGATTGTCAGAAAATTCCATCTTGGGGATGTTGTTCAACTTGAGCTCTCATTTGCGCCTTGTCGAACCGCCAGAGAGCCATTTTACACTTTCTCCTTTCGTGGTAGTTTTTTACTGGTAGCGTCACATCCCATCACTCGTGATTATACATTCTAGAAACGGTTTATCCGTGGTTTTAATTTCTACATGGTGTTCGGAAGCTATTCAGTTTAATAAGGGAGGTAGAGAACATGAAAACAAATATATTTCAGCAAGGAACATATCGTGAGCTAGTAAGGTTAGGGAACATTTTGTTAGTGGTGCTGACTTAAGCTGATGAGTCGGTGTTGCTGACTGAGAATGTGTGGTGGCACACAAATGTCCACAGTTCGCATTTCTGAGCACATACGAGTTCAGGATGTACTCGGCCCCTCGCTCGTTAACAGCGATTCGGTGACAACGTGTGAGCCAGCATTCTCGGTGAGAGGCTCATTGGACCATACATCCTTCCATTAATCCTCAACGGATGGAGATATCGCATTTTCGTGGAACATGTACTACCAGAACTGTTGGAGGATGTACCTCTCAGTGTTATACAAAGGATGTACTTCCAGTGCGATGGGGTGCCAGATGGTTTCAGCATTGTTGTGAGTACTCGATGGATCGGTCAGGTGTCGTTCTGGCCTGGTGTCCCAGGTCACCTGACCTCAGGTGTCAGGGTTTCTTCCTCTGTGGCCGTAGGAAGCAGCTGGTGTATGAAAGGATTGTGGAAACGGAACAAGACCTCGCCGCGAAAACTGCCGTCGCTGATGGAACCACTGCGGATACGGCAGGTACGTTCGACACGACAATAAATGGTCCAACAATGTACTGCGTGCACGCAGACCAAGCATTTCTGTGAATGCTACTACTGTAACTACCATGCTAAACTACTTTCTGTGTAAATCGTCCCTAGCATCAGAAATTGCCGCAAAGACCTTATGTACCGTGACTAAACGTATTTGGCGTTCTCTATCTGCAGTATTAACTTGAACGAATAGTTTCGCAACGCCCTGCAGAAAATAGGACTGTTCATATTTTTAAAAATATCGGGAATCCGATGCATCGGTACTTAAGAAGAAAATCGTTGTCAGTGATCGGTATGTCAAAAAAGACATCGGATATCCCGGCACATCGACTGATAAAATATCGACATACATGCCAAGAGAAATATCGCCTACACTTTGTAAATATACTACCGGTTTTAGAGTTTTATATTTAAGTATTGATTTATTATTAGGTGTTCTGTACATCAACAAGCTAGCAGTCTGCCTATATCGCTTGTAGAAAGAATTGAAAGGAAAACGATAGAAGTTCGCGCTTGCCGGTAGCCACTTTGCTGACAATGGTAACTACATGTAAATGACACTATAAAAATTTCACAAGCTGCGACACAGTTGCGAAGAAATAGTGACCTGTATATATAATAAGTTTCCTTTAATTTACGTCTATGGTCACAAACTTTTTGTTAACAGATTACCGGTTTCGGTCTTTAATGACCATCATCACATTTGCAGCACAAATGTAAATTTTGTCAGTACTACTTTTCATTACGGTCTATGTACTGTTCGTAAGCTGTATACAGTTTGCGAGTGTATTTATGTTTTTCTCATTTTTGCTGCACATGTGATGATGGTCATTAAAGACCGAAACCGCTAGCCCGTTAACAGAAAGTTTGTGACCATAAACGTAAATTAAAGGAAACTTATAATAAAATTGTCCGAGGATCCGTCGTTCGATTTCGTCACATATCGGATTTGTCCAGAACACTTCACCTTGACTTCCCTGTTTCTTGATTTCTGCCAACACCTGAAACCTTGCAGTTCTAGCGTCAAAATTGCGTGGTGAAGCTAAAAGTTGCAGTTTTTGTTTGTAGCGCCGAGCGCCGTTTACGTCAGCATTTTCTCTAACAACTCAAAGGCCAGTCTTGTTATTTATATTTCTGTTCGTCATTTTCAGCAACTGTTTTTGAAGAATGGCGATGTGAGGAAATAACACACTAGTTGCATTACAATTGTTTTTTAACGGAACTGGTGTGTCATTTCTTCACTTCGGAAATTTTTTTATTCCGAAAAGTAGTAAGGCTACACACATTGAAATTAAAATTACGTTCTATTAAAACTTCCGAAATACAAATATATTATGAAATAAGTATATTGGCTCTCGATATTGCCATTTTGATATCGAAACATGGAGAGAACAAATATCGCGTTTATGCATCGATATTTTTTGAAAGGTATCGATATTTTGTAAACAGCACGAGTAGAAGGTCGCGGTAGGTTTCCACGCGTCGTTGTTTTTATTCGGGAGTTAAGGTGTGCGAGATAAACTTTGCACACAGTTTTTTTTGTTTCCAAATATTGTGTCGAATGTCTTGAACATTTGATTCAGGGCTGTTCAGTTGGTTGCTCCATTGCCATTTTTCACTGAATACTCTACGCACACACATTCATTACTTAACACTGTGTAACACCTACAACGCCTCTCGGTGTTAATAAACCAAAATAAACCAAAATAGCTCCCAAAGTAGCTCCCATGCCCTCGAAATATAAATTCGGAAAGTGTCCCAAGCCCATCCACAAGGAGTAATTTACGAAATAGAAATAAGCGACAAATAGAGGGAAATCTATAGTAGAAAAAAAAATAGAAAAAGAAAAGAATTTTAATCATAAATTTTGGAAGCATGGGAGGGGGGAAAACGATAGAAATGGTAAATTATTAGTTGTTCTTATATATGAGAAAATCAATATTATAGTTACAGAAAGTAGGTCTTGAACACCAAAGATAGCGCTTACTAAAGTATAAATAGACATACAATGCAATTATGATACTCCAGTCTCTATCCTCTAGTCTGTTCGAAGTCAATTAGGACGTACAGCTTTAGGAAGCAACAATAGCAGCTTTAATAAACCAGGGCGCAAGAATAAATCGCGACGAGATTGTTTTTTTGGGAAGCATTAATTTCAGATCAGAATTAGAACTTTTGTCATATTAGAGGAACGGGGAGGTGATCAATAATCTCTCTGACTTTAACGTCACTTCGAGTGAAGATTTAAATATTTTACGGAATTAACGATTTTTGGTCAGATTCGGACTTTGTACTGTGACAGTGGAAAAGCTGTACTTCACGCGACTAGTAATCATAGCTCGTGACAGTTTATGGATATTAAACGGGGACAATCTTTTTGTCGAAAGTGGCAGAACATTGTTTAGTATCTCTGATATTGACGGGATTCCAGATTAGATACTGATTCAAAGAACCCCTTTGAATGCGATCGTGTGAATGAACTGGTTTATTAACAACTATTGTTAAATAAAATAACGTGTTAATTTAAAACTGACTATTCGTCTTGAACTTTACTTCGATTTAGGTTCATAAATATTTAGGTTACGTGATTTTTACCTAGAATAAACTGCAGACTAGTAACTGAAACAAGTGAACGAGAATCTACTGAAAACACTAGTATTAATTTACTTACGGTTTCTTCCTTGAGAACTGGGAAGACAATACGTGTACTGACTCACTGGGGTTAATTCAATAATCAGCCGGGATAAAACAAAACCCCTCAACACCAGTCAATGTATAGATAAATTAACATTCCTACTTTCATGCAAGATACGGAAGTCGAGATAGAAAAAAAGGGTCGCTACAACTGCATGCTCACTTCTGACTGGTAGCCTGTGCATCTGCTGTTTACAGTTGGTTGTTCAAACTTCCACCGTAGTTGTTGCGCTGACGTCGCTTATGCGCCAGGAACAAAATAAGTCTCGCAAGGTTGTGGACAGACAATGTATGAACAGTTTGAAGAATGAGTGTCAAACAGAACCTATTCCGCGAAGTCTGATATATCGAAAAGTGGATACGCGGCGGCGGCAGGCTGGATAGCCGAGGCCTTTGCACAGACGCACGTGGAGGCTGGGGAGGTGTTGCGCTGCGCCACGGCCGGTCCCTCCAGCCTTGTCCAGTCCTGTCCAGGGCCGCTGAGGGAGCGCCGCCGACCGGCCCCGTGTGGGCGTGGCACGTGCGACCGGCGGGCGGCTCTTTCATCTCTTCCGGTCTCGCCGTCCGACCGGACAAATTACTTCCTTACGTAACGCTGCAGCGTAGAGTCCGCTTCCGCTACCATGTACGTCGCAGATATGAACTTTCTACAATGCGTGTGGCACTTTGAACGGAGAGTCGGAGCACAGTGGAGAAAGCTGACGCACCATAATTAAAACGGCTCTGATATTGGTCATCTCTGTAATATGTGTGACTATTATGGAGCAAAGCAAGGAGACGGGATTGTATTGATAATGATCTTGTTAACTGACTCTTGTGCTGCTTCTTGGTAGAAGCTGCGCGGTCGTAGGCGTCTTGTCACGGACCGCCTCCCCCCCCCCCCCCCCTGGACTCGGGTAGGCGCACCGGCCCCGGATTGAATCCGCCCGCCGGATTACTGACGTCGGTCGGTGTGCCGGCCAGCCTGGATTTGGTTTTTAGGGGGTTTTTCACATCCCGCAAGGTGAATACCGGACTGGTCCCCACTTTCCCCCTCCGTTACATGACCCACAGACATCTGAACACGTTCGTACTATTCCATGAATTACACTAGACGGCCTACCGGAGTGGCCGAGCGGTTCTAGGCGCTACAGTACGGAACCGAGCGACCGCTACGGTCGCAGGTTCGAATCCTGCCTCAGATGTGTATGTGTGTGATGTCCTTAGGTTAGTTAGGTTTAAGTAGCTCTAAGTTCTAGGGGACTGATGACCACAGAAGTTAAGTCACATAGTGCTCAGAGCCATTTAAACCATTTTTACACTAGACACAGACAGCAGAGTACACTAATTCCGTCCCGGTGGGTACAAGGGTGAAGGCAGCAAGGGCATTTTTACACTAACTTTGCCACATCCGTTCCTAACAATGCCGAACCTGCGTCAGCGGGGGACATGGCATCAGTGAGAGAAAGAAAGGGACCGATGACCTCAGCAGTTCGGTCCCAGAAGATCGTACCACAAATTTACAAATTTCTTTTTCTTGGTAGAATTACACAATTGTGTTAGGTGTACAACCTTGCTTTCGCCGGTTTTTCTCGAAGTTCGAGGCTTCATTGTGAAAAAATTAGAAACAATTTACTATTCAAAGTATTTGTTATCACTGGCCACTACTCTCTCCCATCTTCCGGCCTGTAAATGAAACACGCAGCAGAAGAACTAAGAGTCTATTGAGGAGACGCAGGAATCGATACAGTTTTGTACTTGTTCATGTTCTTGTTGTTGTTGTGGTCTTCAGTCCTGAGACTGGTTTGATGCAGCTCTCCATGCTACTCTATCCTGTGCAAGCTGCTTCATCTCCCAGTACCTACTGCAACCTACATCCTTCTGAATCTGCTTAGTGTACTCATCTCTCGGTCTCCCTCTACGATTTTTACCCTCCACCCTGCCCTCCAATACTAAATTGGTGATCCCTTGATGCCTCAGAACATGTCCTACCAACCGATCCCTTCTTCTGGTCAAGTTGTGCCACAAACCTCTTTTCTCCCCAATCCTATTCAACACTTCCTCATTAGTTATGTGATCTACCCATCTAATCTTCAGCATTCTTCTGTAACACCACGTTTCTAAAGCTTCTATTCTCTTCTTTTCCAAACTATTTATCGTCCACGTTTCACTTCCACACATGGCTACACTCCATACAAATACTTTCAGAAATGTCTTCCTGGCACTTAAATCTATACTCCATATTAAAAAATTTATATTCTTCAGAAACGCTTTCCTTGTCATTCCCAGTCTACTTCTTATATCCTCTCAACTTCGACCATCATCAGTTATTTTGCTCCCCAAATAGCAAAACTCCTTTACTACTTTAAGTGTCTCATTTCCTAATCTAATTCGCTCATCATCACCCGATTTAATTCGACTACATTCCATTATCCTCGTTTTGCTTTTGTTGTTGTTCATCTTATATACTCCTCTCAAGACACTGTCCATTCCATTCAACTGCTCTTCCAAGTCCTTTGCTGTCTCTGACAGAATTACAATGTCATCGGCGAACCTCAAAGTTTTTATTTCTTCTCCATGGATTTTAACACCTACTCCAAATTTTTCTTTTGTTTCCTTTATTGCTTGTACAATATACAGAATGAATAACATCGGTGAGAGGCTACAACCCTGTCTCACTCCCTTCCCAACCACTGTTTTCCTTTCATGTCCCCCGACTCTTATAACTGCCATCTGGTTTCTCTACAAATTGTAAATAGCCTTTCGCTCCCTGTATTTTACCCCTGCCACCTTTACAATTTGAAAGACAGTATACCAATCAACATTGTCAAAAGCTTTCTCTAAGTGTACAATTGCTAGAAACGTAGGTTTGTCTTTCCTTAGTCTTTCTTCTAAGATAAGTCGTAGGGTCAGTATTGCCTCACGTGTTCCACCATTTCTACGGAATCCAAACTGATCGTCCCCGAGGTCGGCTTCTACCAGTTTTTCCATTCGTCTGTAAAGAATTCGCGTTAGTATTCTGCAGCCGTGGCTTATTAAACTGATAGTTCGGTAATTTTCACATCTGTCAGCACCTGCTCTCTTTGGGATTGGAATTATTATATTCTTCTTGAAGTCTGAGGGTATTTCGCGTGTCTCATACATCTTGCTCACCTGATGGTAGAGTTTTGTCATGACTGGCTCTCCCAAGGCCGTCAGTAGTTCCAATGGAATGTTGTCTACTCCGGGGGCCTTGTTTCGACTTAGGTATTTCAGTGCTCTGTCAAACTCTTCACGCAGTATCGTATCTCCCATTTCATCTTCATCTACATCCTCTTCCATTTCCATAATATTGTCCTCAAGTACATCGCCCTTGTATAGACCCTCTATATACTCCTTCTACCTTTCTGCTTTCCCTTCTTTGCTTAGAACTGGGTTTCCATCTGAGCTCTTGATGTTCATACAAGTGATTCTCTTATCTCCAAAAATCTTTTTAATTTTCCTGTCGGCAGTATCTATTTTACCCCTAGTGAGATAAGCCTCTATATCCTTACATTTGTCCTCTAGCCATCCCTGCTTAGCCATTTTGCACTTCCTGTCGATCTCATTTTTGAGACGTTTGTATTCCTTTTTGCCTGCTTCATTTACTGCATTTTTATAATTTCTCCTTTCATCAATTAAATTTAATATTTCTTCTGTTACACAAGGATTTCTACTAGCTCTCGTCTTTTTGCCTACTTGATCCTCTGCTGCCTTCACTACTTCATCCCTAAAAGCTACCCATTCGTCTGCTACTGTATTTCTTTCCCCCATTCCTGTCAATTGTTCCCTTATGCTCTCCCTGAATCTCTGTACAACCTCTGGTTCTTTCAGTTTATCCAGGTCCCATCTCCTTAAATTCCCACCTTTTTGCAGTTTCTTCAGTTTTAATCTACAGGTCATAACCAATAGATTGTGGTCAGAGTCCACATCTGCCCCTGGAAATGTCTTACAGTTTAACACATGGTTCCTAAATCTCTGTCTTACCATCATATAATCTATCTGATACCTTTTAGTATGTCCAGGGTTCTTCCATGTATACAACCTTCTTTCATGTTTCTTAAACCAAGTGTTACCTATGATTAAGTTGTGCTCTGTGCAAAATTCTACCAGGCGGCTTCCTCTTTCATTTCTTAGCCTCAGTGCATATTGACCTACTACGTTTCCTTCTCTCCCTTTTCCTACACTCGAATTCCATTCACCCATGCCTATTATATTTTCGTCTCCCTTCACTATCTGAATAATTTCTTTATTTCATCATACATTTCTTCAATTTCTTCGTCATCTGCAGAGCTAGTTGGCATATAAACTTGTACTACTGTAGTAGGCATGGGCTTCGTATCTATCTTGGCCACAATAATGCGTTCACTATGCTGTTTGTAGTAGCTTACCCGCATTCCTATTTTCCTATTCATTATTAGACCTACACCTACCCCTATTTGATTTTGTGTTTATAAGCCTGTAATCACCTGACCAGAAGTCTTGTTCCTCCTGCCACCGAACTTCACTAATTCCCACTATATCTAACTTTAACCTACCGATCCGTAGAATGCCAGTTTTCTTTCTCCTGATAATGACATCCTCTTGAGTAGTCCCCGCCCGGAGATCCGAAGGGGGACTATTTTACCTCCGCAGTTTCCCCTTGCTTTCAGCCGTTCGCAGTACCAGCACAGCAAGGCCGTTTTGGTTAATGTTACAAGGCCAGATCAGTCAATGATCCAGACTGTTGCCCTTGCAACTACTGAAAAGGCTGCTGCCCCTCTTCAGGAACCACACGTTTGTCTGGCCTCTCAACAGATACCCCTCCGTTGTGGTTGCACCCACGGTACGGCTATCTGTATCGCTGAGGCACGCAAGCCTCTCCACCAACGGCAAGGTCCATGGTTCATGGGGGGGAGGACTTGTTCATATGACTGGAATTAATAGCGAGTCAGCCACTGACTTAGAGAGGTGGCAGTTAGAGCAAGCAGTGTCTGGAGAATACAGCAGGTCGGGAGTACTTCCCGTTTCAGTATTTCCAAATGTGATCTGACGGGTTTTGACACATGTTGTCCAGCACTGTCACGCTGGAAAATCACCTTTTCATGTCTGTCACTGTATTGTGGCCGTTTGTCTTTCAACGCACGGCTCAAACTAATCAATTTCTTTCGATAATGATCTCGTGTGGTTGTTTCCGCCGGTTTCACTAGTTTCTCCACCTTCTCTCTTTCACCGCCATACCCGTCTTAAGACGTCAAAATCGCCTTCTTCTAGCATTGAAACCGTTGCCTCAACCTTTTGTATGTCCATCCTTGTAACAGGAGGTCACTGGGACGAAGCCCGTTTACTATCGTGATAAAATAAAAACACCTACAGCCGTCCTTATGATTTTATTTTATTTTGTCGCTAGCAGTTTCAAC
The DNA here is from genome assembly GCF_023897955.1 of Schistocerca gregaria. Lineage (NCBI taxonomy): Eukaryota > Metazoa > Arthropoda > Insecta > Orthoptera > Acrididae > Schistocerca > Schistocerca gregaria. The sequence goes on from NC_064922.1 coordinate 949,890,396, forward strand.
GCTTCAGTGGGTCATCTTCAGGCTGTTTTTGATGGGGTACAGGTTGATATAATCCCCATGCATAACACATAAGTTGCCATCAGTACTTGATAAGCAGATAATGTGTCAGTACTCCAACCATCAACTGCCAACTGACCAGTTGGCAGTTGGCAGTTCCAGTAATGCAGGCAACTGATGTGTTATGCATGGGGATTGTATCAACCTGTACCGCATCAAAAACGGCCTGAAGATGACGCACTGAAGTGTTGAAACCGGTAGCGACAAAGTAAAATAAAATCATAAGGACGGCCGTAGGTGTTTTTATTTTATCATTCCCTCAACGTCCCTTCACCGATATGTGACTCACCATAGGTCTTACTCAGAATTTTATGGGCCACAGCGCCAGATTTCTTCACGATAAAGCATGTAATGGAAATTTCCCGTAATGACGATAATTGGGCTGGTAAGTTGAGATATTCGGTTGAGAATAACTTTATACTGCAATCACAGATCGAGTAATATTTTGATGGTATGTTTACAAATGCCTACCCTTACTGTATGACACTTACGACCTGGTACCTGCACCTCCACTTGCCTGCAAAACGGTGGAAGCAAAGTTATAAATCTACTCGTTCTTTCCATGATGACTACGCGAAATGTATTCGTACTAGCGAATATGGACAGCTGTATATTGGAATGGTGACAATGGTAATTTGTGGCACACCGGGACTCGAACCCGGATTTCCCGCTTATAGCGACGGGTCGCCCCACCGTATGGCTCTCCGAGCACGCTCTTCGGCCAGCCCAGAATTTCCATACTTCTTCAATCACGTATCTACAACTGGACTCGTACACACGTTGTGTATCTTCCTGTACAGGGGAGACATTTTTACTGGAAGTGGCTTGTACGGTGTCTACGGATATAGACGATGTTTCAGTGCATGTTTCATTCACAAACACGATGTAATGTTGCTCTGGACATGCATACATATCTGAAGTAACACTATATTTATCCGCCGACACCGGACGAGCGACTTTCAGTAAAAACGCCTCCCCTGTATGGGAATCCACACAATGTATGTAGGAATGCAGGTTGTAGGCACGTGGTTGATGGGTCTGGCAGTGAGTCGTACTCGGATAGCCTAAACGCCTCAATTACGACCCCTGCCCTCTCTGCCCTCAGACTCTTCCATAATAAAGGACATTACACAGTTAATACGTTTCTGTTTTGTTCCGAAAGGCAAATGGAGAAACTGGAAATCAAGGAGAGCAAAATTTTCAGGAAGATCATAGGTCCCAAATACCAAAATAACAAACAAGTTTTCTATAGGAACGAAGTCCTCAATACAAAGTCGGAGAGACTCTCGGAAAGCATGGGGAAAACGAGAATTGATTTCTATGGAGACATACACCGAATGAATCCCGACAGACTAACTAAACAAATCTTTGACGTCTTTCACAAAAAAAGACTAATCCCAGTTGGTTTAAGGAAGTGGAAAAGGACTTGGGAGCAGATTACCGAAGACATTTTAAAGAATGGTACAGCCAAGACCGTGACCAAAGACTTAACTAAGAAGTTCCAAGTTAAGATCAACACCAGGAAACCGACTCAGATATCAGAGGAGCAAAGAAAGAAGAGATCAGATAGAACGAAAAATTATTGGGAGAAAAAGAGAGGACAAGCATCTAAGAAGTGATTGATACGACATACCCCAAAGATGGGTAATTCGAAGTGAAAAACCAAATACGTAAAAATAATGGTAAGGCAACAGCTCACGGTAAACGACGTAACTTTGGTTCGATTCCCAGTCTGACACAAATTTTCATTGTCGTCATCGAATTATACCAGTTGTATAATCTCCGTAGAAATTGCGAATACATTTCGCCGTAGTGCGTGTTTCCTCGTACATGCATGCTTGTTCGAGAGAACATCGCATCGTTTTTCTGAACAATACAAACACTGCAGTATCGTATCCCATAATAACTATTCCTCGTCCGGAACACTCAAACTTTCTTTGCTCCTTTTCATAAATAATCATACGCGAACGTACTAGGAAAGACTCTAACTGTAGTGGGGAGAAATCTAAGCAGAGGTCAGTGTGCGGTGGTTTACCGTCTTGCGGTGCGACGGCAGTGTCAGTTGAGCGTTAGGGAAACTGTGTAAATGTAGGCTTTCCTCGAAATTTTCTTTAAAAGCTCCAAGTCTGGAGGAAATAAAGTAAGGTGCGACTTTAATGTTCCGTCGAAATCTACGTCCTACGACACGGAGGATTGACTCAGTTGGAGACTAATGAAGTATCAAATCCATATAGCCTTGTAGGAATAGGCTTTCCGGACGATGATTTAAGTTCCCCGTCGCCTCAATGGGTATCCAGTGTTTTATGGACTGTGCCTTCTCATTTCGCTCCGGGACTTTTCTTGCGATGCATATCGTGAGTTTGCAGTTTACGAGGGGGAAGGTATAAAGCTACTGACCTAACTTATTGTTAGAAAGGGCGTTCATACAAAAGCATTTTTGTTGTTGTTTTGGTACATGTTATATAATAGCGTGTTCACATAATTTGTGGTCCGTTTATAAGGCTCTTTACCGTACATATATGTCTGTTTTGTTGAAAAGGACAATCTGAAAAATTATTTGTTTTGGATAGTATATCGCCAACAGTAAATCATTTAAAGCTGATGAAACTGTGCAACCTACTTACTAAAATGGCCAATTAGAATGTTATAGGACTGCATTTGGCTTGAAGACAGTTGATGGGTTGACAGAGTTGATACGCGGCAGTGTTTTCAGAGATGAAAAAGAATGCCGCGCAAGTCTTTTAAGTCAAGTGAATGAAGACATACGCTACACACTGCTGTAATTGGAAAATGAAATAAAGCATTTGGCGTTGAGAGAGTCCGCTTGCCTGCGAATGAGCATTGGCAAGATACAAGGAGATTTATGGCCGTAAAACGCTACGAGATCAAGAATATGTTACGACTGCTGTAGATGTGTTGTTGGCGAAGCTGCCAGATTAGCAGTTCAGGTACGGAATATATTTTCTGGACAAGGTGGACTGTAATAAATGAATATGTGAAAAATGTGGGTATATGTGACAGCAATCCTGTCTGTCATTGCCAACCATAGAAATTAGAAATTTTGACCTTACCCTCGTTTATGTACGTTAATAGCACAGCTGTATGCATTGCATTATTGATCCATAGGCGGTAAGTCGTAAACAGTGTTTCCAAATGGCCTGATTTTCGCTAGCGGGCCCGATGTTTAACGCTGTCGTGAGGCGTCTCACAGAAGGGGACGTGGGCGCCCGGACTTAAGGGCACTGCTAACAGTTAGAAATGTAATGCGTATTCACTGCACAAATGGTCGGGTACATTAAATTACCGGAATGGATTTCTGAGCGTGTCGATGCCAATAACAAAGAAAAAATACGGTGCCTGAGGAGGTCGCTATCAGGCTTGAAGTACAAGCGTGCCTCAGCGAAAGCCCGAATTTATGTTTCGAAAACACTCGTCTACGTGGCTTCCAGTGTTGTATTACTGCCGCCACGCCGCTGTTTTCCGAGGACCTGTAGCTGTTTTCGATAAAAAAAGGCTGAGGTTGAGCACCAAGACAAACTACCTTGTGAGAATAGAGTATCTGTTAAGCGTGTTGAAAGATGATTGTTGTTGTTGTGGTCTTCAGTCCAGAGACTGGTTTGATGCAGCTCTCCATGCTACTCTATCTTGTGCAAGCTTCTTCATCTCCCAGTACCTACTACAGCCTACATCCTTCTGAATCTGCTTACTGTATTCATCTCTTGTTCTTCCTCTACGATTTTTACCATCCACGCTGCCCTCCAGTACTAAATTGGTGATCCCTTGATGCCTCAGAACATGCCCTACCAACCGATCCCTTCTTCTCGTCAAGTTGTCCCACAAATTTCTCTTTTCTCCAATTCTATTCAATACCTCCTAATTAGTGATGTGATCCACCAATCTAATCTTCGGCATTATTCTGTAGCACCACATTTCGAAAGCTTCTAGTCTCTTCTCGTCCAAACTATTTATCGTCCATGTTTCACTTCCACACATGGCTACACTCCATACAAGTACTTTGAGAAACAACTTCCTGACATTTAAATCTATACTCGATGTTAACGAATCAGAATCGCTTTTTCACTATCAATCTTTAAATGTTTTGTTGACTCACGGTGAAGCGTGTCGGATAGTTTTTATTAGCAGGTTGTTACTGATGGTTTTGACGAACAGAACAGCGTTTTTTAGCTCAGTTGTATCGGTGTACCAAGTCTGTTCTTAATATACAGGGTGTTCCAAAACTATCTTTACAACTTTGCTCGCTATTTCGGAAGTGATTATGTAGTTAGAAAGGTGCGGCTTGCGTCGTAATGTTCGCACACACCTAAAGTTTTAGAAGCCGTCTAACAGAGTTAAGTGCGTGCGCCATCTGTAGAAAACAGGAAACTTAAGCAATACTCAATTTCCTACCATGTCCGGCCTAGCAGGTCGCCATCAACTTGTGCAGTAGCTGTTCTGATACGAGCTCCTAGTTGCTGCAACGTCCCGCACGGCGGTGTGGTGGACAGCATTCTTGAGAAAGTCAAGAAAGGAAAATTTCTAATGGTGTATGTTTGCAGACCTGGGGAACCATGGTATCGGTCCTCCCCTGACAATGCAACCGCCTGGAAATGTGTCGTCCAAAGGTTTCCTAACCACAGAGGTCCAGTAAGAGCGGCCGCCATCCTGCTGCAGAATGATATCACCACATTGCAGTTCTTCGATCGATGGAAATGAAAACTGTTCCAACGCATCCAGATACACAGTCGAGGTTACTGAAGCCTTTATAACCAAAAAATGTCCCACAACACTCTCATGAAGCAGACCACATCTCACGTTGACTGCCGCCCATACTTTGCATCCTTCAGTGACGGTACTCAATCAGAACACAGAGCTTCACATTGCGTCTGTTTACCTCTCAGGACACTAGAAAGCAAGCCTTGTTCATGAACATCACAGACTTTTTCAGAAAGTTTGGGTATCGTCGATGCGACTCAGGATCCGAATTGCAGTTTCTTTGCTCTTTGGTCGGTCATCAGCGTGAAGTGCACGCAGCAGCTGTATGTCGGAAGCATGAGGCTTCCATATCTTGTGTAGCACACTGTGAACCGAGGTTGGTGATCTAGCAACTGTCGGGACGCTTGGCGGATTGATTTGGTTGGGCTCCGGACAAATGCCTGTTGCATCCGCTTAGCATCCACATCACTCGTCCGAAGAGGATACCGGATTTCTTAAATCTCGTACATCACAGATTTTTGGACAACATGGTTGTGGATAGAAGCAGCGATTAGTATGACTAGTCAATAATTCAAGAACAGTCTTAATCGCATTTATTATTGTTATAATACCGCCAACCAGTTTCAACCCGGCATAGTTTCCTGCCGTTATTTAGACAGGAATGACACCACCAGCAGTCGACTAATGGTGTAAACGCCCAGAAGATGACCCCTACGTCGGGTTGAAACCGGTTGGCGGCATTATAACAATAATAAATGCGATTAAGACTGTTCTTGAATTATTGCTCGTATATCACATTCTGATGGCCGTACGTATGCTCCCATAAGAGGTTCTGAAGTTCTGCTGGAGCTTTGAGTCAGATTTGGTCTCTGTCAACCATTCCACACACTGTGCCATCTCCTTGGGGAGGGGGGGGGGTAAATCCGTGAATATGTAACCCGCAAAAAAATAATAAAGAAAATGTTTACGTGCATATGAACATTATACCGCAAACAGCACCTTTCTGCCTACCTCATTTCTGAAATATACGTGACGAAAGCTGTAAACATTTTTTTTGGAATACTTATCTAATGACTGAAAACTTGCGTCCCTCTTTGTATTTTCCAGGTTCCTGTGTCGCCGATTTCTTAAACCATCATTCGTTAAGTACGGTACATACGAGAAATATTCACAAAGTAAGATCAGATCAGTCGTGAAACAACTGCAAAAACGAAAAAATGTTTAATTTGCAGCAGGGAACTGCTCCTTCCCGCTACTTCTCTACACAATCGCCGCTTCGGCATAGCCGTTGTCGTAGTGTTGTAGCGCTTTTCCAATACCCTCGTCACAGAAGGCGGCCACGTATGATTTCTGCCAGTTCGCAACGCTGGTCTGCAGCTCGCTGTCTCTGCCAAAAATTGACTTCATAGCAAGCGGTTCATGAGATCAAAGATAAAACTCAGGAGGAGTCAATTACGGACCGAACTGTAGATGATCAAAGACTTGTAGGTAACGCCCCAAGGGCATCCTTATTGTCCCTCCAGCGTGCGGCCAAGACTTGTGATGAAGAAGGAAACGCGCGGCAGTTGTGTCATGTGGGCTGCGTGACATCAGGCAAAACCTCTCGCCAGGTCCTCACAACTGATACGAGACATTATTTTCTAGGCATCTTTACTAGCTCGCATTCGGGATGACGACAGTTCAATCCCGCAACCGGCCATCCTGATTTAGGTTTTCTGTGATTTCCCAAAATCGCACCAGGCAAAGGCTGGGATGGCTCCTTTGAAAGGGCATGGCCGACTTCCTTCCCCTTCCTTCTCTAATGCGATGAGCCGGCCGGAGTGGCCGTGCGGTTCTAGGCGCTACAGTCTGGAACCGCGAGACCGCTACGGTCGCAGGTTCGAATCCTGCCTCAGGCATGGATGTGTGTGGTGTCCTTAGTTAGGTTTAAGTAGTTCTCAGTTCTAGGGGACTGATGACCTCAGAAGTTGAGTCCCATAGTGCTCAGAGCCATTTGAACCTAATGCGATGAGACCTATGACCTCGCTATTTGGTTTCTTCCCCCAAACAACCCAACCCAACCTCCCCATACTTTCGATGCATTGTTCACTTGTTCTTCATCTTTACTAGCTCAATGTGCGCTCAGAACTGATAAGAGCGACGTGACGGTGTCGACAGGACAGCTACAGACACTGCCCAATAAATCGGTGCGAGGCTTCATCAGATTTTCACTGTGGTTTTCATTTCACGCCCGGTCGGACCTTGCTCAGAGCCATTTGAACATAATGCGATGAGACAACCTCGCTGTTTAGTTTCTGCAAATTGGATCCGGCACCACTACTCCCAGGTCAGAGGAACTACAAACCTTCCATGTCTCTCAAATATCAACCAGTATGTCGTGGGGAGCACTTTTCACTTTTAGGTTTGGAGCGAGCGGTAACTGGGTTGTAGACGGTCACGTGGACAGGGGCGTCGCTGCTAGTCACCGCGTACCCCAGTTTCGTGCGTCGGTCCCCCGTGGTGACAGCTCGAGTATGGTAGCGTCGGGTCGCCACCGGGCGAACTTATGAAACGAGAGCGGCGCGCTGTAAAATTGCTTGTTTTCTCCGCGATGTGATTGCGCGCGCTGGCCGTGACGTAACTCGGCCCGGGACGGACACACGGGGCGCTGTCGCTGTCGCTGTCGCTGCCGCTGCCGGTGCTACACTTTGTAACTTTCTCGGACGGGACGCCCACGGGGCGGCGACACAGGGCGAGCCGGAGTGTGGCGGCCGTAGAGCCCCGGGGCTGCAGGCCGGCCCGGCTGACACGCGCGACGCGGAATGTGAAAGGCCGCGGAGAAAGCCCGCCGCACCGCGCAGTGTCAGCCAGCGGCAGCGGCCGCTTACGAAACCTGGCGGCGGCCGCCGCAGGCGCGCGGACCTGTGGCCCGGACCCGCTGCCGTCGTCTGCTGACCGAAAGCCGGAGCTCCGGAACACCGTCTGACATCTACATCTACATCTACACTCCGCAAGCCACCCAACGGTGTGTGGCGGAGGGCACTTTGCGTGCCACTCTCACTACCTCCCTTTCCTGTTCCAGTCGCGTACAGTTCGCAGGAAGAACGACTATCTGAAAGCCTCCGTGCGCGCTCGAATCTCTCCAATTTTACATTCGTCATCTCCTCGGGAGGTATAAGTAGGGGGAAGCAATATATTTGATACCACATCCAGAAACGTACCCTCTCGAAACCTGGAAAGCAAGCTACACCGCGATGCAGAGCGCCTCTCTTGCAGAGTCTGCCACTTGAGTTTGTTAAACATCTCCGTAACGCTATCACGTTTACCAAATAACCCTGTGACGAAACGCGCCGCTCTTCTTTGGATCTTCTCTATCTCCTCCGTCAACCCGATCTGGTACGGATCCCACACTGATGAGCAATACTCAAGAATAGGTCGAACGAGTGTTTTGTTGATGGACTACGTTTTCTAAGGACTCTCCCAATGAATCTCAACCTGGTACCCGCCATACCAACAATTAATACTCCCAGATATTTTACAGAAGTAACTGCTACCAGTGTTTGTTCCGCTATCATATAATCATACAGTAAAGGATCCTTCTTTCTATGTATTCGCAATACATTACATTTGTCTATGTTAAGGGTCAGTTGCCACTCCCTGCACCAAGTGCCTATCCGCTGCAGATCTTCCTGCATTTCGCTGCAATTTTCTATTGCTGCAACTTCTCTGTATACTACAGCATCATCCGCGAAAAGACGCATGGAACTTCCGACACTATCTACTAGGTTATATATATTGTGAAAAGCAATGGTCCCATAACACTCCGCTGTGGCACGCCAGACGTTACTTTAACGTCTGTAGACATCTTTCCATTCATAACAACATGCTGTGTTTTGTTTGCTAAAAACTCTTCAATCCAGCCACACAGCTGGTCTGATATTCCGTAGGCTCTTACTTTGCTTATCAGGCGACAGTACGGAACTGTATCGAAAGCCTTCCGGAAGTCAAGGAAAATGGCATCTACCTGGGCGCCTGTATCTAATATTGTCTCACACGATCGCTGTTTCCGGAATCTATGTTGATTCCTACACAGTAGATTCTGGGTTTCCAAAAACGACATGATACTCGAGCTAAATACGTGCTCTAAAATTCTACAACAGATCGACGTCAGAGATATAGGTCTATAGTTTTGCGCATCTGCTCGACGACCCTTCTCGAAGACTGGGACTACCTGTGCTCTTTTCCAATCATTTGAATACCGACACAGAGCCCGCCTGCCCCTCCCTGACGCCTGACGCAACCGTTTGCTCCACGAAAGATCCGTACCCAAAGGCTGGGAAGTGGCACAGGTCACACCAATATTCAGAAAAGGCGGTAGGAGTAAGCCACTAAATTACAGGCCCATATCCTTAATGTACATAATGGAATGTAGTCGAATTAAGTCGGCTGATGCTGAGGGAATTAGATTAGGATATGAGACACTTAAAGTGGTAATGGAGCTTTGCTATTTGGGGAGCAAAATAACTGATGATCGTCGAAGTATAGAGGATATAAAATGTAGACTGGCAATGGGAAGGAAACGTTTCTGAAGAAAAGAAATTTGTTAACATCGAGTATAGATTTAAATGTCTGGAAGTCTTTTCTGAAAGTATTTGTATGGAGTGTAGACATGTACGGAAGTGAAACGTGGAGACAAATAGTTTGGACAAGAAGAGAACAGAAGCTTTCGAAATGTGGTGCGACAGAATAATGCTGAAGATTAGATGGGTGGATCACATAATTAATGACGAGGTATTGAACAGAATTGGGGAGAAGAGGAGCTTGTGACACAACTTGACTAGAAGAAGGGATCGGTTGGTGGGACATGTTCTGAGGCATCAAGGGATCACCAATTTAGTATTGGAGGGCAGCGTGGAGAGTAAGTACCGTAGAGGGAGACCAAGAGATGAATACACTAAACAGATTCAGAAGGATGTAGGCTGTAGTAGGTACTGAGAGATGAAAAAGCTTGCACAGGATAGAGTAGCACGGAGAGCTGCATCAAACCAGTCTCTGGACTGAAAAGCACAACAACAATCCTTAACGTCAATATGCAGCAGGATTTTAGGACGTATATTGTGTTCGAACACAATGAATTACGTCGAAGAAAAGGATCTATTGACACACAGTCAACATGGGTTTAGAAAACATCGTTCCTGTGTAACACAACTAGCTCTTTATTCACTTGAAGTGTTGAGTGTTATTGACAAGGGATTTCAGATCGATTCCGTATTTCTGCATTTCCGAAAGGCTTTTGACACTGTAGTACACAAACGGCTCGTAGTGAAATAGCGTGCTTATGGAATATCGTCTCAGTTGTGCGACTGGATTTGTTATTTCCTGTCAGAGAGGTCACAGTTCGTAGTAACTGACGGAAAGTCATCGAGTAAAATAGAAGTGATTTCATGCGTTCCCCAAGGTAGTGTTATAGGCCCTTTGCTGTTCCTTATCTATATAAAACATTTTGGAGACAATCTGAGCAGCCGTCTTCGGTTGTTTGCAGATGACGCAGTCGTCTATCGACTAATAAGGTCATCAGAAGATCAAAACAAACTACAAAACGATTTAGAAAAGATATCTGAATGGTGCTAAAAGTTGCAGTTGACCCTAAATAACGAAAAGTGCAAAAAGGAACTCGTTAAACTTCGGTTACACGATAAATCAGTCTAATCTAAAAGCCGTATATTCAACTAAATACCTAGGTATTAGAAATAGGAACAACTTAAATTGCAAGGAACATATAGAAAATGTTGTGGGGAAGGCTAACCAGAGATGGCGTTTTATTGGCAGGACACTTAGAGAATGTAACAGAACTACTGAGGATCCTCTGGGATTCTCACCAGATAGGACTGACGGGTTACATCGAAAGAGTTCAAAGAAGGGCAACAGGTTTTGTATTATCGAGAAATATGGGAGAGAGTGTCACAGAAATGATACAGGATTTGGGCTGGACATCATTAACAGAAAGGCGTTTTTCGTTGCGACGGAATCTTCTCACGAAATTCCAATCACCATCTTTCTCCTCCGAATGCGAAAATATTTTGTTGACACCGACCTATATAGGGAGAAACAATCACCATGATAAAATAAGGGAAGTCAGAGCTCTTACGGAAAGATATAGGTGTTCATTCTTTCCGCGCGCTGTACCAGATTGGAATAGTAGAAAATTGTGCAAGTGCTTCGATGAACCCTCTGCCAGGGACTTAACTGTGATTTGTAGAGTATCCATGTAGATGTAGATGAAAAACTGTTATTCAAATATTATTCTCTTCTCGAAGCCAGACGCATTTGAAAAAGTTTTTAATTAGGCTATAAACTGTTCTGAACAGCCAACATTTGTGGACGTTCGAACCGTTATTTTAACACAATCTTCATTAGCACGTATTTGAAGTACCATGACGTATCCTAGGAGTAAAAAACAATTTTTTTCTCATAGCAGTTTAAATTCGTTGGTGGCTCGAGTTTACAAGGTTTCGGCATTGCGCCAGCTGGCTTTGGCTTTCGAGTGCGGCCGCGTTTTAACGTTTGACGCCGGTGCCGCTTGTTTATGACCGCTCCATACGGAGGGCGCTTTGTGGAGCGAGGACCAGTGCCGGTGTGCCCAAAGAGATAAAAGAACGGTTTCCATACGAGTTCGGCACATATAGCGTCTCGTATCGAATCCGACCTAACGTGTACCGCATTTGAAAATAAACTCGTAAAATTTTGTTCATCGTAAAGCAGTCCAGCAAACTACGTCCACGTGAGCTGTAATGTAAGATCCCTCTCTTGCACGAAACAAAAAATGACCGTACGGGAGTGTCAGGTTGTGCGACCAGTGTAGAGTTACGGAATCTGCTTCGAACTGTAAGGAAAGTGAAAAGCATTGTTTCCCGTAGCATTTTCCAAGTCAATAAACAACGTTCGTACTCACAGACTTAATCGGAATAGAACATACCGGTAACCTATTAACAAGAGATTTAAATGCCATGTTCTGAAACTGTATATTCGGATGCCGGTGAAGCTTTCACCAATAATGTCTGATAAATAATCAAGTCATGCGTGACACCCAGTTAGAGACTCTTAACTGGCTCAAGCAGAGCAACGGTCTTCAATGATGATTAAAATTCTTCTGGGAGCTGTACCGCGTCATTGTATAAAATACTTTAATTATAAACTTTAAAACCGACTGAGTCTTGCCCTTGAGGAAGACTGTTGTAATACTGTCGAAACGTCGGTATTATATTTTATAACTGAAGTATTTGATACAATGACGCAGTACAACACTCAGAAGAATTTTAATCACCATGACCCCGACCACAGAAGCCTATGTAGTTATGACGTGATTCGATGAGCTGTGGTACCTGCAGATGTGACTACATAACACAGGGACAGGACAAACTGAACAAGCGAGAATGTCACCGACTGCAGCAGACAATAATGGCCAGCAATTGATGGTATCAAGGACGAGTGAAGATTTGTCTGCCTTTTTGTCGAGGCACAGTCTTTGCATCTGAAACAAACTATCCGCAAATTTTTGCAGCAGTCCTTCCGTTCTTTACGCAGCAGAGACTCTAAAATTTTACTCATTTGTATTCATAGTGATGTTTAAGAAAATATTACTGTCTCACGTACAAATCGGAATAGTGAATGGCGTGAGTCTCTTTCGGTTTTACATGTGCTGTCAATGCTTGCAGGAACATCCTCCAAAATAATCTCGTAGTTAGTCTGCTAAAGTCTTGGTGAATTTGTGGAAAGTCTGTTGTTCAACAGGAAGAAATGAAACTCAATCTCATTTTTTACAGTGGATGTTTAAAAAAATGGTTATTAGAAAAAGTGTTTCAACAACAGTGATCTGTTAGATAGTTGACTCGACTCTTTTTTATTTTTTTTACATTTTTCGTTTAATACAAGTTCAAAGCACAGAATAATGGACGGGGTAATGGGAGATGTTCAACGGGAAGCACATACGGAATTGTTGGTCGCCTCGAAAAGAATCAACCTCAGTTATTTACAAACAGTAGTTTGACAAAGCCATCGACCCGCACGGATAGCCGCGCTCATTGGTATGCTGCTTCCGGGATTCTGGGAGTTGCGCCGGCACCGTATCGAATACGCACGACGGATGCTCGAGGAGGGCTGGTGTGCTGGCCAGCCTGGATGTGACAGGTGAACACCGGGCTGATTCCCACATCTCACCCCAGTTACACGATTCGCAAACATTTAGAAAACGTTCTCAGAGTTTCAAGGGGGATAACGCTAGACGCACGCAGGCGGGTCATAAATTTCGTCCCGGAGGGAGGATGTGCCTGGGGGAAGGAAGGGCATCTGGTCCCACCCCTTCCACTAAGATCGCCAAACCCCATAATCAGCATGTCCATCCTGTGCAGATACAAGAGAATGACTAGGAAAGAGAACAAATAAGTACACTACTGGCCATTAAAATTGCTACACAAAGAAGAAATGCAGATGATAAACGGGTATTCATTGGATAAAAATATATTATACTGGAACTGACATGTGATTACATTTCCTCGCAATTTGGCTGCATAGATCCTGAGAAAACAGTACCCAGAACAACCACCTCTAGCAGTAATAACGGCCTAGATACGCCTCGGCACTGAGTCAAACAGAGCTTGGATGCCGTGTACAGGTACAGCTGCCCATGCAGCTTCAACACGATACCACAGTCCATCAAGAGTAGTGACAGGCGTATTGTGACGAGCCAGTTGCTCGGCCACCATAGACCAGACGTATTCAATTGGAGAGAGATCTGGACAATGTGCTGGACAGGGCAGCAGTCGAACGTTTTCTGTATTCACAAAGGGCCGTACAGGACCTGCAACATGCGGTCGTGCATTATCCTGCTGAAATGTAGGATTGCGCAGGAATCGAATGAAGGGTAGAGCCACGGGTCGTAACATCTACATCTACATCTACATGCATACTCCTCAAGCCACCTGACAGTGTGTGGCAGAGGGCACCTTCAGTACCTCTATCGGTCCTCCCTTCTATTCCAGTCTCGTATTGTTCGTGGACAGTAGGATTGTCCGTATGCCTCTGTGTGGGCTGTAATCTCTCTGATTTTATCCTCATCGTCTCTTCGCGACATATACGTAGGAAGGAGCAATATACTGCTTGACTCTTCGGTGAAGGTATGTTCTCGAAACTTCAACAAAAGCCCGTACCGATGTACTGACCGTCTCTCCTGCAGAGTCTTCCACTGGAGTTTATCTGTCATCTCCGTAACGCTTTCACGATTAGTAAATGGTCCTGTAAGGAAGCGCGCTGCTCTACGTTGGATCTTCTCTACCTCTTTTATCAACTCTATCTGTTAAGGATCCCACACTGCTGAGCAGTATTTAAGCAGCGGGCGAACAAGCGTAGTGTAACCTACTCCCTTTGTTTTCGGATTGCATTTGGCTTAGGATTTATCCAATGAATCTCAGTCTGGCATCTGCTTTACCGACGACCAACTTTATATGATCATTCCATTTTAAATCACTCCTAATGCGTACTCCCAGATAATTTATGGCATTAACTGCTTCCAGTTGCTGACCTGCTATATTGTAGCTAAATGATAAGGGATCTATTTTTCTGTGTATTCGCAGCACATTACACTTGTCTACATTCAGATTAAATTGCCATTCCCTGCACCATGCGTCATCTCGCTGCAGATCCTCCTGCATTTCACATCTGAAATGTAACGACCACTGTTCAAAGTGCCGACAATGCCAACAAGATGTGACAGAGACGTGTAACCAACGGCACCCCGTACCATTACGCCATGTCGATGACGAATACACGCTTCCAATGTGCGTTTACCGCGATGTCACCAAAAACGGATGCGAGCATCATTATGCCGTAAACAGAACCTGGATTCATCCGAAAAAATGACTTTTTGCCATTCGTGCAGCCAGGTTCGTCGTCAAGTACACCATCGCAGGCGCTCCTGTCTGTGATGCAGCGTCAAGGGTACCCGCAGCCATGGTCTCCGAGCTGATAGTCCATGATGCTGCAAACGTCGTCGAACTGTTAGTTCAGATGGTTGTTGTCTTGCAAACGTCCCCATCTGTTGACTCAGGGGTCGAGACGTGGCTGCACGATCCGTTACAGCCATGCGGATAAGATGCCTGTCACCTCAACTGCCAGTGATACGAGGCCGTTGGGATCCAGCACGGCGTTCCGTATTACCCTCCTGAACCCACCGATTCCGTATCTGCTAACAGTCATTGGATCTCGATCAACGCGAGCAGCAATGTTGCGATACGATAAACCGCAATCGCGATAGGCTACAATCCGTCCATATCAAAGTCGGAAACGTGATGGTACGCATTTCTCCGCCTTACACGAGGCATCACAACAACGTTTCACCAGGCAACGCCGGTCAACTGCTTTTTGTGGACGAGAAATCGGTTGGAAACTTTCCTCATGTCAGCACGTTGTAGGTGTCGCCACCGGCGCCAACCTTGTGTGAATGCTCTGGAAAGCTATTCGTTTGCATATCACAGCATGTTCGTGTCGGTTAAATTTCGCGTCTGCAGCCCGTCATCTTCGCGGTCAAGCAAGTTTAATGGCCAGTCCTGTATTAATCAATGACAGTCAGTGAGGTGAAAAACAAATTTTTGAGAATGTAGCACCATTATGACTGGGTAACAGCGACCACTATTGTGCAATGACCGATATTTTTTGCCTTCGTGAAAGAGGAAGACAAGCACTCGTGAACGCCTGTGATAAAACCCCCTAGCTGGTATGATTTGTAAACAGAAGCATTCCTTGATATCATGCATAACACAAGTCTGTGTTTTTATGAAAAAGCGCTATCTGCCGAATAAGTCACATTCAAATCTGTTATAGGGGGATGCGGTAGGTTTCACGATAATCCACTGGTACGCATCGTGTTCCAAAAGACCTAAAAGATGTCTAATTTCATTCTCTCTGTCCCTAAGCTAGAGGAGGTGGGGTGGTCTAGCTCAGCTGCAACCGTTCGTTTAACAAAAGATCGCTGTTTCTCGTAGCAATCCTGGTCGCCTTTTCGTTAAAGAGACTGCAGATGTCATCAATAGGAATGCCATGACACAACTTCGCCGGCCTGGGTGACCGAGAGGATCTAGGCGCTACAGTTTGGAACCGCGCGACCGCTAAGGTCGCAGGTTCGAATCCTGTTTCGGGCATGGATGTGTGCGATGTCCTTAGGTTAGTTAGTTTTAAGTAGTTCTGAAGTTCTAGTGGACTGACGACCTCAGATGTTGAGTCCCACAGCGCTCAGAGCCATTTGAACACAACTTCCTCCTCCCCATCTGCCCCGCACTATATGATGAAATGTAGATGTCTTTGGTTTGGTTCCTGAAACGAAATTGGCTTACAGAACGACTAAAATATCCACTATTTGTGAGGAACTTTTAACCATGTGCGGAATCGAAGATCAGTTGCTGAGTTCAAAATGGCTCTGAGCACTATGGGACTTAACATCTGAGGTCATCAGTCCCTTAGAACTTAGAACTACTTAAACCTAACTAATCTAAGGACATCACACACATCCATGCCCGAACCTGGATTCGAACCTGCGACCGTAGCAGTCTCGCAGTTCCAGACTGAAGCGCCTAGAACCGCTCGGCCACAGCGGCCGGCAGTTGCTCAGATGTCACAATAGAAACTGTAGGAGATAACAGAGCATATTCGTTGATTACCTAACAGGCTCCATGTCAGGACGATGTGAATGTTTATTTATGCTTTTGACTGTGTTTCTTTATAAACGAAGAACTGGCAAATGTATAACTGGATCATCTCTGTCTCCAGTCGTGGCAAATGATACACTGTTGCGTCGATCCATGCAGCAGATAAGAAGGTATCCTGGCAAGAAGTCCATTTTGCCTTGCCTCTGTGAATGCGGTGCGGCGAAAGAAATAGTGCAACAAGTGCGCATCGCTGTGGGTACAGAGACCTGTTTGAAACCAAAAGAAGTGAAAAATCGGCAACCTGCCAGGAGGTTTCTGGCCGGTAAAGAAGATCTGGAGGGGAAGTTACCAACTGTGTTCAGTAATGATGAGCGCCTTTATACACTCAGTCAACCATTTGCCTCGTGCGACTGTGATTTTATCGAACTGTTTTACGTGTACATCTATACGCCACAAGCCACCCGTTGGTGTGTGGCGGAGGTTACTTTGTGTGCCACTGTCAATTAACCCGTTTCCTGTTCGAGTCGAGAAAGGATAGGTGTTGGAAAACTATTGTTTGGGCTCGAATCTCTCTAATTTTACCTTCATAGATTTTTCGCAAGATACACGTCGCTCTCGGAAGTTTAGCAGTAAATCACAGAGTGCAGCACAACGCCTCTCTTGTAGCGTCTGCCACTGCAGATGGATTAGTGCGTCCACGTCGCTTAGTACAAGACCATGTCTGCTCTTCTCTGTATCTTCTCTATTTCCTCCTTCAATGCTATCTGGTAAGGAATCCAGACTGATAAGAAATATTCAACTGTAAGAAAATGGAACAACTACAGCCGTCCTTATGATCTTATTTATTGTGTAGCTACCAGTTTCGGCGCTTCAATGCGCCATCTTCAGGCCTCAGTTGACGCAACAGTTCACAAGTTCGCAGTTGATGGTTGGACTGCTGACATCATAGTTACAGATAGTCTGCGTAAACCAGTTATGTTGACCACTGTTGCAGCGTGTATATTGATAGTGGTAACTCCTTCAACATCAACTAAGGCCTCAAGATGGCGTACTGAAGCGCCGAAACTGGTAGCTACACAACAAATAAGATCACAAGAACGGCTGCAGGTGTTTCATTTTCTTACAAGAGTGAATGGCCTTGGTCCTCGGACTTCTAGTGAAGAGGATGGACAGACAAACACTAGAAGTATTCAAGTATGCGTCGCACGAGGGTTGTGTAAGCTACATCTTTCGGGGCTGCAGTGTTCCAATTAGTGTCAGTCTGGCATCTGCCTTTCCCGCGATTAGCTTTATGTCGTCGTTCGACTTTAAATTGCTCCGTGTGTCACTATGTTTTATACAAGATTTAGACTCTTTAATGTTATTTGTTACTTTGAGTGGTTTAGCATAGCATTTTGTCACACGCAGAAGTAGTTATTTAGATGGGGCAAATGTAGCTTTTCAGTAGTTACTAGCAAATTATAGTTAGCTTCTAAATCGCAACCAAATAGAAGTGTCTTTTCATCTTCATGCTTTCGGGATAATACTGTTCTAATACAGTTCCTGGAAAGGCTCCTTTGGGAAACGGAAAAAATACGTGTGAGCCTAAACAGTTTTCAGGTCATTTGCCTAACTCGCATGTAATTGTTGGATGATGTAGGAATCTAAGTGGAAACCAGACATAGGTGCAGAACAGATACTAACACTGTCTCCTAATGATCGTCTGCCGGCGATTCGAGAAAAAAGTATTTTTATGGTGTTTGTAACATCCAGTCTTACTCCTTTGCCATACCGTATTGTCCTCTCTCTTTGCGGACTCCCCTTCCAGCACATGACGAATGTTTTTCCTATCTTGTCCTCCCAAGACCTTTTTTTAAGATGAATTATTTGTGCTAACGTTTTCACAGACAGAAAGCTACCGTTATGAAAATTTTATTTTGTGACAAAATTATAAAAACGATCATTTCTTGTAGAAGTTTTACCAGTTTCCACTTTTATCCATACTCGTGTGCTGGCCTGAGTGACCGAGTAGTTCTGGGCGCTACAGTCTGGAACCTCGCGACCGCTACGCTCGCAGGTTCGAATCCTGCCTCGGGCATGGATGTGTGTGATATCCTTAGGTTAGTTAGGTTTAAGTAGTTCTAGGTTCTAGGGGACTGGTGACCTCAGATGTTAAGTCCCATAGTGCTCAGAGCCATTTGAACCATTTGACACTCGTGTCATAAAATTAAAATTAAGATGGATACGAAAGACTACCGTGCATACAAACTAATACATCATCATCATAATTATCATTATTTTAATAAGACTGACACTATTCCACATCCAACCGGGCTATTAATCAATTCTTGAAGACATAGTTTCACAAGGATTTTTCTTCCTTTTACTTTATCCAGAAGAAGTGTTTTGTATTCAAGCTCTAGAGGGTTACCGCTAAGAATGACTGTCCGCCTTTGGTCAGACACACTCGCTTCTTTGGCTGTCTCACTGCCACTGCCTTGTATGCCCAGTCAGATATGCGGCGAGAAAAATTACGTCATTACCAAATGCTTGCTGTATCTGATGCGGCAGTTTCTCACTGTGGCCTCCACTCAGTACCTCGTTCAGACACCGAACACCACTCACGTTATCGTCGTAACACCATAATCATCAAGTACCCTGCCTGTAGCCATCCACAAAGCCAACATTTTCTTAAACCTTGTAACAAGCTGCCCTGTAGTCTGAGCGCATTCTAGCACCATGCAACGTTGTGGAAACAGAGAAGTTCCTTTTTGTAATTCCAGTTACTTCTACCTCATAATTTAGCACAATGGCGCTTCACATCTGCTGCGTCCAACATTGAAGCAAATCCTCACTTCTTCTTCAAGACGGCAGCAAAAATGAACATACTCATCACACGAACGGATCGTAAACAACAGTGTCGGATGTGCTCAGTAAGTGGACGTTGCTGACATAGAGAAACAGAGAGTGAATTCAGTTTGGGACGTCAATTCACAGTTTCGTGTTTAGGAACATGTGTCATGTCGTCTCTTAGCTGGCTAAAAACCAGAGTTGACAATTTACTGCGCCAACGGGGATCGCAATTCGCTGCCAGTTGTCGATGAGTTAGCGACTCACCCATATACGAAGGAAATTTCATAAACAATGCACGCAAATTTTTTTACTTACAGTTTTATTTTTTCAATATCTTTTTACAGTCCTTCAATATAGTCGCTCCACTTCTTTATGACTGGATCCCAACGTCTCGGAAGCTCTTTTATTCCATCCAGGACACCACTTCTGTTCATCTGTCGAATTGTGTGGTTAACGGTTGTCTGCCACAAGTTTCACTCTTCGTTCATCTCTTAACGTTTCTGGCTTTCCGAGTCTTAGATTAACGTCTATGCTCGTACGAGCACCACGAAAACGGTTAACCAACGTGAAACTGTACTGCGATCCATTGTAAACTCACCGGGAACTTCCACTTAACTAACTGTGAACGTCTGTCAGGTTTCAGCCGCGTAAAGTTTCGATCTTGATGTACGATCGCTGGTCTTCGAGACCCCTGCAGGTCCATTTCTACCTCTCGCCAATTTGATGTTAAAGTACACTGCGGAAAAACAAAAACACGTACATCTTCCTCAAGGTCCCAACTACATCTTACGTAATTTTCATTGCTGTTGCATCAAACAATCCACAGTAGTACCAACCTGTGCATTATTTATGAAATGTCCCTCGTATGTACTATTTTGAAACGTCGATGAAGCCTGAGAAAACTATGGAAAACATTCCACCGTAACAATAATGTTCTAAAATAGCTGACCGTAGATTACAATTTAGAAATATTCATATTCACCTGTAGAATTGAAGAGACAGCGATCTACTATTCAACTCAAATGTTTTTAATTGGAATAATACTGAGAATCACCTCATGGCAGTGTCGTTTGTAGAAAAGCGGTTAGCAAGACAATGATAAACATTAGAATGCACAAAGTTTGTGTTTTTCACACATCCATACCAGGATTCTTCTACTGAATCATGTGCAAGTAAACAGAAAAGTTTCAGTGTAAGAACGTAAGTTACGAGACATCATTTTGCCTCCATCCTCAACTTTCTTCCTCGCCCGGTCACCCACTCTCCATTTCACCGAAGCTTTGTCTCTGGCCTCTCTGCCCTCTATTCTGAAGCATTGTATTGGGACGGTGAGGCTTTCATTTTTTGCCAGCAAGAAAGGGCGTAACTCTACCGCACCCATTTTCTCGCTGACAATGTGAAAGGCCCTTACTTTGAAATATGATCTCCTCAAACTTTCTAGTCACTCCTAATAATTTAAAAAGATGATGGAAGTTCTAACTACAGAAAGCTCCTTTTATTCCAGGAGGAAGTCGTTAACAGCGGGCGGCAAGATTAGTTCTGATTTCGAACAATACACAATGGCGAAGCTCTTTCCATAGGAAACACATTGTATGAGCCACAAAAAATATTTGTTATATTTTTTATATTTCCGTGATTAACCAAGAACAGGAATTGCGCATGTATCGTTATTAATGCGTTCAATTAAGCGTGGCACTCAGTGACTAAATAAGAAGTATCTTCTCGTGCTCAGATGACGAAGTTCTGTACTATGCATATCACATCGCAACGATTAAGTGCTTTTGCATTTATTTTCGTTTTTATTTGCTTCATAACCGTCCTCTTCATCACAAGAGCTTACAAGATTCTTTCTCTGGTTTGAAATTTACTACAAGTTGTCTCAAAGTGGCAGAGTTTAATAACAGTTATAATAAAAAGTGAAAGACATGGAAAATAACGAGTAACTGAACTCGTGAAAAGTGACATTTAAGTGAAATGAAATTCCTTATACCGTATAAAATGCAGCGCAACAAAATAACTTAAAATTATTGAGTTTTTATCACTACAAAGGAGCAACAAAGGAAAACAAAATTAAATTAAATTAGATTAAATTAAAATTAAAAGAAATTTTATAAGAGACGAGAAAGGAGCAGATACCAAAGTTATGTCGATATGACATTGTTTAAATAGCTGACTTTCTAACATAACTGCTCAGCGAACTTAAATAGGAATCCTAGAAACAAAGACGAAACACTGCCGGTATCCGAAGAAGACTTTTCCACCCTTACACTGCCATTTAATCCAAGGATCTTGAGAAAAAGATAGGGGGATTTGGGGAATGGAATAGAAAACAACATTAATAATATTTATACCTTGTTCCCTCCGCCATACACTGTGCAATGTCTTGCCGACTATAGTAGACGTATATGGAGGAGTAGATGTAGATATAGGCTGAGAATCTTGTCCTCTCCAATCGGCTTACTGTTCAACGTAATTCTTCAACTCTGCGCCGCCAGTTTAGCTGAAGCCCGACAAGATGCGAGTCCATTTTACTCATACATGTGTATGCAGTTGCTACAAAATAATTATCACTAAAAGACAATACTACTTATTACTCTTTGACTGAGCTATAACCACGTAAGCGTGAAGTGTGCTACGACTGACCGACATAGTGAAACTACGTGTCAAAAGGTTCACTTTGTGATGACATTGATGCTCGTTCTTCTGATGAGGTCGTAGGCTGCACTTTCCTGACGTTTGTGCTTCAGGTTAATGTGAGGTGGGAACCTGTGCTGAAAAGTCAACACACAAGAACTGTACATGTATCGTAAGCATTTGCTGTCCCACCAAGTTCACTCGTATGAGCGCCGTTAAACAGAACATTTCCGTCGCCACGGCGCACTGACAGATATGCTGTACGGTTCACTCTGGATTCAGAATCTATTACCTAGGCGATGTACGCCCAAATCGTTGTGCTAATAAAGGAACTTAGTAGGAAGATTTTCGAAGTTCCTTTTCTGACAATAACATCAAATGAGGAGAGTGTGATTGGAGGGTATCGGGTTTCCCGCATCAGCACGTGTCTACTTGTCGTCATCTAACTCGCAGTTGGATACGTGTTGCGGCTGCTCATATAGCGTATCGTGGGACTGGCGTGCTGTAGTTTCAATCTCTTTTAGACGAGAAAATTGAAATGCTGTCCCGCTAGCGCTCCCATGTGTTGAACTACATTTTACGAATTATTCTCTAGACGTTAATTTCTTGTGTTCCATCCAGATTTGCTCTGTGCATCCAATTCAATAGGGACGTTTTTGATATGTTAACTTCAGTGAGAAAAGTATCTAATTCAATAATTCAATGAGGTATTTCGCTGGGGAATGTCTGTTAATGCGTAAACTAAATTAATTTCAGTTTAGTGGGCAGGGTTTTCACGAAATAATAATAATGCAATATTATGTAGGGGCAAGATGGCGCTATGTTTAGAAACTGAGCAACTACTAGGAAAAGTGCTTGCGCATGACATTCCATTTTCTTTTAAAAACTGCACATCACCCAACTCACGTCATTGTTACAGGTACTATGGGTCAATAACTTAGTGTCATGCAATACAGTACAGTCTTCTCGTGATGGATTGTTTTTGCCCTGTTGAGCAACTAATGCGACAAGTGATTGCGCGTTATACTGCATTTCTCTTAGATTCTGAATACCAGGCAGCTTGCGTCATTGTTACAATTACTGTGTGTAAACAATTCACTGTCAGCCCATTTCGTGGATGGAGTGTTTTTGCCTTGGAATGTCAGGATCTGATAGATTTTCACGGTTACTGTAATTGTTTTCTTCAAACAGCTTATCATTCATTCATGTCATTAGTCACCTATTTGTTCAAGCCGTTCGCTTATTCACTCCCCGTGAGTGCGTCAGCACGTCTGACTCTCAAGTAGGTCATAACCGAAAGTAAACCCCGTTAAGAACTCGCTTAGGTGAAGTGATATTTAAAGGAACACACATAAGAGAAGTAGACGTATTGATTCGGTTTGTAACGTTTGGAAGCGTTGTTTTTGTGTACATACTGGGGAGATTTAGAGTAAGAGATTAAGGCCTCCACGAATTCAACAAGTTTTACTGTGTGTTTTCTCGTTGATGTTGGCAATGAAAACAACAATAAGTTAGTCCCATTTATGTTTAATTCCTTTATGCCCCCTGCGAAGCGGAAAATGTTAGTTTATCCTCTCATCTATGTTTAAATCACTGAAGACACTTGGAGAATGATAGGGACTGAATCTATAATGACCTTAAACGAATAGAACCAGCAGTGCCCGAAGGGACTTGTCTACGAAAATTCAAGTTCAGGAATTTAATGCTGGTAAGTGAGCTAAGCACATCTAGAATGTGAATCTACCACCTAACTCAGCTATCATCTGCTTTTCGTTCCTTATGATATCATAGACTGTCACAGTTCTAGTCTTAAAAGCACTGCATCCATTCCACAAAAAAGTAATAAATTACGTGCAAGGCAGAACTATACTCCAATATGTTATCTGCAACACTTTAACCAACAAATCGTACGTAAAGAGCTTGACATACCACATACTTCATTTTTAGTAATTTCGTTAACAATCAATCAGAGTATGAAAAACACGGACTCCGTTCGTACGTGTGAAAGTGTGCGAGCGAGCGAATGTGTGTGTGTGTGTGTGGAGGGTGGTGTATGTTTTGTGTAAAGATGCTCTTCTGGGAATAATTTAATCTAAATCACATAAATATGCGGAAAGGTCGTTTGTAGCCTCATAGCACGTTCCGGATCATTACCAATTACTGCGTACTCTGTATGCGTAACACTCAGCTCATTGTTGTTCAAACTCCAGTTTAAGCATTTGTACACAGAATGCTTAACACACTGTCACACTTAACGATATTGTCAGCATGCGTTTCGTCTGTGAACAGAGGAGTCTGAATTAAACTTATACCGAGGAGAATTAAAAGTCTTTTGCTTTTACATTCCGGCTCCGACAAGTTGACCTTAATGGGAGACAGCAAATCTGCAAGCAATGTCGCTACTGTCTGTCTTTGTGGTGTGTTGCACTGCCCTTGCGACTTGATTGACGGTTACCGTCGCGTTTTATAGTTGTGGCCTTCAAGTCACCACCTGTGTTGTACTCTACCCAGAACTAGCAACAGGCCTAAAACTGCTAGCCGCTACCGGATGGTAACAAAGCAGCTTAATGGTTACAACAATGAATCAGTGTTCAACAGCTAAGTTTTGTGAGTCACATCGAAGAAGAATGAAATAAAAGTTACTTTCACGAAGATAATATCTGAGTGTACGTGATGTTTGCAATAGAAGTAAAGTTATACAAAGCTGAAGACATTTAGTACGTTGATAAAGACATGATACAAAGGTTTGTTTAGTCAGCGGCGCTGTAAGGTAGACATTAAATGTAGACATCAATGCAACTGACGAATTCTTACAGAGGCTTCGTGATGGCTACAAAAATTAAGAAATACCAGGGGCATTCTGTCATTAAATAAGAATGATTTCGCTCAGCTATTCTCATGTTTTGTTTCGCTAAGTTAAGAACTGGCAACCAAAGTGCTGGCTGAATAAAAGTCACGTTCTCATGTACGGGAGATATTTGTGTTGATACCTTCCGTTACTTCCGAACTGCCAGTGACCTTTGACACTGCATATTAACGCCGAAACTTGGCGATGGCTTACCCATGCGACGGTTCACATCTTATATACTTAATCTGTTAGTACTACGACACAATTTCCATCAAATACTTCTTTTTTTTCGGTGGTGTTGAGCCCACCACCGTATTTCCACGCTTTCCTGTTCTCCTTTTTGTCCGAGTCATACTGATACACCCAGCTCTCGTCTACGGCGATTACGCTGCTAATGGGCCCGTTTCGATTTGCCTGACACAGGTGCGACTCTTCCGCTGCTGCCTGAATTCGGCGGCTTCTTGAATAGGTGTGAGTTTGTCGCGAAACCCTGCAAGCGGCCATGGTCAGAAAGCCAAGCAAGATAATGAAAACTGATCCGTGCCCTGATTTTACGACACTTCACTACTGTTTCGGCAACAGCCTTGCCGCAGGGGGTACACCGGCTCCCGTAAGATCAAGAAGTTAAGCGCTGTCAGGCGTGACCGACACTTGGATGGGTGACCATCCAGGCCGCCACGAGCTGATGCCATTTTTCGGGGTGCACTCAGACTCGAATGATGCCACTTGAGGAGCTATTCAATCGAATAGTAGCGGCTCCGGTCAAAGAAAACCACCATAATGACTGGGAGAGCGGTGTGGTAACCACACGCCCCTCCAATCCGCATTCTCAACTGAGGATAACACGGCGGTCGGATAGTCCCGATGGGGAACTTGTGGCCTGAAGACGGAGGGCTTAATTACTCTTTTGGTTCTTATACGTCGGTCTTTGAGCGAGTGCCTGGCCACTTCGTTCTTTGTCATGCAGACTCGTTAGACATCACACGAGGAGTGAGTGTTACCTAACCACTTCGTCAGGCGATGGCGTGTTGCTACCGTACAGTTCCAGCAATTAAACTTGGACAGTTGGAGTGAAGCGTAGTTCTCCTCCGAAAAGACTCGTGCACGAATTATGCAAAGGTTCCATTTGTCGATAACCGGAGAGAATTCTGGTCCTACGTAAAATCTCTAAGCTACTCGAAGACGTCTCTATAGTCATTCGTTGACTAGTTTGGTGTGGCAATAGAAGACAGCAAAAGGAAGGATGAAGTTTTAAATTTTGCGTATAACAAATCATAGACGGTGGGGGATCATACATACACTACTGGCCATTAAAATTGCTACACCACGAAGATGACGTGCTACAGACGCGCAATTTAACCGACAGGGAGAATGTCCTGTGATATGCAAATGATTAGCTTTTCAAAGCATTTACACAAGGTTGGCGCCGGTGGCGACACCTACAACGTGCTCACATGAGGAACGTTTACAACCGATTTCTCAACACACACAGCAATTGACCTTCATTGCCTGGTGAAACTTTGTTGTGATGCCTCGTGTAAGAAGGAGAAATGCGTACCAATACGTCCCCGACTTTGATAAATGTCGGATTGTAGCCTATCGCGATTACAGTTTATCGTATCGCGACATTGCTGCTCGCGTTGGTCGAGATCCAATGACTGTTAGCAGAATATGGAATCGGTGGGTTCAGGAGGGTAATATGGAACGCCGTACTGGATCCCAACGGCCTCGTATCACTAGCAGTCTAGATAACAGTCATCTAATCTGCATGGTTGTAACGGATCGTGCAGCCACGTCCGGATCACAGAGTCAACAGATGGGGACGTTTGTAAGACAACAACCAACTGCACGAACAGTTCAACACGTTTGCAGCAGCATGGACTATCAGCTCGGAGACCATGGCTGCGGTTACCCTTGACGCTGCATCACAGACAGTAGCGCCTGCGATGGTGTACTCAACGACTAACCCGGGTACAAGTGTGGCAAAACGTCATTTTATCGGATGAATCCAGGTTCTGTTTACAGCATCATGACGGTCGCATCCGTATTTGGCGACATCGCGGTGAACGCACATTGGAAGTGTATATTCGTCATCGCCATACTGCCGTACCACCCAGCGTAAGGGTATAGGGTGCCATTGGTTACACATCTCGGTCACCTCTTGTTCGCATTGACGGCACTTTGAACAGTGCTCGTTACATTTCAGACTTGTTACGACCCGTGGCTCTACCCTTCATTCGACCCCTGCGAATCCTAAATTTGAGCAGGATAATGCACGACCGAACATTGTACGTCCTGTATGGGCCTTATTGGATACAGAAAATGTTCTACTGCTGCCCTGGCCAGCACATTCTCTCACCAATTAAAAACGTCTGGTCAGTCAACTGAATGTCACAATACGCCAGTCACTATTCTTGATTAACTGTGGTATCGTGTTGAAGCTGCATGGGCAGTTGTACCTGTGGCACGTCCCCTTAGAAAAATTATACATGACTGTGTTTAAACTGGCACACAGTATTTTTAGCGCAACGCAATCTGACTTTCAAAAATCCCTATAAAAGAATGGCCCTGACTAACATTAACCTATACGTTTCACAAATCAGTTACCTCACAAAAATCTCCGTTAGTCGAACTACTGCAATACAGCGAGAACCACTACTGCCAGCTAAATAAAAGATTCAAACTACTGAAGGCACTAAGTGCTGATAGGCACAGTTAGCGAATGAAAGATTTTAATACAGAATAAACAATGTATTTACCTTAATACTCATAATATATATAGCAGTTCAGGACATCCAGTCTTACAAATTTCAAAACTCCGCCATCTCTCTGCCCACATCCACCACTGCTGGCGGCTGACCTCCAACTGTGCAACGCTACGCGCTGTTCACATCCAGCTGCCCAACACTACAATGGCAGAGAACAATGCAAACCAGCCACAGACTGTACACAGCCAGTGATTTTCATACAGAGCGCTACGTGGCGGCGGCGTTACCAATATAAGAACCTAAACAGTCTACTTACATAGCCCCCATGCTCCCCACAAAAATTTTACAAATTGTTTTGGGCAGTGGCCAATAATGATTTGATAAAATTTTTCATAATTACAATAACAAAGATATCAAATGCACACACTTATTGACACAATGTTGATCAAAAGCTAAAATTTTCTCACAGTCCATAAAGACAGTACTGATCATCCATCACAGTACAATTGCAGTTTTTTTCTCAAAGTCTGAGCAGTAAAAGAAAATGCACACAGAAGTAGTGGATTTCCATGCAGTCTTGAAGAAGTAGTGTTTTCCTTCCAACGGAAAGACAGTGCTGACTCTTGACATGCAGACAGGTAATGGGCCACAACAGAGCAAACCCACCGCAAAGTCAGTCGAAGTTTTGAAGAATATTGGTAGGTAGGTCATCACAGAGCAGACCCACTGTAGTCCTGGTACAGATTACGGTATTGGTGGGCCACCAGAGGTGCAGACCCATTGCAGTCTTTGTAGAAATAATGGTATAGGTGGGCCATCAAAGATGCAGACCCACTGTAGTCCTTGTAGGACAGCCATCAGCCATCTGTTGCGACTGTGCAGGTGCACAATCACCATCGGAGAGTCTTGCCGACAATATAGAATGTCCATAAACCACCACTTGTGCACACACAAAAATTTTTTTTTTGAAACGGTCTTTGAACCTGCAATGCTGTTAACCAGTCGCTTTTTGAATTATTAACACACGTCCAAGCACTAACAGTCCTCTTTTTTTTCATATTGTGCATATACTATGACCAACAGAAATATGTGCAGTGAAATGAATGGTTAAAAGTTACTTAATTTGATGAACTGGTGTCAATTACAATTTTATATCATGAGAATACAATAACAATGGTACAAAATACATCATTAAAGAACATAAAAGTACAGATAACATTTGTAGTAACACAGGCTTTACAAAAGAATAGAAATAAACATATACATCAGTGTTACAGGAATTATGACATAAGTAAATACATAAAAGATCTGAATACCTTTTGAAACATCAACTTCACTAATGAGCATTAATACAAAACAGAATAAATAATGTCTAAACATCTTTACAAAGTAAGTAACATATTATTAATGCAAATTATATTTGAGGATAACATTATTCCTCATCATAGTGAATGTAGCTGAGTATTAGAAAAATTCGACAACATAAATCTTATTAGCTGAACACATACAGGCAGGAAATACACAAATTCACATAGTGTAATAACACAAAAATACAGGACAGGGTCTGTATTCAGTGTAACTTTTGGTACTGCAGTCCAACCCAAAACTTCATTCCATAGATCTTTTGTCTTATTTCAACATTTGTTTCTACCAAAAAAAATCCTATCCAAGCATACTTTCTGTATTTATATGTTCACATATTTCTTACCTCATTATTTATTTTCCATTATCTTACCTCATCATTTATTTCCAAGAAAATCCTACCTAAACTTGCTTTCTGTACCTTTTTCGTATAACTTCTCAATGCATTTCTTCCAATTCATCTCAAGTCATTCTCTTATATAGTCTACCCCCTCTTAAGCTAACTTAAATCTACTGAGCTCAGATGCTAAACTAAGGGACGAGGCAATGCAGCAGCGCAAAACAATTAACACAAACAGCAATGACAAAAAAAACGGAAATTGGCAAAGTAAGCAGCAATATATATATATATATATATATATATATATATATATATATATATATATATATATACGTTATACATAAGTTAGCAAAGCAAATGCAACATTATCACAAATATAAACCCATGTGCAACAAAAAGAAAAATAAAGCAGTAGTAAAGCTGGTTTAACAGAATAATACAAAGTGAAATTTAGTAGCACTATGCCTGGCAAACAGCAGCAGCAAATGCAATAACTTATATCTAAACATGACAAAGCTCAGGCAGAAAAATATTACAGTAAAATGGCCATGTTTAATACCTATGTCACATCTTAACACTAGAGTGATGCATCACGAGAACTTTCTCTAGCAGATAAGTTACCAAATCGTAAAAAAATTATTTATGCAATTCCTGTGAAGGGAAATTTCTGTTTATGTTCCCTCGTTTTCTTGGAAGTAGATCATAAATTTATTATTGACTGGATCTGTAGGCATAAAATATTTATATTAGTACATCCATAAAATTTTATTTTAACCAATGCTGCAGTGCAGCTAGAAACTAGATATTAAAGAAAATAGGCAAAGGAAGGCATGAAACGTCATTCACTAGCCATAAGGCATTTCATAATGCAGTAAACAATCTTCCAACTAGCAAGACAATAGACATGAAATGTTTCTCATCATTTCATTTCAGTAAATATAATAAATTAAGAACTCTACAGTGTAACCATGTTTTCAAGTTTGAGGGTGTCATATTTACGATGCTTCCTACAAAGGAATGTCAATAGCGAGGATAATGGCCTCTTTTTTTCTTTTCTTCTCCACTTGTGTCTCTGAAAGGCACACACTAATGGCTTTTTTCCAGGCATCTGTCGCACAGCTGGGTGTCCACGACGCATTACGTGCAGGTAGTCACTTAACTTTCTTACCGAATTATTTACGACAGCAGCTTCTGCTACAGTGACAGTCTCATATAAAAATATTTCACAGGTCAAGAATTTGCGTTACAAATCTGTAGAAACAAAATCCTTTAAATATAATAGTGTCCAAAAAATTTTCGCCAGCATAGTGATACATTCACATATATACACACATTTCATAACTCTTAAAGTACGATTCTCGGTTTGCAACATCCTTTTTTACAAACCAGAGTCACTAACCACTACTCATTATTCCTTGCTTTATTACACACTTCTTCAATATTTAATCATAAGAAATACATGGCATAATTAAATTCCTCATATACGGTAGCATCAGCTTATTGATCATAAACATACCCCAACAGCATAATACACATCATCGTCGTAAAAATAACATCATAACACCTCAGTCAAATCTCTAAAACACCGTAGCTTTCTGCAATAATGTCAAAACCTAAAAAAAACTGCTCATTTCAATAGTGTCATCTACCACAAACGCTCTTTAAAAATCATGATCCCATACCAAATAGATCATTCAAAGCTCTCATAGTATCACAATGGTTCCGAAAAAATATGAACAGTTCACAAAGTACAGACAAAATACAATTTCATAAGTGTGAAATTATCCAACTGTGTAATTGCGTAAACATGTGTCACTGATGTAGTAACAAAAATGTTTGTTTCTCTGTTAAATGATCAGATAGCTGTGTAATTTATGTGTTAGAGAAATATGGTACCGATGTGTAAAGTTGTATAAGCAAATACCATATTAGCTAGGGCTCCTTGTGCTTGCCAAACACATGGTACACAAAGTAATCGTGTACCCCCTGAGGATTAATGTAATTATACCCTCAGGTGTTGCAGATTACAGCAATGGAATGAAATGTATCACGGAAAACTTTCTTTGTAATTCAAAAATCTTGAAAAATAAATGGTTTGAGTACAAAATTCATCACTCAAATGCGTGTCCTGCAGTGCTAAATGTGCGTCTTGCTGTAAGATAATTCTGTGGAACTGTAGTAGTTATAGTCCTCTGTAAGCAAAGTTCTGCTGAAGTCAGTGTACTCACCTCATCATAAACGAAAGTGAAATGCTTTGCGTATAGATATCGTAGTTACTACGCTTATTGCCGTGATGAAGAAAGTACTGTGCTGTAACGTATTGTTGTGCTACGAAAAGGCTATCTCACTGTAGCTATACCACAAAAGTTACTACTTAAACATGTTTTACTTTCCAGAATAATACAGAAAAACTGTGCAGATATAAAACAGATACACGGCAAAAGCAACAATGTAAATCGTGTCACATGTTAGTAGCATCGTGATATAATCATGTAGCTATCAAAGAAACCGAATGCTAAGTCATCTTTAATCTCACCGAATGTACTTCAAATAAAGTATGTAATTTCAAGTAGACCAAAATGTTGCACTAAAATCTGATTAGCAGTACCTGTATATGTTCTAAGTATGTAAGCCTTATAGTCGTTACGTAATCGGGCCACTAACAAGGAAGAATGTACACACACAATAACACTGCGTCGTCTGTTCACTATGACAGTGTATTCGTAATTACTATCTAAATATGTTCCCTAGGTTCTAGTCGGGATAGTGAACTTCAACATATTGGTGCATGTTAACAGTTTCTCAGTGTGACGAATTGCACTACTAATGTGAAGTGAACAGCTTTATGGCAAAGACAAAGTTAAAAGGCAGATTATCTCTCAAGAAACGGTTTTACATGTGAAATGTGGTGCAATCATTTACCCTTTCTAGTGCGCAGAGTTTCAACTTCCAAGTAATTATCATGTTGTATACGTCGGGAAGGAATGCTAAAACTTGCTCAAGCTTGGCGTCTATGTTGTTTTTCGCCGAGCCAGACGGCGTACGTGGCTGCCTGCCGGTGCGAGTCATTGCCTATTGTGTCTTTGTTGGCGCGCGTCGTTATTAGGATTTGGAGACCTAACTTCTACAAATTCACCTTGTCGAGAAGGCCCTGACCTGTTTGAAGCTCGCCAGTTCTGATGCAATTCAGGTCTGTCGTTTTGTCTGTAGTTTACATAGTTTCTTGTTTGTCGGTCATGTGGTGGAGAATTTCTCCTGGAATCGTAACTGCGTGGTGGACCGTTGCGTCTGAAGATATTCTGTCTCCCTTGATAATAATTATTTTGGTTCCCATATTGTCTGTTT
Organism: Schistocerca gregaria; assembly: GCF_023897955.1. Taxonomy (NCBI): domain Eukaryota; kingdom Metazoa; phylum Arthropoda; class Insecta; order Orthoptera; family Acrididae; genus Schistocerca; species Schistocerca gregaria. The sequence goes on from NC_064922.1 coordinate 949,922,910, forward strand.
CTATTATTGTCTCTGTTATATTCATTACTACGGAAATGCGATCTTTCTCTGTAATTATTATTATTCTGCCAACGGTTGTCATATGGGTAGTGTTTGTTTGGGTCACGATTTGTGTTGTGAGAATAGCCTAGTCGTGTATTATTTCTGTCATGGCGGAATTGTGACAGATCTGGTCTGTAGTGATTGTTTTCCTGTTTTCGCATCCCTCGACTGTCTGTGTCAATTTCTAATTCTTGTAAGAGTCCCTGAAAAGCTTCAATGTCGTCTTTGCAACGCCTTGCCAAAATAATATTCCTTAAATTTTCAGGCAATTTCATTAAGGAAATGCGGATGAGTTCTGAAGGGCTGTATGGGTTTGAAAGATATTGATTCTTATGAAACATGTCTTCAAAATATTTGACAAGACTGGAAAATTCAGATTGTTCAGAGTGTTTCATCATCATGATGCTATGTTTTACTCGGTCTTGTGTAGCTTGAGACCAATATGCTGAGAGGAAGGCATGATAAAATTCTCCTTCACTGTGGCAATCGTGAATGACCGATCGCATTCTTACAGCTGGTTCATTCTCCAAGTAGCCACACATAAATTCTAATCTGTGCTCTAATTACCAGTTGGGAGGAAAACAATGAGACAATTGATGAAGCTATGCTTGTGGATGAATGTCGTTGCCAGAATTCTTAAATGTTTTGAATTTACGTGCAGTAATGAACAGCTTATAGTCAAAATCATCGTGTCTCACATCACTCATTGTTACTTCGTTTCGGCGGTTCCTTCTCAAAACCCAATGCGCCTTGCCACTTTCTTTCATAATTTTCGAAGTGTCCTGTGATATTATTTTGTGGTTGTTCCGTATTTCTATCTCCCTCTTCCCGTATTGGAGCGCGAGTGTCCTCAGAAATATGTAATTCTTGTATTACTTGTGCCAACTGATCTTGTACTTCCCGGATTTCTCTTTTGTACTGTGTATTAATTTGATTTTGATTTTGTTTGAATTTTCTAATTTGTTCATACTTTTCAGTGTCTGTGAAGGCTAAGGGTCTTGTGTCATTCAGATCATCTACCTTTGTAGATAAGTTAGTGAACTGATCTGAAAGTTCGGCTACTTTATCCGATAGTGAAATTATTTCCTCTGTGTGTTTTCTGAACCAAGTTTCAGAGTGTCCATTTGTGTTGAAATCGTATCTACTGTGTCCTTTAAGTTTTCCTGAGTTTTTGCAAATTGCGTAACCGAATCGGTAGATGCAACTGAGTCAATTTTAGCTTGCAATGTGTCGTGATTTTCATGAACAATGGTTTGCAGTTCTTTTATGGCTGCTTCGCGATTCTGATATACATTTTCATGACGCGAAAAAATAGGTTGGAAATGCTCACAAATTTGTGTTTTTACGTCATTGCAGATTTTTTGACATTTCGATTCAATGTTATGTAACTCAGTAGTTAAATCTTCACGAGTTTGTTCAAGTGTGGTGTCTAACTTTTGAAGCTTTTGCTGTGTTTGTCTCTGATTTTGTTCCATTGTGTCTAACTGTTGCTGTGTTTGTCTCTGGTGATGTTCCATTGTGTCTAACTGTTGCTGTGTTTGTCTCTGGTGTTGTTCCACTGTGTCTAACTTTTGAAGATTTTGTTCCATTGTGTCTAACTTTTGAAGCTTTTGCTGTGTTTGTCTCTGGTTTTGTTCCATTGGTCTAACTTTTGAAGACTTTGTCCCATTTGTTTCTGATTTTGTTGAAGCGTTGTGTCTAACTTTTGTAGGCTTTGTCCCATTTGTTGCATTAACTGTAATAACAGTGCACTGGTGTCTGAAACATGTTCCTCTATGCTTTTCGGCAGTGCATTTGAACCGGCAATGTTCGCATTTTGAAAAGTAGAAAAACGGTGGGGACGCAAAATCTGAATCTACAGTATTTGCAAGATTGTGTCCTGTCATTTCGGAATCCTGAGGCGAGCTGTTGCTAACCGATCGATTGATAATGCTTCCCTGTTCACTAATTGTATCACCATTCTTTGCAGCCCGCTCTATTTCCCTATGCACAGTTATCAAATTACTACTTTGAAGGCGGCAGTGGTGGTCTAGCAGTTTTGGGCGCACAGTTCGGAACCGCGCGACTGCTACGGTCGCAGGTTCCAATCCTGCCTCGGGCATGGATGTGTGATGTCCTTAGGTTAGTTAGGTTTAAGTAGTTCTAAGTTCTAGGGGACTGATGACCACAGATGTTAAGTTCCATAGTGCTCAGAGCCATTTGAACCATTTGAACTACTTTGAACATTAGTTAATTCATTACATGGTGGCGCTAACACACTGCTTTCGTCTTCACTGTCATTTCTCAGTTTACTTTGGAGCCGAGTATTACGTTTTTCACACGCCATTATTGTCACAATATTTCACACGACAACACAGAAAAACACAATTTGAAGAGCAAAATAAGAAAACTCATTAACATAGCATTGAAAATAATATCTCGTTAATTGCAAGCGCAGCTGCGAAATACTTGCTGCAAATCTACATGCATGCCACAACTGTTTTACTGTGCAACAATGGATAACTACAACTACAAAGGAAATTCTCTTTATAATTACGCGCTAGCAATAAACAAAAGCTACACTAATTACACAAACTACAAGAAAAAATCAGAAGATTCCAGTGAGGTATCCTAGGCTAAGGGTCGACATGTGAAACGTCCCCTTAGAAAAATCTTACATGACTGTGCTTAAACTGACACACAGTATTTTTAACGCAACGCAATCTGACTTTCAAAAATCCCTGCAAAAGAATGGCCCTGACTAACATTAACCTATACGTTTCACAAATCACTTACCTCACAAAAAATCTCCGTTACTCGAACTACTGCAATACAGCGAGCGCCACTACTGCCAGCTAAATAAAAGATTCAAACTACTGAAGGCACTAACTACTGATAGGCATAGTTAGCAAATGAAATATTTTAATACAGAACAAACAATGTGTTTACCTTAATACTCATAATATATGTAGCAGTTCATGACATCCAGTCTTACAAATTTCAAAACTCCGTCATCTCTCTCCCCACACCCACCACTGCTGGCGGCTCACCTCCAACTGCGCAAAGTTACGCGCTGTTCACATCCAGCTGCCCAACACTACAATGGCAGACAACAATGCAAACCAGGCACAGACTGCACACAGCACAGCTGGTGATTTTCATACAGTTCGCTACGTGGTGGCGGCGTTACCAATATAAGAACCTAAACAGCCTTCTTACACCTGTACACGCCATCCAAGCTCCGTTAATGCCCAGGCGTATCAAGGCCGTTATTACGGCCTGAGGTAGTCGTTCTGGGTATTGATTTCTCAGCATCTATGTACCTAAACTGCTTCATAATGTAATCACATGTCAGTTGTAGTATAATATATTTGTCCAATGAATACCCGTTTATCATCTGCATGTCTCCCTGGTGCAGCAGTCTTAATGGCCGGCAGTGTAGTTTGCCGTTGTCTGATCGCCGCACAGTCCCTCGTTTGGATGACGCAGTACGTGCCATCCCGGTCGCAGAGAAGCAACTGAAGAGTGGGAAGCAAACACGCCGCTAGGTCCGGATGGAATCCCAATTCGTGCAGACAGTAATTCTTTGTCAGTGGACTCTTACATACCTTTCATTTATCGCGAATCTCTCGCTCAGCGCGAATCCCAAGGAACTGAAGGAAAGCGCACGTCCGTGTATAAGAAGGTTAAAAGACTGGACACGAAAAATGACATAGCAACATCCTTAAAATCGTTTTGCCGCAGACTGTAGCGTATTAGTTTCCTTGAGACGGAAGAACTTGTGTCTGCAGATCAATACGGATTGCAAAGCAAACTCAGCTTGTCGTTTTTGCACGTGATATCCTGCGAACCGTGAATGAAGGGCGACAGATTCTATACTCCTAGATTCCCGGAAAGCGTTTGCCACGGTGCCCCACTGTAGACTGTGGAAGGAAGGTCCGAGCATACGGATTGCGTTGCCAGATATGTGACTGGCTCGAAGATATCTTAAATAATAGAAGCCAGAGACAAGAATATTGTCAGGAGTGCCGCAGGGAAGTGTGATAGGACTGGGTTTCTCTAGATATAGAAATGATCTGACGGGTACTGTGAGCAGCAACTTGCGGCTGTTTGCTGATGACACTGTGGTGTATACGAGGTGACTTGCACAAGACGTATAGTTGGTGTGACGAATGGCAACTTGCTCTAAATGTAGAAAAAGGTAAGCTACTGCAGATGAGTAGCCAAGACAGTCTCGTAACGTACGAATACAGCGTTGGTAGTGTCCTGCTTGGCGCAGTCAGGTCGATCAAACACCTGGACCTAACGTTGCAAGGCGATACGAAATGGAATGACCACATAGGATAATATAAGGTAGGCGCATAGTCGACTTCGGTTTACTGGAAAATTTTTAGGAAAGTGTATCTCCTCCATAAAGGAGAACGCGAATAGAACGCTAGTCCGATCCGTTCTTGAATACCGCTGTAGTATTTGGGATCACGACGAGGTCGAATTAAAGGAAGGCATTCAGCCAGCTCACAACCGCGCTGCTAGATTTGTTACCGGTTAATTCGGTCACGCGAGTGTACAGATGTGCTGCGTGAACTCAAATGAGAATCGCTAGTGACTGCTGACGTTCTTTTCACGACATACTTTCGAGATAGTTTAGAAACAGGTATTTAAAGCTGACTGCAGAACGATTCTACTGCGACCAAACTACATTTCAGGTGAGGCCACGATGATAGAAATCAGGGATCCTGCGGAGGCATACAGACGGTCATTTTCCTCTCGGCCCTTCTGCGAGTCGAACAGGAAAGCAAATGACTAGCAGGGCGAGGTGGAGGTTTCAGTGGGCACCAGGACTGCAGACATATTTTATTTCTTCGAGGGGGTAAACAGCACTTTATGTCTATCTCTCGAATGGAGTTCTTCGAGATGTGTGTTGCGTGTTGCGCTAAATGTATAGAGGACTGCCGTTTTGTTAAGGGTTTTGAAGGCAAACGACTCCAAGGTGACTATGCAGTGCACCGTCTCACAGCGAGAGGTGACAGAGAAAGAAAACGAGCGATCGAGATGGCCGAGTATTCAGGACGGCTGTGAGAAATATCAGTGTCCATTGAGATAATGTGATGCAGGTGTGTCCGGATTTAAAGTAGCGTGTTGGGCAATCCGTTTATGCAACCACTGCGTGCTCCTGGCTGCTCAGTCTGAACGTCCGCAGCAAGGTGGCAAACCACAGACTACCGACAAACAGGACAATACCGCACTCACAACGGACGAAAGATGACTGGTATAAAGTATTTGATACTGTTTACTCGTATGGCGTGATGACTTCTCTTTTATCCTACTACTCGTAATAGGACAGTTTGAAGGATACTCTAGTACGTTACTTAAACGATGATATACGCCTTTATTATCGTTAAAGGTGGTGGTAACATATCATGACACTGATCCCATTTTCATTGGCTTTACTGTTGCCGGCAGAAAACGAGTTACATTCAAGATGATGCGTACTTTTCAGCTCAGAACGTGTATCTGTGAGACATATGTAGATTCCCCAAAAAGCTGTCAGTCTTCACTTATGAGAAACAACCATCTCACAAAGAGAGAATGTATGTACAGTTCAGAATTTGATGTACATTTACTTCACTGTAATTATTGAAGCAAGTCCATGACGAAATGATAAAATTTCAATACAAAGAATTAGATTCTACCAATAAGATATTTGTTCATTACATGACTACATGTTTTTCTGAAGAGTTTTTCCGTCGTTAGTGCATCCAAAACAAGAGGAACGTATACGAATTCAAATCTCCGTTGATATGTACACAACTTGTATAATCGTAAAACGGATAGCAGCAAATTCTTACTGTGGTCGTTCTTTGATTATTAAGCTCTGACAGCAGCCTTCTTTGCAAACAAAGTTATGGGAGTTCCCATAATACAGTGTTCTAAATGAAAGTTGCATGTTGCTTTACTCTTAATACTGGACATAACAGGTAACAAAATTGACCTTTTTCTGTCAGGTTCTGTCATAAAAAACAAGAAGTACGAGTAAACACATTTCCACTTGATAAACTCATGCAAAGAAATCGTTACAAGAGATTCCACTGGAAACAATATAATTGTTTCTCATTGCTATCTTGCATAACACATTATTTACAAACCAATTGGCCCTCTTCGTAACTGGAGACACATTTAAATGAAGATGAGCATATTCCTCACTAAATGGTGCTGATAAGTCAGTCACGTATTGACCTTTTATTTCACAGCGTCTTTTATGATGCCTGTCAGGTCTTTGGTTTTCTTGTGCTGTTGTCTTGAGTAGCCATGAGAGAGTGATCTAGTATGGCCGCCACTTCAAGGTTAACATTGGACAAAAAGAGAGCAAGTCATTTACCTTGAAAAATGGGCTCTCCCAAGGGTCCGCCCTAGCACCCCTACTTTTCAACCTGTACACAAGTGACACGCCAAACACTGCTAGCGCAAAGTTTTGCTATGCCGACGACCTAGCCATAGCCGTACAAACCAGCACACTTGAGGAAGGAGGAGATGTATTGTCTACAGACTTAGAAATTGTCAACACATACTACAAAGCATGGAGACTCCATCCAAATGCAGTAACGACAGAAGTCTGCGCATTCCATTTAAACAACAGAATTGCAAACCAGCAGTTGAATGTCAGCTTCTGCCAAAAAAAGGTTAGACATAATTTCCAGCCTAAATACCTTGGTGTCACACTGGATCCGTGTCTGACACATAAAAAACACTTGGAAAAAGCAAGCCGAAAACTGAAGACTCGAAACAACATCGTAAAGAAACCAGCTGGTGCAACACGGGGTGCCGACGCACCGACTCTACGTCCCACAGTACTTAGGCTGGTGTACCCAGTTGCCGAATACTGTCCTGCAGTGAGGCAACACAGTACCCACACGAGGAAGCTGGACGAACACCTGAACGGGTCAATGAGGAGTATTACGGCCACATTAAAATCCACCCAGATCTCGTGGCTGCATCACCACCTGAATTACGACGCCAAGAAGCAATCCATTGAGAATGGAGGAAACTACACCACCCCGACTACCCACAAGACCTTCCAATTCATACAGTCTTAAACAACCTTCCCCCATAGCACTTAAAATTTCGCACTCCACTGTGGCATAATGGAAGAAACGATAAGAAGTTCGGCATTAAAGAAGAGTGGCACAAGAGGTGGACTGATGCAGCAATAGCACATCGAGGTATCCGAGACGCGACTGCCAGCCTACCAGGGTTTGATCTGCAGAGAAGTGAGTGGACGAGGCTGAACAGAGTAAGAACTGGCCACGCCAGGTGCAACGCTATGGTGCACAAGTGGGGACTTCGAGATTCTCCAGCCTGTGATTCTGGGGGCCAAGAACACACTGATCATCATATTGTTAGAGACTGTCCTCAGAGGAAGTATCCCGGACCATATAGTCACATTATTAATGCTACTCCCTCTGCTGCTAGTTGGCTTCAATCGTTATGTATTTAACTATGATTAAATATATCTACCTTTTTTAACTTGCTATTATATCTGTCAAAGTAGTCAGTAATATTAAGTTAGTAACTTTCACAATTTAAAAATGTGCATATAATTTGTTCCAAAAAGTAAAACTGAACTATATGTAAATACTTAACTAGATATACATGTAAATTTACACTTTATATACTTGTCAATGTTTACTGTTGTCGCCATACTATAAATAAAAATAAATAGGTCTTTGGTTTGACAGGATGATTGAAAACCGCATGTTTTAGCATGGCCCATGCATTCTCGATGCAGTTGAGACCTGGAGAACACGGAGGCCATTCCATCCGACTGATTCTACGCTCCACTGGGAAGGTGTTGACGGGACTGTGGTGGTGGAGGCGTGCATTGTCGTCCACCAGCGTAGATCCCGTCCCAGTATTTTCACTAAATGGAGCCAAAATGCGTGTAAGGCTGTCTTCCCGACAAGTCACACCAGTCACCCTCCCGTGCATTGGCTTAAGGGGTGTCCTGCAGCCATACATGATTCCAGCCCAAACGATTACTGCACTGCCCTGATAAGGGTGGCGGTGTACGATACAGTTGGCGGCTAAACGTTGTGCTCGTTGCCTGCACGCAGAAATACCAGTGCTATCACGTTGCAGACTGATAGTCCTGCAAACTGTTGTTTTTCCCCCGCAGCCACTTCCGTGACGATCCGTAACTGATCCCGACGCTAGATACTTGTTCCAGACTCTAGAGACATCACTTTGACTCACAGCGACCTCCGCTAGTCTCACTCTCTGATCCATTGGAGTGACTGTACGGAGCCTCTGATCGCACGTTATTGTCGTTCGAACCGTTCAGGAGCAACACAACAATCGTAGAAGTAAAGCTGTGAGTACCGGGCGTGAGTCGTGCTTCGGTAGCTCAGATGGTAGAGCACTTGCCCGCGAAAGGCAAAGGTCCCGAGTTCGAGTCTCGGTCGGGCACACAGTTTTAATCTGCCAGGAAGTTTCATATCAGCGCACACTCCGCTGCAGAGTGAAAATCTCATTCTGGAAACATCCCCCAGGCTGTGGCTAAGCCATGTCTCCGCAATATCCTTTCTTTCAGGAGTGCTAGTTCTGCAAGTTTCGCAGGAGAGCTTCTGTAAAGTTTGGAAGGTAGGAGACGGATACTGGCAGAAGTAAAGCTGTGAGTACCGGGAGTGAGTCGTGCTTCGGTAGCTCAGATGGTAGAGCACTTGCCCGCGAAAGGCAAAGGTCCCGAGTTCGAGTCTCGGTCGGGCACACAGTTTTAATCTGCCAGGAAGTTTCATATCAGCGCACACTCCGCTGCAGAGTGAAAATCTCATTCTGGAAACATCCCCCAGGCTGTGGCTAAGCCATGTCTCCGCAATATCCTTTCTTTCAGGAGTGCTAGTTCTGCAAGTTTCGCAGGAGAGCTTCTGTAAAGTTTGGAAGGTAGGAGACGGATACTGGCAGAAGTAAAGCTGTGAGTACCGGACGTGAGTCGTGCTTCGGTAGCTCAGATGGTAGAGCACTTGCCCGCGAAAGGCAAAGGTCCCGAGTTCGAGTCTCGGTCGGGCACACAGTTTTAATCTGCCAGGAAGTTTCATATCAGCGCACACTCCGCTGCAGAGTGAAAATCTCATTCTGGCAACAATCGTAAGTTCAAACAAATGGTTCAAATGGCTGAGCACTATGGGACTTAACTTCTGAGGTCATCAGTCTCCTAGAACGTAGAACTACTTAAACCTACCTAACCTAAGGACATCACACACATCCATGCCCGAGGCAGGATTCGAACCCGCTACCGTAGCGGTCGCGCGGTTCCAGACTGTAGCGCCTAGAACCACTCGGCCACTCCGGCCGGCACAGCAAAAGTACTGCAGTCTTTACAGATGGTGTGTTCGCTATAGAGTGCACATACTGCTCTCTCACGATAGAAATATGGACTTTTTCCGCTACAATTACGTTACAAACAAATCAACATATTGATATCCCAACGCACTTCCAGATCACATCTTTCAGTACTAAATTTCGGCAATATGCAACATATATTTTCACCACTATAGTTACTGTACTTGTGAATGATTGACCTCTTACTGAAAGGTTTGTGCATTTATACATTTTGTACATTTCATATTAGAACGAGTTGAAGCTAGACGATGCGCTTCGTACTAGACAAATTTGTGTTAAGATCTTAATGAATGTACAAAAAACATTATGAAATAAGCCATTTTCATAAATAACAGCGTTATGTGCCAAAGAAATTATTCAGATAGTGAAGGGAGATGAAAATTTAATAGTCATGGATGACTGGAATTCGGTAGCAGGGAAAGGGAGAGAAGAAAAAGTAGTAGGTGAATATGGACTGGGGCAAAGAAATGAAACAGGAAGACGCCTGGTAGAATTTTGCACAGAGCACAACTTAATCATAGTTAACACTTGGTTTAAGAATCATGAAAGAAGGTTGTATACATGGAAGAACCCTGGAGGTACTAAAAGGTATCAGATAGATTATATAATGGTAAGACAGAGATTTAGGAACCAGGTTTTAAATTGTAAGACATTTCCAGGGGCAGATGTGGACTCTCACCACAATCTATTGGTTATGACATGTACATTAAAACTTAAGAAACTGCAAAAGGTGGGAATTTAAGGAGATGGCACCTGGATAAACTGAAAGAACCAGAGGTTGTACAGAATTTCAGGGAGAGCATAAGGGAACAAATGACAGGAACGGGGGAAATAAATAGGGTAGAAGAAGAATGGGTAGCTTTGAGTGATGAAGTAGTGAAGGCAGCACAGGATCAAGTAGGTAAAAAGACGAGAGCTAGTAGAAATCCTTGGGTAACAGAAGAAATATTGAATTTAATTGATGAAAGGAGAAAATACAAATATGCAATAAATGAGTCAGGCAAAAAGGAATACAAACGTCTCAAAAATGTGATCGACAGGAAGGACAGGAAGTGCAAAATGGCTAAGCGGGAATGGATAGAGGACAAATGTAAGGATGTAGAGGCTTATCTCACTAGGGGTAAGATAGATACTGCCTACAGAAAAATTAAAGAGACCTTTGGTGATAAGAGAAGCACTTGCATGAACATCAAGAGCTCAGATGGAAACCCAGTTCTAAGCAAACAAGGGAAAGCAGAAAGGTGGAAGGAGTATATAGAGGGTCTATACAAGGGCGATGTACTTGAGGACAATATCATGGGAATGGAAGAGGATATAGATGAAGATGAAATGGGAGATAAGGTCCTGCGTGAAGAGTTTGACAGAGCACTGAAAGACCTGAGTCGAAACAAGGCCCCAGGAGTAGACAACATTCCATTGGAACTACTGACGGCCTTGGGAGAGCAAGTCATGACAAAACTCTACCATCTGGTGAGCAAGATGTATGAGACAGGCGAAATACTCTCAGACTTCAAGAAGAATATAATAATTCCAATCCCAAAGAAAGCACGTGTTGACAGATGTGAAAATTACCGAACTATCAGTTTAATAAGCCACAGCTGCAAAACACTAACACGAATTCTTTACAGACGAATGGAAAAACTAGTAGAAGCCGACCTCGGGGAAGATCAGTTTGGATTCCGTAGAAATACTGGAACACGTGAGGCAATACTTACCTTACGACTTATCTTAGAAGAAATATTAAGGAAAGGCAAACCTACGTTTCTAGCAATTGTACACTTAGAGAAAGCTTTTGACAATGTTGATTGGTATACTCTCTTTCAAATTGTAAAGGTGGCAGGGGTAAAATACCGGGAGCGAAAGGCTATTTACAATTTGTACAGGGACCAGATGGCAGTTATAGGAGTCGAGGGGCATGAAAGGGAAGCAGTGGTTGGGAAGGGAGTGAGACAGGGTTGTAGCCTCTCACCGATGTTATTCATTCTGTATATTGAACAAGCAATAAAGGAAACAAAAGAAAAATTGGGAGTAGGTATTAAAATCCATGGAGAAGAAGTAAAAACTTTGAGGTTCGCCGATGACATTGTAATTCTGTCAGAGACAGCAAAGGACTTGGAAGAGCAGTTGAATGGAATGGACAGTGTCTTGAGAGGAGTATATAAGATGAACAACAACAAAAGCAAAACGAGGATAATGGAATGTAGTCGAATTAAGTGGGGTGATGCTGAGGGAATTAGATTAGGAAATGAGACAATTAAAGTAGTAAAGGAGTTTTGCTATTTGGGGAGCAAAATAACTGATGATGGTCGAAGTAGAGAGGATATAAAATGTAGACTGGCAATGGCAAGGAAAGCGTTTCTGAAGAAGAGAAATTTGTTAACATCGAGTATAGATTTAAGTGCCAGGAAGTCTTTTCTGAAAGTATTTGTATGGAGTGTAGCCATGTATGGAAGTGAAACATGGACGATAAATAGTTTGGACAAGAAGAGAATAGAAGCTTTCGAAATATGGTGCTACAGAAGAATGCTGAAGATTAGATGGGTAGATCGCATAACTAATGAGGAAGTATTGAATAGAAATGGGGAGAAGAGAAGTTTGTGTCACAACTTGACCAGAAGAAGGGATCGGTTGGTAGGTCATGTTATGAGGCATCAAGGGATCACCAGTATTGGAGGGCAGCGTGGAGGGTAAAAATCGTAGAGGGTGACCAAGAGATGACTACACTAAGCAGATTCAGAAGGATGCAGGTTGCAGTAGGTACTGAGAGATGAAGAAGCTTGCACAAGATAGAGTAGCATGGAGAGCTGCATCAGACCAGTCTCAGATCTGAAGACCACAACAACAACATGTGCCAAACGTCGTAAACTGAAACGATTACTGTACAGTAGGTCATTAATACAGAACGTGGTCCGGCCACTGTAGCTGAGTGGTCAGCGCGACAGAATGTCAATCCTAAGGGCCCGGATTCGATTCCCGGCTGGGTCGGAGATTTTCTCCGCTCAGGGACTGGGTGTTGTGTTGACCTAATCAACATCATTTCATCCCCATCGACGCGCAAGTCGCCGAAGTGGCGTCAGATCGAAAGACTTGCACCAGGCGAGCGGTCTACCCGACGGGAGGCCCTCGTCACACGGCATTTCATTTCAATACAGAACGTGAACGCCAGTTTGTTGCGTCCTGACAGTCGCAAACTTCCAGTTCAGTCTAAAACGTGTGTACGTATTTCATGCAGTGATAACTCGTAAGATTTCGAAAACTCGAAATTGTGTAGGCAATACCTTAGCGATTCAGTAAAAGTTATACTACGTTATATGATTGTCCGTAAGAAATAACTAATTTCTTACAGCGGAAACTTAACACTGGTCGCCATTTTCATGGATAACAAAACAGTTCCCTTTTTAGTAAAACTGTGGGAAGAATGTATTCATTGAACTGGGACGCCCAGGATAACTAAAATTACTATTTAAAAGAAAGATTAAGATTTAAAAAAAATAGGAAGGGCGCTATGATTGCTGATACACCGCTCGGTAAGCACTCACCGACTGTGGCACATGCCAGCACTTAATAAGTGGAAGGGGGAAATAATTAAACTTTTTACGTTTATTAGATGCAACACGCCACTGTAAAATACAGTCGACAGCACTAAATGATCACTTGTTTCATTACCTGTCAAGAACAGAGGTATTTTTACAGTTAAAAAACTTTTCATACATTTTGTTGAAGACACATTACTTGAATTGCATCAGTCTTCAGTAAGAACTCTGCTAGCTATCTAAGTTTTTTCTTTACTGGTTCAGTATTATTACATATGTTTAATATTAGTATATAATGACCAGTGTCAAACGTGATAAGTGCATCAGCGCGCACTAAAAGCGACAACCAATTCTAAGAAAGACAGTGAAATTAAGTTGCTAAATGCACAGTTTGTCGTCATTACAGTAAAGATACAGGTCTCACTTATCAATGACTTTGACCTGTTTAGCCTGAATACTGCTTCAGATGTAGTGTCATCCGCTATGTCCAAATACCTGCTTGTATTCTTTTTGTCGTTAAGGGGTAAAGTGACGCATCTTGACGAGATGTGTCTCATAATTTGAGTGGAAACGTATTGTTATAAAAGTACTTAAACTATTAAAGGAAGACACCCGAGCCATTGCAAGACCCCCTGGATTCCAGAATACTGTATCTGTTCGTACTGTTACTTTAAAACACAGGCAGCTGAATTTTATTCCATAAGCATAATGTTGCCTTGTCGACTCATTGAAGCTATTGCTTAGTTATTGTGGTATCTGATTCTTTGACGATAAACGGGCACGTTTACGGAAAGCTTTTCTTCAGATGATGGCGTCGAACATGCTGAGTGCACACTTTCTCGTATGGACATATTTGAAGACTCAAGTTTCCCAAACGATTTTTAAAAATATGCAGTTTATTAATTGCAATTATAAATCTAAGTGTAGAACAAACGGGTTCCCAGTGTGAAGCATGGATCTTGTATTTCTCCGAAAATGAGCACGCACTGCATCGGACGAAAGATTTGTCATAAACGCGGAAGTAGACGAGAGCATGTTTCGGTGAAAAGCAGGTCGGGCCACGAAACCTGGCAGTTATGTAAGCCGGGCCATTGCACTTGCTGCAAGTGCTCTATGAAAGTTGGCCCCGTTTCAGCAACTTATTCCCAAACTCGTTCACCAATTGAAACCGTACAATGTCGTTGCAGGGTGGAAAGTTAGAGCAAAAACTCTGTGAAATTATGAGCGACAAGGGGCCCAAAAAATCTCCTGCGCGCGTGCCAGCTTCGGTAAACATATGCCACAGTTGCCTGCGAATTACGTCATAACCTCTCTGTCCTTGAGCATAAACAGAGACGCAACAACACACCAAAGTAGGGAAGGGATTAAAAAAATGTAACCATACGTAATTTCGCAGCAAAATTAGCTCTTCTGTTCATACAAATTTATTTTTTCCTGGAAACTATTTGAAATTCTTCCTATTTCTTTACTAAGAATTTTTCTTGTAAGCAGTAGTTTGTTGATACGCCTGTCGAGTCGCGTCTTCTCTTGTCCAATTGATGATGTTGACAAGGTCAGACTACGCGGCTTATCAGATAGTGGAACGGAGGGCAGATTCTACTGTCGAGGTATGTTGTAGAATGAGCACAAGCTACACTGCGATTTGAGATGGAATCGAGTTGCCAACGATTTCGGCAAGGAGGCAGATGGAAATGGGACGAGGAAATATGACTGCGTTTCGCACACACACAGGACTCCAACAAGTGTCGCTACAAATTAGAGGGCAGAGACTTTCCTCCCAACGTGAGGGAAGACACAACGCGGAATAGCTCCGAACGTTCTGTTACGCCCGTGATGTGAGTCAATATGATAAGAATTTTCCAGTGACAACTTTCAGGCTCTGTTTGAATCACGGGCGGCTTAGACCGCACCTTCATCAACTGAAATGTGAAGAACGAGAACACCAACTATATCGTCTTTGGATATCCTCTAAGATTTCAAGAAATAACTAGTTTAGTAAAGCATGAAGGCTTTATTAGAAGAAACGACCTGGTGACCAGTACATAAATTTTCAGTATTTCAATCTTTGGGAAAACAATTCAATTCTGTAATGTTTTTAAGTGTTATCCTAGATTTACGTTTCGAAGGGTATGGTATGCGTGTGTGTGTGGAGCATGCAGGCGCATTTGGGTAGATGATTGCTTTTTGTGTTAATCTTACTCTGGGGACTTTCAAGTTCCAACCATTTGAGTATCTACTCTGATAATTACATCTAGTCTACAATTAAGGAAGTACGTCCTGGTCGTTAATTTCGGAGTAATTTTATATTTTTTGATGCATGTGTCTCAGTGTCACGAGTCTTTACACACAGCACAATGTTTCATGCTGAACAAGAATCGCTACGATATTAAGTGATGTGTCTCCTTGAATTACGCCGATGTTTGAAGTCTCATTCACACGTATACAAATTCTCACCATTTACTCCTAGTCACATACTCAAAAGGGTAATAGGAGATTTCCATCTTCCCCTAACGCATAAATTATATGAGTTACAGCTGCTTAAGCCGTACTCTATTTGTAACTATAATTTTCGCAAATCCCATCGTTGGGTAACAGACAAAAAATCTAGCGATTAGCGTAGTGTATCTCTATGTAAATTAACAACATATTCCTCGGACAATGCGCAGCGTCTACGTCTTGTGTGCTAGGAGACTTTTCAAGACGTGCATGTCTAAATTCTTCGGTTAAGTGTGAATGTCTCTGTTGCAGTCCAGATTCGCCTGCCTTTCCCGCCATTGCCTTGTGCTACCTGCTCATCGCACTGTTTAACATAGCTTTTATCCAGAATCACAGTATTACATCTTACGGTGAGATGTGATCGCACGGGGTGAACGTGATGTCCATCGACAAAATTCGGCAACTCGTTCACGGTTACTTTCGGAGTATTTTGGTATAATGAGCACAAGGTAATAATGTAATTGTCATTTATTCGGTTTTTTACTACAGTGATTTTTCTTCTGTGAAAATGCCTTCGTGACAGACGCACAACATCAATCACAAACAATGACAGCTCTCGCGCAGATGGGAAAGCGCTGCGATGAAGTTGCTGTCGCTGACGAAACAGCTAACAGTAGCTGCATTATGACATTCGTCCACTGCATGTATTCAGTGAAGACGCGAGCACGCAGAAGTGTCTCAGAACGACTTGGCATGGACTCGACTAAAGTCTGAAGTAGTGCTGGAGTGAATTGATACCATGAATAATGCAGAGCTGTCCATAAATCCGTGAAAGTACGAGGGGGCAGAGTTCCATTCTGAACAGCACGTTGCAAGGCATCCCAGATATGCTCAATAATGTTCATGTCTGGCGAGTTTGGTGGCCAGTGGAAGTGCTTAAACTCAGATGAGTGTTCCTGAAGCCAATCTATTGCAATTCTGGACGTGTGGAGTGTCGCATTGTCCTGCTGGAATTGCCCAAGTCCTCCGGAATGCCCAATGGACATGAGTGGATGCAGGCGGTCAGACAGGATGCTTACGTACGTGTCACCTGTGAGTGATATCTAGACATATCATGGGTCACATATCACTCCAACTGCACACGCCCCACACCATTACAGAGCCTGCATGAGCTCGGACAGTCCCTCGCTGACACGCACGGTCCATGGATTCATGAGGCTGTCTCCGTACTTGTACACATCTGTCCGCTCGATACAACTTAACACGAGCAGACGAAATGTTTCCAGTCGTCAACAGTCCTATGTCGGTGTTGACTGGCTCAGGAGAGGCGTAAAGCTTTGTGTCGTGCAGCCATCAAGGACGCACAAGTGGGCCTTCGGCTCCGAAAGCCCGTATGGATGATGTTTTTTTGAATGGTTCTGACTCTAAAACTTGCTGATGGCCCAGCATTGAAATATACAGCAATTTGCGCAAGGATAGGACTCCTGCCACGTTGAACGATTCTCTTCAGTCGTCGTTGGTCCCGTTCTTGTAGGATGTATTTCTGTCCGCAGCGATGTCGGGAGTTTGATGTTTTACCGGACTCCTGAAATTCATGGTACACTTCTGGAAAGGTCGTACGGGAAAATCCCCACTTCATCGCTACCTCGGAGATGCTGTGTCAAATCGATGGTGCGCCAACTGTAACACCACGTTCAAATTCCCTTAAATATTGATAAACTGTCATTGTAACATCAGTAAGCCGTCTAACAATTGTGGCAGATACTTTCTGTCTTATATAGGCGTTGCAGGTCGCAGCGCCATATTGTGCCTGTTTACGTATCTCTGGATTGATTACGCATGCCTATAGCATTTTGTTTGGCGCTGCAGTGTACCATCTACTTGTACTTCCTTGTCCGATCCTGTTTGTCTTTTCTTGTTAAATGAGTTTTGCCAACGGTAGTGGTAGTTGATGGCCGGTTACCCCCAAGACGCGCCATCACCCCCCCCCCCCCCCCCTGCCCCTCCCACCCCTCGGGACGGAGTTCGTCTGGGCCTACCCCGTCTGCCTGCGCCAAGATTATTCAAGTGTGAGAAGGTAGCGTGTATCTGAAGCCTGTTTAACGCGAGAGATTTCTGATCAAAATGGGCTATTCGAAGTGCATGCGCCTTTCGTGTCCGATTGTACACTGAACGCCCAGAATATTCACCGATCTACTATTGATACAAACCCGTACAGACGATAGCAGCGTCGCCTGGCGAGGAATGACTGTTAGGTCAGACACACACACGGTGCACATAGTATAACTGAGCGTGCATCCGTGTGTAGAATGGGGAAGGCACGCGATCTATTTGAGTTAGACCGAGGGCATCTCTCTATATCTACATTTAAATGGATATTCTGCAAATCACATTTAAGTGCCTGGCAGAGGGTTCCTCGAACCACCTTCGCAATTCTCTATTATTGCAATCTCGTACAGAGCGCGGAAAGAAGAGTGTGTGCTGGAGGCTTGGCACAACCGTTTTGGAAACTGCACGATATGTCGGGTGTTTGAGGAGTTGAGGAGTGCTAAAGTGAGTGTCTTCAACACGTGGCGAAACCATGCTGAAACTACGTCCAGATGTCGTCGGATTGGGGGTCCATCCCTTATTACAGATGTCGAACGTCGAAGGCTCGGCAGACTGGTAAAACAGGACAGGCGGCGAACTGTGGAAAAAACTAACATGAAACTTTGAGGCTGGGCAGAGTACGAGTGTGTCTGAGCACACAGTGCACCGAACGATGAGCCTCCGCAGCCGACGACCCACGCACGTGCCAGTGTTGACATCACGCCGTCGGCATCTACGGCGAAATGGGAAAGTGACCATCGGAACTGCACTCTGGCGCAGTGGCAGAGCGTTGCATGATCTGAAGGATCACGATATCTTCTTCATCATGCCGATGGCTGGGTGCGAATCTGTCCTCTTCCAGGGTGACAATTCCTGGCTTTACTACTGGACGGCGACAGGCTGGCGGCTGCTCCACTGTGCTCTGTGGAACAGTCACGTGGACACCCATAGGTTCAGTGGAGCTCATGCAAGGCACCATAACGGCTAAGGTGTATCGTACACTGGTTGCAGACGACGAACATCTCTTCATGACGATCATGTTTGCCGGTGGCGGTGGAATTTTTCAACAAGATAATGCGCCAAGCCACAGTGCCATGAGTGTGATGGAGTGTGGAGTTGTTCGAGGACCACATTGGCGAGTTCCAATTGATGTGCTGGCCCATCAACTCGCCAGGTATGAACACGGTCGAACACATGTGGGATGTAATTGAACGTCGTGTCAGAGCTCATCGGCGCCCTCCCCGGAATTTACTGGAATTAGGTGGCGTGTGTGTGCAGATGTGGTGCCAACTCCCTTTAGTGACCTATCAAGCCTCATTGTTTCGATGCCACTACGTGTCACCTGTGTCATCCGTGCCAATGGTGGACTTATGGCTATTAGATAGGTGGTCGTAATGTTCTGGATTATGAGTGTAAATCAGCAGCAAACTACTTCTCAAGTGTGTGTGTGTACGAAGTGAGCTATCTATAGACACTGTCGAATGTAGCGTTCCACGTTTCCGAGTATGCTGCTCCTTCCGCATGCTGCAGAAACAGGCGACTGTGACGGCGTCTGCTAACATCGATAAGTTAACCTATTCCCGCCGAGCTCAGTCCTATTACAGAAATTGAATTTGGGCTTTCGTGTCTTCTTGTCCACTTTGTTTTCGTGGCACACTGAGAAGGTCGCAGGAGGTCCTGGTATTTTCAAATGGTTCAAACGGCTCTGCGCACTGTGGGACATAATATCTGAAGTCATTAATCCCCTACAACTTAGGTCCACTTAAACCTAACTAAAGACATCACACACATCTATGTCCGAGGCAAGATTCGAACCTGCGACCGTAGCAGTGGCGCGGTTCCCGACTGAAGCGCCCAGAACGGCTCGGCCACCGCGGCCGGCTCCTGGTATTTTCCTCACTAATGATGTACAAGGATAACCAATTCTCTGAAAGCAAAAAGTTATTTCTCTTTTGTGCATCAACAAGAAAGTAAATAAGTAAACATGTTGTAATAAGCATTACTTAAACAGTGAAAAAATCAGAATTATTCGACGAGAAAAATAATTTATCCGTTTTACTTTGCACTTAGCAAGAAAACAAGATAAAAACAATAAAGTGGAAAGGAGCTGTGAATAAAACTTTTCTACTACGTTTCAAGCACTGTTGCAATTGGTCTTACTCAGGGCGATTTCCTTGCGCTAGGCAAAAAACCCTGAGAAGTGTCACTTGCAAGAGTGACCGAAACGCCGGGGGATTTCAGATATTGACAGTTCTGTCACATACGTTGAAAAATGTTAGTGACAACGGCTGCGGAATCCTACGCTTACATTTAAAAAGGAGCTATTTACTGTGTTCTACGTACTGTCTGACGAGCATGCATGTGTGTATGTTCCCGATGCAATAAATGTTCATGTTCTGAAATGTTTCGGAGGCACTTTTCATATTATCTGTGTTCTCAGAAGTGTAGAGAATTTAAAAAACGCTTTTTGATAAGTACGTCCACTCTGAATATTGCTTTGGTCATGAGCGAACTATTATCGTTGTTTGTTCATGCATTTTGTTACTATATTTGGATTCTTTTGTTAAAAGAAATCTCTATCATGACCTCACTTTCACCGTTCAGATGCCAAATTGCACAGCAGGCATCTCCCACAACGCATGCAGTTTTGGCGCTGACGTGTAAACGAAGGTGACCACGCGAGACGTATGAGACTCAGTACAGGAATAACACGCTAGGGGCGTTGCAGTAGGGGCGAATAGAGTGGTCAATCTAAGAAAGAAAGGCGATCGTGTAAAAGGCGCCCGGGGCGTGACATGAATACCAGCGTGCTATTTACCTATTTGGACGTAGGAAACCAGCTGAAAATCACATCCAGGATGGCTTGCTCACAAGTCCACGTTGGTTTGATCCAGGACATGCTCGGCTCCCCGAATTCAAACATTATGAATCACCTCGAAGGGAACGATCTATTGACACGTAATCAGCATGGCTTCAGAAAACATCGCTCTTGTGCAACGCAGCTAGCTCTTTATTCGCACGAAGTAATGGCCGCTATCGACAGGGGATCTCAAGTTGATTTCGTATTTTTAGATTTCCAGAAAGCTTTTGACACCGTTCCCCATAAGCGACTTCTAATCAAGCTGCGGAGCTATGGGGTATCGTCTCAGTTGTGCGACTGGATTCGTGATTTCCTGTCAGGAAGGTCGCAGTTCGCAGTAATAGACGGCAAATCATCGAGTAAAACTGAAGTGATATCAGGTGTTCCCCAGGGAAGCGTCCTGGGACCTCTACTGTTCCTGATCTAAATAAATGACTTGGGTGACAATCTGAGCAGTTCTCTTAGATTGTTCGCAGATGATGCTGTAATTTACCGTCTAGTAAGGTCATCCGAAGACCAGTATCAGTTGCAAAGCGATTTAGAAAAGATTGCTGTATGGTGTGTCAGGTGGCAGTTGACGCTAAATAACGAAAAGTGTGAGATGATCCACATGAGTTCCAAAAGAAATCCGTTGGAATTCGATTACTCGATAAATAGTACAATTCTCAAGGCTGTCAATTCAACTAAGTACCTGGGTGTTAAAATTACGACCAAGGAATTGGAAGGACCACATAGATAATATTGTCGGGAAGGCGAGCCAAAGGTTGCGTTTCATTGGCAGGACACTTAGAAGATGCAACAAGTCCACTAAAGAGACAGCTTACACTACACTCGTTCGTCTTCTGTTAGAATATTGCTGCGCGGTGTGGGATCCTTACCAGGTGGGATTGACGGAGGACATCGAAAGGGTGCAAAAAAGGGCAGCTCGTTTTGTATTATCACGTTATAGGGGAGAGAGTGTGGCACATATGATACACGAGTTGGGATGGAAGTCATTACAGCATAGACGTTTTTCGTCGCGGCGAGACCTTTTTACGAAATTTCAGTCACCAACTTTCTCTTCCGAATGCGAAAATGTTTTGTTGAGCCCAACCTACATTGGTAGGAATGATCATCAAAATAAAATAAGAGAAATCAGAGCTCGAACAGAAAGGTTTAGGTGTTCGTTTTTCCCGCTCGCTGTTCGGGAGTGGAATAGTAGAGAGATAGTATGATTGTGGTTCGATGAACCCTCTGCCAAGCACTTAAATGTGAATTGCAGAGTAGTCATGTATATGTAATCCCAAGGAACGGCGCGTTGGGAAGGTCCATATACTGTAATACTAATAGAATATCCTCGAACAACATCCGAAATTAGGTCGCTGACGTTCGGGATCAGATACGAAGTTAAGTCTGGTCCGATCACATCCGTCCCCTGGATTAACAATCGACATATACAGGGAAATGTACACCGGTTAGCCTGGATATGCAGAGCCAAAACGGTTGAAAACGAAAAACACACAGAACAGACTCTACACGTTTTCCAGACACGTGGTGTATACTACATTCCCCCAATTAGCTGACGTTGTGATACGTAATCCATTCACGAGAGTAAGGGCGATGAACGAAATCTCGTGACTTGTGTATCTACATCTACATCCACACTCCGCACGCCATCTGATGGTGTGTGGCGGAGCGTACTTTGAGTACCTCTATCGGTTCTCCCTTCTATTCCAGTCTCGTATTGTCCGTGGAGAGAAAGAAAGCCTCTATATGGGCTCTGATCTCTCTGATTTTATCCTCGTGGTCTCTTCGCGAGATATACGTAGGAGGGAGCAATATACTGCTTGACTCCTCGGTGAAGGTATGTTCTCCAAACTTCAACAAAGGCCTGTACAGAGCTACTGAGCGTCTCTCCTGCAGAGTCTTCCACTGGAGATTATCTATCACCTCCGTAACGCTTTCGCGATTACTCAATGATCCTGTAACGAAGCGCGCTGCTCTCCGTTGGATCTTCTCTATCTCTTCTATCAACCCTATCTGGTACGGATCCCACAGTGGGCGAACCAGCGTACTGTAACCTACTTCCATTTCTTTCGGGCTGCATTTCCTTAGGATTCGTCCAATGAATCTCAGTCTTGCATCTGCTTTACCGACGATCAACTTTATATGATCATTCTATTTTAAATCACTCCTAATGCGTACTCCCAGATAATTTATGGAATTAACTGCTTCCAGTTGCTGACATGCTATATTGTAGCTAAATGATAAGGGATCTTTCTTTCTATGTATTCGCAGTACATTACACTTGTCTACATTGAGATTCAATTGCCATTCCCTGCACCGTGCGTCAATTCGCTACAGAGCCTCCTGCATTTCAGTACAATTTTCCATTGTTACAACCTCTCGATATACTACAACATCATCCGCAAAAAGCTTCAGTGAACTTCCGATGTCATCCACAAGGTCATTTATGTGTATTGTGAATAGCAACGGTCCTACGACACTCCCCTGTAAAATAGGACAACGTTTGGTCTTTAGCGTGTCCTGTGTCTGAATTACTCGAATTTGAATTAAAATAATTTTGTATGCAGTCATTGCCTTCGTATATTTCGGATTGGTAGCACTGATTTACGCCTGCGCTGAAAGGAATAGCTACCGCAGCTCGTGAATATGCATGAGAGCGTCTACTGACGAAACGTCCAGCATCGAGCAAGCAGGAGCCGCTGACGACCGGAAAATTGGAGTGCCCGGCGGACGGGCGCCTTAGCCCTGGCAGGATGAAGATAATGTTTAAAATTCATGAGACAGGCGGTGCGCGCATTCAGCAGTCAGTCGGATGCCCCCGTGTGTGTCTGTTCCCGTGTACAGCGGGTGCACTCGCACGGCATCGCCTGCTGCCGCTGCGGGCGCCGTCAGATGTCGTGAGGCGTCGCGAAAGAAAAAAACAACGAAAGGCAGCTTCGCGAACGCAGTGGCCTGCAGTCTATTAACCAGACCAGCAGGTCAACGGTAGCTGCCTACACTGCTGCATGAAGCGATCGGTTACAGATAAAGTCGAGCGGAACAGGTGGAGGTCTGCGATGTTCTACGACGCCTATAAGTCGTTTTTAATCTTGTGGATGTTGCGGTTCTTCTTCTCCTGAGGTGACAAAAGTCATGAATACAGATATGCACATATACAGATGGCTGTAGTATCACGTACACAAGGCTTAAAAGGTCAGTGAATTGGCGGAACTCTCATTTGCACCGATGTGATTCACGTGGAATGGTTTCCGACGTACTTACAGGTGCACGACGGGAATTAACAGCCTTTGAACGCGGAATGGTAGCTGGAGCTAGACGCATGGGAGGCATCGTTACCGAATTCAATATTCCGAGACACACAGTCTACTAAACACCTTTTCCCGAAGATGTTTCACAGAGGAAGACCGCACTGCAGTTCCTTCTGTAAATCCTCACACAAACGAAAAAATGGCTGACATCGAAATAACTGTCCAAGGAATAGAAAAGCAACTGGAATCATTCAACAGAGGAATGTCCACTGGACCTGACCAGATACCAGTTCGATTCTACACAGAGTACGCGAAAGAACTTGCACCCTTTCTAACAGCCGTGTACCGCAAGTCTCTAGAGGAACGAAAGGTTCAAAATGATTGGAAAAGAGCACAAGTAGTCCCAGGCTTCAAGAAGGGTCGTCGAGCAGATGCGCAAAACTATAGACCTATATCTCTGACGTCGATCTGTTGTAGAATTTTACAACATGTTTTTTGCTAGAGTATCATGTCGTTTTTGGAAACCCAGAATCTACTCTGTAGCAATCAACATGGATTCCGGAAACAGCGATCGTGTGAGACCCAACTCGCTTTATTTGTTCATGAGACCCAGAATATATTTACTTCCGGAAGGGGTTCGATACAGTTCCACACTGTCGCCTGATAAACAAAGTAAGAGCCTACGGAATATCAGACCAGCTGTGTGGCTGGATTGAAGAATTTCTAGCAAACAGAACACAGCATGTTGTTCTCAATGGAGAGACGTCTACAGACGTTAAAGTAACATCTGGCGTGCCACAGGGGAATGTTATGGGACCGTTGTTTTTCACAACATATATAAATGACATAGTAGATAGTGTCGTAAGTTCCATGCGGCTTTTTGCGGATGATGCTGTAGTATACAGAGAAGTGGCAGCATTAGAAAATTGCAGTGAAATGCAGGAAGATCTACAGCGAATAGGCACTTGGTGCAGGGAGTAGCAACTTACCCTTAACATAGACAAATTTAATGCATTACGAATACACAGAAAGAAGTATCCTTTACTGTATGATTATGCGATAGCGGAACAAACACTGGTAGCAGTTACTTCTGTAAAATATCTGGCGGTATGCGTGCGGAACGATTTGAAGTGGAATGATCATATAAAATTAATTGTTGGTAAGGTGGGTGACACGTTGAGAGTCATTGGGAGAGTCCTTAGAAAATGTAGTCCATCAACAAAGGAGGTGGCTTACAAAACACCCGTTCGACCTATACTTGATATTGCTCGTAAGAGGCTGCGTTTCTGGATGAGGTATCGAATATATTGCTTCCCCCTACTTATACCTCCCGAAGAGATCACGAATGTAAAATTAGAGAGATTCGAGCGCGCACGGAGGCTTTTAGACAGTCGTTCTTCCCGCGAACCATAAGCGACTGGAACAGGAAAGGGAGGCAATGACAGTGGCACGTAAAGTGCCCTCCGCCACACACCGTTTGAGTAGCTTGCGAAGTATAAATGTAGATGTTGATGTCAATAGTGTGCGGCGAGAATAGCCAATTTCGGGCATTCTGGCCTTCAGTTAACGACCGAGAGCAGCGTGGCCGGGTCAGATATCTACCGATTTTAGTTGGCAAGAGCTGAGTGTGGTGCGGACCCCACGAAGCCATCGACGCAAGTTTCCAACAAGGCTATTAGCAAACTGGTAGTGTCTCCATACTGGTGTCGGCTGTGTTTACATGAAACGGACTGGCTTCTGTGGTCCAATTGAATCGATCAATGGCTATCTCATGACTTCTGTCGCCTCAGTGTATTTCAGTGCTTGACAAAAAGAAAGAAAAAAAAACCTGGAGAGGAATTACGCCTAACACGTGACAATGTTTTAAAATTTTTTTAAACTTGTTTTTGCTGTCAGTTTCCGCTTTTCTCCTAATATTTGCAGGCAGGGCACGTTTCAGGAGCACACGTGAGGCGACCACTTATTACCTATACATCAGCGCTTAATTACTGATTCCGGTGAAGGCCACGACTGCAGCGCCTTCGACCGCTCGGCTAATCCCGTGCGGCGCGCCATCACCTCACACTAAGTGAGCAAGATAGGGCTATATTACTACAGGACGACCAATAATATGTAGGGAAAGAAACCTCAATAGCACGACTAGCAAAAAGCATTTTACACTTTACATAAATTTGTAACTAACAGCTGATGAACTTATAACAGTTAGGCACCTGTTGATGGCAGCATGCTGCCAAAAAACATATTGCCAATAAACAGCGAGCACTAAATGTAACTAAAGCTGAATAACTTTATTTTATGAATTATCATTTGGAAAACCCTGCCACGTGGAACATTGCCTTCACAGTGGGCGCCAGTCTCATAAATTATTTGAATCCAGGGGAAATTTTTCCACAAAGGCTGTATGTTTGGTAAGACTTCTTCTTACTTACACAGCTAATTTCCGCTTGCCGTTTTTCCCAATGCTAGATGCCGAAAGTATTTTTCCTGCTTTCCCGCCATCACAAACTATTGTTTGTAAACCGTCAGCAAAGCGATAGCCCATTGTGTTACTTCGCTGTCATTTTGATGTACGCGGCACCTTTCTCTAGGTAAACCCTCCAAAGTGGCATTTAAAGCCGAAACTTGTTGTGTGACTAAGACGACTCCTTAGTAAAGGCAAAGTGTCACACGACGGTTTCATTTTAAACTGCGGGCAACCGCAGGCAAATTTCCTCATTTTGGAGAGAATAATGCGCACTACCTGCAGAACACTTGTTGTTAAAATTCACGACTGCTTTCGCGTCACTTCAAGACGCATCCTCAGCTGATAGAGATTATTTTTAACACGTTATCGTCGAAAGGTAACTGCGTTAGAGCCACTCCCCATTATTCAATCATACTGTAAACAAATAGCGTGCTAATAGACGTAGTCTGTATTTAAAACAAAGGGGGATAGCAGGACCGTGCCACAAGCACGACGGTGGTTGAGCAGCAGCAGCCGACGGTCAGTATTCAGAGCTATAAACTCGTTTTCATCTTCGATTCTCAGAAACAAATTTCTTCTACTGCAAGCTCTTTGCTTTCTGTATTTGTGAGATAGTATTATGGACCAAGACAGGAAAAAATATCCACCAAACACGGCCTCTAATGTGCATATTTTAAGAGGTATGAACATTTACTGATCTTCGCTACTGTGAAACACATCGCTTCTACTGAACAAGTGCACATAGCTCGTAAGGTATGCATTTAGCACTTATGTTTACTTGTCAATTTTTTCTTGTCTTGATCCATACTGCCTCCTCCCAAAATATAAAAAGCAAAGAGCTTGCAGTAGAAAATATTTGTCTCACAATATCGAAGATTAGATTAGATTTACTTTCATTTCAATTGATCCGTAGTGAGGAGGTCCTCCAGGATGTAGAACATGTCAGAAACACAATAATGCATGACAAATATTTACAACTGACACAAATAAGCTAGTGTACCTTCCATAAGATGAAGAAAAGTTAATAGCTTTTAAAGTATGCATTTTAGAGCACATGTTTAACAGACCTTTTCCCTTCGAATGATCGTGCCCGTAATATCTCTGAACACTGACCGTACCTCCTGGAGCACTCTGTATTAAAAACTTTGACGTTTCCCCTTGATATATGAATTTTGTCACAGGTGATAAGAGAACTGGAGGAAAAGCTGAATGAAACTAATAGTGCGTTGTAAAGAGGTTATGAAGCCGAACGTCGATGAATGTCGACAAAAGTAATACAAATGGTTCAAATGGCTGAAGTAGAAAGGATATAAAATGCACACTGGCAATACCAAGAAAAGACTTTCTGTTGTTAACTTCGAATATAAACGCAGGTATAATAAAGTTGCTTCTGAAGATATCTGCAGTGTAGCTGTGTACCAATGTAAAACATGAATGATAAACAGTCAAGACAAGAAGGGAATAAAAGCTTTTGGTTTATGTTGCTAAAGTAGATTGCTGAAATTCGTATGTACACATCAGATTGCAAACGAAGATATACTGAAGCGATTTGGAGAGAAAAGTTATGGCGCACATTGATAAAAATAATGGATCGGCTGGGGACGCCTTCGGAGGCATCAGTGAATCCTCAGTTTGGTAATGAAGGAAGATTTAGCGAGTGGAGGGAGGCAAAAAAGTGTGTGGGAGTAGTTCTACACAGACTAAGAGATGTGTACAGCGTAGACTAGCGTGAAGAGTTGCATTAAATCACTCTTCGGACAGGAGACCATAATAACAAACGAAACTAACGCAAAAATATCTCCTTTCGTTCTGTCACGCGCATTTGATCAACCACGTTGTATGTTGACGCTTGTACTATGTTTATCTGTACAGCTGACAGTGTGACTGTGTTCATTAATCAACATATGCCTCGTTTACAAAGAAGACAATATCAGAAAACGTTCAGTAAATAATTATTTGTATATGCATTTTCTTCTGAACAGGAAAATCTAATTTGGCTGCACCTGCTTCCACTTCTCTATGGAAAACAGCGTCGGGAAGTTTGAATTCTGTGAACAAATACAAAGAGACACGAAACTTTCTTAAAGTACACTGCCGTCACGATGAGAGATTATCGCGTGAGATAACGCCACACTTCTGAGGTCATCAGTCCCCAAGAAATTAGAACTACTTAAACCTAACTTAACCTAAGGACATCACACACATCCACGCCCGAGGCAGGATTCGAACCTGCGACCGTAGTGGTCGCGCGGTTCCAGACTGAAGCGCCTAGAACCGCTCAGCCACTCCTGCCGTCAAAGGTTGCATTAAGCAAATATTTCACTGGACGAGCGGTATGAGGCGTTCTACATCTACATCTACATTTATACTCCGCAAGCCACCCAACGGTGTGTGGCGGAGGGCACCTTACGTCCCACTGTCACTACCTCCCTATTCTGTTCCAGTCGCGTATGGTTCGCGAGAAGAACGAATGTCTGAAAGCCTCCGTGCGCCCTCGAATCTCTCTAATTTTACACTCGTGATCTCCTCGGGAGGTATAAGTAGGGGGAAGCAATATAATCGATACCTCATCCAGAAACGCACCTTCTCGAAACCTGGCGAGCTAGCTACACCGCGATGCAGAGCGTCTCTTTTGCAGAGTCTGTCACTTGAGTTTGCTAAACATCTCCGTAACCCTTTCACGGTTACCAAATAACCCTGTGACGAAACGCGCCGCTCTTCTTTGGATCTTCTCTATCTCCTCCGTCAACCCGATCTGGTACGGATCCTACACTGGTGAGCAATACTCAAGTATAGGTCGAACGAGTGTTTTGTAAGCCAACTCCTTTGTTGATGGACTACATTTTCTAAGGACTCTCCCAATGAATCTCAACCTGGTACCCGCCTTACCAACAATTAATTTTATATGATCATTCCACTTTGAATCGTTCCGCACGCATACTGCCAGGTATTTTACAGAAGTAGCTGCTACCAGTGTTTGTTGTGCTATCATATAATCATACAATAAAGGATCCTTCTTTCAATGTATTCGCAATACATTACATTTGTCTATGTTAAGGGTCAGTTGCCACTCCCTGCACCAAGTGCCTATCCGCTGAAGATCTTCCTGCATTTCGCTACAATTTTCTAATGCTGCAACTTCTCTGTATACTACTGCATCATCCGCGAAAAGCCGCATGGAACTTCCGACACTATCTAATAGGTCATTCATATATATATATATATATATATATATATATATATATATATATATATATATATATATATTGTGAAAAGCAATGGTCCCATAACACTCGCCTGTGGCACGCCAGAGGTTACTTTAACGTCTGTAGACGTCTCTCCATTGAGAACAACATGCTGTGTTCTGTTTATCAGGCGACAGTGCGGAACTGTATCGAACGCCTACCGGAAGTCAAGGACGTCTACCTGGGCGCCTGTATCTAATATCTTCTGGGTCTCATGAACAAATAAAGCGAGTTGGGTCTCACACGATCGCTGTTTCCGGAATCCATGTTGATTGCTACAGAGTAGATTCTGGGTTTCCAAAAACGACATGATACTCGAGCAAAAAACATGCTCTAAAATTCTACAACAGATCGACGTCAGAGATATAGGTCTATAGTTTTGCGCATCTGATCGACGACCCTTCTTGAAGACTGGGACTACCTGTGCTCTTTTCCAATCATTTGGAACCTTCCGTTCCTCTAGAGACTTGCGGTACACGGCTGTTAGAAGGGGGGCAAGTTCTTTCGCGTACTCTGTGTAGAAACGAATTGGTATCCCGTCAAGTCCAGTGGACTGTCCTCTGTTGTGTGATTCCAGTTGCTTTTCTATTCCTTGGACAGTTATTTCGATGTCAGCCATTTTTTCGTTCGTTCGAGGGTTTAGAGAAGGAACTGCAGCGCGGTCTTCCTCTGTGAAACAGCTTTGGAAAAAGGTGTTTAGTATTTCAGCTTTACGCGTGTCATCCTCTGTTTCAATGCCATCATCATCCCGGAGTGCCTGGATATGCAGTTTCGAGCCACTTAGTGATTTAACGTAAGACGAGAACTTCCTAGGATTTTCTGTCAAGTCGGTACATAGAATTTTACTTTCGAATTCACTGAACGCTTCACGCCTAGCTCTCCTTACGCTAACTTTGACATCGTTTAGGTTCTGTTTGTCTGAGAGGTTATGGCTGCGTTTAAAATTTGAGTGAAGCTCTCTTTGCTTTCGCAGTAGCTTCCTATCTTTGTTGTTGAACCACGGTGGGTTTTGCCCGTCCCTCACAGTTTTACACCGCACGTACCTGTTTAAAACGCATTTTTCCATAAACACTCAACATTGTCAGTGTCGGAACAGAAATTTTCATTTTGATCTGTTAGGTAGTCTGAAATCTGCCTTCTATTACTCTTGCTAAACAGATAAACGTTCCTCCCTTTCTTTATATTCCTATTAACTTCCATATTCATGGATGCTTTGACGGCCTTATTATCACTGATTCCCTGTTCTGAACTTACAGAGTCGAAAATTTGCCTCATCTTGTATGAAAACAGTGGTTTCCACACAGTTGCGCTCTTCCAAAGCAGGAATCACATGCTGAACGACAATTCTCTTCAAGAAGAACGGTTGGAAAATAAAGGAGCTTTTGAATTCACACCATACAGTCACGTATGGCGAGTGCAGTGGATCCTCGTGCAAAATACGCGATTTAACAGTACTCAAAATTAGGCAATTCTGTGTAGTCACTACTCGCTGTAATGTACAATGTGCCTCGTCACTCCACAGAAAAACTGTTCTACATAAAATTCTGATCAACGTGGTCCGTGCCAGCAACCGAAGAGCAAACTCAAAACGTTGTGTCGATCGTGAGGCTTCAGTTGATGCATCATCTGAGGGCCGTGTGAAGAAGACCGCAAAACTTCAAAACTTCCCGTACTGTTGACCATGTGATGGACAATTCGCCTGGCACTACCCCAGATACCTGCTCCATGGTCGGTTACAGCAACAGCAACCAGTTACTTCTACCGGAATAGGACGCCTTCCTCTTCTAGGTGCAATAGGAAGCTCACTCGTGTTTCGGAATTTCATTATCGTTGTCTTTAAACTAATTAATGAAATCGGGCATCTCCTTTGACCTTTCAGTCTGCGATACTCTTTCGACGCTGCATTGTAGTTGCTACCGTTCACATAACAGTTTCACTAAGTGCGCCAGAGCCATATCGTTCATTCACTTTACGGCTTGTCAAATGACGGCGTGAATGTCGTGCCGTCAAACAGTGTACAGCGCCAGATTTGCGCCTGACGGCTACAGCTGGGACTAATGTGTTTTCCAGCGTACATCGGTTCCACATTAACGCATTAGAATATCTACCGTGTTTCGCTACCACATGATATGTACAACACGCCCTGGACCTCCGGCAGTGGCTGCACGTTAATTATAACAAGCCGGTACCTTATGGTGTTGTTTCGAGTATAGTTTAGAAATTTCACTACCACTACTACACATCTAATACGTAGTTGCAGACGTACAGGACTGTGAATACAGTCGCAAAGCATTGCATTTCTCCATGTGGCTGCAGCAATGGGACCTAGGCAACCCAGCTACCATTGTTCTTATGAGCAGAAGTTCTCGTGTAGCACGGATCATGGGGGATAATAAATGAGAGTTCTACAACGAGCGTCTCTGTACTTTTAGTTGCGCCTTGACCTCTCAAGCCGTTTGTCAGCGTGTATCGGAGGGTGCCTCTGGCAGTGCTCCACCATGTTTTCCATCCTTTCCTTTTGCATTCGATAATTGTGTACAGCAAGAGTGAGTGCCGATAAACCTCCCTATGACGTCGAGTTGATCAGTTGTCATCGTCATGCTCAATTTTCCAGGTAAAGGCGGGAGAGATATTTAAGTTTAAATTAGGAGATCGGGTTTTTAATAAAGAGGCACTGTATCCAATTTGAGGGAAAACGTATTAATGGTACATATTGATAGGTCACATCATACGGCCTCAAGCATTAGTAAGGATGACGATAGAGGTAAGAGGTAACTGTGTGTGTATGGGGGGGGGGGGGGAGGGGGTGAATTTGAGAGGAAGATTAAGAAACAACTGCAGCTAGCACTTAGAAGAGGATGAAGGTTACAGTAGGCATACAGAGATGAAAAGGCTTGGACGCGACATAGTAGCGTAGAGAGTGTAAGTAGACTGTTTACGTTTTTATGTTGGTAACGACACGTAGCGCTGTGTGCAGTCTGTGGGTGGTTTGCATTCTTGGAATTTTTGCTATTGCAGTGTTGGGCAGTTGGATGTAAACAGAGCGTAGCGTTGCGCAGTTGGAGGTGAGCCGCCAACAGTGGTGGATGAGGGGAGAGATGGCAGAGTTTCGAGAGCGAACGATCTGGACGCGTGTCCATCAGAAAGAGTAAATTTGTAATTATATATATATATATATATATATATATATATATATATATATGATGGCTTTTAAACATTATTAAGGTAAATACATTGTTTGTTCTCAATCAAAATCTGTCATTTGCTAACTATGCCTATCAGTAGTTAGTGCCTTCAGTAGTTAGAATCTTTTATTTAGCTGGCAGTATTGGCGCTCACTGTATTGCAGTAGTTCGAGTAACGAAGATTTTTGTGAGGTAAGAGATTCATGAAAGGTATAGGTTAGTGTTAGTCAGGGCCATTCTTTTGCAGCGATTATTGAAAGTTAGAATGCGCTGAGCTAAAAATATTGTGTGTCAGTTTAGTGTTGATCAGAATAAGTAAAGGGAGAAATGTCTATTTACGTTCAGTTCTGCTCGGCTGTTTGAACATGAAATAACGTAAGAGGTTTATCAGCACAGTAATTCACTAATTTTTCTAAGGGGATGTTTCATATGTCGAACCTTAGCCGAGGATACCTCACTGGACTCTTCTGATTTTTTCTTGTAGTTGGTGTAATTAGTGGAGCTATTGTTTATTACTAGCGGGTAATTGTAGGGAGAATCTTCTTTGTAGTTGTAGTTTTTCATTGTTGTACAGTAAAACAGATGTGGCACGTATGTAGATTTGTACCAAGTATTTCGCAGCTGTTCTTGCAATAAATTAGATATTATTTTCAGTGCTATTTCGATGTGTTTTCTTATTTACTCTTCAAATTGTGCTTTTCTGTGATACCTTGTGAAATATTGTGACAATTATGTCATGTTAAAAACGTAAACTAGGCTCCAAAGTAAACTGAGAAATGACAGTGAAGACGAGAGTAGTGTGTTACCGCGACCGTTTAATGAATTAACTAATGTTCAACATTATAATTTGATAATTGTGCATAGGGAAATGGACCAGGCGGCAAATAATGGTGTAGACAGTGAAACAATTAGTGGACAGGGAAGCATTAACGGTCGACCGGTCGGCAACAGCTCGCCTCAGGAATCCGAAATGACAGGACACAATCTTGCAAATACTGTAGATTCCGTTTTTGCGTACTCACCGTTTTCTCAACTGAGTCAAGACACATTTTCTGCTTTTCAAAATGCGAATATTTCCGGTTCAAATGTACTGCCGAATAGCACTGAGGAACATGTTTCAACACCAGTACATTGCTTGCAACAAATGGGACAAAAGCTTCAAAAGTTAGACACAATGGAACAACACCAGAGATAAACACAGCACAATCAGTGATTTTCATACAGAGCGCTACGTGGCGTTACCAACATAAAAACCTAAAGAGCCTACTAACAAGAGGCTGCATTAAATACGTTTTCGTACTGAAGACAACAACAACAACAACAGCGTGTTGGAAGAAGAAATATGTTGCTTGACACTACTCGGAATCTACGGTATCGAAATTGTAACACTAAATATCACCGCCATGTCCAACGTCTCTCTTGTAGCGTCAGCCAATGGACACGTATTTCAGAGACACCCCTCACACGTACTAAAGAAACCAGTGGCGAAATCCACCCCCATCTTTGGATCTTTTCTACGCCTCTTATAAAATCGTTTGTGGTTAGGCTCTCAAACTCACGGGAGGTACTCAAGGATTGTTCAGGCGAGGGCTTTGTAAACCGCTCGAGGTTGAATTACATTTCCTAACAATCCTTCCTCCTTGTACGATACTGAAAAGAAAATGAAAAAATAAGCGATGCATCGCAATTCACTGTAAAACATTTCTGTATCGAAATCCTTACCGAATACGGCGTACTTCCACTTTTGTGTGTAATAAATTTCAAGTGATCTGACAGTAGTCACCTTGCAACACGTCGCGTTATCTTCATCTAGCCCGGCACGCCACACTCGCTTCGGGCCCCCGTTGTCATATGCGTTGACGTATTCACACCGAGGAAAAACAAGGAAAGGTCAATTGACTGAGAATGTGGAACAAATGAAAGCATGGCGGTATTGGTATGCGGTCAAGGTAGCTCCCATCACAAGTACGCGATGTCGGCCCCGAGAAAAGCAAGGAAGAAACGTCTACCCCGAAGGTCTTACATGTAGCAGTAGACTAAATCAATCTGGGCACTTTTAAGTATTCTAACACTTGCAATTGATGTCCAGGGAGGACGTCAATAATGCTCCTAGGACCTTTATTGAGGCTGCGACAATAAGAAGCAAAACTCCCTAACATCGCTAGTTGAAGAACTATTACAAAATTTGTTTGGTTGCTAGGTAAAATAAGTAGAAAGAGTTACTGTGCTCCATAAATGAAAAGGTGGTACGTAAAATTGCATGGACATGTCAAATTTATTATTAAAGACGGCCATGTATGTCGTAGGTAGCGCTTTAAAATACGCCGTTCTATGAAACGTTTATAAGAAACCGTGTGAGGCTTGATACGAATCTCGCTTTGTCCTTTCACGCAGGATTATCATATACCTTACCTCTGTTGTAAACAGACATGGAGAAATGCATTTAGAGCGGAACGTCAGAGACACGCGCGCGCGCGCGCACACACACACACACACACACACACACACACACACTTTATCTGTCTCCCTCTCACTCCCCCCTCTCCCCCCCCCCCCTCTCTCTCTCTCTCTCTCTCTCTCTCTCTCTCTCTCTTTCTCTTTTTAACCTGAATAACGTTGATTTACGAGTGGTGTAGCAAAAAATCTGCAAGGTATGTAAATTCAGAAGCGAAAGCTACGTCTTTCTTCGAACACAATTGATTTCCAATTTTTGAAGTTGACCAAGAATCGCCTGCAATGTAGAAAGCACTTCTAGCGAGAGGACACCATAAAATTTGGGTTGCTAATCTCACCTTGGAAATTACGTAAGGTGCAGATTCTAAGAAACACATTTTATTTCACGCAAAAATCTTGCAAGAACGTCATGTTCATGACAAAATTGTGTCTCATTAACTAATCCGACTGAATCGTGCTGCTCTCCGTTAGCCTTGTTCAGCTTTTGTTAATGTTCTCTACAGTGTTTGTTTCCTCAGGGAGAGTTTACTTTATCTGCTATGAAAATTTAATTTGTAAACATTATTTCTATTTGTAATATGCAGACACTGAATTACTGCTACTTTAGGAATTATGTTTATTTCTACTTTAACTTAACATTTAAATGGTCTGTTGTTTTTTCTGTGATTATCTCCTCGTTTAAAGTAAAGGTAGAGAGTGTATCGAATATGTCATCTGCAAGACAGGTACGCTGAGATAATACAAATATTAGACAACTGCGCCAAAAGTGTGATGTTCGAAAACAAATTTGAGCGATAGAACGTGACCACATGTCTACACACTGCAGTAGCGAACCTGCTCTGAGCCATGAGGTGGATCCTTAGTCTTTTTCCTACGTTTCTCATTGGGATGTCTGTGGGTTTTAGTGAATTGTGGATACTTAGCTCAATCCGAAAAATAGTTCATCTTAATGTAGTAGATGTTTGTGATGTGTAGTCGATGTATTCCAGTCCGTCTTCCCCTTACCCCCTACAGCTCTCTCGCGTACCAAGGAAGTTACTGCCTGATGTGTCAACACATGTCCTGTCATCATGTCCCTTCTTCTTGTTAGTGGTTTCCATAACTTCCTTTCGTCGCCGGTTTTGACGAGAACCTTCTCATTGCTTTCCTATCAGTTCATCTCAGTTTCAACATTCTTCTGTTCCACCATCTCTCAAACCCTTCGACTCTCTTTTCTTCCGGGTTTTCTACTGTCCATGCTTCACTTCCATTTAGTGCTGTGCTCCAGTTCTCAGAAATTTCTTCCTCAAATTAAGGCCTATGTTTGATACCAGCAGACTTGATTTCACCAGGAATGCACTATTTGGCAGTGCTAGTCTGTTTCTCATGTCCTCCTTGTTTCGACTGTCATGTTATTTTGCTTCGAAGGTAGCAGAATTCCTTACGTTCGGCTGCTTCCAGGTCAACGATTTTGATGTTAAGGCTGTCGCTGTTATAATTTCTGTTGCTCCTCGTTACTTTATTCTTTATCGGACTGTTCATTCCACTCACCACGCCGCGTAACGCTTGGTTTCTACTGGGGCCAGCAGTGTTATCAGCGAATATTTTCACTGATATCGTTTTACCCGGAATTTTTATTCCAGTCTTGAAATTTTACTTGAGTCATTGCTTCTTCGATATATAGAATGGACAGGACATACGAAAGACTAGATCCCTGTATTACACCCTTTTTAACCAGACCGCTCCCTTCTTGGCTTTCCATTCTAACTTTTCGCCTTTGGTTCTTGTGCTTAATGGATATTAACCGTCGCCGCCTATAGGTTACTCTTATTTTACTCAGAATTTCGAACATTGTGCAGCAATTTATTAGGTTGCCGTATAAGTTCCTCGTGTTTCTGTTTTGCATGTTGATATTCCGGTTGCTACGGGTTTATTTGTAGACTGTCATTTTCTATTTGTAGTTCACCGTTCCTTTTAAAGCCAACATGTTGACATTTTTTTGATCTGGAGATAATGGGTGGTGCTGTGGGAGCTAGAAAATATAGTGCCAAGTGGAGAAATCGGAAAATTTGCGACATATTCTTCTATTTGAGTTCAGTACAGAGGTGGCAGAGGTGGAGACAGGCAGAAACATTTGCACTGGGTATGGGGATAATGCCATTGGACAGAGCACGGAAAGAATTTGTTTTCTTGTTTTCAGGAGAAATCCTTGTGGATTTGATGAAGATCGTTTAACCTCATTAATCCGCAGTGACCCAAATCAATGTTCTGGAGAACTGGCAAATGTGTTGTACTGTGGTCATTCCACCATCGTGTGACGTTGAATGCAATGCCCTGAGCCAAAGTCACCAAAATTAGCGGGTGGCCATATCTGCATCTGATTGACTCGTGAACAACATCGACCATACCTATCCTGTAGCGTTACTGGTGACGTAAATTGTGTCTTTGTGCTAATACAAGGAAAAGAAAGGAATGGTTAAGTCGAAACAAAGCAGCAACTCACCGTATGAAACTTGTGCACATTCGCCGAAGATAATGTGCAACTGGTGGAACACCGGCAGTATGGTATACTACGAACAGTTTCCCCAAAGTATAGCCGTCACTGCTGACATCTACTGTAGAAACTTCCTTTCCTGGTCAAAATGAGCTCCGAACGTAGCCCGACGAGTTCTCCGCCGCATAATCACGTGAAATTCTACAGTCGCGGAATCGAAAAGTGACTTCAGCGTTGTCAGACTATTCTAAACAGTGAAGGAGAGTATATTATGACTAAAATGTGTGTTATGTGTATCCGTTGTGATTTTTAAACTTCTGGAAAAACGCTACGAATTTATGCACCAACCTAACGCACTGTCGAACGTTTTTACCAGCTCGACAAAATTCTATGAACGTGTCTCGATTTTTGTCAAGTGTGCTTCCATTATCTGTCACAACAGCAGTACGGCTTCTCTGCCCCCTTCTTTTTTTTTCGAATCAACAGCCTTAGGTAGCAGAATTCCTTAACTTCATCTACTTTGTGACCATCAATACTGATGTTAAGTTTCTTGCTGTTGTCATTTCTGCTACTTCTCATTACTTTCGTCTTTTTTGATTTATTCTCCTTCATATATTCTGTACTCATTACGTTGTTCATTCCATTCAGCAGACCATGCATTTCTTCTTCACTTTCTCTCAAGATAGGAATGTCATCATCGAATAGTATCATTGATATTGTTTCACCTTGAATTTTAATCCCACTCGTGGACCTTTCTTTTATTTCCATCAATGTTTCTTCGATGTACAGTAGAGGCGAAAGACTACATCCCTGTCTTACACCCTTTTTATTCCGAGCACTCCGTTCTTGGCCGTGCGCTCATACTATTGCCTCTTGTCTCTCGTACATATTGTATATTACACGTCTCTCCCTGTAACTTGCACCTATTTTTCTCAGAATTTCGAACATTTTGCACCATTTTATATTGTCGAACGTGCTTACCAGGTCGAAAAATACTATGAACGTGTCTTGAAATTTTAGCCGTGCGGTTTAAGTCGTCTTGTCACGGTTCGCGTGGCTCCCCCCGCCGGAGGGTCGAGTCCTCTCTTGGAAATGGGTGAGTGTCTTGTCCTTAGCGTAAGTTAGTTTAAGTTAGGTTAAGTAGTGTGTAAGCCTGAGGACCGATGACCTCAGCAGTTTAATCCCATTGAACTTCCCAGAAATTTCCAATTTTCTTGATTTTTCCTTAGTCTTGTTTCCAACAGCAGTCGCAACGTCAGCGAGGCCTCTCTGGCGCCCTTAGCTTTCCTAAACGCCAACCCGATTGTCATGTGACAGAGTGACGCGGTATTTCGCGCTTTAGCTGTGGACCGCGGTTCGCCGTGGCGGGCCGCTCCATCCGTCACGCCAGGCCGTTGCGAAACTGGCGACTCGCGGACAGCAGGCGGAGCCCCGCCGCCAGCAGGCAGCAGGTGGCAGGTTCCCCACAGTCCCCTACCCGGCCCTGCGCCGCTGGGGACCTTAACGAGCCCTGCTCGCTGCCCACTGCGCACGGCCCACACAGCGGCGCGGCGGGCCAGCCTCCCGGCGGTTGCGTCACGCCCAATAGTCGGACGAAAGCGGAACCCTACCAAAATATGTACCACGTCCAGCTAGGGATACGTACTTCAACGAAGCGTGCTCTTCTACTTTCCTACAGCCCTGCGAAGTACGACCAGTAAAATTTTCGACCACTCAAGAGAAGGAAACGTCCGCTGATTCCCCTGTCCAAACTTCGCAACTTGCCTTGCATGTAGAAGAGCTGAGGGCTCTTACGTGTCGTTTCCCTCTATTATAACCACTGATGTAGACCACTGGAGATGTTCGAACCAGGACTATAATGTGAAAATTTTACAATCGGATATGATGCTAATTTAATTTTTCGTCTGATGCTGTTATTAAATTTTTATTTACGAACGGATCTTCTCAGACCTCAATACAAAGCATAACCAACTTGCAAACATGGGATTTAGAAATCCTACCTGAACCACGTGCCAAATTATATTTTAAAATTAGCATAGATTAAAATATGACCCTTACATAAAATGCGTTGTTATACTAAGAAAAAGGGCAGTAACATGGGCAAATACCTAGGTGACATAAGCCGTACATAGCCGCTTTAGCGACTCCTAACGCTGCTTCACTCACCGTGACTCCGTGATGATGTTACAAATGCTCAAGGACGATGGAGACCAAAACAAGAAAAATATGCCCGCTGAACGTGAGCTCTAAAATACATACCTTGAGGGCTATGGGCACTTGTTCAGTAGAAGAGAAAGTTTTCACAGTATTTCCTGTGACCTGTCTAACAAGGCAAACTCCCATCGCACCCTCCTCTCGTGTAGTGGTAAGACGGCCCGTCAAAAACTGAACACAGGTCAAGCATGAAAACAGGAAGAAGGTGTACTGAAGTGTGAAAAAGAAAAAAAACCCAGGAAAATAGAAACAGTGAACAGTCCAAGCTTCACAAGTGCAATATCGACCGAACTTGAACAGCAGCAGCGTCGTGGTTAACTGGTCACGATGTTCAACTACAAAGCGGACAAGCCGCACTTAAAACTCACTCCTGACATTTTTTTTAACATTATTAACGGTCCGTCCGGTCATTGAAATCTTGTTCTATTTCCTAATCTCGGCAGTTCTCATGCTAACCATTGGTCATAGAATATGAGTCATGTGGCAAGAATACGTTACCGTCAAAAGTTAATGTGATGAATAGTGATAACAGGCGAGATACGACGTAGACGTCTCACAGATATGAAAACAACAAATAAACGGGTATGAACTGTGTTACAAAGAAGGAGTTCGAGAGTCAAGACTTCCAAAACGAAACGCAGCTTCAAAAACTATAAAAAAAACATATGTTTTCACACATCACAGAGAAACTGTGTGATTGTGAAACTGCTGCCTTCATTCCCTGCAGATTATGGGACAATTTATTATGTTTTCACCATTTCCTTAGGAGTGATAACATTCACAACCATACGAACTCCTAAATCGAGCAAGGAGGCATATCTCAGTCACTCACCAGGCGTACAAATTAGGTCCGTCGATAAGAGATCCCTATCATATGACACACGTACTGTCATTTATGCCGTGTATGGCAAACCAGACGTGTTTTCTGGTGGGTGATTCGCTTGACTTGTCGCCTTGGCGAACGTTTGTGGTTGCCATTCGCTTTTGGCTGCTAATAGAGTAGTTGTGCAGAAACATCTGTCATTATAGTTCCATTACACTTCACTACTCAAAACGGACGCTTGATAGTCCAACACTGTGCCCACTATTCACTATATGTTTATAGATCATTTTTTAAAATCTCATTTTGTTTATTATTGTTCGCTCTATTTCTTCGGGGAAGACGTCCATAACGCTTGTTCAAGTCCATTGTTGACCCATAAAGGGGTGTGAGCCACGTGAACAACAAAGCAATTCGGGAGTCAAACAGAGGACAGCTAACACTTTGACCGAACACGCTGAGCTACCGTGCCGGCATAGCCACGACTCCATTTCTCTGGTAGAATGCCCTGCATTGCATTTCTTGTCCTTGAACCGGTCACTGTTTATAATTTGCTTCTTTTTCCACAGTTCATTACACCTTCTTCCTGTTTTCATGCTTGATCTGTGTTCAGTTTTTGTTCACTGGGTCCTCTTACCACTAATTCTGAGGGAGGGGTGCGATGGGGAGTGTCCCTTGTAAGGCATTTGACTCTGTGAATCACAATATCCTTCTACATAAATGGAAGTTTTATGGGGTTATATCTAACGAAAAGAGTGCAGAAATTGTACTTAGAAATTCAACCAATGTAGTCGGGGGTTATTATACTGACTGGTGAGAAAGAAACAATCTTATGTCCATTATTGTGCCTCTTATATTTAAACGATCTTCCGTCTAATAAACAATAACCAGAATTACTTCATTTTGCAGATGATGCTAGCATACATACAGAAGGAGAAGAAATGCTAACACATGTTCTGAAAAATATCATTAACTGGTTTTTTAAGAATGTTTCCACCCTCCGTTTGAAAAAGACACAACATATTCAGTTCTGTACGTCTAGGGGTACCAATGATAACTGTAGCACATGGCGAGGAAATAATAAATAAAGTGGAAACTTCAGCAGTGTCAGGTGTCCATATTGACGGGAATTTAAACCGTAAAAAGCACATTTTCGAACTTCTAAAACAACTTAGTCCAACCACATTTGCACTTAGAATTATTGCAAATGTTAGGGAGAGACAAATCAGTAAGCTGCCATATTTTGCGTATTTTCATTGGGTAATGTCATATGGAATAATGATCTGGCGTAACTCAATCTTAAGAAAGAAAGTCTTCACTGCTCAAAAACGTGCTGTGAGAATAATATGTGGTGCGCACTCACGATCATCTTGTAGACATGTGTTTGAGCAGTTGGGCATTCTGAGTACTGCTTCTCGGTATATTCATTTCCTCATGAAATTTGTTACAAATAATCCGCTAAAGTTCAGTAGGAATTATGATACACATAATTACAATACCAGAAGGAAAAATGGCATTTATTACTCCACATCAAGGTTTTCTTTAGCAGTGATGCAGAAATTTTTTTTTTTATATTTTAGTCAGTGATATAAAATATCTGACAGTGAGAAAAGTGAAATTTTTTTAAAAAACTAAAGAAGTTTCCTCTCGATAACTTCTTCTATTCCGTACCAGAATTTCTATTAAAAAACTTTGACAAATGGTCTGCATATTTGAAACTAAGTTGCGATGTTTACGTAAAATTATTGATTTATCGTCCAAATGACCCATGGAACATGAAACAAACTAGCTAACTAAATAGTTAACTTTATGCTGAACAAGTGATCATAACTTTTAAGGCATGAATTTTAGAACCCTTGTTTAGTAGACATTTATTTCCCCTTTTTTTCACATTACCGGCTCTGAAAGTTGCCTACCCCAAATTCTTACCAACAGTCACCCCACTACATGTATTCCAGTGTCAGAGGAATCAGAGCGATTTTTGTTTGTAACTTTTGACTCGGTTGTTTCCGTACCAGGATCCCTTACCTCGAATTGATACATGTATTGTTCACTGTTATCCCTGAGAGGTTGAAGGATTATTACGGAATCATATCAAAAGATGAAAAAACTATTTCTTTCCAGCTCTGCGTATCAGTATGAGTCTTGCATTATATAATTATGTATT
Source organism: Schistocerca gregaria (assembly GCF_023897955.1). Taxonomy (NCBI): domain Eukaryota; kingdom Metazoa; phylum Arthropoda; class Insecta; order Orthoptera; family Acrididae; genus Schistocerca; species Schistocerca gregaria. The sequence goes on from NC_064922.1 coordinate 949,965,520, forward strand.
AAGTAAGATTTACTTGGGCAAGTCAGAATATGAATCACACAGTGACTTACGTAATAATATACAAAAAGCTTTAAGGTGACAATTCTGATTTTTACGTACTTATTGTAGTCCCTTACAACTTTTTGTCTTAAGCATTCCTCGAAGATACGTTGATTTCTGTTTTGAACAGTCCCGTCTACTTTGGTTCTGTCTTGCTGTGGGCCAGAATAATGTACGTTGCACTACTTCTAAGACTTTCACCTCAAGCCAGCCCTGTAACAGAAGTTTAATATATATTTTTGATTTCGCTTTGAAACGATAGAATTCACTTTATGTATACTGAAGTTTTTTATGAAATTACCCCAGAAAAGAACAGCTTTCCCAAATATGAAAAACTTCTGCAGAATACTCTGAGATGAAGAGGTTAGCACAGGAAAGGAAGTCATGGCGGGCCGCATCAAACCAGTCAGTAGACTGATTTTATATATATATATATATATATATATATATATATATATATATATATATATATATATATATATATATATATATATATGAAACGACAGTTATACATTAAATCAACTCTTTAACGAGAAATCAAGCATAAAAATGAAAATTCACGTTAAGGGGGCTAACTATAAAAGGCAGATATATTCTGTTTCCTTGTCAGCTGATGGCGTCACCAAGGGCCGATAGAGCAAAAGCAGTGCATTCTACTCCTCCGCCGGTCGAGATGAGTTTGTTGGTTGGACGCGAGTTGACGGAGGCGTAAGCTAAGTCAGCTACACTTGATTTACAATTACTGCTGTCGACATTTTTACTAATTTCGGGAAACCGGTATATCGATGTTTGACAAATATCATTATCGGCCCTCAATATGAAGAAAAAGTTATCGTTATATCGACGGAAAGAGTATTGTAGTACCGGCCTATGAAAATATCGCTGCACATTGTAAATATATCTGTGTATTTAAGTATTGATTTATTGTTAGATATGCTGTATATCAACAATCTGGCAGCCTGCTTATCCCACTTAATGCAAGAAGTGACATCAAAACGATTCACGTTCACTCTTGGCGATAACCACGTTTCTAATAATAGTATCTGCAAGTAACTGGCACGATAAAAGGTGTACGATAGGTCCGTCGTTCGGTTTCGTCAAAAAATCGGATCTGTCTGCTACACTTCATGTCGACGTTCCTGGTTTTTCATTTCTACAAACGCTAGCGACCCGTCCGTGGAAGCGTCAACAAAACGCTAGCGACCCGTCCGTGGAAGCGTCAACATTGCTTGCTGAAGCTAAACGCTGCAGTTTCACTCAGTACCGCCGAGCGCCGATTACGTCATCATTTCCCCTCAAACGTCTCTGCCCACTACAAAGATCAATCTTGTGATATGGATTCTTGTTCATCTGTTTCACCAACTGATTTTGGAGAGTGCCGATGTGAAGAAATAGCACACTAGCTGCATTTAAATTTTTTTCCAACGCCACTGGTATGCTATTCCACCCCCACCCCCCCCCCCGTAGTGCAGTCTGACTTCTTCTTTATGTCATCTGTACTTGCTTCACACAACCATAGAGAAAGACCGGACGTGATGAAAGCTCAAAAAGTAGTCAGACCTTCACACGATGGAAGTAAAATTATGTTCTGCGTGAATTTCACAAGAACAACTTCAAGTATTTATGGAAATATGCGAAAAGAATATAATATAACATAAAAATATCGGCAACCGATATCGCCATTTCGATATCAATTTACCATACACCGGCGCACGTTTATTTATTTACTTATTTATTTGGTTTCAGGAGGTACTCACAAATTCACCAGATAAATTTTGTGTGTACTTTTACATAAGAGATATTTTTGAAATGTACAGTTCATATTAACTTATATACAGACGCACACAGAGGTACAAAAATTCGAAACGAAGATAATTTAGATATAAATGTTTCAGAGTTCTAAGTAGATTCCTGTGGTGTGATATATATTCTTATACTATTCGCACAGTGAACTCCTCTGCTGGCTCACCTTGCGGTATAATTTGATTTCTGTGTTCTGTATTTAGTGCGTGCAGCTATTACCTGATTTGAATCATTTCCTTCTTCATTGTCACGACTGCACATTTGGGAATCTATAACTTAAATTTTACAATAGGTGGCCAGAGTCCTAACCGCATTCGTATCACGGAGCCCTGGTGCAGTTTAATCATTATGACTACGTTACACCATTGTTTCCTCGGCGGTTACTGGTGAAAAATGGGAGTAAAATCTGTTTTTGTTTCTTTGGTTTAGTGTCCACTCGCTATTCCGTTCTTCCTGTGCTTGCTGATATATTTTCCACGTAAAGTCACTATATATGCAGAACATGTGGCTGTGACTCAGACAAAGGTTCCCAGAATGAATTTTTCGCTCTAAAGTGAAGTGTGCTCTGATATGAAACTTCTGGCACATTGAAACTGTGTTAGCAGAACCGGGACTGGAGCCCGGGAAGTTTGATACACATTTTGATTAAAGCCCGATACACAGATACCTAAAAGGTATTACATCTACATCCATACCCAGCAAGGTACCTTACGGTGTGTGGCGGAGGGTACCTTGAGTGCCTCTATCGGTTCTCCCTTCTGTTCCAGTTTCGTATTGATCGTGGAAAGAAATATTGTCGGTATGTCTCTGTGTGGACTCTAGTCTCTCTGATTTTATCCTCATGGTCTCTTCGCGAGATATATGTAGGTGGGAGCAACATACTGCTTGACTCTTCGGTGAAGGTGTGTTCTCGAAACTTCAACATCGTTATAACGTTCGTATAATACAGCCATTTCATTAAGCTCGTGTATGACAAACACTATACTTAACCGAAGACCGATGCTATAACTTGAAAACACAGTTGCTACGATAAAAGGTCCACAATAAAGTGAAAGCCACTAGTACAAAATGAACTGAATCAATAAATAGTTACGGAAGGAGTCACTCAAAAATGTTTACACTAGCCAGAATATAATTTGGTATATCTTATAACATTAGTTACCCATAAACAGATTAATTTACGTCATTTTGCCTCGGGCATGGATGTGTGTGATGTCCTTAGATTAGTTAGGTTTAAGTAGTTCTAAGTCTAGGGACCTTAGAGCCATTTGAACCATTTTTTTTTAGAAGAGATTGTATGCAGTCAAAAAGCAATCTATACCTCAATGGAGCTGATCATTCATGAAAGTCCTTGAAATTATGGCGGGAATGCTTATATGTTTCAACCTCTTCTAAGAAATTTATTTTCCAGCTCTCGGTTCTAGGCGCTACAGTCTGGAGCTGAGCGACCGATATGGTCGCAGGTTCGAATCCTGCCTCGGGCATGGATGGGTGTGATGTCCTTAGGTTAGTTAGGTTTAATTAGTTCTAAGTTCTAGGCGAATGATGACCTCAGAAGTTGAGTCGCATAGTGCTCAGAGCAATTGCAGCTCTTTTTAGCTATATGTAAAAGTTTCGTATTGAGAAATGGTGACGGAAAAGAGCGAGAGTCTCTGATGACGAAGATGTTGGAAACGTGTAACATCGGAATAATTAAATCATTTTCCATCGAGTTACTGACTTCTCCCTCAGCGACATATTCAGCATATTGCAGACTTGCACAGGTGATGTAACTGTGTCACTGCAGACGTCGACGTAACCAATAGAGGCACATCGTTTCAAGTAACAGCTGTCTTTAGCGGCTCCAGTCGGGTCGTTCCAGGAATGGGACTGTAGTCCGGTGGGAGCCGCAAGAAGAACGTTTGCATTTCAACTGCTTGTTCGCCGGCTCCAGTTCGCTGCTCTGGTTTTCGCCTATCAGTTTCTCCCACATTAACAGTGGTGGATGCAGACGCAGATCGCGGCGACCTAAAGCGGCTGCAGAAAAACCGCCTTCCAGGCGCACCGCTGCTGTCGCCTGCGGGCGCGCGACGCCGCCCTCCCTATTCGAGGCGCCTTCGGCGTCGGCGTCGCCGTCGGCGTCGGTGTCGCTGCAGGACAGGTGTGAGCGGCGTGGCGGCTCGGGGAAACCGCACGCTTCACGCCTGCGTCACGGCGCTGCTCCACATAAGATTTGGAGAGGAAAAGCTTATGTAACTTTGTCTTGCACAATTCTACTTTCACGTTGGAAGGGGACATGATACACCCAAATATGGTCGCCAGGCCTCCAAACGCAGCACTGGAGTGGCTCAAGAGCAGCGTCCATTCTCCATGTGGCACCTAGTCCACGCGAACAAATCGCTTGTAAATTCGTTACACGAAAGTACTCTATAATGGCGGAAAAGGTACACAGCTTACAGAAATGTCTGATACAGCACTGAATCCAGTATATCCTCATGTTTCATTTACAAACGTTCAATGTGGCTACCTCTTGTAACACGACAAATATCCCATTTGTAATCAGTTTCCTCCTAAATCCGATGTATAGCAGCAACGATTTGTTATCCTACGTAGCTGCTCGTCGATGTTTTCTGGAAACGGAGGAACCCCAACACAGAAGTCAGGCGATCCTGGTGGCCAGAATATTGTTGCACCACTTCCTATGCAAGTTGGTACATCCATAAGGAGATACGCAACAACTTCACAATAATACACTACTGGCCATAAAAATTGCTGCACCAAGAAGCAATGCAGATGTTAAACGGGTATTCATTGGACAAATATATTATACTAGAACTGACTCGTGATTACATTTTCACGCAATTTGGGTGCATAGATCCTGAGAAATCAGTACCCAGAACAACCACCTCTGGCCGTAATAACGGCCTTGACACGCCTGTGCATTGAGTCAAACAGAGCTTGGACGGGGTGTACAGGTACAGCTGCCCATGCAGCTCCAACACGATACCACAGTTCATCACGAGTAGTGACTGGCGTATTGTGACGAGCCAGTTGCTCGGCCACCATTGAGCACACGTTTTCAATTGGTGAGAGATCTGGTGAATGCGCAGGGCAGCAGTCGAACATTTTCTGTATCCAGAAAGGCCCGCAGGGAACCTGCAACATGCGGTCGTGCATTATCCTGCTGAAAAGTAGGGTTTCGCAGGGATCGAATGAAGGGTAGACCCAATGGTCATGACACGTCTGAAATGTAACGTCCACTGTTCAAAGTGCCGTCAACGCGAACAAGAGGTGACCGAGACGTGTAGCCAATGGCACCCCATACCATCACTCCTGGTGATACACCAGTACGGCGATGACGAATGCACGCTTCCAATGGCGATGGTGCCAAACACGGATGCGACCATCATGATGCTGTAAACAGAACTTGGATTCATCCGAAAAAATGACGTTTTGCCATTCGTGGACATAGGTTCGTCGTTGAGTACACCATCGCAGGCGCTCCTGTTTGTGATGCAGCGTCAAGGGTAACCGCAGCCACGGTCTCCGAGCTGATAGTCCACGCTGCTGCCAGCGTCGTCGAACTGTTCGTGCAGATGGTTGTTGTCATGCACCGTACAGTCCGGATCTCGCATCTTCCGACTTCCATCTGTCTGTCCCGATGAATTCCCACTCCGTGGGAAGCAGTATTTGGATGATGGAGAGGTTACTGATGCAGTAAGACGTTGGCTCAGACATTGACGAGGCAAGGGTTCTACCATGCAGACAAACACTTTCTCCCACTAAGGTGGCGTAAGGCCGTCGCATTGAACGGAGATAATGTTGAGAACTATTTTTTTATAGACAAAGAGTGGGGGATAATCTGGTGTATTGGAATCTTGAATAAAACCAGATTGCTTCCAGAAAACGTATTGCATTAATTATCGAACACCCCTCGTTCGTTAATGCTACTTGCGACCATTACTGAACTGTTTCTAGATGATAACTCGTGTGTTTGGAATACGGCAGAAATGATTGAGCTTAGCTGTAAGTCACCATGCACTTTTAGTTGAAGGCAATATTTATAACATCATTTATAGTAATGATAATAATAATAATAAGTAAATACAAGTAATCGTAAAAATAAAAGGCAAATATGGAAGTCATTGCATAGCGAACTAGGTGTTTCATACACAAATTCTCTGGCAGTATGACGTACAACTAACCGTAAACATATTTTACAAGTGCTATAAATCCGGCTTCCCCAAAAACCATTCGCCATAACCAGTGTTTGGTGTTTTCATGTTAGTATGAGAGGAAGATGGGAGCCCTATGACGACGAGCTCATCAAAGGTGGAGTGCAGAAATCAAGTTAAACGAAGCTGCCGTTGAAAATAAGCTGCGGCCTTTTAGAAGGAAACCTAGTATGTTGTAATGTTTGTTATACGTTTGTCTAAACATTCTATGTTAGTCGTGGTTAGATTTGTGCCGATCCTTCCCCTCTAAAGACATTAAGTTTCGCTATGGTATGTTCACTACGATCAGTATGGAATTTCTCACTATGGAACGGAACGGCACATGGTCAAGCAACGGTGTTGTTTAGCTAGTGGCCACTTCAGCTGGAGAGATCTCGAGACCGACAAACTAAAGAGTTCGATCATCTGGTACTAAACGAATCCATTTAGAATTTTTACTGTTTATCTAGGTCACGGTTTTTCGCTCTTGAATTTGACTGTTGATGTAATAGTCCAATGTTCGTGCGTGACTGTAAGGCTCCCTTAAAGTAGGTAATAGTGCATTAGGTACCATGGGTGGATTTCCTGCTTTTTTTCTCTCTATTGCGAAAGCTGCTTTGCGTCTGATATTCAGTGGTGACAATACGAACAGTATCTTTTAAAGTGACGTCTACTTCTCTGGAGTGGTTAGACGCCTACCACATTAGTGCCACACGTTCTGTGGCTGAAAAAAAAAGGCCCCTTGCAGATGATCGACGAACTTCAGGTTTCGATCCCCATATTGAACGAGTCAATTTAAGTATAATATTATTTGTAGCACATAATTTTTCCATTTATACGATTCCAGGGCTTTTTAAACAACAGCTACGACTATGTACTTACTTTGGTGCAGTACTGTAGTCTAACCCCTCTCCATTCTATTTACAACTGTCTTGAGGCTTCCATATGATGCAGGTGGAATGCGCATACTTCCGTTTTTTCTGTATTAAGTAGGGGATGATTTTCTTCAAAGTAGCTCCCCAAGGTATGCAAAGCATGCTGAAGTAAGGCAGATGTGTTCGTCACTACAAAGTCCGCCGAAGTATGCAAAGAATGCTGAAGTGAAGGAGATATGTTCATCACTACATAGTCCCCGAGGTTTTCAAAGAATGCTGAAGTAAAGCAGATGTGCATGGACCCCAAGATGTGTAAAGCGTGCTGAAGTAAAGCAGATACGTTCGCCACTACATGGCTTATTAGCATTTTGTTTTACATTTAACGTTAACAAATTTCTGTTTCATTAATGTTTTTCTGTTAAATGAATTTCAGTTAGAATTTAGGAAGACTTTAAAGCCAAGAGAGGCAGTTCTAATGTTGCGGTTGATGGTGAAAGCAAGACGCATTCATACGATGTGCCAGGCTGGAAAAAGCGTTCGACGATGTAAAATAGTGCAAAATGTTCGAAATTCTACGAAAAGTAGGGATAAGCTATAGGGAACGAGAGTAATATTCAAGAGGTACAGGATCGAAGAGGGAACAATAAGAGTGGACGTCCACGAACAAAGTGCTCGTATTAAAAAGGGTACAAGACAGGGATTCAATCTTTCACCCCTACTGTTTAGTCTATACACTGAACGAGTAATGAGGAAAATAAAAGAAAGTTTAAGAGAGAGATTAAAATTCAGGGTGAAAATATGTCCGAGAGAAGATTCGCTGATGACATTGCTAACCTGAGTGAAAGCGGAGAAGAATTAAATGTTCTGGTGAATGGAATGTACAGTCTAATGAGTACAGAATATGGACTGACAGCAAATCGACGAAAGATGAAAGTACAGACAAGTAGCAGAAATGAGAACAGCGAAAAAACTAAGATCAGGATTGGGCAACACGAAGTAGACGATGCCAAAGAATTCTGCTAACTAGGCAACAGAAAACCGAAGGTGGACGGAGCATGGAGGACATGAAAAAAATACTAGCAGGGGCAAAAAGGGTATTACTCAACAAGGAAAGTCTACTAGTATCAAACACAGGCCTTAATTCGAGGAGGAAATTTCTGAGAATGTATGTTTGGCACACAGCATTGGATGTTAAAGGAACATGGACTGTGGAAAAACCTGAATGGAAGAGAACTAAAGAGAATGAAAGACTTTGAGATCTGGTGCTACAGAAGAAATTAGGTGACTGATAAGGTAAGAAATGAGGAGGTTTCCATAGAGTCGGCGAGGGATGGAATATATGAATACACTCACAAAAAGAAAGGACAGGATGATAGGACATTCGTTAATACGTCAGAGAAGAACTTCTACCGTACTAGAGGGAGCGAAAGTGGATAAAAGCTATAGAAGAAGAAAGAGATTGGAAAACATCCAGCAAATAATTGAGGACGTAGCTTGCAGTTGCCACTCTGAGATGAAAAGTAGTAGAAGACTGATTCTGTTAAAGTGTTTCGTGGAAGTCTGCATTATGTATCCACTCTACTTCGGCCAACATCAGATATTTTGTTGCCTAAACAGCAAAACCATCTATTACTTTTAGTATCTTATTTCCTAATATAATTCCTTCATCATTACTTGATTTAATTTAATACACTCAATTACGTTACTGTATTACAAACGAAGGTGTTAAGGCTTTGAAATGTATGCCAAAGCGTCAGGACCATGGTGTGACGTTGGTAAGTGATTCCATGGCTGCACTTACTTTACTGCTCATTCATATACTAGCGTTTCACTAGACTGCCTTAGGGATGTATCGTTATTCAGGTTCCAAGACTATTAACTCTTGTTTTAACTGATACTTAACCACCCAGAAAATTAAAGAGGCTATTCTAACACTGAACCTTCGGGGTACTCTTATTCACAAATGAACTTACATTCAGTTTATATAACTTATATTTTCTTGACACTGCACTGAAAGCTATCATTTGCCTCGAAGCTGAAACTGTTTTAATTCACTGCGATTACTTTCTTTTATGTTCAGTTACTTTACCTCTTTCTGATGTTCTGTAAACATTCCAGATGTCTATGTCCACGAATTCAATAGGTGAAACAAATAGATGTTTTATGAACTCAGGAATGTCTCTACATTCAGGGCGGTTTTAGAATAACCGATACTGAAAATCGAAAAACACCAGTAAAGTGAAGAACATGAAAGGAGTCAGATCCATTTCAGAGTCCATGCAGCTAGACTTTCTTTATTACTTTTCCTCAAATCCTAATCGATATGAGGTACTGATATCCTTACTGTGGATGTCATGTTAAACTACAAAAAGACTGGGACCACAGCATCGCTTGAAAAGATGCTGTCGAGTTCACTACTCAGGTGCAGTGAAACACAAATTAATGCTTCACTGTAAAAAATATTATCCATACGTATTAGAAAAACGAATGGATGTACGTGTGTATATATATGGTCCACTTCTCCTCCTAAACCTCACAACCGATTTCAACCATACTAGGTACATATATCGCTTACTATCTGGAAAGAAACACTGTGAGGCTAAGAACCAAGAACTTCCTATTGTGGTGGAGGCGATAACTTGAAGAGAGAAGTGGGGCGGAGGAGATGGACAGAGAGAAATGGCGAAGGAGGGTATAGAGAGAGAGAGGGTATAACACTTCTGTCCGACTGCTGCCATAACCTCAGAACTGGAGGCAGTTCGTATAATTAATAATTTTTATTCAAGCAATTATAATATTAAGAAGCAGAGCAGTGTTACACTCTGAGAGGAGTTTTGTTATGTTGACCGTGTTGTACCTAACAGAGGTGGCTTATCGGAAGTGAAAGTCAAAATTTCGTAAATATTTAAACAATAATAAACAATATTTTACCTATCTACACTGTTCAAAGAATAAAGACAACGGTCGCCAGCCGAATTAGGTAAGAGAATGATTAACATTCTTGTTCAAGAAAATAAGTATGAGTAACTTTAATGGGCAAACGAAACCTATACTTTGTCACACGCAAGTGCAATGAACTCTGGCACCTGAATACAGTATGTTCACGTTAAGGGTGGAGCTAACAGATCAGAACAAACTATTTGTGTAATATAGTATTACACAGTATTGCTTTCAAGGCTTATTCAAATTGAATGGTCTTTATAACATTACTATTAATAATCACTGTAGAATCATAAATTGGACATAGGTGCAGTATTACTTTTCAAACATTTTCCTAGCTGACATAAAATTGTAAATGCAGTTCACTGCAAAATTATGAACTAGTTACAGGTTAAGTCTCTCTCAGCTAAATACTTTTCTATTTAGAATGAAAATTAAATGAAATTCACTAACAGGTTACTTCTCACTGACTTTTGAATAAATAAATTATTGTTTCCATAAATAGTGGTCTTTCTATTAATCGTTATCTTGCATGAGCACAATAGACAAAGTGTTGGTCCTGTTACGCCATTAATATGCACTTTTAATACACAAGAGGAGCCCAATATTGTATAGAATTTCACTTTAATAGCAAGAGTAATTGAAACTTGCTATAATTAAGTAACTTTGTGCATTTGAACTACTTTCAATGGAGTGGGGCCCTTAGTCTTGACCACTGTAGCAGAGCAAACTAAACACACTTTCAATACACTAGAGAAACAAGTACTTAGCAAGCATGAACATATAACTCTCAACAGTTGCCCTTAAGAACTTTTACTGCAGTGGAACATAAATTTGAGATATTTGTAAGATCGTTTCAACAAACAATATTAGTTTCAGCACACTCTAATGCTATATTAAATTTAATATGCCTTCAATAAAGGGCACTCGGTAAATACTTCAGCTTGGGAGGGACCCTAAGTGGATATGTGACTGAGGATAAATCACGGTAGGTTCAAGAATTCAGTCAAATTGTACCTTATATTTGTGTTCACTGTAACATCCTATGAGTTGATCCTTCACTGTACATTACTGTAGTGTTCCATTACAGTGATTGCGCAATGTGGTGACAATTGCATGTTCGTACGTGGATTTGCTGGTAGGATTGCTGGACTCCGTCATTTCTTGCTGGCGATTATAGATACCAGTTCCAGAGTAGTTCCAGCTATTTGTCTGTCCATCTGAGGCATTGGAAAGCGTCAAGAAAAGCCTCTCGGAACCAGCACAATACACAATTTTTACATGAGCAGTTGACAGTTTGGTAGCTCATCCCTGGCTGACTCTCAATTCCACCTTTTCTACCTATGCCAACCACAATTTGTGCGCGCTGCATGCTTCCGTTCCTGAGGGGAACCACAACACTTTTCACATAAAAACTAACTAAGAACCCAAAGTGAGGATCAGCAATTACATAACAACAGCCAAACATATTGATTAAAATGGAACATTTGCACATATTGGTATTTCAACAAAAAATTATTTAAACAAAATTATTCAATCTCAAAGATAACCAAAGACATTAAGTGAGAAAGACAAACATATCATTTGCTCATATCGTAAATATCACATAGGTCACATTTCCCAGATTCTAAAAGACATCAAAGATTTTAACAGAGAAAAGAATAAACACTCTCATGGTATGGATTCAATCCAACAACATTTACAGAAACTCAACGATATAACATTAAATAGAACAAAAGGCAAAATAAATCAGTAGAGCAGTAGAGCTATGGTATAACAAGAGGAGAAAGAAATTGACAGAAAAGGAGAGAGAGGGGGCAGAGGAGGAGATGGAAAGAAAAAGGAAAGATGATGAAATAGCCAGGGAGAGACTGAGGAGAAAATGGACAGAGAACAGGGGGAGATAGAGGGGAAAGAGGTGATGGAGAGAGAGGGTGAGGAGGAGATTAACAGAGAGAGGGGGAGTAGGAAATGGACAAAGAGACAGGGGAGGTGGAGATGGATTTAGAGGAGGCACATGTACACAGAGGACAAAGGAGCAGATGGACACAGGGGGAGGAGCAGGTGAACACTGGGGCACGAGGAGATTGGCAGAGGAAGGGGCAGGAGGAGGTGTATAAGGAGTGGGGGTGTAAGAGGTGAACAGAGAGAGGGGGTGGGGAAGATGGTTGGGGCGAGGCAGGAAATGGATAGGACTGGGGCAGGAGCAGATGGACAGAGATAATGCAGGTGATGGACAAAGATAGAGTGGAGGATAGGGTGATCAGAAGGGGAAGGAACCAAAGGGTAGAGGGGAGGGAGCAGGCAGAGGAAGGGGAAGAAGGACCTGGAAAGAGGAAGTGGAGAAGAAGATGGAACTGGTGGTTGAGGAAGTGGACAGAGAAAGGTGGTGGTGGAGATAGACAGAGAGGGGGGGGGGGGGGAGGAGGAATTGGACAGAGAGAGAGAAGCAGGAGATGTACTAGTAGGAGACTGGGATAGATACATACCCAGGCAACGCCGACTACTCAGCTGTTATTGTATAAATAACTATTTGTCTGTATTAGCTAAGAAAGTGCAGTGGTTTGGTAGTTAGGACACTTCACTGACATTCTCGCTAAATTTACTGGCCGATAATGTTAGGTTCGTTTCCTCTAGTTTCAGTTCAGACGAACGCCGAGATGATTCATTCAACGTGGCCACTGTGTATATTTTCCACCATCTTTGTCAAGATAAATTAGTGCAGGGTCTCTAATAACTTGGATTTTCACAAGGCATGAACAACTAATCTTTCTTTCTTCGTTTTGCAATTGTTCTTCTCTGATTACCCATACCAACAGAAAGACGCACTGAGCCTTGAACTATCTCCCGTCACGTGTATAACTTCAGGTTTTCTTGTAGCCATTAGCCCGAAGACTGGATGGACACAGCTCTACACGGTAGTGTATACCGAGCGAGCCTCTTCATCCCTGGATAGCTGCTGCAATCTGCATCCTCTGGAAGCTGCTGAATGTTTACAAGCCTTGTTATTTATACCCATTTCTTTCGGTCCTATACCCTCACCCTCTCACAGCACACATCCTCAATTACCGGATTAACTATTTCCTTTTTATCTGCCATCACTCTTCAAAGTCCTTCGAATCTCGAAAGTGAAGTCTTGCTCTTACAAAAGTTCCAAGCAACATTTCGCTCCCTACATTTTATAACTAGTAGCTTCTGACTATCAACGAAAGTATTGCAGCCAAGACAACATATTTTATAAAGCTACAATTGCTAAAAATGTGGATTTCTCTATCACCAAACCAATTTACGTAAAAGTTCAGTGTCGCCTCGGTTAGGATACTGTTAGCAAATGCAACAGTTGTGCTTATGTTCCTTGGACCTTCAACCACTGTTCCATACCCCGAGGAAACAACTGAATATTTTATCCTTTCCCACCCTAATTACATAATTGAACGACATTTTCGAGGGACGCTCAATAAGTGATGTAATGCATTTTTTCTCTGCCAATTTCGGTTGAAAAAATGCGGGTACTTGTTTTTTGGACATCCTGGGACACAAGTATATAAATATGTATAAAAAAGAAAAACATATTTTAGTAGAAAGCTTATAATCTTGTATCTCTGTATCCAATACAAACAAACATATCTGCAACACGTACAACTTCTTTGAAACGACAGAGTAAATTTAACGTACAGTAGTGAGGACGAACTCTACCGTCCCTGTAAGTACAATTCACTATCAGAAATTCACGTTTTTTAACCTCTATGTGCCTTTTGTAAATTAACAATTTTTATCATTAGCAACAGGCGCAAAAGAACCTACACTGCCCTTGGTCTGCGACTGTGAAAGGACACCTGTACTCTTTACCAACACCAGCCTTCTAAATAAACAATTCTCCACCTGAAGATAACGGTGTGAACCATCGAAACGTTAGCACACTGGACTCACATTCGGGAAGACGGCGGCTCAAACCCGCATCCGACAATCCTGATTTAGGTTTTCAGCGATTTCTCTAAATCGCTTCAGGCAAATGCCGGGATAGTTCCTTTGAAAGGGCACAACACACTTCCATCCCCATCCTTCCCTATTCCGATGGGACCAACGATGTCACTGCTTGGTCTCCTTCCCCACATCAACCAACCAACCTTCGAAACACGTAGTGTCAAAATAAACAAGTGAGTGACGCAGAAACTGTTTCATTTGTATGTGAATCTTCCTACTTCTGCCAACTGCCCTTTGTACTGTAGTAACCATTGTTGCTACAACTTCCTCCGGCCGCGGTGGTCTCGCGGTTCTAGGTGCGCAGTCCGGAACCGTGCGACTGCTATGGTCACAGGTTCGAATCCTGCCTCGGGCATGGATGTGTGTGATGTCCTTAGGTTAGTTATGTTTAAGTAGTTCTAAGTTCTAGGGGACTAATGACCACAGCAGTTGAGTCCCATAGTGCTCAGAGCCATTTGAACCATTTTGAACAACTTCCTCATGGCCACTATGTCAGTTTCAATATAGTGTTACTCAAAGTGGCTAGGTCTATTTGTTGTCATTAGATCTGATTCTGAGTCTTCCTTACAAAACTATCAGACAGCTTTAATTTCTGTCTCACTTGATTTGAGTACCTTGTCTGCTGCAGCAAATACACCTCGTCCATTTCCCGTTAGTTTATACTGTCGGTATACACTTAAATTTACGCCGATAATCTCGCCCTTTCTTGTTTCTGCTAGCCTTCTGTACCAAACGTTGTATGAACTCCGTTACTTTTTGGGACTGCTTGGAACTCTGTTGTGAATGCTTCGACAGTTGATCGCTAGAGTTTTAAGCGTTGCATATGTGGGCCCTATTTCTTTCACTCTTATAGTAATACCTCGTGGTCCTCAACAGTTTTCGTTATCTGGACTCGAGGGACAGTTGCGTAAGCAAAATACCCTCGCTTGCAACGCACGTGCAACAGTCGCAATTTAGGGGGACAATTTCTCAACCCTGTGGAGTAAATACATGTTGGGGTTGTTTGGGGGGGGGGGGGGGGGGGAGAGCAAACAGCGAGGTCATCGGTCTCATCGGATTAGGGAAGGATGGGGAAGGAAGTCGGCCGTGCCCCTTGAAATGAACCAACCCAGCATTTGCCTGGGGCGATTTAGGGAAATGACGGAAAACATGAATCAGGATGGCCGGACGCGGGGTTGAACCGCCGTCCTCCCGAATGCGAGTCCAGTGTGAGTAAGTCCATGAAGTGGGAGCACAGATCACCACAGAACCTACGAAGACTCTCTTACAGGTCATCCACTCCTCGGAATCAGGATCTGTCAACAGTTATGTTACGAGGACGAAGGCCGCTCATACAAGCACGTGCATAAATTTAAAAACAATGTGTTGTGTAAACATGGGTCGTAAGTCCAGTGTTTTATGAAGAATTAAAGAATACTGACATCTGTTGTATAGTACGCAATCTACTTGTACAATGTTAATATCATGATTTTCGAGACGTAGACGGGTGTGAAACCGTATACAAAATTTAGTCCAACAGTACCACGTTAAGGCAGTAGACAAACTCACTGAAAATACTATCAAAATGGTTCACATGGCTCTGAGAACATCTGAGGTCATCAGTCCCCTAGAGTTAGAACTACTTAAACCTAACTAACCTAAGGACAACACACACATCCATACCCGAGGCAGGATTCGAACATGCGACCACAGCATCGCGGTTCCGGAGTGAAATGACTCGAACCGCTCGGTTACAGCGGACGGCGAAAATACTATCACATTAGCTAATAATCGCTTTGTATGGCGATTGGTTAGACAATGTTGTTTTAAGGTACTGACTAAAAACAAAACGGATATACACAGCGCCAAAGCCGTTATTTTCTGGCCGGCCAGAGTGGCCGAGCGGTTCTAGGCCCTACAGTTTGGAACCGCTAGACCGCTACGGTCACAGGTTCGAATCTTGCCTCGGGCATGGATGTGTGTGATGTCCTTAGGTTAGTTAGGTTTAAGTAGTTCTACGTTCTAGGGGACTGATGACCTCAGATGTTAAGTCCCATAGTGCTCAGAGCCATTTCAACCATTTGTTATTTTCTGTTTATGTCAATTTAGCAATCATAGACAGTCGCTCGCTCGTCGAAAGATCCGTGTCAAAAGAATGTAAAGATCCAAAAGTCTCACCAATGTCCAAGAAACGAAATAGTAGTAATTCGCCCATGTAGCTAACGTCGATTTTCAGAATGATTCTGGAACTTGCACTGTGCTCGAAAATTATGAGTCGCCTCGAAGAGAACTATTTATTGACAAATAGCCAATATCGATTCAAAAAATACCGTTCTTGTAAAACACAATTGGTTCTTTATTCTCGCGAAGAAATGAGTGCTATCGACAAGGCATGTCAAATTCGGTCCTCATTTTTAGATTTTCAGAAGGCTTTTGACACCGATCCTCACAAACGACCTTCTCGTTAAATTGCTTGCCTATGGAGTGTCGTCTCAATTGTGTGACTGGATTCGCGAGTCTCTTTCGGACAGGTCACAGATAGTCAGAACTGACGGAAAGTCATCGAGTAAAGCATAAGTAATATCTGGCATTCCTCAAGGAAGTGTTAATAGATCCTTTGCTGTTCCTGATCTATGTAAACGATTTAGGAGACAAACTGAGAAGCCCAGTTACACTGCTTGCAGATTATGCTATTATTTACCGTCTTGTAAAGTCATCAGACGATCAAAACCAATTGCAAAATGATTTAGACAAGTTATCTGGATGGTGCGAAAAGTGGCAATTGACTCTAAATAGCAAAAGGTTGAGCTCATCCCCATGAGTACTAACTGGAATCCACTAAATTTCGGTTGCACGATAAGTTACACAAATCTGAAGGCTGTCAGTTCAAGTAAATACTTAGGGATTATAGTAACGAATAACTTAAAATGGAACGATCACGTAGACATGTTGTGGAAATTCAAAACAAAGACTGCGATTTATTGGCAGAACACTTAGAAAATGCAACGGGTGTGCTGAAGCGATGGCTCACACTGCGCTTGTCCGCCCTCTTCACCGAGCGAGGTGGCGCAGTGGCCAGCACACTGGACTCGCATTCGGGAGGACGGCGGTTCAATCTCGCGTCCGGCCATCCTGATTTAGGTTTTCCGTGATTTCCCTGAATCCCTCCAGCCAAATGCCGGGATGGTTTCTTTGAAAGGGCACGGCCGTCTTCCTTCCCCGTCCTTCCCCAATCCGATGAGACCGATGACCTCGCTGTCTGGTCTCCTTCCCCCACACAATCCAATCCAATCCGCCCTCTTCACAGGGTTATTTGGTAAGCGTGATAGCGTTACGGAGATGTTTAGCAAACTCAAGAGACAGACTCTGCAAGAGAGGTGCTCTGCATCGCTGTGTAGCTTGCTCGCCAGGTTTCGAGAGGATGCGTTTCTGGATGAGGTATCGGATATATTGCTTCCCCCTACTTATACCTCCCGAGGAGAATGTAAAATTAGAGAGATTCGACCGCGCACGGAGGCATTCAGACAGTCGTTCTTCCCGCGAACCATGCGCGACTGCAACAGAAAAGGGAGGTAATGACAGTGGCACGTAAAGTGCCGTTGGGTGGCTTGCGGAGTATAGATGTAGATGCCGAGTATCAGTTACGATTGAGGAAGGGCATCGAAAAAGTGCAAAGCAGGCCATCTCTTTATGTATTGCCAGGAAAGAGGGGAAAGTGTGCCATGGCTATAATACTGGAATTGGAGTGGCAGTCATTAAAACAAAGTCTTTTTTGCTGTGGCAAGGCCTTTCATGACATTTCAGTCGTCAGTTTTACCCTGAGATCGTGAAAATATTTTGTTGATGCCCACCTACAAAGGGAGAAATGAGCATCGTAATGTAAAATTAGAAATCAGAGCTCGGAAATATTTCAACGTTCGTCTTTGCCGTGCGCTGTTCGAGAGTGGAACGGTATAAAAGTAGCTTGAAGATGATTTGATGAAGCCGGCCGGTGTGGCCGAGCGATTGTAGGCGCTTCGGTCAGGAATCGCGCGACCGCTACGGTCGGAGGTTCGAATCCTCCCTCGTTCATGGATGTGTGTCACGTTCTTAGGTTAGTTAGGTTTAAGTAGTTGTAAGCTCTAGGGGACTGATGACCTCAGATGTTAAGCCCCATAGTGCTCAGAGCCATTTGGACCATTTGATTTGATGAACTCTCTGCCGGGGCATTTATTGTGAATTCCAGAGTAATTCTGTAGATGTAGATGAGTAACTTCTGTCTGTTTCATGTATCTGCGCCATTGTATTAAAGAGCTGTATTAACCAGAAAAAGAACTGCTTCGCTCGGAAGGATCAGTGTGCTTCGTTTTGTATCTACCTGTCGAAGCGCTGTCATTAGTACAATAATTTTATTTGTCAGATGTGATGTTGAATGAATTGTGATGGAGTCTCAGAAAAGAAAATTGCGTTTAGTAGTCTCAGCAATTCTTTTTTTTCGGAAAACACTGAATGGTGTTTCGTTAGCTTGCTATTATCTGTGAGAAATGCGGACTTACGGCTTTAATCTGCTCAGAGATTGTTAATATTTGCGCCTGTGGTTCCACAAGTCATTTGTCTCTGCGCCTGAGAAATTAATTTCTGTGATTCACTCCCGCCCGCTTTTAAGGCTCTTCCCACAGGGAGCTGCGAGTAATCTTTCATTTGCGGTTTTAACTAGGCGTTCCAGTTATGCTAATGCGGCGGGCGTGGGGCCCTCGTGAAGCAGCCATCTCGGCCGGTAATCCAGCGGCGCGGGTCTGGCTCGCTCGCGCTTCGCTTACGCTCTGGCGCGCTCCGAGCTGAATGGGAGACCGCGGGACAGACACCGGCCGGCGTCCTTGCGACTCGCGTCATCGCCCGTGACGTAAAGAGCCAGCAGCCGCGGTGTGGAGCGGGCTGCCTGCCTAGCGTCCCACCAAAAACAACACAAGAGCGCAGCCGCCGCGTGTTTGCCCACGAGCGAAAGTAATTGGATTTTCCGGATGAGTAATGGCTGCGAGATACAGTATCTCCGTTCCGCGTGAGACCGCGTGTTCTCCGAGGGCTCCGCTGCGCCTCGTAAATAGATTTGCGGGGGAAGGGGTCCGGTCTCTACACGCCGGGCGACATCGTCGGATTTACGAACGAAGCGCGGGCGACAAAGAGGTGTTGTCAGCGATGAAGAGGGCGTTCGCGCGTTGCAGGGACGGACAGAGTGGGTCGTTAAGAGGAAAGCGTGACCCGGTCACGTGTGTGCCGCGCTCGTTTTACCTGCTTGGCGCGGGCGGTCTCCCAAGCTTTCGTCAACCCGCTCTTGTTCTACTGTTTCTTTTTTCAGTATTTGGTGTCCCGACCGCGGTGAGTCAGCGAAGGAGGAGTAAAATTTCACACTGGAGGGTCAGGGAGCGCATTAGCGCCGTGTATCTACGATCTATGGCGACGTACTTACTTCGGGAATCGCTGCGAAGTGGGTGGCTGAGCGTACTTTTTGTGCTGCCACGTATTGAGATTTATGTCTCTCCCTTCATTTAAAAAAAAATGGTTGTAAATCTCTGCGCGACCTGTTATTTGTCGAATTTTATCCGTGCCATGTCTACAGCATTCACACAGTGAGTTGCGTAAAGGGGTTCCTCACACGATGAACACTTATGACGCAGTGCTGAGAGCCAGAATGAAAAATGCTCCTATCGTCGCATTAAAAAAGGCGAATCTGTCCTTGGCAGAGTTCGGGATGTAAAAGAAGGGCACTGGTTTTTAGCTTATCTGGCAGTATTAAAGACACTTAAACTAAATTATCTTGACATATTCGTGCTTTTTTACTTGTTATTGTTAGTATCCATGTCATGTAATATAAAGCATGGTGTCAAGTAAAGTAACACGATACGTCGTGTTGTAAGGTGGGCGTGTAATTTTGATTTTTGTATGTTACCGAGGCGTATGTCGACAGACTGCACGTTATGTTACTGTTAAACAATTTTTGGTCTTGTTATGCCACAGTATTTGCCTCTGCGCGATCTTATGCATTCTTAGTCCAAATGTGGAAGATGATGGACGTATTCAGTAATGCTGTGTTGACTTTTGATTGCCGAGCGGAATTAGCCGATCGGTCTATGGCGCTGCAGTCCTGGACTGTGCGGCTGAACCCGGGGGAGGTTCGAGTTCTCCCTCGGGCATGGGTGTGTGTGTTTGTCCTTAGGATAATTCAGGTTAAGTAGTTTGTAAGCTTAGGGACTGATGACCTTAGCAGTTAAGTCCCATAAGATTTCACATACATTTGAACATTTTTTGAGTTCTGATAGTATCTGTTACATGAAGAAAAATTTGGTGTAAAGGACAGCAAGGATGAATATGATATATGTATTAGAAGGTGAAAGGAATATACATTTTGAATAAAGTTTTTTCCTTTTTTTTTAAAGAGAGGAAGTCTGAGGTAAGACTACAGCACTGGGCACTTAATTTGCAGACATGATTATTGGCAACTAGTTAACTTCGTTCGCTTACTAAGAGCTGAGAGAAGGACCACCTCACCTCCATAAATCACGAATTAAGGTATCAATTGATTAAGCTGTTTCGTTTTTGTAGAAATTCTCTGTTAATTTTGCCCCTTTTTAAATCATTGTTCACTTTGTTACACAGATTGAGACCAATATTATATGTGAAGGCCAGGCGAAGCTTTACTTTGTCTTTTTGAATATATACTTCATCCTAAAATCCTCGTCTTGGAATATCATTTTATAGGAATAGTTTCCCGACCTCACTGTTTATCATTACACATTACCACATGTGGCACGAAACAGTAGAAAATCTTATTTAGAAACAGAAATTTATCTTAGCCGCTACCTGCTTGTTGTTTGCTGTTGTGCTTTCGAGAAATCTCCAACAATTTTGTCAAGACGGGAGTTAAGTGGAAATTTTGATAAGTCCACATAACTGTTTTACTTCAGTTGCGCGTTTAACACGAAGGCAAGTTGCGTTCAGATCAGTTACAGTTCGTTTCAAATTAGATTCTATTTAGTCAAAGGTTAGCCTACGAGTTTAAGTTGGATAACAGCCTGTGGGGAGACAGTTTTGGTAATACGTATAATTTTATAAAGTGGGAGGTAAATTGGGGCGACCTTTCGTACAGAAAGAAAACATGATGGGGAAGCTACAATGTCGTCTCGTATAACATGACATATGCTATCACGTCATCCAAGATTTCATTTGTCTGTCCTGGAATATTACACGACAAGTTAAGATGCTTGTATCCCCACACTGGGGTACTTCTTACTGCAGATGCACCACCACTCTCGGACACACCGCACTGCAGATCCATACCAGTCTCTAGAAGCACATAAACTCTTGTCTGTTTTTTCTTACGCCCCTCACCATTCTTGTACCAGTGGTGGGCCTAAGACAGCTCACTGCGCTGCAGAAGTAGGATTAACACGTAAAAAAGAGCGAATATGGGAAGGTGTTTTGATTTAAATGTCTTTGAAATTGCCCGATTAGTTGAAAAGCTGGTTTCTTTGCTGTACATAGCAATCTCTGCCCATGACATATTCACCTTTTTTGTGCTACGATCTTTCATTGTGGCTCCCAACTTTACAATAATTTTGACATTAGACCGCCATAGCTTGTCAATCGATTAAGATTTTTGCTGACTCAGGCGACGGCTGATATTGTAGCCTATATTTTTTTTATAGTCTTTCGAACCATGTTGCTTATAACGTGGCAACGGATAAACGAAACAGAAGGACGATCGTTAATTATATATGTTCGTCTATCATTTTACAAAATGTGAACCGGCTCGCAAAAATCTGAAACATGGCAGTGGCGCACGTTAAAAAAAAGACTTTTCTCCACGTACAATCCGAACGAAGCTAGATTGTTGAAAGAGAGTTTTCAATTTTATCGTAAGAACACATTTATTTAATTCACTTTAAACCGTTCCTGCGCATTCAGTTACCGTAAGAACGAGTTTTACGTGTTACATTTAGCTCCACTTAAAAATATCGTGCCACTACAACGGATGAAGTTTAATGGAAGAAATTCGTTTCTACTGTTTCAATTTCGTACAACATTTGAACCGATACGTACAAGTTTGAAGCATAGAAGCGGCTCGCTTCAAAAACCTCCCAGAAAACCGTTAAACCATCGTGCCTCGCTGACGCAAAGAGCTTATTGGATGGAGTCGGTTAAGGCTGAACGTCTTTGCACTTACAATCCGAACAATGGAGACTGTTTTTGCACGTAAAATTCGGAAGATGGTGACTATTTTTGCAGGTAGTATGCGAAGGACTGTGACTGTTTTTGCACGTGGTGTCATTAGCTGATCATTAACTTCAGCCCAGTTAAAATCTTTTGCAAAAGCAATTAATCGATTTGCACAATTTTCTTGCGAGCCAGCGGTGTCGTCTTTCAAACCTTGCTTGATATTCTGTTAACAGAGTTACAACAAGACAGATATTCAAATTGCTATACAAATGGCCGCGGGTCCGGGCTACACCAAACACTTCGTACCCTGCATTCCTAGCTCAAATAGGACTCGAACACCAAGACCCCCAGAAACCACGATTTACGCGCAGCCTTTTCAGATCTATCTGTTACAGGACTTCCTCGATGCAACGATTACGCAGTAACGTTTACCGTCTGACATCGGTATTGACGATTTGCGCAATACACAGTCAACCAGAACTCTGACAAACTGCCAGACGGCGTTCAGGAATCTCATCACGTTACTTTGGTATAAAAGACCCACGATTTCTGGCAGGTCATTACAAATTTATTGTATTTCGTTTGGTTTCTTGCCCCAATTAGCATCGTATCTGTATTGTACCGAAAATACTCAGTGCATAAAACAGAATCATCCGATTTCAAATAATCATAACTATTAAGTTATTTGCGATATGTACGTGAAGAACGCACTGTTCGAAGGTGTAAACTCTAGAGTGTTGCATGTTCCCGCAGGTAGCAACCGTGTGTGCCCACTTCATTTCTAGTAGAAATGTAAGGACAACAGTAAGCATTCTGTGTTCTACGTTTCGCGCAGCGCAGGTCAGTGACATTTCGTACTAGGTATGGTTTGAATCCTCCTAAGCACAGAGCATTAGACGATGGCACGAACAATTCTGAGGGAAAGGTTGTTTCTGTGAAGCTAAATCGCCCGGGCCGTCCCCGAGTGTCTGACACAGCCATCGAACGCAGCCGCCATAGTTTCACAAGGAGTTCGTAGAAATCCGTTCGCCGTGCAGCTCGACAGCTCAACATGCCTCCGATGTCCGTCTGTCGGAGGGTGCGTCGATGTTTACACATGAAAACATGCAAAATCCCACTGCTGCAAGCTCTTCGTCAAGGTGACGAACAACAACGTGTGGAGTTCTGTAATTTCATTCTACTCACGGTGGAGGATTACAGTTTCCTTCCACGCTTAGTGTTTAGTGACAACTCAACATTCTATTTAAATGGAAAGATGGACCGTCATAATGTGAGAATATGGGGTAGGGAACAACCACGTGAAGTTCTACATCATGAGATCGATTCTCCAAAATTTAATGTGTTTTGTGCAGTTTCGTGGGAAAAGGTATTTGTTCCGTTTTTCTTTGCCGAAAACACTGTTACAGGAAGCACACACCTCGATATGCTTGAGAACTTTCTTTTCCCGCAGTTGGAGAGCGATTCGAACGCCTTAATTTAGCAACAGGATGGGGCACCGCCACACTAGTGTCTTGAAGTGCGGCAGTATTAAAACCAAACGATTACTGAACGATGGATCGGTCGCACTGGACCAAATGATTCAGCCTTACATTACTGGCCTCCAAGGTCAACGGACCTGACTGTATGTCATTATTTCCTATGGGGGTTTTTAAAAGACTCTGGTAATGTACCCCCTTTACCAAAAACAATGAATGAACTGAGAGATCGCATAACAGCAGCTGTGGAGGCTGTAACTCAAGACATGCTCGCTGCAGTAAAGGAATAATTTGAATACCGCATTGAAAAATGCCGTGCATCTCAACGGGGGCATATGACACATATGAAAATGAACGAAAAATAACTGAGTTTCCCGTTAATCAAAAATAAGATTCATTGGGTATGTTTATTAGTTTCAGAAATAAACCCGTGTCAAATCGGACGACCCTACAGTTCACAACAATGCAAATTTCGATGGTATGCACTATGCCTCACGTTTCCCTCCTCTCACGCTGCTTGCTGTTCACAACGGTATCTCTTTAACTCTTTGCTCTCAAGTTTACATTCACTACTGTTCGATTCTCTCTAGGGTTTTGATTCCTGGCGGACAATGATACATGGCAGTGGAATATAGGTTTACCGATAAAGAGTTGACTGATATGGACCTCGTGTGTAGGTTCATTGACTGCTATGGAGGAGCGGCACAACTACCTGATGCGTATCCCAAATTCACGAGTATTACTCAAGAATGGGTCACACCAGTGTTCTATAACTGGTTTACTTTATGGAGAGTGTCCTCAGACTTATAGTGGAACATCCCAGTTTCATTTCTATGATAAAGTTGTGCACCTAACTGACATTAGTTTTTCTGATCACGAAATTAAAGTATTAGAAAAAAGGTTCAAAATACAATATGTAAACAAAAATAAATAATACAAATTTAAAACGGGTAAATTGGTATTACTAAAATAGGTATTGACAAACTGAAATGGTCCGCTGCAGAAAAAAGCTTAGCATGTTGTAAATTAGCTAGGTTAGTGAAACATCATCTTCAAAAGGCAAACGTGTCACATAAGATTAGTAGGTATGAGAAACTTATAAAGAGCAAGCTATTGGATTAAAGGCAGACAAATAATATTCTGTTGTTCTTATGAATAAACATGAATATCTTAAGAAAGATCATAAAATGTTTTCAGTCCAATAACATTTTGAAGTTACAGAATGATCCAACAGAAGTGTTCCAGAAGGACTGTAAGATGCAGATATTTAGATCCTAGTTTTTGCTTAGTGATTTCGAAAAGAAGGATTGTGTGTTTATGAATCCAAAGTTTCAAAAACTTAGATCCCAGCCAAAGATTCATAAATAAAATATTCCTGTTCAACCTACTGTGAACTATGCAGGTAATACAGGCTACCTAGTGCGCCAAAAACTAAGTTCCTTTATCACAAAGAACTATGTTTTTTACAGCAAGCATGTGATTTAAAATTGTGATGAACTAATCTCTTATGTCAACGACATTCATATCACAACGTATCCTGTACTTTGTGAAGCCTTATGCTAATTTTCATGTCTTAGAATCTATCGAGATTTTTAGAAAAAATCTCTATTACAGCACAGAAGAATGAATATTCCTTAAACTCTGGAGTTAGATAACTTACGTTTGTTTTGCCCCAGACGTTTTTCTTTTAGTAGTAACTTTTATAAACAACCCTGTGGATTAGCAATAGGATGGTGTTTCACTGACACACTGGCCAATGTATTTGTGGATAATATTGACCATGAGACTCAAATTAAAATTCTGAAATTGTCAGTAAAATCACATATTACGAAATATATGTTGACAATACATTGAGTCTTTTAAATTGAAGCTTAAAGGCCTTACATAGTGTACACCAGATTTAACAATTATCACCCTTGTATTAAATTCGCTATTGGATAGAATAGATAGATTGTCTTTGTCAAGTGATAAAATGATGCTGAAATTAATATGGTACATTATAGGGAATAGCAATGCCGAATGGTTAAATACCACTCATTGTAGACATGTTGTAGGACTAGTAAATTACAGTCAAAGAAAAACAAATGGCCAGACACTTTGTTTCAAATATATAGTAGGAAGGAAGTTAGGCATATGGTTCTTCCATATTATGGGAATATTTCAGAGAAAATTGAACAACTGTTTAGAAAGTATAATGTAATGGCCTCTTTCCAGACTAGTGATAAGACTGGCGTGAAATTACATCACAGTTTAGAGAGATACTCCATATATGACCAGTCAGGCATATACATAACTAAATGCTTGCAGTGTGAAAAATTTTACTAAGGAAGACTGGAAGAAACCTTAGGGCAAAATTTAAATAGTATTCCTATGGAAGTTGTACATCTGCTCCAGAGGTACATTTAAAAACCCACAAACGCTTTCTGGGCAATATTAATGATCAGATGGAAATGTTTCACAAATCTAAGAAGGGAATAAGGATGAATGTACTAGAAGAGACTGAAATATTTTTAACATCGTCACTCACGCAGCTATGATCTTAAATAAACATAGTGATATGAAGAATAAGAATTACTTGAATAAGTTTATCGAAATTGTAGAAATGTAATGACACTTACTCTTCTTGTCAATGGCTTTTAAGTACATCACACACTATTGCTGATGAATGATTAGACTCTCATAGGAGACTATGGATGATTAAGTCATTATAAAAAAAAGGTTTTACTCACACCAGAACTTGAATGTACTGACTTGTCTTTTATAATAACTGTGTTTTAAATTCTGGCTCATCAAAATCTATTTTCTTTCTGTGTAGCATATTCATTATAGAACTATCCACTTTTCACCACCATCCTCAACCCCCCACTCTCCAGCTCTTATACCTCCTCACTCCAGAACATTTTCACCTCCTCCCCCCCCCACCCTAAAAAAGAGGTTTTGATCATGTCTCAGCCTTCTTACTTCAGTTTACTTAAAATGTAGATTTTTACATGTTTTCAGGTTTATTCCCTTTGTCATTTTTACCTTTGTTTCTTTATGTTGGTTTACTTTATGGTCTTTCTGTTAAGATATTGGGACCTTATATCATTATGATAGATCACTGCTTGGCAGTTGTGATAGTTATTCAGGCTGCTCCATTTCCATATATATGTACTACCCTTTACATATTTTTTGGTAATTTTACTGTTACATTCTGCTCCGGTATTGTTATATATGGTTCATATTCATAAGTTATATTACCCCTTCTGGTCCCCCTGATAAAATATGAGATTCTGCATCATGCTATTTAATAGGATCTCCTTCCCATTATTCAGTCTTGTCTGTTATCATTTATTACACCTCCCTTTATGTATTTCTTGGTAATTTTATTGTTATATTTTATTCTGATATGAGTATGTGTGCTTCACACTGATAAGCTATATTATCCCTTCTAGTTCCTCCTGTAAAACATGAGATATTATATTATAGTATCTAATAGGATTGATTTGTGATGGCTCTATGACGTATTGAAGAGAGGTATTTTGGTCTCTGCTATGATGATGTCTCCCATCATAATTACACAACATGGTCTATCAATTATTTAAGTGTCAGTGAGCTGTAATGATTGAAAATTGATTTTATATTTTTTTTAAACTATAACCACTTCAAAAAATTCTATTCCTTAACTTATCCATTCGGTGGTCACATGCTTTGTCCCGTTCTACAAAATGCACAACTGCCTCAACCAGATGACCCTGATTCTCTCATGTTCTTGTTTAACTATTATAAGTTCGTTTGTTGTTTGTCTGATGCTCCATAATGATGTAACATATTTTGACATAGTTTACTGGTCCTTCTTGGGAAATATATTCCATATAATTCCTATTTCATTGTAAGCTGTCATTTTTCACATTGCTTTAGCTCCACATATTGATATGAAATAATTCTTTTATTGATATATTTCTGCATAATATCATTAAGGTACTCTTTATTGTTTGACTCTGGTTAGTTTTCTTCTTACGTACATGATGAATGTAGCAGTGATATCTATGAACTTCAATCTTAATCACTTGTTTTGAACATATGATACACGAAATCGCATATTGTACTAAAAATTAAGTATAATGTATACTATTTTCAATTTCATTTAAATTATATTTCAAAAGATTTTGTCACAAGTCATATTATTTATGTTATTGTCACATAATGCATATTAGACAGATGGTACATGGTGATGTGCATATAAAATTAATTCTGTATTAAAAAATGTAAATATTTTTAACAAGCGATGCCTGTGGTTAAGTGGTCATATCATTATCCTCTTTTATACAAATGTTACTTACAACTTTACTGTGCTAGATGTAATTATGATTGTTTTTATGTTAAAATATCATTGTGTGTCACGGTTTACATCGAGTGGACATCTTTGAGATGTTATCTTTGAATCTACGAGTACTATGCTAATGCATGGTATGTGCAAACAACATATGTCCACATTCCTGTTGTGTGTGCGTAACCAAGGCTGCTGGTGTTGGAAAGTTACTCTTATTGTGTGTTACTATTCATGAGTTGGGCAGCTAATGCGATTTCACGGTTTAATGTGATTGACATGTGATTCGTATTAGCCAATTTTTCGAAAGTTACATTCTGTATTTTGGTGTCTCAATGACTTTTATAGCATTGAGGTTTTGTTGTCATTTCTGTTTTTTAAAGTGGACTGAGGTGCCAGATGAAGGTCATTGACCAAAACCAGCAGCAAATAAATAAACTGTTGTAATGCGGGCAAGTGTGATGAGTTTCCTGACACTTTGTGGATGAGCTCCACTTGCTAAAATTCTCCCAATTAACCGAAATCGACCATTCGCCTCCCTTGCTACCGTCCTTATGTAGTCGTTACATTTGACATCCTTCTGCAGCGTTATTTAATCTACGAGGCTGTGCCAAGCAGGACACTGCTACCGCTGCTTACTGCAGTATTTTTGCTCCTCATCTGTATTGACTTACACTTCTCAACATATAGAGCAAGCTGTCGTGATAAAAATTATTCCATTCCATCGTTGTTTGGTGATGCAGCTACCTCCCTACCAGTGCTAAACGCATCGTCCTTCATCTACAGCTACATCTACATTGCTACTTTGCAAATCACACTAAATCACAAAAAAAGGGTTCATCGAATCACGTTCATACTATCTGTTATTCCACTCTCGAACAGCGCGAGGAAGAAACAAACACCTATATCCCTCTGTGCAAGCTCTGATTTCCCTTATTTTACTATGATTATCGTTCCTCCCTACGTAGGTCGGCGTTAACAAAATATGTTTGCATTCGGAGGAGAAAGTTGGTGATTAGAAATTCGTGAGAAGATCCTGAAGCAACGAGAAACGCCCATGTTTTAGTGATGTCCACCTCAAATCGTGTATCACGTCCGTGACACTCTTTCCCATTTTCTCCAAAATACAAAACGTGTTGCCATTTTTTAAAACTTTCTCCATGTGCTCTATTAACCCCATCTGGTGAGGATTCCATACCGCGCAGCAGTACTCCAAATAACGACGGCCAAGCGTGGTGTAGGCAATCCTTTTTTAGGAGACCTGTTGCATCTTCTAAGTGTTCAGCCAAATAAAACGCAGCCTTTGGTTCGTCTTCCCCGCAACACTTGTTTTTCTAATTTAAATTGTTCGTATTTGTAATTATTAGTTATTTAGCTGAAGTTTAACGGATTCCTTCTAGCACTTATGTCGATGATCTCACGCTTTTAAATATTTACGATCAATCACCAACTATCTCAACATGCAGATATCTTATCTAAATCGTTTTGCAATTGGTTTTGATCTTCTGTTGACTTTACTAGGCGATGAACGACAGCATCATCTGTAAAAAGCCTCATACAGCTTCTCAGGTTGTCCGCTGAATCGTTCATACAGCTACGAATCAGCAGAGAGCCTATAACACTACCTTGGGAACGCCAGAAATCACTTCCGTTTTACTCAATGACTTTCCGTCAATTACTACGAACTGTGACCTATCCGAGAGGAAACCGCGAATTCAGTAGCATAAATTTGACGATGTTCCATAAGCTCGCAATCTGATTACAAGCCACTTACGGGGTGCAGCAACAAAAGACTTCTGAAAACTAGAAATACGAAATGAATTTCAAACCCCTTCTCAATAGCACTCAACACCTGGTGTGAGTAAAGAGATAATTATGTTTCACAAGAACCATGTTTTCTAAATCGTTGACTGTATGTCAACAGACGGTTCTCTCCTACTTAATTCGTAGTGTTCGAACCGAATATATGTTCCAAAGTCCTGCTGCACCGCTACTTAATGATATGGGCCTGTATTTATTGGATTACTCGTACTGCCTTTCTTGAATCTTGTGTCAAATGTGCAAATTTCCAGTTTTTGGTTAAGGATCTATCGTCGAGTGAACGTTTGTATATGATTCTTAAGTATGGAGCTAATGCATCAGCATACCGCGAAAGGAACCTAATTGGTAGAGACTCTGTATCGGAATACTTGCTTCCATTAAGCGATTTATGTTGCATCACTACTCCGAGGGTATCCGCTCCTAAGTTACTCTTCTTGGCAGTGGCCGCTGTTCTTGATTGGAATTCTGGAATTTTTATTCGTCTTCTTTGGTGAAGGAATTTCGAAAGGCTGTGTTTAGTAACTGTGTTTTAGTAGGACTGTCATACTTCCACAGCTACCGTGCAGAGAAGGCACCGATTGCATTGGGTGGTTTGTTTGGGGCAGGAGACCAAACAGCGAGATCGTCGATCCCACCGGATTAGGAAAGGGTGAGGAAGAAAGTCGACCGTGCCTTTTCAAAGAAACCGTGCCGGCATTTGCCTGGAGTTGATTTAGGGAAAACCTAAATCAGGATGGCCTGACGCAGATTTGAACCGTCGTCCTCCAAGAATGTGAGTCCAGTGTGCTAACTGCTGCCCCAACTCACTCAGTCACTGATTGTGACCCGCCGTTAGCATACTTTACATACCACCACAATCTCTTATGGATTTTGTGCCAGGATTCGAGACACAGTTTCGTTGCGGAAAATATTATAACCACCTCGAACTGAAGTCTGCGCTAAATTTCAAGCTTCTCTAAAATATCGCCAGTCTCGAGGATTTTGCTTTTGTCAGACTTTTTTCATAGTTTCTGTAACAGTGTTCTGAACTGTTTTGTGTGCCATAGCAAATCAGCTCCGTCATTTGTTAATTTATTTCGTATTAATCTCTCAATTTCTGTGAATACTATCTCTTTGGCTTCAAGACACATCTGGTCTGCACTTATAATGTTAATTTGGAACTAGTGGAGATTGTCCCTTAGGAATGCGTCAAGTCAATTTTACTTGCTTGTCTGAATACATATACTTTTCGTTTATTTTTGGTGGGTTTGGGAGTTACGGTATTCTCTCTCGGTCGCGGCGGAGGTTCGAGTCCTCCCTCGGGCATGGGTGTGTGTGTGTTTGTCCTTAGGATAATTTAGGTTAAGTAGTGTGTAAGCTTAGGGACTGATGACCTTAGCAGTTACGTCCCATAAGATTTCACACACATTTGAACATTTGATTCATTCTCGCTTAATAAACAACACTGTGCAACCTACGACTGTTTTTAATATTATACAAGCTGACATTCATCAAACGAATTTAAACTTCTGTCTACGCCATCTTGTACCGTCCTGCAGTCACTCAGCGTTGACACTTCCCGTATACCACACCGTCTTCAGCAAACAACGGCAGATTGCTGCTCAACCTGTCCGCCAGATCATTTGTATATAAAGAGAATAAAAGAGTTCCCATCAAGCTTCCCTGGGGCACTCCTGATGAAACCCTAGTCTCTGATGAACACCAGCCGTCGAGGACCATGTACTGACTTCTGTTACTTAAGAAGTATTCCAACCACTGGCATACCTGGGAACCTAACTCGTATCCTGGTACCTTAATTAACAATACACACTGTGGCACCGTGTCAAACGCTTTTTGGAAATCTAGATGTATGGAATGCCCGTTGCTCTTAATTCAAAGTTATCAGGATACTACGTGAGGAAAGGACAAGCTGAGTTTCCCACGCGTGATCGTTTCGAAAACCATGCTGATTCGTGGAAAGAAGCTATTCTCTTTCATGGAAATTAATAGTATTCTAACTGAGAATATGGGTTGTTTGGGAGAAGAGACCAAACAGCAAGGTCATCGATTTCATCGAATAAGGGAAGGTCGGGGAAGGAATTCGGCAGTGCCCTTTCGAAGGATCCATCGCGGCATTTGCCTGGAGCGATTTAGGGAAATAACGGAAAACCTACATCAAGATGGCCGGACGCAGGATTGAACCGTCGCCCTCCCGTAAGTGAGTCCAGTGTGCTAACCACTGCGCCACATCGTTCGGTCTGAGAATATGCTCAAGAATTCTGTAGAAAACCGATATTAAGGATATGGGCTGTAATTTTGCAGGATCGTTCTTTTACCCTTCCGATTCGCAGGAGTCGACAGTGCTTTTATCCAGTCTCTTCGGAATTTGTGCGAGACGAGAGATTCGCGAGAAATGCAAGCTAAGTGAGGGGTCAGTGCCGTAGAATACTTCCTGTAAAACTGAACTGGTATTCTATCTGGACATGGCAACTTATTTGGTTTCAAGAGTTCCAGTTCCTTCTTTGCGCCAGACATGTTTATTACTTTGTTCAAATAGCTCTAATGGCTCTGAGCACTATGCGACAACATCTGAGGTCATCAGTCCTCTAGAGCTTAGAACTACTTAAACCTAACTAACCTAAGGACATCACACACATCCATGCCCGAGGCACGATTCGAACCTGCGACCTTAGCGCTCGCCCGATTCCAGACTGAAGCGCCTAGAACCGCTCGGCCACACAAGTCGGCTATTACTTTGTTCTCCATACGACAGTCTGTGCGATTGTCAAACGACGGTATGTTTGAACAATCCTTCTGTATGCATGATTTCTTAAACGCGAAATTTAAAATGTAAGCCTGGGTGTAAATTTTTTTACGAAAGCTACAATGGGGTACACCGTCCAATAACCGCCGGATCTACAAAGGGCGTTCAAAAACTTTACCACAATCGTCTCAAATATTTTAAATTTTTTTGAGGAGAAAAATGAAATTTTTTTGTCAACATACTTGGAACATTTAGCTATACATTGAGCCTACTCAATGGAGCCTCCATCAGCTGTGAGGCATCTGGCTCAACGTTCTTTCCATGATGTAAATGCACTTCGGTAAAATTCTGGAGATTGACTTTTACACCATCGCTTGACAGAGGAAATAAGGTCTTTCTCACTATCAAATGTTTTACCGCGCAGGTGGGCCTTCACAAGAGCAAAGACGTGAAAATCAGACGGAGTCACGTCCAGACTGTAGGGAGGATGAGGAACAATTTTCCAACCCATTTTCTTGATTTTCTCCTGCGTCATAAGGGCTGCATGGAGTTTGGCATTGTCATGGTGTAGTCTGATGAGCTGACCCTGAAGCTGTGGTCTGTGGGTCTTGATGGCACGTCGCAGCTTGTCCAGTGACAAACAGTAACGGTCCCGGTTAATTGTGGAGGCAGGTTCCAAAAAGTCAATGAGAATGACACCACACTGATCCCAGAAGAAGGAGGCCGTCACCTTTGGTCCTGTTGTCTGTGAAAGTCTTGGTTTCTTCTTCTGAGGGGAACCCGGATGATGCCACTCCACGGATTGGAGTTTGCTCTCAGGTTCCGACAAAAACAACCATGTTTCATCCTGGGTAATAACGCTGTCAAAACACTGTTTCCACTGTTCAGTAAAGGTCTTCATGAGACCCTCGCATACATTCTTCCTCATTTCTCTTGTCAATAATCTAGGCACCAAACATGCACAGATTTTGCTGTACCCTCGTGACTGTACCAGTGACGCCACACTACCCAATTACAAAGCAGTCATTTCAGCAAGTTGTCGTGTCGTCACACGTCTGTCATTTTGGATGATTAACATCACTTACTGCCGTCGATGGTCTACCACTTGTGGATTGTCCAGTAGAGAGAAATCACCTTCTTAAAACCTCTGCAACCACCGATGGATACTGCTGCGATCCACTGTGTCCTTCTCATAAACAGGGAGCAACTTCCTGTGAATCGATGTGGCAGAGTCATCGCCGGTCTTGAAGAGGAACTCCATCGCCAACCGTTGTCGCAACTTGACATCTATTTCACGGTCCGTTATAGCTCACATGTTAATAAAAGAAAATACTTTTATATACCAACTTATAGCTAAATGTTCCCAGTATGTTCACAAAAAATTTCAGTCTCCTCCTGCAAAAAATTTAAAAAATTAGAAGACGACTGTGCAAAACTTTTGATCGCCCTCTGTAGATGAGTAGACGGAAATGAGAGCGACTGGGATCTGTACCGCTGTTCGTATCACTTCTAACAGCACCCCTTGAGCAATCTGGGGATGCAATGTGTACCTAACCATCAAGTTACAAAGTACCCGACACTTAATACACAGCTTTTCGCTGACTGTGGGCGCGCCGATTTCGTTTTAGGGTTCCGTTCCTCAACCTGTAAAAAAGGAATCACACTGTTGGCCTTCTGTCTGTATAACCACCAGTTAAGACCCCTGTGTCTCACAAGGGAAACTCCCCGCCGACACTCCTATATTTATTGGTAACATGGCCCACTGAACAGCGCGTCACAGACTGAACACAGATCTCACTTGAAAACAGGAAGAAGGTGTACTGAACTGTGGAAAGAGGGCAAAATAGAGTGAACGGTCCAAGCTTAACAAGTGCAACATCGACGGCGTCCGGTTAAGTGGTCATTGTGTTTTGTTCTGCTAAGGGGACGAGCTCCTCGGTTGTTTTTTTTTTTTTTTCTCCAGTCACAGAAATGTTTATACTTTTTCTGTACTCTTGGCGGCTGTCAGTTGTCATAGTACATATTGGTTATAGAATATGTGGTAGGATGGTAAGAATACATTACCGTTGCAAGTAAATGTGATGAATAGTGAGAAGTAGGCGAGATACCACATAGACGTCTCAGAGAAATGAAAACAACAAATAAACGGGTGTGAACTATGTTACAACAAAGAAATTCAAGAGTAAATCTTCCAAAACGGAAAGAAACGTCAAAAACGTTACAAAACACATGTTTTCAAAAAATGGCTCTCAGCGTTATGGGACTTAACATCTTAGGTCATCAGTCCCCTACAACTTAGAACTACTTAAACCTACCTAACTTAAGGACATCACACACATCCATGCCCGAGGTAGGATTCGAACCTGCAACCGAAGCAGTCCCGCGGTTCCGGACTGCAGCGCCTAGAACCGCACGGCCACCGCGGCCGGCACATATGTTTTGACGGAGCACATAGAAACTGTGCGATTTCGAAACTACTGCGTTCAGTTGTTGTAGATAATGCGACAAAGCATTATGTTTTCATCATTTCCTTGCGAGTTATCACATTGACATTCATACGAACACCTAAATCGGCCAAGACGACGTATCTCACTCACCAGGCGTACAAATTAGGTGCGTCGATAAGAGATTCCTATCAGACGACACACGTTCTGTCGCTAATGTAGTGTATAAGACACCAGGCGTGTTTTTCAGTGGAGGATTTGGTTGACTTGTTGCCTTGTCATCAAGGTTTGCGGTTGCCATTCGAAACCCACTTCCCTTCGGCTGCTAATAGAGTAGTTGTGCAGAATCAACATTCATTGTAGGTCCATTCCTTACACCTCACTGTTGCAAACGGACGTTACACCACGACAGAGACACAAATCTGCATGCAGCGAAGAGCGAAAAAAAAAAAATTGGCACGAGGGAGCTTCGTACACGGGTCGTCTGCATTGCTGCCTAACACCTTGACCACTTCCCTGCCACGCCGTGGGTTTTCCAGACTGCTCCATGCAGCACTTGTTGTGCTTGGACCGTTCAGTGTGGCTATTTTGCTTTTTTCCCACACTTAAATACACCTTTTTCCTGTTTTCATGCTTGATCTGTGTTCAGTTTTTGACGGGCTATGCACTGGGTCCTCTGGACACTAAATCTCGGGGTGGTGGAGGGGATGCAATGAGGACTTTCCATTGTCAGGAATGGTTCGAAATATCAAGCTGAAATTTACGTCGAATAGTAACGTCTATAGTACTTTGACAGTGCAAAAAAATTTAAGCTTCTAAGTCAGTGCACTCAAGCGGTACGGCCATTTATGTTACATATTTTGATTCTGGCAAATTCATTCATCACAACCTATAGATGAACTGTCTATATACAGAATTAAGTTTGTGCGGAGCCCACAGTACTCGAGTGCTACTGGCGGCTGTTCGGTTCGTTTTAGTTGAATG
Organism: Schistocerca gregaria; assembly: GCF_023897955.1. Lineage (NCBI taxonomy): Eukaryota > Metazoa > Arthropoda > Insecta > Orthoptera > Acrididae > Schistocerca > Schistocerca gregaria. The sequence continues at coordinate 950,001,302 of NC_064922.1, forward strand.
CTCCTCTAGCAGTTTTTTGTGCAGTGAACTGATAACATTCAGATCTGTGACATATAGTTTTTTTAGTGAAGCGCCTTTCGTGCCGATTGCCAGTGGGATAACGGAGAAGTCCGGAGCAGGAAAACTTTTATCAGTCTTAGGGGAACCACGGGATGCCACACGCCCGGAATGAATAAGAAAGGATGTGTCATTACGCTTACGTGACGGGTATCAAGTGCAGTAAGCGAGAATATCACGTGACGTGACGTGCAACTATTTTTGATTATGCCACAACCCAGGTCACGTCAATTCTTAATTAGGTACAGTTTCTCAATACTTGGAAAGAGAAAGTGATTAGCTTGTGTAACATCACAGCCTGAACGATACTGAATTAAAATTATCACCGACAAGCAACAAGACTGTTCCTTAAGAGAACGTTGGAACAAGTTTCTTTCCTATAAGGACGATGAAAAAAAAATCCTTCCTACAAGAACTCTGGGAAACGTGTCCTCCCTCACAAACGTAACTGTGGCTTCCCTACGCTTTGAGGACCGAGAGACGGCACAGCCAATTAGAGGTTTCCTTTATAGCCACTTATGGGATCCTCACAAACGTCGTCTTCCGCGAATCTCGACGTTTCCGACAAGCAGAAAACGGGTTTTGAACTGCACCTTATACGGCATCAGTCGTCTTCCGTACTTTTTCTGGTTACAGCACGTCGTGTATAAGACATTAGAGACTGCACGAGTACCCGCCACAGCGCACCAACGAGGCGTGCCTTTACGCCTGCAGTTACTATTAAGTCACAATCTTCACGTCCGATGTTGGTCAAATGCATGTTCTCAGCTCCCTATTCGAACGAAGGAGCGAACATCCGCGAGATGGGAGGAGCTTCTACCTCGCTCGGTGGCTCGCCTTTCTTGTAATGCGCGCAGTGTCTGCCCCATATCGCCTTACAGGGTACTTAGCTCTTGTTCCAGCACCATCACCACCACTGGTTGTACAAAAATATAGAAACAGCTCAAACACAACAATTAACGTTGTTAATGGATTCCACAGACAGAGATCCTGCGCAACTCTGGTCGCTCTGTTCCTCCATGACATCCACAGCGCCGTGAACAGTGGCGATCAGTTTGATACCGCTACTTGACTTCGGGAAGGCACTTGACGCCGTTTAGTGAAAAAAAAGAGTTAATCGATTATCGGAGCAGATTTGGGATTGGATTCAAGACTACCTTGCAAATAGAGCTCAACAAGTTGCTCTTAACGCAACAAAATCGACAGATGTAAAGGTAGTTCTGGAGTACACAGAGGAAGTGTGATAGGACCGTTACTATTTACAATAAATATAAATGACAAAGTTTTAAACATGGCTGCTTGGTTCAATGAACATTTCTAAATTAAAATTCAAACAAATGATCCTTCGGTCACCATTATATTTAGTCTTATTGACCAGGTTTCAACATTTCTAAGAGTGCCTTCACCAGAATTAAAACAATTCAAAGGGCATATAACATACTTGCAAATTTATAGGAAAAGAAATTTTTTGTATAAGCGTAAGTACTGACTAACAATAAAAGAAAGAGGCAGCACTTGCATATCACATTTAAAATAGTTAACAGGCCAGATGGGTTTTAGTCACAAAATATATATTAAAAAAAAAAGCAATGCGTGAAGGCGAGCCACTAAGGATTGCTCGTACCTGTACAACCACAGGTTGCAACGGACTGACAGCGATATATTTTGTGACTAAAGCCCTTCTGGTTTGTTAATTATTTTGTGTGTGACATGAAAGTATTGCCTCTGTCTTCTATTGTTAGTCAGTACTTACACTTTTCATGTAAAAAACGTATTTTCCTATAAATTTGTGACTATGTTATAGGCTATGTTAATTGTTTTAATTCTGATGAAGGCACTCTTAGAAGTGTTGAAACCTGGTGATAAGACTAAAAAATTATGATGACAGAGGGCTCATTTGTTTCAATTTTACATATAAGTGATCTAGTAGAAAGTGTCGGACCCTCTCTAAAGCTGCTTGCAATTGATGCAGTTGTCTGCAACAAAGCAGGAACGCCACAATTTGGTAATGATTTGCATAATGACCTCCAGAGAATTGATGAACGGTGCAGGGTGTGGCAGTTGACACCGAACGTAAATAAATGCAACATAATTGTTTCACCGTTGATGACAAATCGCTGGAAACAGTTGTTGTAGTTGTTGTTGTGGTCTTCAGTCCTGAGACTGGTTTGATGCAGCTCTCCATGCTACTCTATCCTGTGCAAGCTTCTTCATCTCCCATTACCTACCGCAACCTACATCCTGCTGAATCTGTTTAGTGTATTCATCTCTTGGTCTCGCTCTACCATTTTTACCCTCCACGCTGCCCTCGAGTACTAAGTCGGTGATCCGTTGATGCCTCAGAACATGCCCTACCAACCGAACCCTTCTTCTGCTCAAGTTGTGCCACAAATTTCTCTTCTCCCCATTTCTATTCAATACCACCTCATTAGTTATGTGGTCTACCTATCTAACCTTCAGCATTCTTCTGTAGCTCCGCATTTCGAAAGCTTCTATTCTCTTCTTGTCCAAACTATTTATCGTGCATGTTTCACTTCCATACATGGCGACACTCCAATGAAATACTTTCAGAAACGTCTTGCTTACACTTAAATCTATACTCGATGTGAACAAATTTCTCTTAACTATCCAGAGCTACCTTAAGTGGAATGACCACATAAATCGAATATTGGAAAAAGCACATACCAGACTCAGACTCATAGGAAGAAACTGAAGACAATGTATCTCACCCACGAACGAAGTACCTTTTTGAACAGTTTCTTCGGCCGATTCTTGAGTTTCGTTCATGTATCTGTCAATCCTATTAGACAGGACTGACCAAAGAGATAATCGTATGGTGGGCACGAGAGGGTTAGGGAGATGATCAACAAACTCCACTGGCAGACGTTACAAGACAGGCGATGTGCATCATGGGAAGATTTGCTATTAAAATTTCGTGGGAGCGCTTTCCGCGAAGAGTCGGGCAACATGCGTTTGGCTTTGAGCTCTATGGGACTTAACGTCTGACCGTAGCGGTCGCGCGGTTACAGACTGTAGCGCTTAGAACCTCTTGGCCATATGCGTTTCGCTTAATGACCATGGGGAGAAAATCCTAGGAATTAAAGCCAATACCGAGGCTTACCGGCAATCATTCTTCCCACGCTTTATTCGGAGTGGAACAAGATTGGATCTCTCAGTTATTGGTACAGAAAGGCCGTCCGCCACATACCATTACGTCGCTTACGGAGTACGATGTAGATGTAGGAAAACCGTTGGCATTCAAATCAGCTTCCAGTCATCACAGAATGGATAAATAAAGCTCCTGTATGGTTTTCAAGAGAGTACTATACTATTTTTCCTGCAAAATACCGCCGAGTGGTCTAAGGCGCTGCAGCCATGGACTGTGCTGCTGGTCCCGGCGGAGGTTCGAGTCCTCCCTCGGGCATGGGTGTGTGTGTTTGTCCTTAGGATAATTTAGGTTCAGTAGTGAGTAAGCTTAGGGACTGATGACCTTAGCAGTTAAGTCCCGTAAGGTTTCACACACATTTTTTTGCAAAATGGCGCCAAATTCAGGTAAAGATGATGGAGGTGGTTAGCGATCACGTACACTTCTCCCCAATGTAGACCACCGAGTCTCAATGATACTGATATCTGGTGACGTTACAGGCTGGGGGAGATGCGACAGTTCATCCTGGTGCTCACAACAGCAAAACTGGACGATGCGGGCCGCCTGGGTCCGTGTCGTAAACAAACATTGTACCATGGGATGGACCTGAGCAGCTAAAACGGTCACGTAATCTTTGGCAGTAGCCCGACCTTGCAGAGTGCCCGTAAGGTACGAGGAATACCACGACGTGGCTGCCCAAATCATCACCGACATCCACCCGGCACCTCACTCTTGCGACGTAAACTGGGTTAGACGTTGGAACCAGCATGAAACAAGCAAGACTCATCCGACCAAATGCCAATCTTCCATAACTCTATAGTCCAGTTTCTGTGGCTTCTGAATAACTTTTCCTTTTTAGTGGTATTTGCATAAGTGATGAACTGTCTTGAAATTCTATCTCGCCCTGCAGTTCCCTAGTTATGGAACTTCATTCGTATTGTTGATCAAAATCGTCTTCAATGACCGTCCATTGCGATCACTCAACACACACTTTCGTCCGCGTTCTTAGCGCATGATGTTTCTCCGCTTTCACTGTATGCGGCATGAATCTTGACTCTTGAAACTAGGGCTGTTGACATTTTGTAAAAAAAATTGGGAATCCGATAAATCGATATTTACAAAGATGTTTATCGGCTCTCGGTATGTTGTAGAGATATCAATATACCGTAGGAAAAAATATCGACGTACCGGCCTATAAAAATATGAGCTGCACATTGTAAATATACTGCCAGTTTCAGGGCTGCATATTGTTAATAAGTTACTACTTAAATAGCCTTTGCTAACAATGGCAACTGCATGTAAGTGGAAAAATAAAAGATATCTGATGGTCAGTCTGTTTCGTGACATATCTTATTCCTCCGGAACACTTCATCTCGACTTTCCTATGTTTTCATTTCTGCCAACGCCAGCGACATAGCAGCTGTAGTGTCAAAATGGCGTGGTGACGCTAAACGTTGCAGCTGCATTTACGTCAGCATTTCCCCTCAAACGTCTCAGTCCACCGCAAAGACCAGTCTCTACATTTAGATTTTTGTTAATCATTTTGAGCAACTGTTTTTCAAGAATTCCGGTGTGAATGGAATAACAAGACTTACGCAGTCAGAAAACAGCACACGAGTTGAGTTAAAATATATTTTAACTCTACTGGAGTGCTGTTTCTTCACATTTCAGAGCAATCCGTCCTCTTCTTTTCTACCATCTGTACTTGCTTCACACACTCAAAGAGACAGGCTGGACGTATGAAAGCGCAAGAACTAGGGAAGCTCCTTCCCACAGTGGAAGTAAAATTATATTGTACTACAATTTCAAAAGAACATCAAATTTTTATCAAAAATTGCGAAAAAATATAATATAAAATAAAAATATCAGTACTCGATATTGTCCATTTGATATCGATATATCGATATACCTGTCGACCAATACCGCCGATATATATATATACACTCCTGGAAATTGAAATAAGAACACCGTGAATTCATTGTCCCAGGAAGGGGAAACTTTATTGACACATTCCTGGGGTCAGATACAGCATATGATCACACTGACAGAACCACAGGCACATAGACACAGGCAACAGAGCATGCACAATGTCGCCACTAGTACAGTGTATATCCATCTTTCGCAGTAATGCAGGCTGCTATTCTCCCATGGAGACGATCGTAGAGATGCAGGATGTAGTCCTGTGGAACGGCTTGCCATGCCATTTCCACCTGGCGCCTCAGTTGGACCAGCGTTCGTGCTGGACGTGCAGACCGCGTGAGACGACGCTTCATCCAGTCCCAAACATGCTCAATGGGGGACAGATCCGGAGATCTTGCTGGCCAGGGTAGTTGACTTACACCTTCTAGAGCACGTTGGGTGGCACCGGATACATGCGGACGTGCATTGTCCTGTTGGAACAGCAAGTTCCCTTGCCGGTCTAGGAATGGTAGAACGATGGGTTCGATGACGGTTTGGATGTACAGTGCACTATTCAGTGTCCCCTCGACGATCACCAGAGGTGTACGGCCTGTGTAGGAGATCGCTCCCCACACCATGATGCCGGGTGTTGGCCCTTTGTGCCTCGGTCGTATGCAGTCCTGATTGTGGCGCTCACCTGCACGGCGCCAAACACGCATACGACCATCATCGGCACCAAGGCAGCAGCGACTATCATCGCTGAAGACGACACGTCTCCATTCGTCCTTCCATTCACGCCTGTCGCGACACCACTGGAGGCGGGCTGCACGATGTTGGGGCGTGAGCGGAAGACGGCCTAACCGTGTGCGGGACCGTAGCCCAGCTTCAAGGAGACGGTTGCGAATGGTCCTCGCCGATACCCCAGGAGCAACAGTGTCCCTAATTTGCTGGGAAGTGGCGATGCGGTCCCCTACAGCTCTGCGTAGGATCCTACGGTCTTGGCGTGCATCCGTGCGTCGCTGCGGTCCGGTCCCAGGTCGACGGGCACGTGCACCTTCCGCCGACCACTGGCGACAACATCGATGTACTGTGGAGACCTCACGCCCCACGTGTTGAGCATTTCGGCGGTACGTCCACCCGGCCTCCCGCATGCCCACTATACGCCCTTGCTCAAAGTCCGTCAACTGCACATACGGTTTACGTCCACGCTGTCGCGGCATGCTACCAGTGTTAAAGACTGCGATGGAGCTCCGTATGCCACGGCAAACTGGCTGACACTGACGGCGGCGGTGCACAAATGCTGCGCAGCTAGCGCCATTCGACGACCAACACCGCGGTTCCTGGTGTGTCCGCTGTGCCGTGCGTGTGATCATTGCTTGTACAGCCCTCTCGCAGTGTCCGGAGCAAGTATGGTGGGTCTGACACACCGGTGTCAATGTGTTCTTTTTTCCATTTCCGTTACGGAAACATCCAATATACGAGTACCAACAATTTGCCCATGTTCGAATTAACTTAGCTCCAGCTTAATGCGCACACAACTACACAGAATACTCTCCTGATCACATGTGACACTAGCAACGTATTGAGGACATCGCACAGGTGCCGTTCATGGTCAAATACAAATGTATAATTGGCCATTATCTAAACAGTGAGTTTAAAATATTTTTTCAAAGAAAATTCCGCACTGGTTGTATGAATGATTTTTATTATTATTAAATCAGGAGTGCGGAATTTTCTTCGAAAAAATGTTGAAGTTTTGCTGTTGTTGCCCGCCCTACAAGACAACATGTTTCAAATATTTGTAAGATATTTTGAGAGGAGTTTACTGGGGCACATTTGTTTGTGGAACCCGAATATGATTTTATAAACGATGAATATCTTCGATAGGCTTCAAATCGCTGACTGTGTAAGACTGCAGACCCAGAGATACCTGTTTTCCCCCCGCCCTCCCCGCGGATGCCGCTGTCGGAGAGCCGATGACTTCAGCAGTTTGATCCCATAAGACCTTACCACAAATTTCCAAAATTTACTGCTTCTGGTCTGAGCTGTAGGTAGCTGTCTGTGAGGGGAAGACGACGGAGTACGCAGTTTCTGTGGTGTGCTGTGTGAAGCCACCAAGTCTTAGATTAATGTAGGTATGTCAATATTGTTGAACTTGGAAGGAGAAGTCTTCCTGCAAGCAAAGTAAAGATGTCAAATAATTATGATTTTTGTTTTTCCCAGCACGTTAGTATAGATGAGTTGGCTGATAATTTGGTTCACTTTTGTAATGTTTTATGATTTCTTAACAGAGCTTTGTGTAATTTCATGACTTGCATTTATGTTGGGTTAGTGAGGTTAGCTAATACTTGTTATTTAAATCTCATTTTTGTGAATCAGTTGTAAGTAATATAACTTCACTTAAAGATGTTTTCGAAAACCCTAACTTAAATTGCAATACAACTTTGCTAAAAAGAACTCAATGTTAGTAATTTACCATAATCAGTACCGCCTCCCGATCCAGCTCATATATTTTTTTCAAAGAAGCTGGATGTTTCTTAAATGTTCTCGTTTATGAGCCAAAAGAATTTCACGTGCATTTCAAAGTATTACAGCCAGCATTGCATACCGCTGAGGTTGTAGCTAACATATTTGTATTTTTTATGACAGACCAGGATATATCGTGTTCCATTGTTGCTGCTTTGGAGGTAAGACACTTTAATTTATTTGTTACGTGCACGGAGGCCAAAGTTATTAATATTGAACAGGGCCATAGGATTCGGTGCCTAAGGTGCTGAATGTATTTTGCAGTGACTCTATTTCTTTATTGGTATTGGGAGTTGCACTGCCCAGTCGATTCGTATAAAGTTTTGCCAACAATAACACAGAGTAAGTACACCACTTGGAAGAGTGGTTCGGAGGGGTGAAGTGGACTGCGGTAGTCGTCGTGGGGTTGTGGGTCACTGCGGCTGCGGCCGGGACGGAGCCTCTCCGTCGTTTGTAGGCCTCCGGATAACTTACAATACAATACAATACAATACAATACAAATACACCACTTGCAGTTACCACACGCTACATGATAATCAGAGTTTTGTATCAATTCGACATGATCAGAAAATACATATTATTAAAAGAATGTTACAATCTTAACTCTGTTTTCACTCAAATAAATTGTCGAAAAGTCCTCACTAAACGTATAGTCTCTTGTCATTGCTAGTTTAACTATAGAGATACCGGTTCAACTTGGCTCCTTCAAAGGGGATTTTGAACAAGAAACTGATTGCTGTCTTATGGGGAATTTTGTGATTTGATACCCAAGTGAGGAGAAGCGTGAGCCGGCCGCTGTGGCCGAGCGGTTTTAGGCGCTTCAGTCTGGAACCGCACGTCCGCTACGGTCGCAGTTTCGAATCCTGCCTCGGGCATGGATGTGTATGATGTCCTTAGGTTAGTTAGGTTTAAGTAGTTCTAAGTTCTAGGCGACTGATGACCTCAGAAGTTAAGTCCCATAGTGTTCAGAGCCATTGACACCATTTTTGAGAAGCGTCACGTCGCAAAAGGAGAAAACAATGTATTTCGGCCCACTATACCGGCTTAAAAGTTCCGCAGAGGTAAACGTAACTCTGATCTTTTCTGTGTCGTTTACGGGTGTCAAGTACTATTCAGTTTGAAAAACAAATTTATGTCAGAAAGCGACATACATTAGACATGATACTTCCTTACGGAAAATTCATTTTATTTATTTATTTACTTATTTATTTATTTTTGTCATCAGTCTACTGACTGGTTTGATGCGGCCCGCCACGAATTCCTTTCCTGTGCTAACCTCTTCATCTCAGAGTAGCACTTGCAACCTACGTCCTCAATTATTTGCTTGACGTATTCCAATCTCTATCTTCCTCTACAGTTTTTGCCCTCTACAGCTCCCTCTAGTACCATGGAAGTCATTCCCTCATGTCTTAGCAGATGTCCTATCATCCTGTCTCTTCTCCTTATCAGTGTTTTCCACATATTCCTTTTCTCTCCGATTCTGCGTAGAACCTCCTCATTCCTTACCTTATCAGTCCACCAAATTTTCAACATTCGTCTATAGCACCACATCTCAATTGCTTCGATTCTCTTTTGTTCCAGTATTCACACAGTCCATGTTTCACTACCATACAATGCTGTACTCCAGATGTACATCCTCAGAAATTTCTTCCTCAGATTAAGGCCGGTATTTGATATTAGTAGACTTCTCTTGGCCAGGAATGCCTTTTTGCCATAGCGAGTCTGCTTTTGATGTCCTCCTTGCTCCGTCCGTCATTGGTTATTTTACTGCCTAAGTAGCAGAATTCCTTAACTTCATTGACTTCGTGACCATCAATCCTGATGTTAAGTTTCTCGCTGTTCTCATTTCTACTACTTCTCATTACCTTCGTCTTTTTCCGATTTACTCTCAAACCATACTGTGTACTCATTAGACTGTTGATTCCGTTCAGCAGATCATTTAATTCTTCTTCACTTTCACTCCGGATAGCAATGTCATCAGCGAATCGAATCATTGATATCCTTTCCCCTTGTATTTTAATTCCACTCCTGAACCTTTCTTTTATTTCCATCATTGCTTCCTCGATGTACAGATTGAAGAGTAGGGGCGAAAGGCTAGAGCCTTGTCTTACACCCTTCTTCATACGAGCACTTCGTTCTTGATCGTCCACTCTTATTATTCCCTCTAGGTTGTTGTACATATTGTATATGACCCGTCTCTCCCTATAGGTTACCCCAACTTTTTTCAGAATCTTGAACAGCTTGCACCATTTTATATTGTCGAACGCTTTTTCCAGGTCGACAAATCCTATGAACGTGTTTTGATTTTTCTTTAGCCTTGCTTCCATTATTAGCCGTAACGTCAGAATTGCCTCTCTCGTGCTTTTACTTTTCCAAAAGCTGAACTGATCGTCACCTAGCGCATTCTCAATTTTCTTTTCCATTCTTCTGTATATTATTCTTATAAAACTCATAAGAAAAGCGAAAGGAACAGTTGAGCGCACGTATGCACAGACATTGTTGTGGCAGTGTCCATCGAGAATGACAGTTCAGGGAATGTGCAAAAAACTGTTACTGGAAGGGCATTTAAAACTATTTACATCGTAAGGAGAAAGCCTCAAGTGGACGGCAAGAAAGAAATATATGTTCTGGCTGCTGATGCTCATAACCAGCATGTTAGCTCCAGAGAAGTGCGAATGCCTCTGGGATAAGTGAGCCAAGAGTTTTCCGCATCTGTTAGTTTCATGGGCTGTGAGAATCGACAGGTTTGCTGTTACTATTGTCATTTATTCTTAGGTGTACCTATATTATCTTGTAAAATCCATGTTTATGGTTAGTTGCCGTTCTACTTGTAACACAACAACACAAAGCCTGATAATGTTTTCGCGTAATTAATTCTGTAACCATAATGTAATAGCGATGTAATTTTGTAATATGTAGCTTTTATTATTTTATTAAAGTTGTCATATAATCAAGTCTCTAAGAATTATTTTCAAAAAAGAGAGTTGCAATTATGATATAGTAAAACGCTGGCCTAGTCAGGAAGGTCCGCTATTGTATACAGCCAAAGAACACGTTTGACGGAGGGACTATTGTCGCTGGGCGCGTATTCGCGTACTCGGCGAAGAGTTGTTAGCGACAGGTGCTTAAGCGCACACAGGGTGCCCAGGAATGTAAAGAATAAACTGCAAGATTTGTAATGTATGGCTAGTACATTAATTGGTTGTAAATGGGCACAGCACAGTGTCATCAAGAGGACGTAATATTCAAGAAGAAAACTTGTTATGCGGAGCGACAATATAGTAGAGCCTGCTGCCATACACTGTCAACGAACAATGCCTTACATCGCAGCAGCGACCCATCAAAGAAAGAGCCAACCAGTTTTATCCTTAGATTGTACAACGCCAACCAGCGTAGTGGTATTTCGTAGTTGAATAAGCGTTCAGTGGTGCAACTTTTGTAGTGTAAATGAACTTTACCTTAGTTATTTACCTAAGAGGGTCGTATTCTATCAACATTACTGATTCTGAGAATACCACCAGCGAAAGAATAGCAAAATATTGAAAGTGCTGAGATTATTTAATTCTGGTAACGAAGGTAAAAAAGTGCAGTTTACAAATTGAGAGCTGTCCAAAACCCATTTACCAGCAGTGAACTTTGTTGCTTGGTAGAACAACTAGTTAAGGAATAACGCCTAACAGTAGAAGAGTAAAAGCATAGTTTAAATGAATATTGACACTACATTCATTCAGAATAAAACATTTCATGGTTTTGTGTGCATTGCAAGCTCTGCTCACATTTGCAAATTACTTAACAGTATAGTGTAAAATGACTTAGTGTACGCTAAATGAAGGATTACAAACTTTTCACAAACAGCTGACTGTATTAGCAAACAAAAACATCTGCATTTCTAAAATTAGCAACAGTTAGCAGCGTTATAGTGAGTAACGCAAAACTATTCATTAAGACAATTGTCTTGTAAACAATTACCTTTAACGAGCATTTGTTCTGCACAAATTATTCTGCAGGTGGTCTGACTGGCTTTACTTCGCAGTATTAACTGTGTTTTTATAACAGATCTCGACTCGGTGGTTTTGGTTCCGTTTTCGCCTGATTAACGTTCAATGGTTAGCTCGTAATTACAGTCTATAAACGATCATCTTTCAGTAAATTTTGCTCACACAGCGGTCTGACTACCTTTCTTAACTACTTTGCAACCAAAAATTACAGCAGATTCAGTTGATTTGTTCCATATTTCACAAAATATTTCTTATTTTTACATTTTTTATCAAAATTTCTTTCGATCGTTATTGTGAGAAAATAGTCGTGCGATGTCGATTCGGTTATACTGCACTTATTCGGTTATTTATTCTTCGGAACAGATGCCTTTTCCAAACAACAGGGAATAATAGATGCTCGTGTCATTTAAAAATGCTAATTAACCGGAAGTACAGTCGCGTTGTATACTGACAAAGTGTAAGTTTAAGCTGTGAACCGACGTTTAACGTAAACTATTGGACGCTGTATAAATTTCTTGCCAAAGTAAGTGCACATCTTCATCAGACTCTTCTTAAAGGCCTAAAATCTCCCAACTTAGAGGATTCTTGTAACATTAAATTTCTCATCTTAGAGGGCTCTAGTAACACTTAGTAGTAATCAGTGGAAGACTTTTTAAGCGATAAGCGATATGTAGAACGTGATTCAGACAAGAGGGTTTCCTTATTTTCTGTCTTAGCGAAGTTAAGTAGAACCGGTTTACGTCTCCATCTCCATTCGTTTTAAAGTAAACAGTCTCTGAAAAAAGTACGAGAACGTTCTTTGCACACTGCAAATTGCGAACATTTACCTAACATACGAGTAAATTGTTACAATATCGTATTAACATATTCTCCATGTTTACTCGCAGAAGCAGTTCTTTATTTCAGCAATCGTGTTGTTATTTTGGAACTTATCAAGCAAGAGCTCTCAAGAGCTTTCTTGTATCTCTTGTTCAAATAGCTTCCAAGCACTTTTAGTGAGTGCCAAATGCTTCTTATCAGAAATATGACTTTTGTGCTCAACAAGTAATGAACAATTTAACAGTAGGTACTTAAACTAAAAATGCTAGACGCTTCCTAAAAGCGGCGGTGCTGGAAAGAGGAACAGGAATGAGTATCGACCAAGAATGTGGGCCGAGAACACGTACTCCCTCTTAAGGTGAGGGGGGGGGGATGGCGTGACTGATAAATTACTTCTATCTAAGTACATTATCTCTCATTTATAGAGCCACGAAAATAGGTGGCTTGCTTTCCTGGCCTGTTCTTCCGAACCAGAGTGCCCTAATTAGTCGATACAATTCTGAACGAGTGGGAAGGTGCTCCTAAATATTAAGTATCAACATCGTCACAAAATATGAGTTCGTTTCGCTCAGTACAGAAGGCAAAGTACTGTTGGAAGTATTTTTCCCGCAGATTAAAAGAAGTTTCATCGAATGCACTAATCGCTTTGCTACTTTGTGTAGCTGTATCTGTAATTTATTGTTGACTGCATTTTCTTCGAGGGACCTACTCGCAAATGTACCGTATATTACATACTTCTACTTGGATTTATTGATGAAGCCTCGGAAGAATTGCTGTCCATATGCCCTTCGGAATTATAAACGGAGAAACTCAACACTATTTATTGGATTCTTCTTTAATTTTGCGTCTCTGAAACTTCTTGAGTTGGTTTTCAAAACAGAACACACGTACTTATTCAAGACACTGATAAGTAAATGTTACAAAAATTATTTTTTCTGATGACATCAACATAGCTGTCATATCTACAGTAAGAACTCCTGGTATGAAAGCGAAGGAAGCCCTAAAGTATATTTACACTTGGTCATCAAGCAATATACTTACATGAAGAAAACGAGAGGTATGAATTTCTGATCACAGAGGGAATATAATGCTTTAAATTTAAACATGGATGAAAATTTCATAGATTGTACAATAAGCACAATTTTTTTGAGGAATTGCTATTGACTGTTACATGAAGTGGGATCAACTCGCAAATGTACTACCAAAAACGATGTCCTCAGTGTACGAACTGTTATAGTTTGTAACCAGCAATGCCTTATAATTACCTGCTAGTCCTTTATGCACTCCATATTTAGCAATGGAATCTTTTGTAGGGAGTCACATACTCAAAACATGGACACTGTCTTCAAACTGGAGAAAGGAGCCACTAGAATATACTAACCGATCTAGTTGTAAAGATCTGTTTAAACGGCTGTTGATTCTAGCTGCAGCATCTGATTACATCTACCAATCTGTTAGGCATGCACGTGGAGAAGAACGTCAGTAATTACCACACAAAAAGCAAATCTGAACAAGAGCTAGACTACAGTTATATTACCAAGTGTAAACAAACAAAACGTATAAACAGTATTTTCTACATCGGAATAAAGTTACACAATAAACTATGTAAGAAGATGAAGAAGGCAACTGAACATCAGATATTTAAAACGTCAGTTAAAATACAGATCATAAAAAGCAGATACTATGAAGTCAATGATGATATAGATAACATGGAGTAGGGAACGGTAAAAACTTGATATTGTTTGATAATAAACAACTGTTATTCTACAGTATATTGTGATAGTTTAGCTAATCTTACTGTAAGATGGCACATTCAGGATCTGTGATGGATGATTCTAACTGCTTTCCATTATCCTGAGCTCAACATATCATTGACTGTGATGATATGCTACTTCATGTGTGTGTGTGTGTGTGTGTGTGTGTGTGTGTGTGTGTGTGTGTGTGTGTGTGTATGTGAGTGTGTGTGTGTGTGTGTGTGTGTGTGTGTGTTTGTGTGTGTGTGTGTGCCTGCAGTGCAGTGCACTGTATAGTGTGGGAAATTGGATGTGCTGAGATACAAATAAATGATGTACCAGATTTTTAGATTAATTTTAAACTTGTTTGCAGATATGTATTAGAAATCAAAATTAACAACATAGCATGTTAATATAAACGAACAAGATATAACATTACTGTATACATGAATTAATTAATTAAGAAATTGTTTGCTTGTTCAGTTAAGATGCGCCGAGCGAGCTGGTGCAGTGGTTAGCGCATTGGACTCACATTTGGGAGGACAAAGGTTCATATCCCCATCTGGCCTTCACAAGTATGGAAAAAACAAGTGATTATGGACAATGGAGAGGAAATACATTATAAAGTAGCATTTTATTTGTATCTAAATGTTTATTAAGGTCAAACAATACATGAGTAGAAGCGACTATTAAAGTTTAGATTCCTCAGAATAACCAACTTTGCTTTTATCACTGTCTTTCATATTCTCGGTACGCGATGTGTCTATTTCGCACGATTTCGGTTGAAATTAGTCTCCGTTTCGCTGCAAGAACGCCAGCGGCCTTGCCGCAGAGGTAACAAATGGTTCAAATGGCTCTGAGCGCTATGGGACTGAATATCTTAGGTCATCAGTCCCCAAGAAATTAGAACTACTTAAACCTAACTAACCTAAGGATATCACACACATCCATGCCCGAGGCAGGATTCGAACCTGCTACCGTAGCAAACGCGCGGTTCCGGACTGCAGCGCCTAGAACCGCACGGCCACCGCGGCCGGCGCAGAGGTAACACCTGTTGCCGTCAGATTACCGAAGTTAAGCACCATCGGGTTTGAATAGCACTTGGATGGGTGAGCATCTGGGTCTGGCAAGTGCTGTTGGCCCTCAGCCCTTGTGAGACCATTTGAGCAGCAGCCTGAGTGAAAAAACCGACAACGGCCGGGAGAGCAGTGTGCTACCACACGTCCCTCCATATCCGCATCCGGTGAGGATCACACGGCGGTTGGTCGGTACCGTAGGGTTCTTCGAAGTTGTTCGACGAACTTTTTGATGATCCCCGTTTTCGGATCCTCCTGCCCAACTCGTCCCACAGTAGCTCGATTGCATTACAATCAGAGGACTGGGGAGATTCCGTGTTTTCCATAATTTTCTGAACCTTTAATGATTTCGCATAGTTCTTGCTTACAAATTTCTCGTTTCACTTGCCGCGTCAAATTGGGATAGTATTTCAAGCTTTAGATGGTATTCTCCATCATCTTCGTCAGGGACTGAAACTGACTGTCGCAAACTGGTAAGGTTCCCTCTTATATACCCACAGAATGGCAATTTGGTAGCAATTTCGCATAGTTCTGACACAAGCGGTACGTACGTTTTGGGTCGTTGTCTTGCTGCGAGACAAACCCTTTCCCAGTGAGACACAAACCAGATGTTTCGGTATGTCGCAGGAGAATGCCGTGATAACACTCTTTTGGTTCACTTTTTCATCTACTTCAACGAAATTTCCGATTCCATTCCCTCAGAATCTTCCCGTACTGTCACAGAACCCCATTCATGCTTGACAGTTGCAATTGCACCCTGAGAGTTTAAGAGTTCCTGGCGTAAACGTGGAGGGAATCGAGGGCGTTTACTGTCAGATATTTCGAACGTGGATTCACCAGTGACTGAGATCTTTCCCAGTCACCTGCTGTCCATTGTTCGTGTGTCGCAGCCCACTGAAGCCTTTTCTTGTTGTGAACGGGGCGCGACCTCGTTTTCCTTGCTGGTGCATAACCAAGAAGATAGTTTTCTGCCAGGCGCCTTCTTACCGTTGCCTTACTTGCAACTGTATTCTTCCTACCTGTGTTCAGTTCAGCAAGCGATTCTAGGACACTTTCGAATCTAAGCGTCTACTGGTCACTAGCATATACTTTGGCTGGCGTTCTGATACTTTGCTGGTGCTCCTGATTGATCATCGTATGATCGTGTACCTCGATGCCGGTGTATGGTCTTCACAACTGCGCTGATGGGTATCTTCAATTTTCTTGATATTAGTCGGACACTGTTGCCGTCTTGGTGCAAAATGATTAAGATTAACCGTGAATCATAAGGAATATGGCACTCTGGGCCCACTTTCAATTCCTTTCGATGCATATACTACCTTCTTTCGTGGCGTGTCCTACCTTCACGCAAACGGAAGTACAACTGAACACAGTAGCGAACAACTTACCTCTACACATCAGTGCCGCTTTGACAAATCAAGTCTGTCTATATAAAACTGTGTATGTTATTTTATGTATGTGTTTGTACAATAGTTATCTGTAAAAGTGTAATTTTTAATCGTTATTCGAGTACACTATTCCGGATTCTAGGGAAAAACTGACGTAGATCCGTCACATCTTGCTCCGCTGTAACACGGGGCACAGTGTTTCCAAACTTATGGAGTGAAGTCAGGTTCAACGTGATTTTCCTCAATCGCTTAAGGTGAAACGCCCCCTTAGAACAATTGTACAGGACTGTGCTTAAACTGACACACAGTATATTTAACGCAACGCTATCTGACTTTCAAAAATCCCTACGAAAGAATGGCCCTGACTAACATTAACCTATACCTTTCACAAATCACTTACCTCACAAAAATCTTCGTTACTCGAACTACTGCAATACAGCGAGCGCCACTACTGCCAGCTAAATAAAAGATTCAAACTACGGAAGGCATTAACTACTGATAGGTATAGTTAGGAAATGAAAGATTTTAATACAGAACAAACACTGTATTTACCTTAATAGTCATAATATATATGGTAGTTCATGACATCCAGTCTTCCCAATTACAAAACTCCGCCATCTCTCTCCCCACGTCCACCACTGCTGGCGGCTCACCTCCAACTGCGCAACGCTACGCGCTGTTAACATCCAGCTGCCGCTGCCCAACACTACAATGGCAGACAACAATGCAAACCAGCCACAGACTGCACACGGCACAGCCAGTGATTTTCATACAGAGCGCTACGTGGCGGCGGCGTTACCAATAAAAAATCCTAAACAGCCTATTTACAAACGTAAATGCCGGGATGATTGCTTTGAAAGGGCACTGCTGATTTCCTGCCTTCTCCTTCCCTAATCCGGGATTGCGCACCGCCTCTAATTAACATGTTGTCGACGGGACGTTAAACCCTAATGGCCGGTCCTTTCTTGCTTTCTTTCTCCAGTTAAGATGTCATGTTTGATACGATTTTGTAAAAGATCTATGGATGAACGAAGATCTAAGTAAAACTCAATGCCTCGTGCCATCATTCTTTGTCTACGCTCTGAGGCCACAGAAGTCCTTATTGGCTGAAAATAAAATAGTACTGTCTGTTCAGCTTCTCAAAACTATAGGCTAGGTATTGTTGTTTTGTAACTTTTGTCTCTCGGTAGTATTGCTGATGCGAAACAATCGAACATAATTACGAGGGTGAGTCAAATGAAAACCTTAAATATTTTTAAAACATTATTTATTGTGCAGAAGTGGTACAAAGCCGTGTCACTTTTGTACATAATCTCCCACACGCACAATGCAAGTCCTCCAGCGCTTACAAAGTGCATAAATGCCTTTAGAAAAAAATTCTTTTGGTAGTCCGCGCAACCACTCATGCACCGCGTAGCGTACCTCTTCATCAGAACGGAACTTCTTTCCTCCCATTGCGTCTCTGAGTGGTCCAATCATATGGAAATCACTTGGGGCAAGGTCTGGTGAGTATGGTGAATGAGGAAGACACTCAAAATGCAGGTCTGTGATTGATAGCAATCCACGTCGCTTTGATATGATTGCAGGCCGCAGATGATGTTTTAGCAGATCTGTGTATGATGCAATGGTGACTGTGGCCGCTCTAGACATGTAATGCTCCAAAATGACTTTTTCGTCCCAAACGACTGTCAGCATACCCTTCGCTGCCGATGGTTCTGTTCGAAACTTCTCTGGTTTTGACGATGACGAGTGGCGCCATTCCTCGCTCACTCTCTTCGCTTCCGGTTGGTGGAAGTGAACCCAGGTTTGGTACCTAGTAAAGATTCTTGCGAGGAAGTCATTACCTTCTCATTCAAAGCGCCGAAGAAGTTCTTCACAAGCATCAACACGTCGTTCTCTCATTTCAGGAGTCAGCTGCCGTGGACCCATCTTGCAGACACTTTGTGAACTGGAGCACATCATGCAGTATGTGGTGTGCTGACCCATGACCAATCTGTAAACATGCTGCAGTGTCATTCAGTGTCACTCGGCGGTTTTCCTTCACTATGGCATCAACTGCTGCAATGTTCTGTGGAGTCAGAACTCGCTGTGCCTGACCTGGACGAGGAGCGTTTTCCACTGAAGTCATACCATTTGCGAACTTCCTACTCCATTCGTAGACTTGCTACTTTGGCAAACATGCATCACCGTACTGAACCTTCATTCGTTGAATTGAATTTCAATAGGTTTTACACCTTCACTACGCAAAAACAGAATAACAGAACGCTGTTCTTCCCTGTTGCAAGTAGCAAGTGGGGCGGCCATCTTTATACCGATACTGCGACGGTATGTGTGTATCTGCACTATGCTGCCACCTACAGGCCGTTCTGCACGCTGTCTGTAGCACGCTTACCAACTTACAGGATAACGGCGCGAAATTTCGATTTGTTTTTACAAACTTAAGGTTTGCATTTGAGTTACCCTCGTGCAGGAGCTGAATACGGCACATATCTGTTCCAACTTCCAAATATTGCAGTACTAAAGCTTTGTTGGGCGACTCCAGTACCTGTCAGTTCATAAGTTTTATTAATACACTTCCTTTGAGCCTGAGTTCTGAAATTTAAATAGTGTGCTACGCTTTATTTCCATTGATCTGATGGAATTACGCTTCTCTGGAGATATGTTGAGTGTCAGCTTATCTTCGGTAAGGATAGAGACTGAGGTAAAGAATTAAAATTCGTACCCGGGTCTCGTGCTTACTAGGGAGGAGTGCTATCAAATATAGCATTTGGCATTCTCTCTAAAAAATCTGCAGAGATTTCAAGATATGCTGAGGTGTGCATTGAAGTCGCCATCAGGGGTGCGTTGGAGGAGGCCAGGGTTCACGCCCCAGCCTTAGCAGAAATTTTGATTCATTACTTCACCTTCCGTCCTTAACGGACATCTTTTTCGCCTCGTCAGTCTCTCGACTGAACTGCCGCTGACCTCCATCGTTTCCATTCTCGTGCTAATCTTCCTGTCTGTACGTACCAACTACATCTCATATTCTAGTCTTGATTTGCCTCTACTGCTGCATCCAGCGCCAGGTTAGATATTCACAGACACCAAATAATCCGCCCATTCTTATAGCAAGTATTTTCCATAGATTACCATCACCTATTCTTGTGAGTTCCCTAATGTATAGCAATTTCCTTTTATATTATCAGTAGGATTTTTACAGCATAGTACCTCTGTGTATCCTGTGTTATATTTTCGTCTAGTATACTCGTTTCAGTATACTATGGTTGTAAAACCTGTTTTATGTCAGAATCAGACCTTTGTTAGGTCCGTGTAAATTCGTAGCAAGATATGACATAAGCGTGTGTCAACTCTGAACTGTGAAAACAAACTGTAAACTGTAGTATCCTCTGAGATGACCGAAGTCAGGGGACACCTTCTAATATAGCGTCGGGCTTCCTTGTGTCCGGCGTAGTATATCAACTCGACGTAGCATGGACTCAACAAGTCGTTGGAAGCTCCTTGCAGAAGTATTGATCCATGCTGCCTGCGAGATAATATCCCATAGATGTTCCGGCTCACATGCGGTTTCCCTTCGCCGAAATGACTTGACTCAAACTCGTCTAGGGGTTGAACCGCACGCGTCTCATTAAACGTCCTAAATTAGTCACTTGTGACCCTTTGATTGAATTGTCTGGTTGACGGCATGTTAACGAAATAAAAAATTAACATAACATGTAAGAACAGTGATAATAATATCGGGGTCCGCAGCTCGTGGTCGTGCGGTAGCGTTCTCGCTTCCCACTTCCGGATTCCCGGGTTCGATTCCCGGCGGGGTAACGGCTTTTCTCTGTCTCGTGATGACTGGGTGTTGTGTGATGTCCTTAGGTTAGTTAGGTTTAAGTAGTTCTAAGTTCTAGTGGACTTACGACCATAGATGTTGAGTCCCATAGTGTTCAGAGCCATTTGAACCATTTTTGAATAATATCGGGAACTAAATTGACGATCCGTAAATGATGTGGGTCACACAGTTGCGATTTGGTTAGAATAATGTTTATTGAGAAAGCAAACTAATAGCGAAAGTTGTCATATTTCCAGTTACTGTTACACTCGAGCACATATCCATTTGACACAGTTCGATCATTAACAGTCTCATCGCGAAATGCAAGATGTTGTGGTCTTCAGTCCTGAGACTGGTTTGATGCAGCCCTCCATGCTAATCTATCGTGTGCAAGCTTCTTCATCTCCCAATAGCTGCTGCAGCCTATATCCTTCTGAATCTGCTTAGTGAATTCATCTCTTGGTCCTTCTCTACGATTTTTACCCTCCAGTACTAAATTGGTGGTCCCTTGATGCCTCAGAACATGTCCTACCAACCGATCCCTTCCTGTAGTCAAGTTGTGCCACAAACTCCTCTTCTCCCCAAGTCTATTCAATACCTCATTATTTATGTGATCTACCCATCTAATCTTCGCGAAAAGTTAGAGTTCACACGAGGCGTGCGGCCTCTCACCGCTCAGAGACGAAGCCCTGCGATACCACAGAACGCGAAATTTTCTACGTCGTTTTACTTCCTAGCTACCTAAAAACCGACCGTCCGCTTTCGCGTCCCAGTCCGAAGTGTTCTCTGTGCCCGTCCCCGGCTGCGTTTCCCGCGCGCCGAACATATTCGCTCGACTGATTAGTGGAGTTACCTTCCCTGAAGCTGTCCATCTGATTGGCTACAGCTTATTCTACATTATTTTACATATTAACATATTTAAATAATCAAAGCCTGACCACTTTCACTTTCTAAATAAAGAAACAATTATATCCATTATATCATATACGTTAAATTCTTTTACATAAAACCAGTACAGTTTCTTTCTTAACTTTGAATGCCACCGCCAGTAGCCTTGCACCAATGTGCTTTCTGATAAATAAATAAGGAACAACTATTATGCACTAAACCTAACAACAAATATTCTGTTACCTAATGATTCAATAAGGCGTTGCTCTCGTCGTTCAATGTGTTTTGTGTGAAGGAAATGATGATCTGATGCTTAACTGAAAATACTGATAATTTAAATTTACTTTATCTTTTAAACGAACAAAGTTACAGAGTTGATATTCACAACGTTTGTCATTTTAATGATTGGCTTATGTATGACATGTGGATCTTTAAGATCGACCAAAGAGTTCAGGTTTTAGCGTTGTGGTCTTTGTTACAAAACCTGTTAATTTCACTTTGACAGTAAATTCTTAACTATTATAGATATGATATTCGAGTTCAATATGCTAGTTTTATTGGGATCACCATGAAAACGTGTGGAAGATGGGAGATTAAAAATACTGTGGCTTCATTCGGTGCGTTACTACAGAATTAAATAGTTTTCGTAATTTTTTCCCTTTATGCCCCGATCTTAGGTCCGCCATATTTCACACTGCTACATATCCCTGGCCACAAACGCCTTCAGCTGGGTTTCCCTATGACGTAGGTTCTTCTCTGTCTCACTCGCATACTGCAGCACTTAGGCCTCAGTAGGCAGTAGACGCGTGTGAGTTTCCCATCCTCGTGGTAATCTGCGCCCTTTGTCTAGCACACGGTCCCGGACGACAGGGTTCGTTTCATAATTCCTCTAGTCTGTCTCTTTCGGCCACATATTTAACCGAGAGGGCAATGCTCATTAACTCACGTGCCCTTATAGCCGTCCCATGATTGCGAAAGAGTTGCAAGTGCACGATTTTGTACTAGAACTAACCTGTCCATTATGTTCCATAATATTCGGATGGAATTCATGTGACTCGATATGGGTGGCCAAATCGTTCGCTCCAATTGCTCTGAATGTTCTTCAAACCAATCTCCAACAACTGTACCCACTCACATGTCGCACTGTCATCCATAAAGATTCCGTCGTTGTTTGGATGAATGGCGGTAAATGATCTCCAGGTAACCGAACATAACAATTTACAGTCAAGTGTCGTTTCAGTTGGATCAGAGTACGCAGTCGATTCCGTGCAAACACAGCCCACACTTATGGAGCCATGACACCTTACATAGTGCCTTGTTGACAACCAGGGTCCACGACTTCGTGCAGTCTGCACCACACTCGAACCTTAACATCAGTTGTCACCGACTTTAATCGGGTCTCATCTGACCAGGCCACGGTTTTCCAGTCGTCTAGGTTTCACCTGAAATGGTCAAGAGCCGAGGAGAGGTGTTGAGGGCGATGTGGTGGTGTTAGCAAAGGAACTCACGCCGATCGTCTGCATCCATAGTCCATTAAGGCCCATTTTGCCGCGTTCGTCGTACGTCCCACGTTGATTTCCGCTATTATTTAACGCAGTGTTGCTTGTCTGTTAGCACTGACAACTCTACGGAAACGTCGGAGCTTCCGTAGGTTAAGTGAAGGCCGTCGGCCACTGCGTTGTCCATGTTGAGAGATAATGCCTGAAATTTGGTGTTCTCGTCACACTGTAGGTCTCAGAGTATTGAATTCCCTAAAAATTTCTGAAATGGAATGTCCCATGCGTGTAGCTCCAACTACCATTCCGTGTTTAAAGTCTTTTAATTCCTGTCGTGTGGCCATAATGACGTCGGTCACCTTCCCACATGAATCACTGGTCTTCAAATGATAATTCCGCCGATGCGCTGCCCTTTCACACCTTGTGTACCCGGTGTACCGCCATCTATGTATGTGCGTATCGCTATCCCCTGACTTTTGTTAGTTCATTGTCATGGCTGTGTGGGTACGTTCGGAAAGCCAGTAAATTAAAAAAATCTTGTTAGTACTGCTTCACTTCGTATGTCATCTGTTTAGTTTAATTTAGTTTTAGTTTTAGTTGTGTCATGTTCTGTAGATCATTTTCCCGGTTATTCTATCGATATGATGTGGAAAAAGTCAGAATACAATATATATATATATATATATATATATATATATATATATATACAGGGTGATTAAAACAGAATACCACAACTTTAGGAATTTAAAACTCTGCAACGACAAAATGCAGAGCTAAGCACTATCTGTCGGCGAATTAAGGGAGCTATAAAGTTTCATTTAGTTGTACATTTGTTCGCTTGAGGCGCTGTTGACTAGGCGTGAGCGTCAGTTGATGCTAAGATGGCGACCGCTCAACAGAAAGCTTTTTGTGTTATTGAGTACGGCAGAAGTGAATCGACGACAGTTGTTCAGCGTGCATTTCGAACGAAGTGTGGTGTTAAACCTCCTGATAGGTGGTGTATTAAACGTTGGTATAAACAGTTTACAGAGAATGGGTGTTTGTGCAAAGGGAAAAGTTCTGGACGGCCGAGAACGAGTGATGAAAATGTAGCACGCATCCAGCAAGCATTTGTTCGCAGCCCAGGAAAATCGACTCGCAGAGCTAGCAGAGAGCTGCAAATTCCACAATCAACTGTATGCAGAGTCCTACGAAAAAGGTTAGTTATGAAACCTTATCGTCTGAAATTGGTTCAAGCACTGTATGCAGCTGATAAGATTAAAAGAATCTATTTCTGTGGTTTTATCCTTGCTCAAATGGAAACAGATGAATTTTTCGTTTCAAAGATTGTGTTTAGTGATGAAGCAACTTTCCACACTAATGGGAAAGTCAACCGTCACAATGTCTGTATATGGGGCCCTGAGAATCCGCGGGAAACAACTCAGTATGAACGTGACTCGCCTAAAGTGAACGTTTTCTGTGTCATTTCAGCCAATAAAGTTTTTGGTCCCTTTTTCTTCGCAGGTGCTACTGTAAGTGGACTACAGTATCTGGAGATGTTAGAGAATTGGCTGTTCCCTCAGCTCGAACAAGAAGCACAACAATTCATATTTCAGCAGGATGGAGCGCCACCACATTGGCACTTATCTGTCCATAACTACCTGAACGTCAACTACCCGAGGCGATGGATCGGCCGCCAGGCAGCCCGTGACAGAGCACTTCATCACTGGCCTCCAAGAAGCCCTGATCTTACCCCCTGCGATTTTTTCTTATGGGGGTATGTTAAGGATATGGTGTTTCGGCCACCTCTCCCAGCCACCATTGATGATTTGAAACGAGAAATAACAGCAGCTATCCAAACTGTTACGCCTGATATGCTACAGAGAGTGTGCAACGAGTTGGAGTATCGGGTTGATATTGCTCGAGTGTCTGGAGGGGGCCATATTGAACATCTCTGAACTTGTTTTTGAGTGAAAAAAAAACTTTTTAAATACTCTTTGTAATGATGTGTAACAGAAGGTTATATTATGTTTCTTTCATTAAATACACATTTTTAAAGTTGTGGTATTCTTTTTGAATCACCCTATATATATATATATATATATATATATATATATATATATATATATATATATAGTGCTAATATTAATATTACTGAAATTTTCACTTCTACACATGCAACTACATTTAGAGGTACAATTTTTGGTACGAGTTCTGAAACAGAAACTCGTCCATGGAATAGAAATCAAAGATTTTTGTTGCTGAATAATGTACTCCTTTTTGAGCAACTGACAGCTTCAATAACGGTTAGGGAAGGTCATTTTTGCCTCTAGTGTTGTACATATGAACATCACTGTTCTTCGCAAATTGAGATGGATTATTTGTAACGAATTTCATTAGTGAATAAATGTACTCTGATGGAGCAATTGAAATACCTAACTCCTTGAAAAGGTGCCTATATGACGTCCTTGGGTGAACACGTCAAATTATTCTCACTGCTCTCTTTTGTGCAAACAATACTTTATGTCTTAGGTTGTGAGTTACCCCAGAAAACTATTACATACTACATTATTGAGTGAAAATTTGGAGAAATCTACCCTGTTAACTGAGCCCTACACATACGCTACTTCAGTTGTCGGTATGACTCCATTCGGTGTACAGAACTGGATGTAGTGAGTTTTTTAAAAATTGAGGGAGAGTCCGTTTTCTGAGGACCACTTAATAAATCTTTGAAAGACACCCTTAACAATATCTTCAGCTGCTTTTTCTGGAATGGGAATTATTATAATACTCGTGTCGTCTGCAAAAAGTGCCAGTTCCGCTTGCTTAACGTTAAGTGGGAGGTCATTCACATGAATAAGGAATAAGGAATAGCAGAGGACCTAAAATGGAACCCTGTGGGACTCCCTTTGTGATAACTCCCCATTCACTAGAACGTACCACCCTCCCAACATTATTTGTGCTATTCAGCATAACGATTTGCTTTCTGTTCAACAAGTATGATTCAAACCCTCTCTGTGTATAGCCTTGAATCCCATGAACCCTGAGTTTTTCTAACAGTGTGACATGATCCACACAGTTAAATGCCTTGGAGAGATCACAAAAACATACCAGCTGGCGATAATTTGTTATTCAGGGGTTGTACTATTTGAGGGGTGAATGTGTAGATAGCCTAAACCCTTCTGGAATCCAAACTGTGACATGCTGAGTAAATTATTTTCACTTAAATGTGAGACTACTCTTGAATATATAACTTTTGCGAATATTTTAGAAAACATCAGCAATGAGATTGGTCTATAATTATTTAAGTCACTCTTGTCCCTTTTCTTATGAAGAGGTTTGACAATTGCTTATTTCAATCTGCCTGGAAAAATTCCTGTGCCAGCGAAGCATTACATATATCGCTAAGAACTCCACTTACTAAATTAGAACAACACTTCAAAATTCTGTTACAGACTCCATTTTTTTCAGTATATTTATACACTACTGGCCATTAAAATTGCTACACCAAGAATACATGCAGATGATAAACAGGTATTCATTGGACAAATATATTACACTAGAACTGACATGTGATTACATTTTGACACAATTTGGGTGCATAGATCCTGAGAAATCAGAAGAACCACCTCTGGTCGCAATAACGGCCTTGATACGTCTGGGCATTGAGTCAATCAGAGCTCGGATGACGTGGACAGGTACAGCTGCCCATGCAGCTTCAACACGATACCACAGTTCATCAAGAGGTGGCTGGCGTATTGTGACGACCCAGTTGCTCGGCTACCATTGACCGGACGTTTCCAGTTGGTGAGAGATGTCGAGAATGTGCTGGCCAGGGCAGCAGTCCAACATTTTCTGTATCCAGAAAGGTCAGTACAGGACATACAACATGCAGTAGTGCATTATCGTGCCGAAATGTAGGGTTTCGCAGGGTTAGAGCCACGGGTCGTAACACATCTGAAATGTAACGTCCACTGTTCAGAGTGCCGTCAATGCAAACAAGAGGTGACTGAGTCTTGTAACCAATGGCACCCCATACCGTCACGCCGGGTGATACGCCAGTATGGCGATGACGAATACACGCTTCCAATGTGCGTTCACCGTGATGTCGCCAAACACGGATGTGACCATCGTGACGCTGTAAACAGAACCTGGATTCATCCGAAAAAATTACGTTTTGCCATTCGTGCACCCTGGTTCGTCGTCGAGTACACCATCGCAGGCGCTCCTGTCTGTGATGAGGCGTCAAGGGTAATCGCAGCCGTGGTTGCGAGCTGATATGATAGTCCGTGCTGCTGCAAACGTCGTCGAACTGTTCGTGCAGATGTTTGTTGTCTTGGAAACGTCCCCATTTGTTAACTCAGGGATCGAGACGTGGCTGCACGATCCGTTATAGCCATGCGGATAAGACGCCTGTCATCTCTACTGATAGAGATACGAGGCCGTTGGGATCCAGCACGGCGTTCCGTATTACCCTCCTGAACCCACCGATTCCATATACTGCTAACAGTCATTGGACCTCGACCAACGCGAGCAGCAATGTCGCGATACGATAAACCGCAATCGCGATAGGCTGCAATCCGACCTTCATCAAAGTTGGAAGCGTGATGGTACGCATTTCTCCTCCTTACACGAGGCATCACAACAACCTTTCACCAGGCAACGCCGGTCAACAGCTGTTTGTGTATGAGAAATCGGTTGGAAACTTTCCTCATGTCAGCACGTTCTAGGTCTCGCCACCGGCGCCAACCTTGTGTGAATGCTCTGAAAAGCTAATCATTTGCATATCGTAGCATCTTCTTCCTGTCGGTTAAATTTGAAGTTTGTAGCACGTCATCTTCGTGTGTAGCAATTTTAATGGCCAGTAGTGTAATTCCCTTAAGTTCAGTGAGGGATGTTGGTGCTATTTCTGAAGGCCAAAAGTCCTGGGGAATGACATTTTAAACATTTCATTTTTAATATTCTTCGACAGCGCCACTTTCAGACGCTTTCAGTTACTTCTTCTCCGAAAATCCGGACAGGCGTGTTATTAATGTGGAAAGTGGACTGAATGGAGCAGCGTTTCCCAGCTGGCGATGTGCGTGTGCTGACACTTGTTCAGAGGGGAAGAGACCGCCAGCCGGCTGCCCGTATACGGGTTAAAAGGACGGACGCCGGCCCCCGTTTGTTGCAGGGCGTCGTGTATCAGCCGCAGACATCAAAGCAAAGCAGGGCCGCGGGTTGTCAGTCGTTAACTCACGCCGGCGGCTAAGGAGCCAGGGGGGGGATGCAGCCCGCGCATCTCGCAGCTCGTTTCTCGGGAGGCAGAAACACTCATTCTGATGCAGTGCTGGCGCCAGCCTTCTCATTTCCTGAAGCAATCTCAGCACTGATTCGTTCGCTAATGACCGTAGCGCACCATCATCTAACAGCGTCGTAAATAATACGCTCTAAGGAATGAGAATGGAGATGTGATTTACGTGAACAGACGGACAAATGATTAAAACTGCAAAAATACTGGATTATTTATTCAAGAGAAAGACATTCACAGATTGATAAAGTCAGTATTGGGTTGGTCCAACTCTTGTGTTTATGCAAGCAGTTATTTGGCTCTTCATTGATGGAGTTGTTGCATGTTCTCCTGAGAGATACGCCAATTCTGTCCAGTGGGGGTGTCGAAATTCCGAGATACTTGGATCGCCCTGCCCCTAATGTTCCGAACGACCTTGCTGGCCAAGGTGAGGTTCGGAAAGCACGAAGAAAACCAGTAGAAACTCTCGCCGAGTGCGGACGGGCATTATCTTGCTGAAATGTGTACTCAGGAGGGCTGACCATGAAGGTCAACAAACAGGACGTAGAATATCGTCGACGTACCACTGTGAAACCTTCCCGTCTCCTCTATATCTCTTTTGTTACTCATTAACTCTCTTCTCTATATCTCTTTCGTTATTCAACCTTCCCTTCTACAATAACGTCCGCAGCTCGTGGTCGTTCGGTAGCGTTCTCGCTTCTCGCGCCCGGGTTCCCGGGTTCGATTCCCGCCCGGGTCAGGGTTTTTCTCTGCCTCGTGATGACTGGATGTTGTGTGCTGTCCTTAGGTTAGTTAGGTACAAGTAGTTCTAAGTTCTAGGGGACTGCTGACCATAGATGTCAAGTCCCATAGTGCTCAGAGCCATTTGAACCATTTTCTACAATAACCTATCAAACCTTTCTTTAGGATTTCTATCTCTTGCTTAATAATAACAAATGAAATATTCCCTTTGAAATGTTTTCTTTTTCTCAATCATCGCATACAAATTTAATTGCTGCTTTTTAAAAGTGATTTTCTGATTATTTCGACGAAACATAGAATGTGTCGTCGTCGCGGCCCTCAGTCGTTACGTGCAATAACCCGAAACTGTTCCTTACCTTTTTTACTGTTACTGGATCGCCATCTGACTGCTACATCGAACTGCGACATGAATATACTTACTCTGGTTTACTATAGTCTGTTAACTGCTGGTGCGCTGTCATAATAAGTGGTTATATTTATTACTAAAGCTGGCGTTATTCTTTAATATCAAAGCTGACGTTATTCTTTAATTAATTTGACTGAAGTTAGGTAATTCATAGTTACACTTTTTCTTGAGAACAATAAAATTTTTGCTAAAATCAATTATATTCTGAAAACATTTCTTCAAATATTTACTGCTGGTAATGAAATGATTTTACAAACGTTCAAATGGGACTTACTTTTTACGATGATCTTACAACTGGCATTGCGCAAACATAGCTCCAGTAGTCTTGAGTTTCTCAAAAAAATTTATTCAATAATATTAGTTCCTCTTATGGTACTAGTTAGCTGATGTCTCTGTACATCCGTTTAAAATCTCTTGTAAATCATAGCTGGTGGCTGGCAGGCACACCGCTCCTCTCAACCTCTCGCTTCAGACCTGCTACCGACTCGCTTCACATCACGATTACTACTGACTTCCTACTACTACATCCATTCTCCGCAAGCCACCTGACGGTGTGTGGCGGAGGGTACCTCTATCGGTTCTCCCTTCTATTCCTGTCTCGTATTGTTTGTGGAAAGAAGGATTGTCGGTATGCTTCTGTGTGGGCTCCAATCTCTCTGATTTTATCCTGATGGTCTCTTCGCGACATATACGTAGGAGGGGGCATTATACTGCTTGACTCTTCGGTGAAGGTATGTTCTCGAAACTTTAACAAATGCCCGTACCGAGCTACGGAGCGTCTCTGCTGCAGAGTCTTCCACATCTCCGTAACGCTTTCGCGATTACTAAATGATCCTATAACGAAGCGCGCTGCTCTCCGTTGGATCTTCTCTATCTCTTCTATCAACACTATCTGGTAGGGATCCCACTCTGTAGCGCAGTATTCAAGCAGTGGCAAACAAGCGTACTGTAACCTCTTTCCTTTGTTTTCGGATTGCATTTCCTTAGGATTCTTCCAATGAATCTCAGTCTGGGATCTGTTTTACCGACGATTAATTTTATATGAGAATTCCATTTTAAATCACTCCTAATGCGTACTCCCAAATAATTTATGGAATTAACTGCTTCCAGTTGCTGACCTGCTATTTTGTAGCTAAATGATAAGGGAACTATCTTTCTATGTATTCGCAGCACATTACACGTGTCTACATTCAGATTCAATTGCCATTCCATGCACCATGCGTCGATTCGCTGCAGATGCTC
The DNA here is from genome assembly GCF_023897955.1 of Schistocerca gregaria. Taxonomy (NCBI): domain Eukaryota; kingdom Metazoa; phylum Arthropoda; class Insecta; order Orthoptera; family Acrididae; genus Schistocerca; species Schistocerca gregaria. The sequence continues at coordinate 950,031,803 of NC_064922.1, forward strand.
CTGCATTTCAGTACAAGTTTCCATTGTTACAACCTCTCGATACACCACAGCATCATCTGCAAAAAGCCTCAGTGAAGTTCCGATGTCATCCACCTGGCCATTTATGTATATTGTGAATAGGAACTGTCCTATGACACTTCCCTCTGCGGCACAATTGAAATCAGTCTTACTTCGGAAGACTTCTCTCCATTGAGAATGACATGGTGCGTTCTGTTATCTAGGAACTCTTCAATCCAATCACACAATTGGTCTGATAGTCCATATGCTCTTACGCTAAAGTGCGGTCTCTCCTGCCAACAATACTTTGGTGCAGACATTCCCTGCAACCACAATTATTTCCAATAAGACAAATATTAATCATTCCTACTTAATCCTATTAATAAAATATAAACATCTTTCATAAACTGTGGTTTGATAAAAGACAATAGAAATTTTGACGTCTTACAGCTGTGCTGTAAGCGTCCGCGTATGGCAACGAAAGGGATACCGCTATGAAATGTAATGGTACCCCACACCATCACTCCTGGCGGTTGTGCTGTATGGAGAACATCAGTTGCGCTTGTATCTCTCGACTATTCGAGGCATCTCCAGACGCGTCTTCGGCCTGGAATATCGTTTAGTGAAGTAGTATTGTCTTCGCTGATGAGTGCCGTTGTGAAATGACCCTCGATAAGCAGCCGAGAAGTGTCTGGTGGCGTCCCAGACTACGGTGGGTTACCAACCTAACTGTCGCCCGCCATACCGCTCAACAACCACGAGTGATCATCTGGGATGCCATTTTTTTCGTAGAAGGCCACCTTTGATTGTCATCCACTGCATCCTTACAGCTCGGCAGCACGTCGAAGATATTCTGCACCCCGTTATGTTGCCCAGCACTGCAAGGCATCTTGGGCCTTCATTTCAGCAAGACAATGCTCCATGCACACAGTGAGAGTTTCGACTGCTTGTCTCCTCAGTTGACGAGTTTGAAGTATTATGGACAGGGCTCTCCAACCATATCGGGAGTTTGATGATGCAAGGCGCCAACTGGACAGGTTTTTTATACGATATCTCTCAGGAGAACATCCAAAAATTGTATCAACGAGTGGCAAGCCGAATAACTGCTCGCTTAAGGCCCAGAGGTGGACCAACGTGTTGAAACGTCCCCTTGGAAAAATTGTACAAGACTGTGTTTAAACTGACACACAATATTTTTAGCGCAACGCAATCTGACTAACAATAACCTATACCTTTCACAAATCACTTACCTCACAAAAAAAATCTTCGTTACTCGAACTACTGCAAAACAGCGAGCACCACTACTGCCAGCTAAATAAAAGATTCAAACTACTGAAGGCACTAACTACTGATAGGCATAGTTAGCGAATGAAAGATTTTAATAGAGTACAAACAATGTATTTACCTTAATAGTAATAATATATATATATATATATATATATATATATATATATATATATATATATATATATATATATATATATATATCAGTTCATGACACCAATTCTTACAAATTTCAAAACTCCGCCATCTCTCTACCCACGTCCACCACTGCTGGCGGCTCACCTCCAACTGCGCAACGCTACGCGCTGTTAGCATCCAGCTGCCGCTGCTCAACACTACAATTGCAGACAACAATGCAAACTAAACACAGACTGCGCACAGCACAGCCAGTGATTTTTCATACCGAGCGCTAAGCGGCGTTACCAATAAGAAAACCTAAACAGAGAATGGCCCTAACTAAATTAACCTATACGTTTCACAAATCACTTACCTCACAAAAATCTTCGTTACTCGAACTACTGCAATACAGCGAGCGCCACTACTGCCAGCTAACTTTATAGTCATAATATATATATACATCAGTTCATGAGACCAATTCTTACAAATTTCAAAACTCCGCCATCTCTCTCCCCACGTCCACCATTACTGGCGGCTCACCTCCAACTGTCCAACGCTACGCGCTGTTAGCATCCAGCTGCCGCTGCTCAACACTACAATGGCAGACAACAATGCAAACTAAACACAGACTGCGCACAGCACAGCCAGTGATTTTTCATACCGAGCGCTAAACGGCGTTAACAATAAGAAAACCTAAACAGCCTACTTACAGTGTTATTGACGTGCTCAATTTATGAGGCCCTTTTCCTCGAATAAATAATCCAAATTCTCTGAAATTGTAATCATTTCTTTGTCTGTACAAGTACAACACATCTACCGATATGGATCACATACGAATGATTTGACGTGGTCCGTCGTTTCTTTTGCCTTTGAGTGTATTTCAGCTGTCACAAAAAATGGTTCAAATGGCTCTAAGCACTATGGGATTTAACATCTGAGATCATCAGCCCTGTTGATTTAGAACAACTTAAATCTAACTAATCTAAGGACATCACACACATCCATGCCCGACGCAGGATTCGAACCTGCGACCGTAGCGGCCGCGCGGTTCCGGACTGAAGCGCCTTGAACCGCTCGGCCACAACGGCTGGCTCAGCTGTCAGAAACGTTTTTGAAACTCCCAGGCATATTAAAAGTGTATACTGCACCAGAACTGAAATTAGGACTGTAGGAGTGTAATGTGAAATTTGTTACTGGATTCAGGGTTTGTTGCTAGACAGGACACATCGTCGTATCTTGGATCGAGACTCCTCGTCCGGTGGGAGAAGGAACTACGGTGGTTACCGAAGGAAGCATACTGACAACCTAGCTCTGCACGTAGTACGTTACTGACCAAGCAGATAACAGTAACCTCATATTTTTTGCAGACCAATGCAGATATCTACGGGGCCGTTTAATGAGTAATGGAACACATTTCTTTTTCTCAGCCAGATTTCAATGAAAAAATGCGGTATTTGTTGTGGGACGTCGTAGAACATTCCCGCTTCAATACTTAAAGTTCCATGAAGTTCCGATAGGTGTTCGTGCCATACGTACCCTTCAAAATGGCATCTGTAACGATGGTGCGTTCCAAGGAGAGAGTTCTTTCGGCGGAAAACCAAAGCGTCTCGGATACTGACAGGGGCCTGCACAGTGTCTACGGAGATGTTGCAGTGAACAAATGCATGTTGAGTCGTTGGGCGAGGCGTCTGTTATTGACTGGCTGCTCTCCCGCTTGCCTGCCGGCCACACACAGCTGTGACTGTTACAATGCTAGAACGTGCGGACATTCTCATACGAGGTGATCGACAGATCACAATCAGACAACTCGATGCCCAGCTGGACGTCTCTGCTGGTTGTGCTCATCCACCATTTATGATACTCAAAAGTGTTTGCCACTGTGTTGCTCACCACCTAACAGGAGACCATTAAGGACTATCTGTGCAAAACTACTTGCGCGTTACGAGGCTTAGAGTTACAATTTGTTGTCGACCATCGTCAGAGGCGATGAAAAATGCGATCATCATTCCGAACCGGAGAAAAACGGCAGTCTATGCAGTGGCGATATAGCATCAGCCCTGCGAAGAGGAGGCTTGCACAGGACAGCCCCGCGTGGAGAGCTGACACGAGCGATGCTTCGGACTGAGGAGTACAGCAGCGTTGAAAGGGGTGCGCGTAAATATCGCCTGTGCCTCAACTAGGAGGGGCACTCCACAAGTAGCGTAACACATTCTTTTCCCGGATAAGGCGGAACTTTTTTGTGGGACACCGAGAAATATTCCCGCTTCAGTGCCTGTAGTTTCATCATGTTTCGCTAGATGGCGGCGCTTTACGTAGCTCTCAAAATGGCGTCTTCCTCATCCACCCTACAGCCCGGATCTCGCACCTTCCGACTTCCATCTGTTTTACCCAATGAAGGGTGCATTCCGGAAGATGTGGTGCTTGACTGACGGGCAGGCTGTTGATGCAGCGAGACGCTGGCCCCGAAGTCGACCAGTAGAGTGATACAATGGGGGCGTACAGGCTCTCACAGGAAGGTGCACCAAGAGGGTGGCGTTGAACGGAGATTATGTAGGAAAACAGGTTTTTGTAGCTAAAAGAGCGGCAAATAATACGGTGTATTGAAATGAAGAATAAAGCCAACTTGCTTTCCGGGTAAAAATTACTTACTGAACGCCCCTTGCATAATAAACTACTTTCTTAAAGTGACTGCGCTGGTTCAGTCAGATCTTCATGAGATAGGAAAGTGCTGCCAAGATCGGAAACTATCTCCAAACGTTCAGAAATGTAGAATTTTGCAGTGGATTAAACGGAAAGTACGCAGTATCCTGTAACTACAGTGTTAATGAGCCACATCTGGAAACATGGAAATCGTACAAATTCTTGTGTGTAGCTTAACACTTTGTAGTGTTATGAAATGATTACATAAGATTAATCGTAGTTAAAGCAGGTGGTAGAATGCAGGTCATTGGTAGGTCAGCAAAACTAAAGCTAAGCTCCTCCCGAACAAGCCATGAAGGCCGAACCGTACCGACCGGCCGCCGTGTCATCCTCAGCCCACAGGCGTCACTGGATGCGGATATGGATGGGTATGCGGTCAGCACACCGCTCTCCCGACCGTGTGTCAGTTTCCGAGAGCGGAGCAGCTACTTCTCAATCAAGTAGCTCCTCAGTTTGCCTCACAAGCGCTGAGTGCACCCTGCTTACCAACAGCGCTCGGCAGACCGGATGGTCACACATCCAAGTGCTAGCCCAGCTCGGCAGCTCTTAACTTCGTTGATCTGACGGGAACCGGTTTTACCACAGCGGCAAGGCCGTTGGCTATTGGTAGGTTACTGGGAACATGTAATCAGCGTACATAGGTTGTTTACAAAACACTTGTGCGATCCATTCTAGAATAGTGCTCAAGAGTGTGGTTTCCGGGTCCAAACAGGTCTAAGAGGGGATATGCAACTTGTTTTAAGAAGGGCAGCGCGAATCGTCACGGGTTTGTTTGGCCATATGTGACAGAAGTCTCACATCCTGCAGAAGTTATCAAGTGGTGAATCCAGGAATATACTGCAAATACCTACATATTTATTCCGACTGGTAAACTTAGACTATTTGCTGGAGCGAAAATCGAGCTCAGGATCTTTGCCTTTCGCGTGCAAGAGCACTGCCGCCTGAGCTCCAGGAGCATGACTCACGAACCGACGTCAAAGAGTTTCCACGGTAGAGCTCTCGCCCGCTAGAGTGAAAAATTCATTGTGATGTTTGGACCGACTGCAGCTCGCACAAAAGTATGTAGACGATCAATCTGTCCACCATCCGTAGGCAGATGGAATGGGAGGAAGCGATATCACGTGCTACAATGGTCAGTACCCTCTGCCATTCACTTCACAATGGAATCCAAAGTATGGAAGTAGATGTAGATGTAGAAAGGAAACGAGGGCGTGGTCGGAGATGGGTCGGTGGTCACGGAATGTTTGAGAGTGGCTCAACGTCTCGGAAGATGACACCTTAATAAGCTGAGAATTAGGAATAATACCCAATGTTGATCGCCAATCTCCTATAAGGATACGGCACTCAAGAAAGAAGAAGACGTCTGCGATATCTATGACAATTTTGTGCGTCCTGTAAGGAAATATTGCTTTGTACTGAAGACCAGGAGTTTTGAGACGTGCACCTCCTACGGTCAACTTGAAAGCGTCAGCGGCGAAATGCTGCAGGGGACTACAGCGAAGATTTCTGGGGGATGGACAGCGTTACTTATGTAATTGATGTTGAGTTGCTCGCGCGTGCACAACTTCAAACTCGTTCGCTAGAATGTCAACATTCAAGTTATTCGTTCTTACGCGGGTTCTGACTCGGAAGTTCGTTGCGAAGACATTCTGTACGAAGTTGTTACAGTCTTTGGCAAGTCGAGCGAACTCGTGTCAGCCAGTCCCAGTGAGCTGAGCCGCCAAGCCAAGCCGCGACGCGAAAAGTCACAGCCGCCATGATAAACAGGGGCAAGCAGCCAAACCGTTCTACCGAACAGCAGAAACTAAATTACTGTTTAATGATTTCTTGTGACACTGTCTATGTTTAGTTTTTATTGTGATGAAAGAGTCGCTCAGAAGCAATAAGTAAAAGCAGGCGTGTTTCTGAATCCCGTCGAATGGTGGACAAAACTTCATCTTTTTCGCTCTTTGCTTGTCTCACAGTTACCGCTTACTATGCACGACTGATATGACAGCTTGCTCGTGGGTGATAGGTATTTGCACTGAGATTACTTCCTGATGCCCATACTGACGCAGTGATGTACGAGAATTACGGCGAGGCTGCGGCTTGCGCTAGCAGCTGGGTATATATATATATATATATATATATATATATATATATATATATATATATATATATATATATATATATTGCGGCTTTTGTAGTTCGTGGTCCATGCATGTGGTGCAGTATCAGTTTTTCACTATTTCATTCGCATGGTATGTATACTGGCTACGTCACATTTCCGGTTGCTGCTGTATCTAGAAGGTTTCTTTGTTCTTTTTTTTCACATACGGTGGCCCTGTGTACCACGTGGTTCATGACAGGACAAGTTTGGCCTTTCATTTGTTACTACTTCTAAATTAATTCTCAGTGCTCAGGAATTTAATAAAATATGTACGAGTTATTTTCCTTTTCCAGTTAGTTATGAAATCTAATGCCACAACTACACATGTGCTTACATATTCGCTTTAGAATCTGTATTTAATTTGAATTCCAAATTAATTGGGTAAACTGCCTTCAGCAGAAGTATACATCAATGCGAAATTAAACTACAGTCACAAGAAACGTTTGTCTATGATCTGCATCCCTTTACAAATCAAAAGGTACACTATGTGATCAAAAATATCCAGACAGCTGGCTGAAAATGGCTTACAAGTTCGTGGCGCCGTCCATCGGTAATGTTGGAATTCAGTATGGTCTCAGCCCACCCTTATACTTGATGACAGATTCCACTCTCGCAGGCATGCATTCCATCAGGTGCTGGAAGGTTTCTTGGGAAATGGCAGCCCATTCTTCGCGGAGTGCTGCACCGAGGAGAGGTATCGATGTCGGTCGGTGAGGCCTGGCACGAAGTCGGCATTCCACAACATCCCAAAGATGTTCTATAAGATTCAGGTCAGGACTCTGTGCAGGCCTGGGATGTTACTGCCGTGTAACCACTCCGCCACAGGTCGTACATCATAAACAGGTGCTCGTTAGTGTTGAAAGATGCAATGGCCATCCCCGAATTGCTCATCAACAGTGGGAAGCAAGAAGGTGCTTAAAACATCAATGTAGGCCTGTGGTGTGATAATGTCACACAAAACAAGAAGCGTTGCAAGCCCCCTCCATGAAAAACACGACCACACCATAACACCGCTGACCCCGAATTGGCACTACACACGCTGGCAGATGATGTACACCGGGCATACGCAATAGCGACACCCTGCCATCGGATCGCCACATTGTGTACCGTCATTCGTCACTCCACACATGTTTTTCCACTGTTCAATCATCCATTGTTTACGATCCTTACATCAAGCGAGGCGTCGTTTGATATTTACCGGCGTGCTGCGTGGATTATGAGCAGCCGCTCAAAAATGAAATCCAAGTTCTCTCCCCTCCCGCCTAACTGTCATATTACTTACAGTGGATTCTGATGCAGTTTGGAATTCCTGTGCGATGGTCTGTATAGATGTCTCGCTCTTCAACTGTCGGCGGTCTCTATCACTCAACAGACGAAGTCAGCCGGTACGCTTTTGTGCTGTACGTGTCCCTTGACGTTTCCACTTCACTGTCACGTCGGAACGGTTGGATCTAGGGATGTTTAGCAGTGTGGAAATCTGGCGTATAGACGTATGACACAAGTGACGCCCTATCACCTGAGCGCTCTCGAAGTCCGTGAGTTCTGCGGAGCGCCCTATTCTGCTCCCTCACGATGTCTAATGACTACTAAGGTCGCTGATATGGCAGTAGGTCGCAGCACAATGCACCTAATATGAAAAACATTTTTTGGGGGTGCGGATGCTTTTGACCACATAGTATATGTCTGCGATAATGCTACACTCTTCTCCTTCTGCTGGTTCCTATCCGTTCCGGATGTTGGCAACCATCTTGGCAGTGCTTTTCCTGTCAGTTGCAGCTCTAAATAGCTCCGTAGATGTTATACAGGTCCACTTTCTGATATTCTGAAGCCAGGATATTCTTCTCCGGCCAACGCTTGTCTTCCCTGGCATTTTCCCCTGCAGCAGGTCTGCAGGAGATGGCATCTGTTGCGCATGAAGTGTCCCAGGTGCTGGATGTTTCTTGCTTTCTCAGTGACCAGTACTTCTTTCTCTTTCTTCGTACTTCGTAGAACCTCGACGTCTGTGGCGTCCGCTGTCCACGGTATTCTTAACATTCTCCTGTACAGCCACACCTCAAGAGCCTCCAGCCGCTTACCCAGCGATTCTGTAGAGTCCACGTTTCAACACCGTAGTAGAGGGTGGAAAATACACGTGTAGAGGTCTGATCTTCGTCGTCACTGCTAAGTCATTACATTCGAACTAATTATTATGCTTCATGTTCTTGGCTGGACAGGTGTAAGGTTCTGGGACTCGGGCTTACATCCTCATAGTAGTTGGACCACCTGCGAGGAAGAACAATTATACGTTGACTCGATCAGGTTATGAAACTTAGAGAAGTAATTGTAATCTTACATCCTTCAGGCCACCATTTCTCCCCGCTGCGCAATGTAAGGATCCTGTACTATTGAATATTTTTACGATACCCTGATCGGATGGCATTCTAAAATAATTTCTTAGGTAAAAAAAGGACACATGTTCAGAATGTTTTGCTAAAGCTAACAAAAAAGCGTAGGCTACTGTAAATTACTATTAACTTTGGTCAGTTGTGATTTAACCACATTACATGTACGTTAGGCGTGTTGCATATTATCGGGCGTTACCTCATTTCGATCGCTTTGCTTGCGTATAATATCACCACCTTACTAGATTCCCCTAGAAACCGGCAGCGGTGAACCGTCTATAAACTGAAACGTCCCCTTAGAAAAATTATTGAATTACTGTGCAGATAAAGCTCTTACATTATTTGATTTTCAAACAGCTGAGCAGAACTGAACGTACTCAGACATTTCGCTCTTTACCTATTCTGATCAACACTAAACTGAAACACAATATTATCAGCGCAACGCAATCTGACTTTCAATAATCACTACAAAAGAATGGCCCTGACTATCATTAACCTATACGTTGCACAAATCACTTACCTCACAAAAATCTCCATTACTCGAACTACTGCAATACAGCGAGCGCCACTACTGCCAGCTAAATAAAAGATTCAAACTACTGAAGGCACTAACTACTGATAGGCATAGTCAGCAAATGAAAGATTTTGTGAGAGAACATACAATGTATTTACCTTAATAGCGTTCAAAATTCATAATATATATGTCAGTTCATGACATCCAGCCTTACACATCTACTCTCTCTGATGGACATACGTCCAGATCATTCGCTCTCAAACCTCCGCCATCTCTCTCCCCACATCGACCACTGATGGCGGCTCACCTCCAACTGTGCAACGCTACGTGCTGTTCACATCCAGCTGCCCAACACTAGAATAGCCAACAACAATGCAAACTAACCACAGACTGCACACACCACAGCCATTGATTTTCATACAGAGCGCTACGTGGCGGTGGCGTTACCAATATAAGAACCAAGACAGCCTACTTACGAAAATAAATGAGGATATTTAAATGGACACACAGCCTTTCAGAAAATTTTTGCTCTACATAGTAACCCTCTTGTGTAAACTTAAAAATGAACAGTATTTATTGCCAAACTGAAATAATAAATATTTAAACTCAAGAAAAAAACAATGTGGATGTATCGTATAGTGTTAGAAATTGCAATTTTCTAGAAAACAAATCAGTAAAAATAGAATAGAAAATGAAAGCAATGAAAAAAGTGTCAGATACCGCTTCAATACTTCATAGAGTTTGTATAAAACATGCATCTTTTGTTCATAAACAATTTTCGCACTTATGAATAATAATAGTACATCATGTCTTTGATCATGTTGAATAACGTTCTGTTGAGTAAAAATCTCTACAATAATTACATCGATTTTGTTGTGTTTGCCGGCCGGTGTGGCCGAGCGGTTCTAGGCGCAGGTTCGAATCCTGCCTCGGGGATGGATGTGTGTGTTGTCCTTAGGTTAGTTAGGTTTAAGTAGTTCTAAGTTCTACGGGACTGATGACCTCAGATGTTAAGTCCCATAGTACTCAGAGCCACTTGAACCATTTTTCTTATATTTGTGCCCGTAAATCGTACTTGAATCAAAAATAATTTCTTTGATTACATATAAGCGCAAACGTTACGCGATCATCTGGTTTTTATTATTTATAATATGCAATTATGTTTAGTTACGAAACAGAATGCGCAGTGAACTAACACAGAACGATGTGCGGTGCTACTTATGTGCAGAACAAAGAGAAGTCGTCGGCTCCTAGTTTCTCTGAGACGCATTCATTTACGTTTCTTTCCCTTCCATTGATACCTGTACTATCTGCACTCCCACCATTTACTACGTCATTTATCCCTCCGTTACTCGTGCGAAAATTCGTGACATCGTCACTCGCGCGGGTGACCGGTGTCTTTGAACGGTCTTTATGACTGGTTTTATGATTTTTTTATTAAATATAAATACAATAAATGTAATATTTATACACAGTTTTATATATTCTAACGTTTGAACCAGTTTGACCATTCGATGAACAATATCTTCAGCTGAATTACTGACGTTACATCGTCCCCCTTCTTGCTTACCAACGTACGGTTCTAAATTCAAAGTGTAAGCTGTTTTTACATCAACCACAGCAAACACATTTAACCCATACTTTGCTAGGAATATACTGCCTGAACGGGCAGTTTCCTCTAAATGGCAAAAGCTATTCGTCAACAGTAAGATATTCCCTAAGTGAAAAATATTTTTGGCAGTTGTTCGTGAATAGTTCAAGTACCTCCCTGATGGCTGTGATGGCAGCCAACTTGTCAATCTCTCTCTCCGCGAACGCCTCTATCACGGATAGTATCAAACCTCTGACATCTCAACAGAAACCTGAATCGGTTTTCACTTATGCATAAATAACATCATTCAAGTCCATTTCCCTTTGAGTTATCCCACAATTTCGATATACTCTTCCTACAACATCTCAAAGATCCACACAGATATAACAAACGAATGAAAGCTCTCATCTCTGTCGTATCTGTTTCTTTAGCGTCCCATTCTCTAGAGAAGATACCAGTAACTTAATTGATATATATGCTCGTATTAGTACATGTTGCGATAATGCTTATTATGTTTTCATCCAAACTCAGATTTAGAATTTCTATTTCTGTCTTTTTTACACGAGCTTATTTTTTGGTCCAGGCAAATGCGTAATAAAATTACAAGATCTGCTTCTAACACTGGTAGGATACATATTTTCCCTCCCTTTAGCTATTCCATCATTCCCTAAAAAAATGCATCCACTTAAGTTACTTTTTCCTGTGATTCATATTCATCATTTTCTGACATTTCTTGTTCTGTTCCTGAGTAACGGAACCGTAGTTTTGGTAGAGCGCAACTCCTGGTATGGTCCGTAAGTGTGACACCGATAGTCATTCCATGTTCAAAGTCGGCCAATGCTCGCTCACGACCCGCCTATCTGATCACACGCTGTGGCCAGACTGCGCCCAGCCGTGTCGTCTTCAAATGAGACAACCCTTCCTGCGGCTTTTTGGCCACTCACTGTGTGCATCTACATCTACACCTCAGACCACCTACGGTGTGTGACGCAGGGTACTTTGTGTCTTACTGCCGCTTCCATATTCTGTTCGGAATGGTTGGTGGGAAGAACGATTGTTTGTAAGCCTCCATGTGAGTTGGAAATCTCTACTTCTACCTTCACTGTCTTTTTCACGACATATATTAGGAGGAATTAATAAATTGGATGGCTCTTTCAGGAACATACGCTCTCGGAATATCAAGAGTCAACCACATCGTGACGGAGACCGCCTCCGTTGCAGTGTGTACCACTGGAATTGGTTGAGCTACTCCATGACGCATTGCGCTTACTAAATGAACGTGTAGCGAAACGCGCTCCTGTTCTTTTGGTATTCTCTATTTCCTCTATCAGCCCTGTCTGCTACGGGTTACAGACTCACGAGCAATATTCAAATTTTGGTCGAACTACCTTCCTCGTGGATGGGCTACTCCTAGCGTTTTATGGATGAGACCGCTTCCAGTGACTAAAATGTAAAACTAGAAACACCTTCGGCAGTTTCTATTTCGGACGTAATTCATGTACCCCACTAGTTTCGGCGTTTGAATATGCCATCTTCAGCCCTTCACCCCCCCCCCCCCCCCCAATCGCCTCCACACACCCCTACCCCCAAGACCAGTGTGTAGGAGGATTCCAACTTCATGTGCAGTCGAAAGAGTGGTATTCATAGACTTCTGGCTCCTACAACGAAGCCTTCAACTGACGAATGAAGGGATCGTGTTGTTTAAACCAGAGGTCTGTGGATACCAGTTACTTAATGCTGGCCCCTATTTCGACTGCACACGAGGTCGGAATTCTCCTACTCGCTGGTCACGCGGAGGACAGATTCCTCCTACTCGTTGGTCAGGAGGCGTGAAGATGTCCTAGTGAAATCCCGAAACTGGTCGATTAAATAAATAATATGCAAAATATAGGAGGCTGAAATTGTTTTTCACTTCACGTTTTGTATTGAACAGCCGAAGTCCTTCAACTATCTTGTACGAAGAAGGACTTAGAAAACCTTCCGTTGTTCGTCATGCAGTCGTATCACCGCACAGTAATGGCTCTTTCTGGTTAATTATGCACATTATGTTACATTAGTTTATGTTCAATATCGATAGCCACTCCTACATCAATCTTCGATCTTCGCATGCCTTCCCGCATTTTCCATTTTTTTTTTTTTTTTTTTTTTTTTTTTTTTTTTTTTTTTTTTTTTTTTAAGCGTTGCGATTTCTCTGTGTACAACAGCATTGTCTGCGAAAATCCTCACCGAAATTCCGACGTCAGCTACTGGGTCATGTACATACTGGGTGATTCTAATTAAAGTTAAAATTTCAAAACGTTGTGGAAATAACACAACAGGTCAGAATGACGTCCAATTGCAACGCAATATTATAAAAGTGGGACAACTCATGGCAGAAGAAAATTAAATAGGTACAAAATGTAGAAATAGATGGCGGTGTGAAACGTCCCCTTTGAAAAATTGTACAAGACTGGTCTATATGAAACGTCCCCTTTGAAAAATTTATACACGACTGTGCTTAAACTGAAACAATATTTTTGGCGCAACGCAATCTGACTTCCAAAAATCCCTACGAAAGAATGGCCCTGACTAACATTAACCTATACGTTTCACAAATCACTTACCTCTAAAAAATCTTCGTTACTCGAACTACTGCAATACAGCGAGCGCCACTACTGCCAGATAAATAAAAGATTCAAACTACTGAAGGCACTAACTACTGATAGGCATAGTTAGCAAATGAAAGATTTTAATAGAGAACAAACAATGTATTTACCTCACTAGTCATAATATATATAGCAGTTCATGACAACAATTCTTACAAATTTCAAAACTCCGCCATCTCTCTCCCCACGTCCACCACTGCTGGCGGCTCACCTCCAACTGCGCAACGCTACGCGCTGTTAGCATCCAGCTGCCGCTGCCCAACACTACAATGGCGAGTATTACAACAATGCCAACCAGCCACAGATTGCACATGGCACAGCCAGTGATTTTTCATACAGAGCTCTATGTGGCGGCGGCGTTACCAATAAAAAAACCTAAACAGCCTACTTACAGGTGTAAGCGTCATAATTTAATAGTGGCCGACTACAAATGACAAATGAATCAAACAACAATGCCTAAGATGTACGTTTCAAATTAAACAAACTGTACTAGTCAGTGTGCATTGGTATACAGGTGTGATACTGTTAGTTAAGTAAGCCTATCCACCACGGAAAGGTCATATAATATCGGATGGGGAAAATCAGTTTTTAACTGTACTGAGGCCAAAAACCGCATAAAAAGGACCAGCCACATCGGTTTTTGACTGGTCTGAGGAGAGAAACCACATTAAAAGCATCAATAACAACGGTTTTTAATTGTCCTCAGGAGAAAAATCGCATAAAAAGCACAAATCAGGTAGGTTTTTAATTTTCCTGAGACGAAAGACCGCGGAAAGAACATCAAATAAAATAAAATCGTATTATTAATTTCCGTGTGACTGGCACAAAACATGTTCAATATACTGTCCACCGTATTGTGCAACAAGTTGAATTCGAGAAACAGCATCTTCCACAACTGACCGAAGTGTTTCCGAGGTCACGTTCGGAATGTGTTGCGCAATGCGTGCCTTCAGTGCAGCTAAGTTTGCAATCGGAAGACTGAGCACAACATCTTCCAGATAGCCCCACAGCCAGAAGTCACACCGATCAAGATCGGTTGATCGGGACGGCCAGGCTGTAGTGCAATTTTGGCTGATCATTCTAGAATTTCCGCTTTGGCACTTCAGCAACTGCTTAAGTGGTTTTGCAATGTGCGAATGTGCGCCATATTGCACAGAAAGATCGTATCCACATATCCACACTGTTTCGGAGCTGGAATGACGTCGTTGCGCAAAAGACAAAAAAAAAAAGGTTCAAATGGCTCTGAGCACTATGGGACTTAACAGCTGAGGTCATCAGTCCCCTAGAGCTTAGAACTGCTTAAACCTGGCTAACCTAAGGACATCACACACATGCATGCCCGAGGCAGGATTCGAACCTGCGACCGTAGCGGTCGCGCGGTTCCAGACTGATGCGCCTAGAACCGCTCGGCCACACCGGCCGGCGCAAAAGACACTCACAGCGCTTACCAGTGACGGTACAGGTAACAGGAGCGAAAAACACCTGTCTCTTCGGAAAAGTATGGCCCTATGATACACGCTGCCGTAAACCATGCCAGACAGTGACCTTTTCAGGGTGAAGTGGTAGTGATTGATTTGCGTATGGTTTTTCCGTTGCCCATATTCGACAACTCTTTGTATTGACATATCCTATCTGATGTAAGTGGCCTTCGACTGTTCACAAAATCTTCCATGGTTAACCATTGTCCATTTCCATGCGAGCAAGACGTTCTACAGCAAAGGTCTCTGTTGCAGACAGATCAGTAGGAAGCAACTCGTGCACACGGGTAATTTTGAACGGATAGCAAAGAAGGATGTTTCGTAGTATTTCACGCACCGTACTCACGGGTTATGTCCTATATTCTGGAATTCCTGCGTGCGCCACACGTCTGCACACCACCACCCGCCCCCTCCTGCACTGCTGTGGCCACTGCTTCCACTGACGTCGAATCAGTTCGTTTCCTCCATCTACCAGGTTGCACACTAAAAGAACCCGTATTTTCGAATTTCCGAATAATTTTCTCCAGACCCACGGCCGTCATCGTACCAGCGCCTTCTTTTCAAACCCTTCAGTGTCCGTGGCTTCTGCAGAGCGACGTGTGTACAGTCATCATTCTTGTAATACAGCCTCACAAGCAGAGGTGCCATCCTGCATTCTCCATTGAGACTCAACTGAAGTGGTCACCACTCGCCTAGAACTTAGAACTACTTAAACCTAACTAACCTAAGGACATCAAACACATCGGTGCCCGCGGCAGGATTCGAACCTCCGACCGTAGCAGTCGCACGGTTCCGCACTGCGCGCCTAGAACCGCGAGACCACCGCGGCCGGCAAAGAAAAGGTGTTTTCATTTACGTATTATGACACATACGGTGCCAACTATTGATCAGTTTTCACAATGTTACTTTTGTTCTATCACACGTTTTCCCCCTTCTCCGATAATATACCGTTGCACTTTGTCGTCATTCTGAGCAGTGGTGTTATTCCTACAGCGTTTTGAAAATTTAACTTCAATTATAGTCACACTGTGTATACATACCAGGCATTTTGAGAAAGTATCGGTAATTACGTAGTTGAGCGGGTTGTATTAGTACGATTCCCACGCTTTTCCGTAGTTGTGTTGCTAAAAATGCCTAAAACGTATCTGTGCGCTGGTAACCATGTTGGATGTTCAGTCTGCCGCCAGTTGTCAAGAAGGCTACATTTGTTTGCTGTTTTGCTGTAAAAATGGAATAAAATGTTAAACTTTAAAAAATTTTGAACATTGCTACTATAACCTCTGCTATGAGCAAAAGAAGGGTTTACGAGTGGTACGAGCGTTTCCAAGACGGCCACGAAGACGTCGGAGACGAGCAACGTCCTGGACTCCCCAGGACGTCAACGGCCAATGGAAATGTGGAAAAGTCAAAGGAGTAGTTGTGAATGATCGCCAAATCACAATCACAGAAGTTGTTTATTATGTTGACATATCAACTGATTCATGCCATGAAATCGTTTCGGATGTTTCTCTGTTTGTTCGTGAATGTTTGACGAAAAACAAAAGTACAATGATGCGTCAGGCTCCATATTCGCCAAAAATGGCCCCGTGAGAGTTTTTACTGTTTCAAAAAATAAAGAGTGTCAAAGGACTGTCGTTTTAACAAGCATAGACGAGATTAAAAGCGCATCGCCAGAGGAGCCAAGCAGCTAAGTGCTACCCCAAAGGTCAAGTTGCAGAAGAGTGTCGGAGATTGGAAGAAGCAATGGCATAAGTGTATAATATCTAACTAGGACTGTTTCTAACGAGATAACATTAATGTAGACGAAAGTGTGAAGTTATTTGCAAAAAATGACAATCGTCGACCCTTTTGAACAACCGTCGTACATACTGAAAAGTAATGGTGCTATAACACACCACTGCATACGCCCCAAGATGTTTTTACGCCCGAAGATTTACTTCCGTCGAGAATAACGCGGTGTGTTCTGTTTGCCAGAAAATGTTCATCCTAGTCGCAGAGCTGGTCGGATATTCCCTACACTCTTGTTCTGTTCGTCAGACGTCAGTGTGGAAACCTACGGGATGTCAAGGAACGGGGCACCAATCTGGGCGTCTGCAGCGTCCACACCTCGTACATAGACATTTGCATGATTATCCTGCAGTTCTCAATTAAGTGCCAGGCGGGGGGTTCATCGGACCAGCTTCAAGATATTTCTCAACTGTTCCACTCTCGAACAGCGCGCGGTAGAAACGAAAACTTAAATGTCTCTGTGCGAGCTTTGATTTCTCTTATTTTATATTCTGATGATCAATTCTCCCTGTGTAGGTGGGCGCCAATAAAATATTTTCACACTCTGAGGAAAAGGATTGACGACTGAAATTTCACGAGAACATCCCGTTGCAATGAAAAACGCCACTGTCTTAATGATTAACACCCCAGTTCATGTTTCGCATCCATAGCGCTCTCTTCCCTATTGTACAAAATGAGCTGTCTCCCTCTGAACTTTGTCGCTGCCCTCCGTCCATCCTGTCTGATGCGGATCGCACACTGCACTGCCATACTCCGGAAGAGCACGAACGAGCGTAATGTAGGCAGTCTCTTTAGTAGACTGGCCGCATTTCCACACTGTTGTGCCAATGAATCGAAGTCTATGATTTTCTTTACTCACAACACTATGTGTGATTCCTAAGTATTGAATTTACAGCCTTTAGATTTGTCTGATTTGACGTGTAACTGTAATTTATCGGATTCCTTTTCGCACTCCTGTGGATGGCTTTACACGTTCTGAACATTTAGAGCCAACTGCCAGCTTTAACAGGATGCAAATATCTTATCTAAAGCGTTTTGCAATTTCTTTCGATCATCTGATGACTTTGAGAGGCGGTTCTCAACACGATCATCTGCAAATTATCGAAAAGTGCTACTCAGATTGTCTGCTAAATCGATATGTGGATCAGGAATAGCAGAAGGCCTATCTAACACTTACTTGGGGAACACCAGATATTTTAGTCGACCATCTGCCGTCAGTTCTCTCCAACTATGAACTTTCTGACAGGAAATCACGAATACAGTCACGTAACTGAGCCGATGGTCCATAGCCACGCAATTTCATGAGAAGTCGCTTGTGAAGTACGATGTCAAAAGCCGTCTGGAAAACTAAAAATATGGAATTGATTTGACGCTCTTTGGAAATACGGCTCATTGCTTCGCGAGAGTAGAGCGCTAGTTGTATTTCACAAGAGCGATATTTTATAAAGCCGTGTTGGCTATTTGTCAATAAATAATTTTTTTCGAGATAGCCTTAATTTATGGAATTTAATTGTTTAAAGGAGAAAATACAAAAATGCAGTAAATGAAACAGGTAAAAAAGGAGTACAAACGTCTAAAAAATGAGATCGACACGAAGTGCAAAATGGCTAAGGAGGGATGGCTAGAGGACAAATGTAAGGATGTAGAGGCTTATCTCACTAGGGGTAAGATAGGTACTGCCTACAGGAAAATTAAAGAGACCTTTGGAGATGAGAGAACCACTTGCATGAATATGAAGAGCCCAGATGGAAATCCAGTTCTCAGCAAAGAAGGGAAAGTAGAAAGACGGAGGGAGTATATAGAGGGTCTATACAAGGGCGATGTTCTTGACGACAAAATTATGGAAATGGAAGAGGGTGCAGATGAAGATGAAATGACAGATACGATACTGCGTGAAGAGTTTGACAGAGCACTGAAAGATCTAAGTCGAGACAAGGACCCGGGAGTAGACAACATTCCATTAGAACTACTGATAGCCTTGGGAGAGCCAGCATTGACAAAACTCTACGATCTGTTGAGCAACATGTATTAGAGAGGCTGAATACCCTCATACATCAAGAATAATATAACAATTCCAATCCCAAAGAAAGAAGGTGTTGACAGATGTGAAAATTACGGAACTGTCAGTTAGAAGCCGACATCGGGGAAGATCAGTTTGGATTCCGTAGAAATGTTGGAAATCGTGAGGCAATACTGACCCTACGACTTATCTTAGAAGCTAGATTAAGGAAAGGCAAACCTACGTTTCTAGCATTTGTAGACTTAGAGAAAGCTTTTGACAATGTTGACTGGAGTACTCTCTTTCAAATTCTGAAGGTGGCAGGGGTAAAATACAGGGAGCGATGGGCTATTTCCGCATCTCGTGGTTGTGAGGTAGCGTTCTCGCTTCCCACGCCCGGGTTCCCGCGTTCGATTCCCGGCGGGGTCAGGGATTTTCTCTGCCTCGTGATGGCTGGGTGTTGTGTGATGTCCTTAGGTTAGTTAGGTTTAAGTAGTTCTAAGTTCTAGGGGACTGATGACCTCAGATGTTAAGTCCCATAGTACTCAGAGCCATTTTGTGATAGGCTATTTACAATTTGTACAGAAACCAGATCGCCGTTATAACAGACGAGCGGCATGAAGTGGAAGCAGTGGTTGGGAAGGGAGTGAGACAGGGTTGTAGCCCATCCTGGGTATTATTTAATCTGTATATTGAGCAAGAAGAAAAGCAAACAAAAGAAAAAATTCGGCTTACGAATTAAAATCGGTGGGGAACCTATAAAATGTTTGAGGTTTGCCGATGGCATTGTAATTCTGTCAGAGACAGCAAACGACTTGGTAGAGCAGTTGAACGGAATGGACAGTGTCTTGAAAGGAGGATATGCGATGAACATCAACAAAAGTGAAAAGAGGATAATGGAATGTAGTCGAATGCTGAAGGAATTAGATTAGGAAATGAGAAAAAGTAGTAAAGGAGTTTTGCTATTCGGGGAGAGAAATAAGTGTTGATGATCGAAGTAGAGAGGATATAAAATGTAGACTGGCAATGGCAAGGAAAGCGTTTCTGAAGAAGAGAAATTTGTTAACGTCGAGTATAGACTTAAGTGTCAGGAAGTCGTTTCTGAAAGTATTTGTATGAAGTGTAGCCATGTATGGAAGTGAAACGTGGACGATAAATAGTTTAGGCAAGAAGAGAATAGAAGCTTTCGAAATGTGGTGCTACAGAAGAATGCTGAAGATTAGATGGGTAGATCACATAACTAATGAGGAGGTATTGAATAGAATTGGGGACGAGTTTGTTGCACAGCTTGACTAGAAGAAGGGATCGGTGTTATGAGGCATCAAGGGATCACGAATTTAGTATAGGAGGGCAGCGTGGAGGGTAAAAATCGTAGAGGGAGACCAAGAGATGACTACACTAAGCAGATTCAGAATGGTGTAGGTTGCAGTAGGTACTGGGAGATGAAGAAGATTGCACAGGGTAGAGTAGCATGGAGAGCTGCATCAAACCAGTCTCAGGACGAAGACCACAACAACAAAAGCCTTAATGTTCTAACTCCGGTATATATTCGAAAATGCTACTGCAAATCGTCGTTAGCGAAATGGGTCTGTAATTTCCCTTCTTGGGTCTCATGTGTGTCTTGGACGAAGTTAGTGATCAAGGTTTCATACGACTGTTTTTTAAAAACCAAGTTGACTCGTTCAGAGGAGATTTTCAGTCTCCAGAAATGTCGCAATACACTAGCGTCTAAGGCGATCCGAAATGCCGCAACAGACGGAATGACGGATTACCACGACCACGGAGGACACATCAGAATGTCACCATCCAGCACGCAACAACTGTTCCCGTACACGCGGTCGTGTGTCTGCAGAGGAATGTCGGCCCGTCAGGCTGGTGCTGTGTGAGGTGACCCGCGCCGCCCACGGCCGGCCTCTGTCGCAAACGGCGTAGCCGCCCCAGCCTCGAAACTCGGCGGGCCTCGCCGCCGCTCACCGCCAAAATCCAATAACGCCAAACACCGCCTTATTGTGTGCATATTAGAAAGCGTGCGCGCCTTTTCCACCGCGCCAGAGAGAGAGGGCGATACAAGGGCGAAACCTCGGCCGGCACAATTAATTGGGCGCCGGGTCCGGTATTACGTGAAAAGTAGGACCCCCGCGAGCCATTTAGAAAGTAAAACTGTCAGGGAATCAATATCGGGATCAGAGCTGCCGGCCGCGCCCGCTTTCCGCGGATTCGTGTCACTGCGGGCCCCGGGCGGCCGTGTGTGCGCAGGCGCGGACCGCCGCGGGCGACGGCGCATGCGCAAGAGGCGGCCCCGGCTGCCACCAGGCAGTGCGGCTGCCCGCCAGCGCGCTCTGTGGACTTGTCGCGAAGCCCGGCGCTGGAAGTCACTTCGGGACCGGAAGTGTGTTCTGCAGACGTCACTGTGTTCACAAGGGATACCGCTGAATTGGAGCTGGCTTCAAATCTACATCTACATTTACACTCCGCATGCCACCCAACGGTGTGTGGCGGAGGGCACTTTACGTGCCACCGTCATTACCTCCCTTTCCTGTTCTCGGGAAGAACTGAAAGCGTCCGTGCGCGCTCGAATCTCTCTGATTTTACATTCGTGATCTCCTCGGGAGGTATAAGTACGGGGAAGCAATATATTCGATACCTCAGCCAGAAACGCACCCTCTCGAAACCTGGACAGCAAGCTACACCGCGACGCTGAGCGCCTCTCTTGCAGAGTCTGCCACTTGAGTTTATAAACATCTCCGTAACGCTATCACAGTTACCAAATAACCCTGTGACGAAATGCGCCGCTCTTCTTTGGATCTTCTCTATCTCCTCCGTCAACCCGACCTGGTAGGGATCCCACACTGATGAGCAATACTCGAGTATAGGTCGAACGAGTGTTTTGTAAGCCACTGGTGGACTAGATTTTCTAAGGACTCTCTCAATGAATCTCAACCTGGCACCTGCCTTACCTACAATTAGTATTATATGATCATTCCACTTCAAATCGTTCCGCACGCATACTCCCAGATATTTTACAGAAGTAACTGCTACCAGTGTTTGTTCCGCTGTCATATAATTATACAATAAAGGATGTTGAATCGCGAACATTGGGTTACACTAGACAGGAACCACTACGAATGTAAACTGAAAACACAAAACTACTAAAACCTTTGCTTATCACATTGAAAATAAATAAACTTCCGTATAATAAAATTATAAACAGACGACCAGCTGCAATGAACAAGGAAATTCTTTACTTAGGTTTCGACAAATATAAATTTGTCTTCTTCAGAAGCTAACCTAAGGGCAATGAACATCGTGGCTTACATTCAGAAAAGTATGAAACTATTAAGCCAAGGATAAATTTTAAGACAAATTAGAGAACTTTTGCGGTACAGAGTGCAGCCAACAAAGGTAACAGGTCCTTTCAAAACTTCTACATTGCCAACATTTACATTGTCGAGACTTATACCAACTGTCCTTATCTCTTTATAAACAGGCATTCTCTGACGCCTGTAATAACGTCTACGTGCTCGTGGCATCCTGTGCTGTTGCCCGTGCGGCTGCCTCAGAGCGAATGAAGCAAGCCACGAGCAGCGCTCTGAGGCAGCCGCACGGGCAACAGCACAGGATGCCACGAGCACGTAGACGTTATTACAGGCGTCAGAGAATGCCTGTTTATAAAGAGATAAGGACAGTTGGTATAAGTCTCGACGATGTAAATGTTGGCAATGTAGAAGTTTTGAAAGGACTTGGCGTACAAAGGCTACGTGTAAATTACGTGTACATTATCAGTATTAATAACGTCCTTAGGTAAAGTAACAATAAAAAATTGGAAGGAAATTAACACTCCCGTTATAACAGTTTGGGAGCATTGGTACAAATAATGTAGTTATACATTAAAAAAAGGCAGGTGGCCCTTACGCCGAGAAACTTACGGCTAGTGGCATAGACAGCCTATGTACGCCAATTGGCACATGTTTCTCGGCACGAGCGCCACCTGCCCTGGTTTCAGAGTAACTACGCTCGCCGATTGCGCTCAGTCGGCTGTGAGCTCTCCAAGGTCCATGAGCTACTTCCTATTAACGTGACAAACCCTAATTCTAGGGCTATATTTTAATTTTTTACACACGAATCTATGCCGACAATTGTAAAAACGGCGATGGTACATTAGTCCTTATTAATGTATAATCGTAAGTACCTGTCCTCGTTATTACAATTCTGTACCGCAAAAGTTCTCTAATTTGTCTTAAAATTGATCCTTGGCTTAATAGTTTCATACTTTTCTGAATGTAAGCCACGATGTTCATTGCCCTTAGGTTAGCTTCTGAAGAGGACAAATTTATATTTGTCGAAACCTAAGTAAAGAATTTCCTTATCCATTGCAACTGGTCGTCTGTTTATAATTTTATTACGTGAAACCGTTGCTGTTGTGCAGCTATGTCTAAAATATTAAACTTGCGTATTTAATATTTTGTTTATTTGAAGGTAAATGTTAGCAGCCCTAGTACATACAGAAATCTACGCGCCACAGTACCGTGTTGAAGTATTTCGTTTGTCCATACCTGGGAGTGCCGTTGCTCGCCAAGGCGAGGATTCTCTCTCACTTTGCGCTGTGTGACGCGCTGGACGATTTATGCAGTGCTGTTATCCGCGTATTTACTCGGAAAAGTTGGTTGTCGGACACAGATTAATTATTTGCACTGTTAGACAGGTAAAATTGCTTTAAGCAATGGATACATTGGGACCGCGAGACAGGGGTAAACTTATCACTACTCCAAAGTCAATAATTAATACCATGTAGCAGTTAGATTATTATGAGAAACATCGCGTGATACGACAACAGCCGGACCAAAAAGTTCAGAGACTGATTTCGTTGTTTGCGAATAAGCGTTGTTAGCGCAGTAAATATGGAAACGGCTAGAACAGACGACTGCAAACGACACATGTGCATTCCGCCAGCCTGTTGTGAGCTGGCAGTGTTGTGTTACAAACTGCAACGGAGTGACACGTATAAATCAGGTGTTTAAGATATTCTTCGCTACGTTCTGAAGGAGAGAAAAGCATGTGCAAAATTTGTCTCCTACACCTTCACTCCGAAAAAATAAGAAGGAGGCGTGAATACGAGCCGCTACTTGATTGAGACAGGAAGTGAGTAGAGTTGTGTTCTGGCAACAATCAGCACGGATGACGACGCCTGAAGTCACCAATGCGAACAAAGCGCAGAGATTCACGTGAAGGGCCAACGCGCAGACGGCGTAGCCTCCATGCAAGGCAGTGTGATGTCCACGTAGAACACTACGCCGAAGAAGGACACTTCTGTCAGTCTGAAGCGGTTGTACTCAACTGGAGGGGCACACCACATTGAACATATGAAGCATTAAAACCGTCGTCTTAATTTTGCTCCACTTTTTTATTAATGTAGTCAAGAAACTTTATGGACTGACATGGCAGGTACACTACTAATAGTTCATACACCAAGTATTTTATATACTTGGGGTCATCTGTGATGGATTAACGCAATAATATTTGTTGCGCCTAAAGATGCGGCTGTAAGACAGGAAACCGGCCGTGTGGTCAATTGAAACCAAATTTTACCAGCGGTCATCGGTGCTTTCATTGAGCAAGTTCATACACCGCCTCCGAGCTGCTCCTAACAACTCCCGAAAACCTTCTCCACAACAGTTTAATGGGACTGAAGTCGTAAAGTTTCAGACACTTTAACTGACTCATACAGATATAATATTTGATTCTTGAGGGTATTTTTGTTCTGTGGTTGCAGTTACAAAAATGCGTGATTTTTTTTCACTAGAAGCCTTTCGATTTATTGAGGTAAAGCATCGTCAGTGGTCTGTAATTAAGTTAATTACATTTTGATTTGCTTTTAGATCGAAACACAGTTCGTCAAGAGTAGGTTCATTTGCACTTACGGTGATTTTCCGGCTGGTTTCTGGCTTACATCGGGAAATCATGTCTGCTAGCACATCGTTGTTCTTCGATGTGAAAGCAAATTAAAATGTAAATAACTTAATTACAGATCACTGATGATGCTTTAAGTCAAAGCGAAACGCGTCTGGTGAATAAATCACGCATTTTTGTAGTTGCAACGACAGAACAAAAATACCCTCAAGATTTATAAAGCAGCTAAGGATACTATGGCCACAACGGATCCTAGAAAACGCCAGCAGGATTACTTACCCTAAAAATCGGCTTTAACGAGAAACCTCGCGAAATTCGTCTCTTTAGTTTAGAAGGATTACAGAGAAAAGGAAGACATCCTTTTCCCTGCCGCGCTGTAAAACAGACGAGGCGACTACAATAGAGAACAGACCAATCACACAAAGGTGTGCAGGAAATTTATTTACAGTTGCACTCAACACGAACTACTGTCCGCTGGTTTTCGTAAATGACGTAGAAAATGGTACGTTTACCACTAGTATTGGTAGCATTGGTAGGGAAGGAAACATGAATGAATATGTAAGAGAGAAACTGGGAAGCGGCGACCTTTTGTCGGTTTGTTTTGTACATAATTAGAACTGCAGGTAATTTACTGTTAGTCCACTGTGTATTTTACAGCCTTGCATTATATGTGTATATGAGTTTCCTGTTATTAATCATAACTGCAAAAATTGTTTATGAGTAACAGAATCTGTTTTATACAAGTTCGACGAAGTATTGTAGCAATGTTTGACGTATCACCATTTTGAGTTTTTGTTTGTTTGTGCTATCTCATTGTTGAGGAAACTGCGTTTTCTAGCGCTATAAAAGAAATTTCTATTGATTCCTTTATTTTTACAACAACATCCCTCTGTTTCAAGGGACAAACCAACAATTTTCGAGAAAATCCTGAATTAAACATTGAAAATTTCGATGTAACTGTAAAAATTGTTTATTTTGAAGTAACAGATAGGAGGATGTAATGCGGAAGAGTACAGTTTTTTGGACATATATTCAGAGTGGATAACAACAGACTAACCAAGCGGATATTCACATAACTGAGTAGCTACAAATCCAGTCCCGCATGGTTCATAGAGACTGAAAAGGACATGGAAGACGCTGGAATTACAATAGACACAATAGAAGACAGAACACATTTCAGAAAGGCAGTTCAAAAGGCACAATTTCAGGAGGGCAAGAAAACAACTAGACAAAAGTGGATTCAAGAAGACAGACAACACTCCAAAAGGATGAAGGAAATTTGGTAAGTACGGAAATCTGATAGAATGAATAGTAGCCAAAGTTGATTCATTGCACCCTCCAAATGGGTTATTCGAAGGAGTAGGAAGACAGGAGGGTAACCATGTAAAATATAAATATTACCTGGCCCTTTATGTATCGTCACACAATTTCTAGACAGTTCGCTACCGGTTTTTTGGGGAACGTAGTAAGAGACTCAACACATCGTGAAGAAACAGATTGCTATGAGGTAACGCCGGATTGGTATGCAACACACGTAACGTACACGAAGATGTAGATGTCGATGTAGATGATCATCTCTCGGAGAATCCAGTGTTCAGCTAACTTACGCAAATACAGAAGATTACGTGTTTGGCAACCGGCGACATTTATAGAGTTGAAAAGATCAAAATTTTGAAGGAACAGTTGGGATAAATGATCGCTGCGCACCGGGTGACTGATGACAATGACGACGTAATGCCTAAGTCGACAGACGTTTTGTTTCACTGAGGTAGTATTTCTCACAGGACTGGTCGTATTATGAGGGAACACGACGTGGAGTAGGCCTTTCGTCCATCATCCATTAGCGTCGTACTATGGTCTGTGAAAGATCTTTGTTTGTGCTCTGCGGGTGATGACGTGTCCGATGCTTGCACTTTTGACATGTCGGGCAGCGGTCAGATCATAGGCACCGCGTTGCATCCTAGTGTAGGTAATAAGCGTCACACACGCTTACAAGAGGCTGCTGGATATGTAACTGCCGACCGCTGCCTCGCTAGTGCTAGCCCGCTGGGATATCACTGTTAAGATGCGAGTCTGTAACCGAAATGTTCCGAGGCGGCAAATGTTACTTCCTCGCTGCTAACGATAAATGAGATGGAAGGTGGCTGAAGGATTTGCCGCCGTAGGGATCTGGACGAGCAAGCAAAAGATTAGTTGACGAAAGTGCATTTTAAATAAATGGTGGGAGCTGAAGAAATGAACTAAAATTTGTGTCAAAGCTGGGGCTTTAACCTAGGTCACCTTGTTTATTAGATCACCTACTCCGAAGGTTCAGACAGGATTTCCCCATTATGACCAACGCCGAGGTGCTATTCCAATACCGAAGAGCCTAGGCGATAGTGACGATCTAAGAAGGGCAAAATAAGCTGGAGATGCAAATTTGTGTTAGGGAGGCCGTTGCAGTAGGGTAGTCCTTTCTGCTATGGTAGCCATGATGTTGTGGTCGTGTAATGGTTGACATAGCTGCCTTGTGAGATAGGAGAACTGGGTTCAAGTCGCAGCCATAGCACAAATTTTAATTCATTGCTTCAGCTTCCAGCATTGTTGCAGATAAAGACGAAACTCAAATGTCTCGAGGAAAATTTAATTATATCACATACAATTCACTCACCCTGTGCGGTACAAGCGCTGCACCGTTGACAACTTGTGGCGCACGCGGCTAGTTGTAAGCAGATGCCGACACAGGAGTGCGTCTTAAGTGCACCGGGTGCCTGCCTGCAGCGCTATCAACAACTCGGACAACCAGGGACGCGGAAGTAATCTCGACCGCAAAGCTCGTGTCTAGGCGGCCGCCGCTAACAACACTCTCCTGGCGGTCTTCATTGTCCGGCGGCCTGCAAGTTCCTCATTGGCGGCGATGTTGAAAGCGCCGCTACTGGGAGCCGCAGCAATCTTCGAGGCGTCGGCTCCGGCTGTGTTGACAAGCTACGATAGTGCACTCGCAATACAGGGCTTATAGCGTGCACCTTCAGGCACTGGGATAGCGTTATTAACGACTGAGATTAAACTGAGAAGTGACCTTATAATCAGAGACAGGCCCCCTCCCTCACCTTACTCGGTAGCGTCTGACGTGGTCAGTTCTGATTGTGTGGTGACGCTGATTGTCTGCTGTGTGTGTCGTCCTTCTGCGTACACATTATTTTATCGAAGTCGTTTTGGAGCTTATGGTCAGCATCTTTTGGGCAGCGAACGATGGTAAACGCTGAGTTCTGTCACCTCTCCATGGAGAGGTCTCTCACAGAGAGATGCTGTAGACAGTCATCGGCGACGGTTGGTAAAAATTAGTTTGCACAGCACGCTTTGTACTTGGCAGGGCTGTACCGGTTAACGGCTTAGCGCTGCACAAACGGGCCACTTCACTACTTTCCTGGCGCACAATAACATTTGTAACAAAGTTCCCAAGCACAAGTAATTGTTGTTTAATCTCTCTGACGAACTGTCGGCACTTTCACACCGAATACTTTCTTCGAAGAAATTCTCCCGTTCACTTATTCTGACACAAAATATATCTACGATAATGCTACATTATGTATACGTATAAGACAAAAAAATTTCAGACATTTAACTATATTCATAATATAAGAAATAATATTCTATAGTTTAAACAAAACTATACACAACAACATAGTTTCTTCCCACGTAAAATGGAAGCACAATAACATATTTGATGAGTTTTTAAACACAACGCTTTCGTTAAGCACAAAGGCCTCTATGAGACAAAGTATACATGTTAACTATTGGATGTTCTTCTGCGTTTAGTTCGTTGTAGTTTCTTTTTCGACTGGGTAGTTTGTAGAAACGTATAGAAAGCACTCTACTGTATGTCGACTTCCTTCTGAAAATCTACACCACTATATTTACTTGTTTTCTGCGATGTTAATAGCCACGGACAATCTACAACAAAAACTGCCTTTCATGAAACACTAAGATACATCTCTATTACACATCTTCACGATTGAAGCATCCTCTGTAGTTGCAGAGTTATCTGTTGAGTGAAGTCTTTACACTGTCAGGTTTCAAGCACTCAGGCCTATCTTCAGGTGTGTATAGAAATAGATGCAAGTGTCCATGGGAAAGCTAATTTAGAAGTGAACAAGTGTGTGTGATGTGGCTGCTCGTTTGTCAAGAATTGCGGTGCGTTGCAACATGGGAGGCAGGCACTTTTTCAGGCAGTCATGGTCAGCATCTGGGGTGCCCAGCACGGAACTCGTGAATACATACCGCACAGGGTGACACTTTGGCTGCGCACCTTGGACCATTTCCACTTTCTACGCGTAAAGGCGTAACCGTTTGTGTAACACTTTACGGACGGCAGAGTTGCTTCCTGTAATTCGCGTGATACACAGCGAATTGACTTCTGGGAAAGGCGTTCTTGAGGCACAGGAGGACTCCACTTCGAAGAAGGCGTTTAACAGTGCCTGTCTCTTTACACTTTTTGTTGTTTTTGCTGTGGCTGCCCTGCCACACTGCCCACTGCCGTTGTCACGGATTTGCATTCTGCATACCAGGTCACACATCGCACCTTCCCCTCTTCTGTCGTCTGTTGATGCACTCCACATCAAGTCTGCAAGAAAGGGCAAAGAAAATATAACTCTGAGAGCTGCTAAACGTTTTAGAAGTAACCACCATTCTCAATCTCTGATAGTTTTCAAATTACGATTTTTTGAAATGTTAGCGCAACTAGAGGGATACGCTGTTCGTGGTACGAAGAAATAGAAGATGAACAGCAGCAGCAAGAATAGTCGACGGATGCAGCTCATAAATTATTTGAAGAAACTCTTATTTAAGAACCTCCTAGAGAGGATGACGAAATAAACTTTTATCTATTAACAGTTTCGATAAACTGATCGTCTATAGGTAACATAAAACAATGTACATCAGATTGTACGGTTATGTTTGTACTGTGCGTGAATATATAAAATAAAAAGCTATCATGTCTAACTGAAACCACCGCACACAGTAAAATGCCTCAGAACAGTCAACACTTAAGTGCATCAATATACTTAAAGAACCTTAGTACACTGCCTATACTCTGGAGAGTCAAAAGGTGTTCGATACTGTGCAATATCGTCGACTATAGAATAGGATAACATCCTACGGAGTATCTTCGTAAATACGTGACAAGCTATATGAATATTTTCGACTAACAAAAACCAGTCCGCTATACTGAAAGGCGGATGCCATTCAGAGGCAAAAGTACCATCAGTTGTACCGAGAGAAGCGTAATGAGGTACATGATGTTGTTATCAGATAGTATCAACAGCATTACTAATTTCTATGATGACGATGCTATTATGTACAGCGAAGTAACGACGTTGGAAGACCGTAAGCGAACGCTTAAAGACGACGAAAAAAATTCTACTTACAAGGGGAGGCCAATACGTTCGGATCACGGAATTACTTCCGACTTTCTACACTTCTGCTAAGGACAATATAATGTGCAGGTAGTAAAGCGTACTACTTAGACGTCTTCCAGGAAACGACAAGAGAAGTTTTACTCGTCAATGATGCACGGGCGCGCTCCAACCCTGAGCACGAGATGGGGGCGGTCATGTGGGTAGCCTTCAAGCTCCGTAACCGGCGGATCGAGTACCGCTTATTTTCAGCCATACTCATGTTACTTCATACATATCACATTTGAAAGACAATACCGTATTTTGCGGAGTGTAATACTCTAGGGACTATAAGACTCAACCTATTTTTAAGCAATCTTTAAAAAAAATAACGTTTTTACCATTGTTATTATTAGATAGCTAAGCCAAACTTATTTTATAAAATCGTCACCTCAACTTTCTTCATCTCTTTCATCTTCATCTTCATTTCCTTCTTTTTCTTCTTCCTCCTTATCATACTTGCTATTTTGTCTTCGTACTCTTGTGGCATGTTCTAAGATATTTTTGTTCCTGT
The DNA here is from genome assembly GCF_023897955.1 of Schistocerca gregaria. Classification (NCBI taxonomy): domain Eukaryota; kingdom Metazoa; phylum Arthropoda; class Insecta; order Orthoptera; family Acrididae; genus Schistocerca; species Schistocerca gregaria. The sequence continues at coordinate 950,062,299 of NC_064922.1, forward strand.
TCGCATGCTTAGACCATGACGCTTCATAAACCTGTAGCACCACCCAACTCTACCCTTAATGTCTCTTAAGTTCCACAGTAGCGCTGGCTTACGAGAGTGTATTTGATTCATGTTTGTGTTAATTCCAGTGCCATTTCGACGGTGTCCTTGAACCCATTTCAATAGGTCGTCTTCAAGTTTTGGCCACTATTCATTCAGTCCTCTATTTGCACATTTATTTTCCTTCATTTTTTTCAGTTCTTCTTTACTATCCCGCAAGCCGCGAATTTTTTTTTCTGTTGGTGGAGCCCCAAAATGCCGCTCAGCTGCTCTGTTTCGGTATTCTTGCGAATATACTGTTACTTTCAGTTTATAGCTCGCATCATATGAATACCTTACATTTTTTCCCATGGCGAAACTAGCCACTAACAAAAATATTGTACTGTTAGCGATAACACAAGCCATTTTCTGTTCAAGTTTACTGGCACCGTAGACTGCAGTGACGCATCATAGGCTAGGCAGTGTTCTGAGTTTGTCACCGTGGGGCGGGAGGGATATGTTTTGCAAGCTTGCGAATCCCCGCTACTCACGCCTCGCTTCGGTGCACTGCTGCTGCCAGTCGAAGTCAAGGCTGCCACATAGAGATACGTTTCCCGCGGCATCCAATACATGGATATTTTTAAGATTGGCTGGAATTTTACAACAAACACTGCACACGTTTATATTAATTTCGAGTGTACCACGTGAATTTTGGAGGCAATTTTTCGAAGGAAAATGTGCGTTCTATAGTCCGTAAAATACGGTTTGATGAAATGACAAGTGCACTCGTATTTTTATGAATTTTTATTGAATTTCTAATGACATTTAACTGTTTACTAATTTTCATTACTGTTCAAAATGTTCGAATGTATGTTAAATCTTATGGGATTTGACTGCTAAGGTCATTAGTCCCTACGCTTAGACACTACTTAACCTAAATTATCCTAAGGACAAACTCACACACCCATGCCCGAGGGAGGACTCGAACCTCTCCCGGGACCAGCCGCACGGTCCATGACTGCAGTGCCCAGACCGCTCGGCTAATCCCGCGCGGATTTCATTATTACAACAAAAATTACGTGACTTTTATTTCTATAGGCAAGTTAAAAAAAGTTATCAAGCGGCTTTACAGTTGTTCAGATCTTGGAAGACGTGTATATTTCTATTGTCTATTGTCAAATCACAATTTATGAAAGATGTTTATGTTTTATTAATAGGATTAAGTAGGAATAATTAATATTTGTCATGTTGGAAATAACTGTGGTAGCAGGGGATGTCTGCACCAAAGTATTGTTGACAAGAGAGACCGCAAATTGATATAATTTTGAAAAGGCAGGGAGAGACCGCGTAGGGATATATTTTAAGAAAAGAGCGGGAAAGAACCCGCATTGATACATTTTGTAATGGTAGCATGGCTTGTCTGCACCAGAAGGCATTGTTGGCAGGAGAGACCGCACTTAAGCGTTCGTAGGAAGTCAGTAGTAAGCGAGATGTGAAGTGAGTCGGTAGCAGGTCTGAAGCGAGAGGTTGAGTGGAGCGGTGTGCCTGCCAACCACTAGCTATGATTCACAAGAGATTATAAATATATGTACAGAGACATCAGCTAACTATTATCATAAGAGGAACTAATATTATTGAATTATTTTCTTTGTGAAACTCAAGACTGCTGAAGGTATGTTTGCGCAATGCTAGTTGTAAGATTATTGTAAAAAGTAAGTCCCATTTGAAGGTTTGTAAAATCATTTCATTACCAACAGTAAATATTTGAAGCGTTTTTAGAATATAATTAATTTTTGCCAGCAATGTTGCATTACTGATTGTAATCCATCCCAAAAACCATCAACATAAAACTTTCCAAAAGTTTTATTGTTGTCAAGAAAAAGTGTAACTATTAATTATGTAACTTCAGTCAAATTAATTAAAGAATAACGTCAGCTTTGCTATTAAGGAATAACGTCAGCTTTGGTAAGAAATACAGCCACTTATTATGACAGCCCACCAGCAGCTAATAGAGTATAGTAAAACAGAGTATATTCATGTCGCAGTTCGATGTAGCAGTCAGATGGCGATCCAGTAACAGTAAAAAAGGTAAGGAACAGTTTTGGGTTATTGCACGTAAAGACTGAGGGCCACGACGACGACACATTCTATGTTTCGTCGAAATAATCACAAAATCACTTTTAATAAGCAGCAATTAAATTTGTATGCGAAGATTGAGAAAGAGAATAAATTTCAAAGGGAAGATTTCATTGGTTATTATTAAGCAAGAGATAGAAATCCTAAGGGAAGGTTACATAGGTTATTCTAAAAAGGAAGGTTATCATTAACAAAAAAGGTATAGAGGAGACGGGAAGGTTTCAATCTGGTCGACGAGAAATTGCTTATCGTAAAAATATTATTAAAATACAGTGATTCGTATATCGCCATATTTTCGGCACCGATATTTAAGATGATGTTGCATTAGGCATGATTTTCATCCAAATTGTCAGAAGGAAGAGACATTATTTAAACTGTGAAGATCCCTTGTGTATGCATTCATTCGTTATAGTAGATGCCGTTTCATTTTATGTTTTCCGTGTCTCCATGGAAAATATCATCCCGCAACTTGTAATGTCGAAAGCACATCTGACGATTGATCGTTACATTACCCTCGTATTCTATCATATTGTGACTCATCGTTTTACTAAATAAAGTTATTTACATATTTATTTGTCGATGTTAGACTTCGGTACCTTACCCGATTGCAGTTTTAAGGGATTTCGGAAATCACGACAGGCATGTATTTTCAGGAAAACTTTATCCGTTCGGTCGTTTACTGCTCCATAGTTATAAATAATATTATTTGTTACGACAGTAAAACTTAGCGAAGAACCAAGTAACATTGGAAATTCAATAAACATTGATGCAAATACACGTTTGTTTTCGTCATTTGTAATATGTATGAAATAAAGGTTGGAAATTGGCGGCACTCTATCCACCCGTTACGGAGCGTTGTCACTAACTACATAACCGCCGCTTCCAGCACTCAGTCCGCAACGCATCGGTACATCACTGACGCGTAGAACTTCTCAGTCCCCCAAGTAATACGCCTTTATGACTTGCACATTATGTTGTCCTAATGGACTACCAGAACCACATAAAGCTTGAAGTAAATCCGTCGTCCTAAATTAGTGGCCTCGCTTTGTTGTTGTAATGAAAGGCAGCCCTGTCCGAATGTGGATAAATGGAAGAAAATTCCTATAACACAAAGAAATAATCCGATACTATCGGGTTGCAACACTAGTTGCCAATACCCGTACGTGTCACATCGTACGAGTATTTAGTGGTATTACCAACGTGAGAAGCCTCCGTAGCCGAATGATAAAAAAGGTCTGGAATGGGTCCACGCGGCCTCATAAGGAAAAATGAGGAGCTACTGGAATAAAGACGCAGCAACGTCAGCAAGATTCATCTACTGGCAGTGGGGGCTGGAGGCATCGTGGAAAAGCTGATTACAAGTACCGCGGTCATAAATCGCGCCTCGTACTGCTTTGTGGGCGGCAGTCGGAACAAGCCTAAGGCCTAATCCTCGGGTGTCGTTTTCGTTCACTAAGAAGCGATATGAAACGGGACGAGCATGGGCAATCAGTATTGCGGAACACGAATGGTAGACTTGTGTTTACATATGTACTCCGCTAGCCACCAAGCGGTGTGTGGCGGAGGGCACAGTTCGCGCCAACGTCATATTTCCCCCCCTCTGTTCCACTCGCGGACCGCGCGAAGGAAAAACGACTATCTGAACGCCTCAGTACGAGCTCTGATTTCCCTTATCTTTGAATGGTGACCACTGCCGATTTGGAAGCTTGTGGTAATAATATATGCTCTACATCCTCGGCGAATACTGGATTTCGGAATTTAGTGAGCAGCCCCTTCCGTTTAGCGCGCCGTCTATCTGCAAGTGTGTCCCACTTCAAACTTTCTGTCAGATTTGTAACGCTCTCGCGATGGATAAATGTACCAGTCACGAGTCTTGCCGCTCTTCTTTGGACCTTCTCAATCTCTTGAATCAGACCCAACTGGTCTGTTGAAGGAAATAGTTTACAATACGTTGGTTCGTCCAGTCTTAGAGTATTGTTCGCCTGTGTGGGACCCTTAACAGTTGCGTCTGATTCAAGAGATTGAGAAGGTCCAAAGAAGAGCGGCAAGATTCGTGACTGGTATATTTAGCCATTTTGATGGGTTGTAGGAAAAAGCAATGTATCAGTAAGGGAATTCACATACAAGAAGCTTGTTGGCTTGATTCTATAGAACTGTGTAAGTACGCTGTTTAAGTTTTTTTTTTATTGGTAACGCCGCCGCCACGTAGCGCTCTGTATGAAAATCACTGGCTGTGCCGTGTGCAGTCTGTGGCTGGTTGGCGTTGTTGTAATACTCGCCATTGTAGTGTTGGGCAGCGGCAGCTGGATGCTAACAGCGCGTAGCGTTGCGCAGTTGGAGGTGAGCCGCCAGCAGCGGTGGACGTGGGGAGAGAGATGGCGGAGTTTTAAAATTTGTAAGAATTGGTGTCACGAACTGATTTATATATTATGACTATTAAGGTAAATACATTGTTTGTTCTCTATTAAAATCTTTCATTTGCTAACTATGCCTATCAGTAGTTAGTGCCTTCAGTAGTCAGAATCTTTTATTTAGCTGGCAGTAGTGGCGCTAGCTGTATTGCAGTAGCTCGAGTAACGAAGATTTTTGTGAGGTAAGTGATTTGTGAAAGGTATAGGTTAATGTTAGTCAGGGCCATTCTTTTGTAGGGATTTTTGATAGTCAGATTGCGTTGCGCCAAAAATTATTGTGTGTCAGTTTAAGCACAGCCTTGTATAAATTTTTCCAAGGGGACGTTTCAACTGTTCTAATATTTCGAGTCCTGATCAAGCAGGAATGACAACAGAAATTAAGTGACGCTCTGCTAGGATCGTAACAGATTGGTATATCTCTTACGAAGAATAAGAGAAATTATCGGAGAACATTTTAAACGTGAATAGCCAGAACAAAAACGACGTAGTTCTGACAAAAAAGAGGACGTAGTTCTTAAGAATTCCTGTGGGGTAAATTTAGCGAATATGTATTCGACGAAGAAGTCTGTGTGGCGATTATGCAGCCACAACCGTACATCTCGTATAGAATAAGACGACAGAGAATAGGGTAGTGCAGAGGCACACAGTTATTTTCCCCTAATTCAATATGCAAATGGAGTGGGATATAAAATCGGTAGTATTTTTAGGATGTACCTTCTGCCATACACTGTACAATGCCTTCCAGAATGTACAGGGTGTTCGGAAATTCAAGTTACAGACTTCTAGGAGTCGTAGAGGGGCATGAGTAGACAATATTCTGAATAGGAACCCATCTGCGGAAACATACCTATTCCAGTCTACGGCCGGCCGCTGTGACCGAGCGGTTCCAGGCGCTTCAGTCCGGAACTACGCTGCTGCCTCGGGCATGCATGTTTGTGATGTCCTTGGGTTAGTCTAGGGAACTGTCCAATAGTCCAATAGTGCTGAGAGCCATTTGAACCATCCATTCTACGACGGTTTCTCTTCAAATGTGTCTGCTGAGGGAAAGAGAAAAGTCTCAGTCTCACCCCGGTATGAAATAGGGTTGACAAGATGACTCTCACCACGTCAGACGGTCACCTGATGTCAAATGGCTCTGAGCGCTATGGGACTTAACATCTATGGTCATCAGTCCCCTAGAAGTTAGAACTACTTAAACCTAACTAACCTAAGGACATCACACAACACCCCGTCATCACGAGGCAGAGAAAATCCCTGACCACGCCGGGAATCGAACCCGGGAACCCGGGCGTGGGAAGCGAGAACGCTACCGCACGACCACGAGATGCGGACTCACCTGATGTCACTTAACGTCTGTCTTTCTGTGAGACGTATTCAATGACTGTACGGCTCCGATACAGTAACCATGGTTCAGTACACGTTTTCGAAAGCCACAGACATGCTCCTTGAGTATGGTAAAGTTCGAGATAACGGTAGAGTTGCTAGTCGGTTGTATCATGAACGTTTTCCGCAAGGCACACGCTGTCGCACAAGCTTTCTGTCCAAATTACGCCGCAGCTCCGGAAAACAGGTGTTTTCACCGTGACTTCACAGCACGCTCGAGTTTCAAAAACATATACTGCATCGCTTTGAAGAGAATGCTTCAACGAAAACCCGAACATCTGGGCGTATAATGGGTGTTACAGTATCGTCTGGGACGTTGTGGGTGAGCAACAACTACGTCGGTACCCCTACAAAAGGATACACGCTATGGGTCCAGTCGATTTTCCACTACATGTTGCCTATTGTATATGTTCCTGCACTCTCTTTACAGATAAATGTAAGTTCACTAGGTTGTTCTACATTCACGAAACAGCCGTGTATGGGCAGACGGAAATCTTCGTGTCAATCACATTCAGGAATTTCAACACTGGTTTGATATTAATGTATGGGCAGCTATTCTGGAAGGTCATGTGATTCGGACATATCTCCTTCCACTCAAGCTAACTGATCGTGCTTACTTTATCTTCATACGAAACGTACTGAACCCGTTCCTGGAAGCTATGCCACTGAATGTCCGTCCTCATTTCTCACGTGCAGTTCGGAGACGTCTCTGCAGACGATATGGTTAAAGATGGATAGGCCGGGATCGTCCAACTGGGTGACCACAGCATGTCGCCGTATATGATTCCTGTGGATTTCTTCTTGTGGTGTCGTATGCAAAGTTTAGTGTACGAGACACCTGCAGAGACAGAGCAAAGCCCTGCTGACAAGCGTTCTGGCCGCTGCAGCAGACACTGAAGAGACACCACGGTGGATGGGGAGTGTGTGCCAGAACACGCATCGTAAGTACAACGTCTGTAACAACGTTGGTGGTCGCTGTTGTTATGGATCATTCTCTACTTACAGTTTGCTGGGTTGCTTCTTGTTTTGGAATAATGTAAACACGTAATGGTTCAAAATGGTTCAAATGGCTCTGAGCACTATGGGACTAAACTTCTGAGGTCATCAGTCCCCTAGACCTTAGAACTACTTAAACCTAACTAACCTAAGGACATCACACACATCCATGCCCGAGGCAAGATTCGACCGTAGTAGTCGCGCAGTTACGGAATGAAGCGCCTAGAACCACTCGACCACTTCGGCCGGCACGTAATGTGTAAGTGTTAACAAAAACGAATGTGCTGTAATGATAAATGGTTGTTTCGTTATGTTTCCTTTCGAATTCCTACCTAATAATTCTACTGCGTCTCGCCTAATTCAGTTCGTCAAACAGAAGTAGATCAGACAAACATCTGAACTGAAACCGTCATAGAGCGGAAACTGCATATTCCAGACATGAGTTTCTCTTCAAAATGCTATCTACTCTCTTCTCTTTACAAGTCCTAGAAGTTTGTAACGGGCATTTTCCGGCATCCTGTGTACCTATATGTGGATGTAGAACATTTAGTAGATTCTACATCTACACCTACATTTATACTCCGCAAGCCACCCAACGGTGTGTGGCGGAGGGCACTTTACGTGCCACTGTCATTACCTCCCTTTTCTGTTCCAGTCGCGTATGGTTCGCGGGAAGAATGACTGCCGGAAAGCCTCCGTGCGCGTTCGAATCTGTCGAATTTTACATTCGTGATATCCTCGGGAGGTATAAGTAGGGGGAAGCAATATATTCGATACCTCATCCAGAAAAGCACCCTCTCGAAACCTAGACAGCAAGCTACGCCGCGATGCAGATGGCCTCTCTTGCAGAATCTGCCAGCAGATTTTACTAAACATCTCCGTAACGCTATCACGCTTACCAGATACCCCTGTGACGAAACGCGCCGCTCTTCTTTGGATCTTCTCTATCTCCTCTGTCAACCCGACCTGGTACGGATCCCACACTGGTGAGCAATACTCAAGCATAGGTGGGACGAGTGTTTTGTAAGCCACTTTCTTTGTTCACGGACTACATTTTCTAACGACTCTCCCAAAGATTATTCATAACACTGAGGGCAGTCACATTAATTGTGGACTTTAGTGTAATAATTCAATTATTCAGCCCAATTTCGGAATCCACCTGAAAACCAACACAGTTTTATTAAAGCTGTGCAGTGTCCATTCCACAACAATGGTGTACGCACATGCTCGGGTAGCTTCCAAGCTTCGCGCAATCGAAGCTGTAGTCGCTCGAGCTGATGGAGTAATCATTCCGCGATCTCGAAACCGTCGAGCTTGTACGCTGCAGCTACGGTCAGGAATATTTCCCTGAATCAGCCGAGCCGACTGTCGTAATGGCCCTCAAACAAGCTCAAGGACGACTCGTTCGCCCGAGCTTGTCATCACCTAACGAAGCTCCTCGTCCGTAAACAACCTCGCCGTTAACACGTTGTTAAGCGCTGCAGTATAGAGCAAGAGACCAGTAGCGCACCTGTGGCTCAACAGTCTGACACGATCTCCGGGTTCACTCTCCTGTAACAGTTTCCACAACGAAACTTTGTCTCGAAACCTGGCAGGTCGTGTGTGAAATATCTTAGCGGCATGAACCAATCAATGCCTTCTCTGCGCGATAGCAATAGAGATACCATCGAAGACAGTGCTATCAAAGCAGAGTTACTAAACACAGCCTTCCGAAATACCTTCACAAAAGAAGAGGAAGTAAATATTCCAGAATTCGACTCGAGAACAGCTGCCAACATGAATAACGTGACAGTAAATATCCTCGGAGTAGTGAAGCAACTTAAATCACTTAACAAGAGCAAGTCTTCTGATCCAGACTGTATACGAATTAGGTCCCTTCCGGAATATGCTGATGCATTAGTTCCATACTTAACAATCATATACAACCGTTCGCTCGACGAAAGATACGTACCTGAAGACTGGAAAGCTGCACACGTAACATCAATATTCAAGTCGATATGCAGCAGGATTTTAGAACATATATTGTGTTCGAACATTATGAATTAGCTCGAAGTAAACGGCCTATTGACACACAGTCAACATGGGTTTAGAAATCATCGTTCCTGTGAAACACAACTAGCTGTATATTCACATGAAGTGTTGAGTGCTATTGACCAAGGATTTTAGATCTAGTCCGTATTTCTGGATTTACGGAAGGCTTTTGACACTGTACCACACAAACTGCTCGTAGTGCAATTGCGTGCTTATGGAATATCGTCTCAATGTGACTGCATTTGTGATTTCCTGCCAGAGAGGTCACAGTTCGTGGTAATTGACCAAAACTCATCGAATAAAACATAAGTGATTTCAGGCGTTTCCCAAGGTAGTGTTATAGCCCCTATGCTGTTCCTTATCTATATAAAAGGTTTTGGAGAAAATCTGAGCAGCCGTTTTCAGTTGTTTGTAGATGACGCTGTCGTTTAACGACTAATAAAATCATCAGAAGATCAAAACAAACTGCAGAACGATTTAGAAAAAAATGTCTGAACGGTGCGAAAATTGGCAATTGACCCTAAATAACGAAAAGTGTGAGGTCATCCACATGAGTGCTAAAAGAAACGCGTTAAGCTTCGTTTACACGATAAGTGAGTCTAATCTAACAGCCGTAAATTCAACTAAATACCTAGGTATTAGAATTACGAACAACTTAAATTAGAAGGAACACATAGAAAATGTTGTGGGGGGAATGCTAACCAAAGACTGCGTTTTATTGGCAGGACACTTAGAAAATGTAACAGAGATACTAAGGAGACTGCCTACACTACGTTTGTCCAACCTCTTTTAGACTACTGCTGCGCGATGTGGGATCCTTACCAGATAGGACTGACGGAGTACATCGAAAAATTTCAAAGAAGGGCATGAAGTTTTGTATTATATCGAAATATGGGAGAGAGTGTCACAGAAATGATACAGGATTTGGGCTGGACATCATTGAAAGAAAGGCGTTTTTCGTTGCGACGGAATCTTGTCACGAAATTCCAGTCACCAACTTTCTCCTTCGAATGCGAAAATATTTTGTTGACACCGACCTACACAGTGAGGAAGGATCACCACGATAAAATAAGGGAAATCAGAGCTCGTACGGAAATATATACGTGTTCATTGTTTCCGCGTGCTATACGAGGTTGGAATAATAGAGAATTGTGAAGGTGGTTCGATGAACGGAAACACTGAGCAAACCGTGAGGAGCAAGATGACGGAAGGGAATTACGCTCTGCTGAGTCTGAATCCGCTTTAAACACAGGCGACAGCATTATTATTTTACAAACAGAGGGGCAGAACCTCAGAATGTCAAACAAGAGAGTAAAATATTGAGAATTATAGTTCACTACGAGATTTAGGACTACACTACATAATTTCAGGAAAAAACTACTCGGTGAGGAATGGAAGATTTGAAACGAAAAGCGACGGAGTTTTGGAAAAGGAAGAGTAAACTCCGCACATAGTGTTACCTCCCCCTTTGTACACAATTTCGACAGAAGCAGCGAATGACACAGTGCGACACTTATTGAACCGTTTGAAACAAAATCCTCATAACTTCTGAGAGATTTGCGTCAGGACGTTCAAACTGCTCGGTTGGCCTCGGGGCATGACAGGAGTTAGTAGGCGCACGCGTGGCTTGGTTCAGCGACGAAGCCCACTTTCATTTGGATAGATTCATCAGTAAGCAAAATTGGCGCATTTGCGGGACTGAGACTCGGCATTTTGCGATCGAGAAGTCCCTTCACCCTCAACGAGTGGCTGGCTGGTTTGCAACGTCCAGTCGCGGAATAATCGGCGCCATGTTCCCTGATGGCACGGTGGCTACCGAGCGGTACGTCAAGGCCTCGGACGATGATTCCACCCCTCTATCCAAAGTGACCCCGGTTCGACAAGATGTGGTTCGTGCGAGACGGAGTTCCACCCCATCGAAGCAAGAGAGTGTCTGATGTCCTGGAGCAGCACTTTGGAGACCGCATTCTGGCACTGGGGTGCCCAGAGGCCACTGGCATGGGCCTCTATTGGCCGCCATGTTCTTCGTATCTGAACACATGCGACTCCTTTTTACGCCGCTATATTAAAGGCAATGTGTGCAGCAATAACTCCAAAACCATCGCTGAGCTGAAATCAGCATTCAGGAGGTCGTCGACAGCATCGACGTTCCGACTCTTCAGCGGGTCACGCAGAATTTCGCTATTCGTCTGGGCCACATCACCAGCAGTGATGGCAGGCAAATCGAACACGTCATAACCTAAATGCTAATATCTGTAGTGACGTTTACATGTCGAATGAACTGTGTGCACGCTGTAGTTACTAACTAATTTACTGTTTTAAATATAGTTCAAAAACACAATGGAGAGGCATTATTCTAAAGAAAAATATCGTAACGAAACTACGTGACAATTGTTTTGATTAGGTGCAACATGAATTAAAATTGGTCTCATCAATAATAACGTTCTTACAACTAACTATGCCTGTGTTTTGCGAGATACCGAACACTTACCTCTATCCATTACATAACAAAATTCCGTGGCAAACGGTCATGAGCAATATGAAACAATGGAATGACTCAAATATGCCTTATGTAATCGGGGAGACATGGTAAAAAACTGCACTTGAGACAATTATAACGGAAAAAAATATGAATAAAATTTTAAGTACTTACTTTAAGTAGTCGAGGCTAGTGGACTGTTTGACTTTTAAGTCCTTCACCCACCTCAGGCAGCTATAGACGCTTTTTCACTCCTTTTCCCGCACACCAGCCCTCTGTCTGCCCCCTCACTCACCTCCATGTGTCCTCTTCCTTGTAACCGGCATATCCATATCTTCTGTCACTATCTTGTGTAACTGTGGCGAGTTGTGGGTGTTCCCTAAGTCCACTATAGTTGGCCGAACGTGGAGTTGTTAGTTTCAGTTATATAAACACTGCGTTTTCTTCGTCCCCTGCTGCCTAAATCATTTTAGAGACTAAGATTTCTCGCAAGTTATTTCTTGGAAAAATAAGATAATTGCTGTCTTCGAACGATTCAAGTTTGACAGAAAGAGAGTGTAACACGCACCAAAGGTTCGGTCATCCAGTACCTTGGTAAACCTCTTCTCAATAATACTGAGTCTGAAGTAACATGTGTAACATGAAACTGGAGACACTTGCCAAGTCTGAAGTGAGTCTTGTGAAATGAAGAAGAAAATGGAAAAATCGAGCTGACCAAGTGGAGGACTAGTTTGGTTCTGAGATTTCTCGGTTCGCTGCCAGGAATGAAAGCGATTTTTTTCTACTCTGCTTCCCAATTGGTGTATCAGAGCACTCTTTTATAGAAATAAAGGCACCAATATAAACACGACATCGTAGCTCTGTGTCGCCACGATAATTATACTATCACTTGTCTTTCTTCTGACACCAAGTACATATTTCAAAGTCATATAATTACAAAAACTCTTTTTTCTCATCAAAAAACTGTTACTTCTTATAACGTAGCATGGGTGGTCGACGTAAATTTAATTAGCCTAATGACATTACACTGAAAGAACTCAAGTGTATTAGTTAACAGTGATTAATTCCACGAGTAGAATATTGTCGGCCGAAAGAATGAAATTAAAATTTACTGTGTAACTCAAAACCAATAAATTATTCATATATTCGCCTCGCCCTGCACCTTTAATGAAACATGCAAATACCAGGAGCAAGAAACTTGAGTAAACATCATTCTCTGGAACTAAAAATAGTCGCCTGAAGTTAAACGTTGTTGAATAACAGGAATACATGGACCCTGAAATGCACTCAGTTCTGCGAAATACACTGACGCGTCCAACCAATGCAAACCAGCATATTATTGCAAAAAGATCAGCGCCAATCATGTGTACTTCAGCTGTCGATTTCAGTCACCGCGTTGGCTGCGGCTGCTCTCGACCAGTCAGGGCAGAGCCCAAGACGATAAGATCGCGCGCACCCCGTATAATGGCGGTTGCCAGTTCCGCCCTTTTCACAATGCTATTTATTTATCACAGGTAAATCAAAATCTGCGAAATATGGCAAACGCAGCGAATGAACGGGAACATATATGACTGTTACACAACTGGCCATTAAAATTGCTACACCTTGAAGATGAGCTACAGATGCGAATCTAACCGTAGCCTGTTGCGATTGCGGTTTATCGTATCGCGGCATTGCTGCTCGCTTCGGTCAAGATCCAATGACAGTTAGCAGAATATGGAAGCGGCGGGTTCAGGAGGGTAATACGGAACGCCGTGCTGGATCCCAACTGCCTCGTATCACTAATAGTCGAGATGACAGGCATCTTATCCGCATGGCTGTAACGGATCGTGCAGTCACCTCTCGATCCCCCGACGTTTATAAGACAACAACCATCTGCACGAACAGTTCGACGGCGTTTACAGCAGCATGCGCTATCAGCTCGGAGACCATGGCTGCGTTTACCCTTGACGCTGCATCACAGAGAGAGGCGCCTGCGATGGTGTTCTCAACGACGAACCTGGGTGCACGTATGGCCAAACGTCATTTTTTCGGATGAATCCAGGTTCTGTTTACAGCATTATGATTGACGCATCTGTGTTTGGCGTCATCGCCATACTGGCGTATCACCCGGCGTGAAGATATGGGGTGCCATTCGTTACACGTCTCGGTCACCTCTTGTTCGCATTGACGGCAGTTTGAACAGTGGACGTTACATTACAGGTGTCTTATGACTCGTGGTTCTACCCTTCATTCGATCTCTGCGAAACCCTATATTTCAGCAGGATACAGAAAATGTTCGACTGCTGCCCTGGCCAGCACATTCTCCAGATCTTTCACCAATTGAAAAGGTCTGGTCAGTGGTGGCCGAGCAACTGGCTCGTCACAATACGCCAGTCACTACTCTTGATGAACTGTGGTATCGTGTTGAAGCTGCATGGGCAGCTGTATCTGTACACGCCATCCAAGCTCTGTTTGACTCAATGGCCCAAGCGTATCAAGGCCATTATTACGGCCAGAGGTGGTTGTTCTGGTTCCTGATTTCTCAGAATTTATGCACCCAAATTGCGTGATAATGTAATCACATGTCAGTTCTAGTATAATATATTTGTCCAATGAATACCCGTTTATCATCTGCATTTCCTCTTGGTGTAGCAATTTTAGTGGCCAGTAGTGTAGTTTGGTCAGTAACAGCGCTACTAACATGCTGCTTTCTGCGCTACTTTATTCTGTGGAAGTCATTTCGCCTCTACGTACCTGTTTCAAACTGCCATCTGAGCTTTGGTCTCCCAAGATTATTACTCCCATACACTTCTCTATATTGCTCAATTAACTATTTCTTGGTGCCTTAGGATATAGCCTATCGATTCATCACGTCTTTTAATCATGTTGTGCCATAACCTTCTCCGCGATTCGATACAGTACAGTCTCATTCTTTATCCAATCATCTCATTTAATCTTCACCACTCTTCTGCAGCACCACATTTAAAAAGCTTCTAATCTCTTATTATTTAGTCAGCTAACTGTCCACGTTTCAATTGGGTAGAAGGCTACGTTAAAGAAAAAAGAGCCTCCTGACACTTCAGCTTATATTCCGTGTTAACATATTCCTTCTTTTTCAGAAAACGTTTTCTTGCTATTACCAGTCGACAGATTGTTGTCCTTTGCCATTGTCAGCTGATTTAATGAGCAAGTATCAAAACTGTATTTAGTGTCTCACTTCCTAATCTAATTCCCACACTATCACCTGACTATACACCATTATATTTTTATTTTTGTTGATCTTCATCTTATAAACCGTTTCACTGATGCTATCCATTTCGTTCCAGTGATATCCCAAGTCCATTGTCGCTTCTGACGAAATTGTGATATCATCGGCAAACCTTACGCTTTTATTTCTTCTCTCTGAACATCAATTCCTTTTCCGAATATCTCCATTGCTTACTTTATGTTTGTTCAGTGTGCAGATTGAATAGTAACATCTGAACTAACCACAGCAGCACAGAAGATGTATTTTCGACCTCGTCTGGTGTTAGAATATATGCAATTCGATATTTCCAACATAAACTCTGTGCCTGTTAGCATGAAAGGAGATGCACTGGTGAAGATAGTAGAAAGCACACTACGTAATTTGGTGCTATATTTTACTATAACAACTTTGAACCTGACTGTGGAACATGTAATTATTTTCTATTCTTGTTGAAACACCATTCAATGTTGTAGAAGTCCTCCTATGAGATTTTGTAGACTACGACAGTTTCGGGTTGTGCGTAACAGAGTCTCATGGGTAGATGGAAAGAAAACATAAGATTAAATAGTTTTCTCACAATGAGGTGGCAACTGATTATCTTGATATCACCTACTACGAATAGGAGTGAATTTTACAGGCACATTGCTCATTTGCTAAAGGGAAAGTTTCTTAGGGAGAGTGAAAAAGACACATAAAATAAATTAAAAGTAGGTGCCCATTCGAATTAATTTGTAATACGCACATTTTTGGCTCAACTTTTTCTGTAACGGTAAAGTTAATAGTGGTTCGTTCGTGTATGAAATTTTCTGATTAATACATATATTTACTGTTGTCAGTTCTTAACATCTGGCATCGTCCAATCGAAGAAAATGAAAAGTAGGCTTCTACACAAATGAATATGTACTCAGTTTCTATGCAAATAAATTCTGTTCTTGGAAGCCAAGCAATTACTTTTTTGTGAGTCCCCTTCCATTTAGTATCGACACACAGTTAATAATGGGAGATATTTATAGTCACGTATATCGTTGTTATTCGCTATACACATTATTCTAACAAATCTCTCTGGCACAGATGTAGTCGGACGTTTGGAGTGAAGATGATTTCGTTTCTATGATTTGAACCACACTCGTCTTATGAAAATCTTTTATTTATTTGCCAAGATCGCTATTTTAACACATTAGTAGATTAACAGTGTCAGCAGTATAAACTGTCATCGTCAGATTCATAAAACCGGACAGCGGTAGTAACATCATCGACGATTTGACTTGTGCAGATAGGATGCGTTTGTTCTTTTTCGTCATGATGAGAGTGTACTGTTACCTTCCAGACATCGTCTCGTAAATGAACGTCTGTTTATGGCAACTTGCCATGTCAGTTGCAAGAATGGTGTAGGTGAAACATGTGTAAAGAGACAGGGGTCTTGTATATTTCTTTTTCCGTTCGTTATTTTAAGTACATTTTCGTTTATAAGTTGAATGTTATGCGTCTCGGAAGCGGTACGTACTCTGGGGAGTTGTAAAATAGCCAAGTGGTTTCCTGGTCAGATGTGCCTAGTTGATGCATTAATCGCCATTGGCTTAAATATACATTCCGTTCTCGTTAAGATACCTCACTGTTAAGAGACAAGGTTAATACACTTGCAGTTGCTGCAACTAAGTACCTTGGTGTTAAAATTACGAACAGCTTCACTTGGAAAGACCACATAGATATTACTGTGGGGAACGCGAGCCAAAGGTTGCGTTTCATTGGCAGGACACTTAGAAGATGCCACAAGTCCACTAGAGAGACAGCTTACACTACACTCGTTCGTCCTCTGTTAGAATACTGCTGCGCGGTGTGGGATCCTTACCAGGTAGGATTGACGGAGAACATCGAAAGGGTGCAAAAAAGGGCAGCTCGTTTTGTATTATCACGTAATTGTGAAAGAGTGTGGCAGATATGATATGCGAGTTGGGATGGAAGTCATTAAAGCAAAGACGTTTTTCGTCGCGGCGAGATCTATTTACGAAATTTCAGTCACCAAGTTTCTCTTCCGAATGCGAAAATATTTTGTTGAGCCCAACGTACATAGGTAGGAATGATCATCAAAATAAAATAAGAGAAATCAGAGCTCGAACAGAAAGGTTTAGGTGTTCGTTTTTCCCGCGCGCTGTTCCGGAGTGGAATGGTAGAGAGATATTATGATTGTGGTTCGATGAACCCTCTGCCAAGCACTTAAATGTGAATCGCAGAGTAGATGTATGTTACACGAAGCGATATTATCTGGATAGTTTTTGTAAAAGTATCACATTGGAAGGGAAGTTGTAGGATCACGGATTTTTAGGGTTCCTGACCGCCTGGGCATGGCAAAAATCGTTTTGCTCTTGTTTTAGTTCAAGTTTAATGATTATGTCCATAGCACTTTCTAGTTTTCGTACGTAATGCTGGCAGACACATGTTGATGAAGTGCGGACAAATTTGCTATCATAAGCGTCTCTGTTATGTGAATTGTTTCTGACTAGCAGAGCGCCGATGAAACTGACGAATCCAACACCTTGTAAGTAGGCTGTTTAGGTTTTCTTATTGGTAACGCCACATAGCGCTCTGTATGAAAATCACTGGCTGTGCTGTGCGCAGTCTGTGGCTAGTTTGCATTGTTGTCTGCCATTGTAGTGTCGGACAGCGGCAGCTGGATGCTAACAGCGCGTAGCGTTGCGCAGTTGGAGGTGAGCCGCCAGCAGTGGTGGACGTGGGGAGAGAGATGGCGGAGTTTTGAAATTTGTTAGAATTGGTGTCATGAACTGATATATATATATATATATATATATATATATATATATATATATATATATATATATATATATATATATTATGACTATAAAGGTAAATACATTGTTTGTTCTCTATTAAAATCTTCCATTTGCTAACTGTGCCTATCATTAGTTAGTGACTTCCGTAGTTTGAAACTTTTAATTAGCTGGCAGTAGTGGCGCTCGCTGTATTGCAGTAGTTCGAGTAACGAAGATTTTTGTGAGGTAAGTGATTTGTGAAAGGTATAGGTTATTGTTAGTCAGGGCCATTCTTTTGTAGGGATTTTTGAAAGTCAGATTGCGTTGCGCTAAAAAATATTGTTTGTCAGTTTAAGCACAGTCTTGTATAAATTGTTGTAAGGGGTCGTTTCAACCTTGAGAATCTTTCTCAGAGACAAATTGTGTGCTACAGTGCATGGAGAACGAGTATCTTAGTCTTTAGAGAACAAAACGGAGTAATTTACACAATAAAAGCTAACGGACCGAATCAGCACTCATTTCGTCTAAATTTATCAGTCACACATGCAAACCAAATGAAGTACCATACTCAAGTTCTGCCCTTGTGGCCGAGCGGTTCTAGGCGCTTACGTCTGGTACCGCGCCACCGCTACGGTCGCAGGTTCGAATCCTGCCTAGATGTGCGTGATCTCCTTAGGTTAGCTAGGTTTAAGTAGTTCTAAGTTCTAGGGGACTCATGACCTCAGATGTTGAGTCCCATAGTGCCATTTGAACCAGCCATACTCGCAAGCGCTCTTTTTCTACATACGCAAACGATTCGCAAAACAGACACGATATTCACTTTTCTTTATCCGTATCTGTAAAAGAATAGTCCCTTTTTATTTCTACCTAAAATCGCATCGATAGACGGGCTATTACAGATGGAAAACAAACTATACAGTTTGTGACACGAAGAGACGTGAAAAGAACATAACAAGGCTCTGCTGAAGAAGTAATGCCGTGACAGCGATAGGGGTGGCGCGGGAAACTATTAAAACCTAAACTGCGTGGTAAATCTAGTAGCTGACCCCGCACGCTCTCCTCCATGAGTTCGGCGTCTCAACCTGGGGCCTTTTGTGCCACGGAGCTACGTGAATGAATTTCCTCCACATATCACCCAGCGTATTATGCCCACCGAGCTAATAGCGTGTTGTTGCAAATTTGGCAAGGGAAACAGGGGCTCTCCATCTTGGCGTGACCGCTACAAGCCTTTGGCTCGCGGCCAGCTGTGCACGCACGGGTCACGCAATTCGAGTGCACTGCGAGCAGGTTGTTATTCACCTATGAACTGACTCTAGAAAACATCCTCTAGGCACAAGATCAGTGTAAAATGTGGGAGCGGAGGGGGGAGAACCGTAACAAGAAGTCAATCACACTCCTAAAACCACTTTAATACGCTTTTGACCTTATTTGACAGTTATGCTGAAAACTGTGTTGTATGATGGTTAAGACATCAGTCAGCTAGGGGTGCAAGTGATTTCCACTGCTCTGTAGGTGCCCGCCCGGCTATGAGCGCGGTGTAACACTCTGCTTCCCGGCGGTTTAGTGGCGAGGTCCGGTGTGCCGGCCAGCCTGTGGGTGGTTTTTGAGGCGGTTTTCCATCTGCCTCGGCGAATGCAGGCTGGTTTCCCTCATTCCGCCTCAGTTACAGTATGTCGGCGATGGCTGCGCAAACACTGTCTCTACGTGCGCGTACGCCAAATTACTCTACCACGCAAACGTCTCGTCCGGTACGAGGCGTTCCTGGGGAAGGGGGAGGGACAGGATGTGGAGGGGGGAGGTTCACTGGGGGCCGAACAGTAACCCTTGATTCTGGACCTCTGCGGGCCACTGCGCCACGAAGCCTCTCCACCGTTTCTAAGTCCCCATTTCCGTCCAATACAATACAATACTCTTTAGGTAGTTACCACACTTTCCTAGTTCCACTGTAACAAATTCAAGACCTCTGCAGCATAACATTGCCATTAATAGGTCATGTTAGTTGCAGTGAAAGTATCGAGCTGTCGTTTTTCTGGTGGAATACCGTATCCAGACACCACAGTCGATGTGATGTAACAAGAAGCGTCAATCTTCTGAGCAGGAAGTCTGGTCCAAACGGCACACTCCAGACCAATTTTTGCAGAGGAGACCATTTTAATACAATTATTGGCTAGAATAAAAGGAAACTAAAGGGAGATATTTAGTTTAGCTAACAAATTATTCCACGGTACACACAATGGCTATTTTAGGAGGGCCAAAACTGAGACAGAGACATGAAACTTTGTCGTTTTCGTTCATTTCCGTGTTTCGGTTTTGCCAAATATAATTACTATGGTTACCATGGAATATGAAATGCTTGCTTAGGCAAAAGATACGTCTGATTTGATCCATTCTAAATGGTTCTGAAAGCCTGCGACTGTGAAAACAATAGGTTTGTTTGTAAATAACTCATCTGTTACCAGTCACGATTTTCTTTATTTTCTTTTTCGCACGACGAATTTCGGGAAATGATTCCCAAACGCACTCGAAAATGAGAATCATTTCACGAAACGCGTCGTGAGAAAAATAAATTAAGAAAATCGTGACTGCTAGTAAATGAGTTATTTATAAACAAACCAAAAGGTACGTATTTCACAGACAACGCGGAAAATGCTATAACCGTAGAACAGTGGGAAGTGGTCATTTGATCCCTAACGAGAAGTGGCTTAAATTTCACTACGTGGTTGAAGTATTATCCATATTTCTTACGTTCATTTATATATCATGTACACTTCTGAATCAAAGCTATTTCTTGAAACACCAACACTTTTAGATTTTTGTTTTGAACTGCATGTCCACCCGGAAGACATACACTCCTGGAAATGGAAAAAAGAACACATTGACACCGGTGTGTCAGACCCACCATACTTGCTCCGGACACTGCGAGAGAGCTGTAAAAGCAATGATCACACGCACGGCACAGCGGACACACCAGGAACCGCGGTGTTGGCCGTCGAATGGCGCTAGCTGCGCAGCATTTGTGCACCGCCGCCGTCAGTGTCAGCCAGTTTGCCGTGGAATACGGAGCTCCATCGCAGTCTTTAACACTGGTAGCATGCCGCGACAGCGTGGACGTGAACCTTAAGTGCAGTTGACGGACTTTGAGCGAGGGCATATAGTGGGCATGCGGGAGGCCGGATGGACGTACCGCCGAATTGCTCAACACTTGGGTCGTGAGGTCTCCATAGTACATCGATGCTTTCGCCAGTGGTCGGCGGAAGGTGCACGTGCCCGTCGACCTGGGACCGGACCGCAGCGACGCACGGATGCACGCCAAGACCGTAGGATCCTACGCAGTGCCGTAGGGGACCGCACCGCCACTTCCCAGCAAATTAGGAACACTGTTGCTCCTGGGGTATCGGCGAGGACCATTCGCAACCGCCTCCATGAAGCTGGGCTACGGTCCCGCACACCGTTAGGCCGTCTTCCGCTCACGCCCCAACATCGTGGAGCCCGCCTCCAGTGGTGTCGCGACAGGCGTGAATGGAGGGACGAATGGAGACGTGTCGTCTTCAGCGATGAGAGTCGCTTCTGCCTTGGTGCCAATGATGGTCGTATGCGTGTTTGGCGGCGTGCAGGTGAGCGCCACAATCAGGACTGCATACTACCGAGGCACACAGGGCCAACACCTGGCATCATGGTGTGGGGAGCGATCTCCTACACTGGCCGTACACCTCTGGTGATCGTCGATGGGACACTGAATAGTGCACGGTACATCCAAACCGTCATCGAACCCATCGTTCTACCATTCCTAGACCGGCAAGGGAACTTGCTGTTCCAACAGGACAATGCACGTCCGCATGTATCCCGTGCCACCCAACGTGCTCTAGAAGGTGTAAGTCAACTACCCTGGCCAGCAAGATCTCCGGATCTGTCCCCCATTGAGCATGTTTGGGACTGGATGAAGCGTCGTCTCACGCGGTCTGCACGTGCAGCACGAACGCTGGTCCAACTGAGGCGCCAGGTGGAAATGGCATGGCAAGCCGTTCCACAGGAATACATCCAGCATCTCTACGATCGTCTCCATGGGAGAATAGCAGCCTGCATTGCTACGAAAGGTGGATATACACTGTACTAGTGCCGACATTGTGCATGCTCTGTTGCCTGTGTCTATGTGCCTGTGGTTCTGTCAGTGTGATCATGTGATGTATCTGACCCCAGGAATGTGTCAATAAAGTTTCCCCTTCCTAGGACAATGAATTCACGGTGTTCTTATTTCAATTCCCAGGAGTGTATTTCTAACTTGCCTAACATTTCCTCATTTACTTATCATGTTTCTAAACACTATAATTACGTTTTGAGCGGGTTATTGGTACTTTTCGTACAAATTTTAAAGAGACGCAAGTTTTGCGTGCCTCTCAGATGTCGTTGGCCTTGTTTCCTTGTTTCCCTTGCACAGGTGACACATCTATGGCTTTTTTATCTGTCTGTTCTAGATCCGCTTCATCGCCCCATTGGTTTTCTTGCTCCTGTCCCGATCATCATTGTTTCGCGTTCGTTATCTTATTTACTAGTTACACATTGATCACCTTTCTTTTCGAGTCCTGTCTCGTTATTTTACTGTAGATGATCCACGTACATACTGCTGACTTATCTAGGATATTGTGAGAGGTAGGCATTGCCCAACTCTGAAGCCGATATTAGTTTAATATCTACAAATAATTCGATCAACGACGTCCATACCACACTTTTTGGTGTTGTACAGAACAACAGCTTTTGGTTCCTTCGTCCCTTCTTCGCTCACTGCAGCTTCAGGATGTAGTGTGCTTAGAATAATGGCATTCTTATTTTTCTCTCCTTGATACTCCGTCAGTATGCAGTCTGGCTTATAAGTCTTTTACAAGATGATGGTGGGAAGAAAAAATTGTTCTTCTCAGGAAGCTGAGGGTTTCTCGACGAATCTTGTTCACTGCTTCCACTAACGATGTTTTGTGATTTTATTGGCAAGCTGAAGGGATGTGAAGGTGTCTGTCGTCGCGTTACTCCTTCAGTTTGGGAATGGCTCCACCAGACAGAGCGATACACTTCCCCTGTGGGTAGTTGTCTGGTCGGCTTCGCTTCGTACCCTGTTACCCTGGTACTGCGATGCCACCTGTGCAGCTATCCAGAACATGAGTCCGTAGGTTTGTTTGGCATTAACTTAGACAACATGCCCTTTGCTTTTCTCGGAACTAAGTTCCAGTCTTACAGTTTTGAACATGGCTGTTACTCAGCAACCGTATACTAGTTTCAACATACGATTATCCAGCCAACTGGTTGCACATAACTGGAGGGTGCATTGACCGAGGTTTTGACGCCTACTAGCGGCATCTTCATCAGAATGAAATTGTGATAAATCGTAAAATTACACTGCTAGAAAGCAATGGTCAGAATTTAGAGCAGCTACGCGCAAGTCAAAAGTCAAATAAAACGTTCTAGCCTTTGCCACGAGTGCCCAGCTGGGAACAATGTCAGACCTAATGTTGTTCCCAGCTGGGCAGTCGTGGCAAAGGCTAGAACGTTTTATTTGACTTTTGACTTGCTCGTAGCTGCTCTAAATTCTGACCATTGCTTTCTAGCAATGCAATTTTACAATTTATCAAAATTTCACTCTGATGAAGACGCCCCTAGAAGGCGTCGAAACCTCGGTCACTGTTCCCACCAGTTACGTGCAACAGATTGGGTGTATATTCGTATGTTGAATTTCCCATCAACTGTAAAACCACGGGGTAATCAAACAGTTTCAGTTTGAGGGCGTTGCCGCAGCGTATATGCAACGTAGCGCAAAATCCAATGCCGGTATATAAGCACCGACATGTAAGAAATGGATTGGAGTGGCACCCGTGTCTTTCCAACTTGCGTGCGGTGATGTGGAAATGTGAACTGTGGCGACGTTCTTGCGAAAGTCGTCCAAACAGAAGCAGCGTGCTGTACTCTCCTCTTGGTCTTCGAAGGATCAAAACCGTTAGAAATCCATAGGAGAATGAAGAACATGATGGGACAGCATGTCTGTCAAAAACAACAGTTGTGAAATGTTGTGCCAACTTCCGCGCTGGTCGCGATTCGATACAAGATGCCACGCGTGAGTCGTGCTTGGTTAGCTCAGTTGGTAGAGCACTGGCCCGCTAATGGCATAGGTCACGAGTTCGAGTCTCGGTCCGGCACACAGTTTTAATCTGCCAGGAAGTTTCAGAAGCATAATTGTTCCCCACTAAGCACCTCTCCCTCCCCCCCCCCTCTCATCCCCAAAACAAAACAACACATTGGACGCTGCGCGCTTCTGTAAATATAGACTGCTTTGGAAAATAAGAGCATTTCGTACTCACGAAAAACTGTTTCCCACTCTATAAATTTCCTCTTTGTCCTTGCACTCCTATCTTGACATAGAAAACCGTGCATTCATTTTTCACTCAAGTCAGCTGAGAATTCATAGTTGGGGTAACAGAAATACTTCAGAAGTACAAGACAATCACGAACTCTACGAAGATACAAACCACACTTCATCGATCCTAATCTTCTTCTCCGGCACATTAACACTTGTATTACGAGAGCAGCAGAAAAATCACAATGTTCTAGTGCAGCCAAATCTCTCTTCAGATCAGGCGATCCACTGAAAACAGAGGAGTATATGGTAAAAAGGAGCTTAGCATATGTGCTGCTGGAATAGAATGAAATCTAAGTTAAGCGCTGTAAATACATGCTAAACAAATATCAGAATCAGAAATCACGCATTCCTGAAATATTTGTAATTGCACCTTTGTCCTTAATAAATTCAAGTTGTATCTCTCACCTCCGTTAAGCTTTTCTTGAAGTGAAAGTAAAGATCACGGATAGCGCATATTAATAATAAATGTGTGTGGCTTTCTTTTCTTATGGGGAACCCTGGCGCAATCAGGCAATCACCTGTTACATTAAAACGATATACTGCCATCTTCTTCATAGTTTTACACTTAAACTCACATTTAAAAGGAAAGTTTAACGACTATCTATCGTTCCAGCTATTCTAGTTACCGGAAAGTAGCTGGAGACGTAAGTATTAGTCTCATTGGTTATGCTTCCGAGTAGATGAATAAAATACGGTGCAGGAGGGGGGGGGGGTTTGACAAGAAAGCGGGGAAGGAGACATGTTCTTAGGCGACGCCTCACTTCAACATTTTATCGATCGCGGGCCTCTCTGCGCTGTAACCTCCGGCAGAGCTGCCGGCGTCCCACTGAGTGGACGGACGACGTCATCGACGTCTTTCTCAAGCCAGTCTTAGAGACTGCGTTACGCTTCGGTGTTGGCCCACGAGGCCACTCGTATCGTAATCACCGTTATACCCGGCCTATTACGCTTTTGCGCATAATCTCCCTCCGATTTACATACGCCGGTGGCTGAACTTTAATGTCTTGCTGACATGTTGAGGAATGCTTACCAGACACGCACGTTGCTTTAGGCGCGCCTCGGAAAATTGTCCTGTGCCCACTAGCGGACAGTCTGCGCCTGAACAAACATCACAGGCAATGCAGTTAAGTATCGGCTGGCGTCCCTAGGGAAAAGTAGCTTAATTTACGGATACATATGTAAAATGGGAGAGGAAGATAATCTAACGTAGCACGTATAAATAGCGCTTGTTATTGGCCACCAGAATCAGTCACGCCCGTCTAATACGTTGGAACCAGCCGCTGTGGCCGAGTGGTTCTAGGCGCTTCAGTCCGGAACCGTGCGGCTGCTACGGTCGCAGTTCGAATCCTGCCTCGCGCACGGATGTGTGTGATATCTTAAGGTTAGTTAGCTTTAAGTAGCTCTACGTTCTAGGGGACTGATGACGTCAGATGTTAAAGTCCCATAATGCTCAGAGCTATCTGAACCATTTCAACGCATTGGAGAGGCTGATCGAGCTAATGTTGTGCAAAGTGGACACGAGCAGCAAGATGTCGGTAAGTGAATGTCAGACTTTTATTTACATTCACGTTCAGAAGAAACAGAACACCTTGAACAACTAGATAGGATGTTCATATGCGCAGGTGATGTACATTTGCATTGAAACTTCCTGGCAGATTAAAACTGTGTGCCCGACCGAGACTCGAACTCGGGACCTTTGCCTTTCGCGGGCAAGTGCTCTACCATCTGAGCTACCGAAGCACGACTTTCTACATTTGCATTGTCTGCAGAACATTTGAGCTCGTGCCCTGTTGCCTAGTAGGCGCAGGGTCCACCATGGTCCCTGATAACTTGTTACATGCGTGATGGCATCGACACGTGTAAGGCGTGAATGGCGTCCTGTGGTACAGCTATTCATGCCGCATTCACTTTGTTCCAGAATTCATCTGTGGGGGTTGGCAGTGGGCCACAACACTGCACCCGTCTTGTCATCATAGCCCGTACATTCCCGTTTGGCGACAAGTCTGGTGACGTGGTGGACCAGGGAAAAAGTATGACACCCTGTGACGCCAAGAAGGCACGTGTTCGTGCAGCATCGTGCGGTCGTGCATTGTCTTGCTGAAAACTGGCGTGTGGGATGTCGTGCAGAAGGGGCACGGCTAGAGGTCGCAGGGCACCATTCACGTGGGTCACATCTTCCACAGTACTCAGGACACGCATCAACTGCAGTTCGTGGTTGTCGCCCACGTCACCCGACAACATAAGGCGCTGTGTGTCTCGTGCGAATGCTGTCGCTGTGATGGCGTTCCCCCTGTGTGCAGCTAACCAGAATGCGGCCATCATTTTCAAACAAACATCACCTGAATGAGATTTTCGCTCTGCAAGGGAGAGTGCGCTGATATAAAACTTCCTGGCAGATTAAAACTGTGTGCCGGACCGAGACTCAAACTCGGGACCTTTACAGTCCGCGGGCAAGTGCTCTACCAACTGAGCTACCCAAGCACGACTCTCGCCCCGTCCTTGGCAACGGTTGCGAATTCGAGTCTCGGTCCGGCACACAGTTTTAATCTGCCAGGAAGTTTCAAACATCACCTGATTGGCCCGGAAACATTGTCTAATGACATTCCTGTCTCCAGTGACGTCGTTTCATGCAACAGTGCCGTCTAGCATGTTTCTGCACATCCATCAAAGGTAGGTAGAGAAGTGGGCAACGCAGACGTAACCCATGCCATAGTAAAGGGCGATGGTCTGTCACCGCCAATAGTGTGCGATGTGTTACACCGTTCCACTGTTGCTCCAGAGCCGAGAAGGACGCATTTCAGTCGTGCAATGCCATTCGGATGAAGTTTCGATCTTGATGGCAGGGGGGGGGGGGATACCGGAACAGCCACAGAACATCCAGCAGTATCCACTCAAAAGCATCTCAAGTGGAATAATCGCATAAAGTTAGTTGTAGAAATAGCAGTTGCCGATTCTAGGGAAGAAATTAAAAAGATAGTTAACTGACAAAAGAACTATAATGGAGCATTTTCCGACAGCCTACCACCATTTCCAGGAAGATTCAGTAGAAGAGATAAGTAACATCCAGAGAAGGTCAGCTCACTTCGATGGCGCTTCGGTTGATTGGTTGGTCAGTTCAATTGGAGGGAGAACGTGATGGAGTGCTCATACAGAACAAGAGAGGCTTTTTGCTTAGCGAACAGCGTATATTACAAAACCTGTCAGGTAATATACACTACTGGCCATTAAAATTGCTACACCTCGAAGATGACGTGTTACAAACGCGAAATTTAACCGACACAAAGAAGATGCTGTGATATCCAAATGATTAGCTTTTCAGAGCATTCACACAAGGTTGGCGCCGGTGGCGAGACCTACAACGTGCTGACATGAGAAAAGTTTCCAACCGATTTCTCATACATAAACAGGAGTTGCTGGCGTTGCCTGGCGAAACGTTGCTGTGATGCCTCGTGTAAGGAGGAGAAATGCGAACCATCACGTTTCCGACTTTGAGAAAGGTCGGATTGTAGCCTATCGCGATTGCAGTTTATCGTATCGCGACATTGCTGCTCGTGTTGGTCGAGATCCAATGACTGTTAGCAGAATATGGAATCGGTGTGTTCAGGAGGGTAATATGGAACGCCGTGCTGGATCCCAACGGCCTCGTATCACTAGCAGTCGAGATGACAGGCATCTTATCCGCATGGATATAACGGATCGTGCAGCCACGTCTCGATCCCTGAGTCAACAGATGGGGACGTTTGCAAGACAACAACCATCTGCACCAACAGTTCGACGACGTTTGTAGCAGCATGGACTATCAGCTCGGAAATCATGGCTGCGGCTACCCTTGACGCTTCGTCATAGACAGTAGCGCCTGCGATGGTGTACTCGACGACGAACCTGGGTGCACGAATGGCAAAACGTCATTTTTTCGGATGAAACCAGGTTCTGTTTATAACATCATGATGGTCGCATCCGTGTTTGGTGACATTGCGATGAACGCACATTCGAAGCGCGTATTCGTGATCGTCAAACTGGCGTATCACCCGGCTTTATGGTATGGGGTGCCATTGGTTACACGTCTCGGTCATCTCTTGTTCGCATTGACGGCCCTTTGAACAGCGGACGTTACATTTCAGATGTGTTACGACCCGTGGTTCTACCCTTCATTCGATCCCTGCGCAATCCTACATTTCAGCAGGATAATGCACGACCGCATGTTGCAGGACCTGTCCCGGCCTTTCTGGATACAGAAAATGTTCGACTGCTGCCATGGCCAGCACATTCTCCAGATCTCTCACCAATTGAAGACGTCTGGTCAATGGTGGCCGATCAACTGGCTCGTCACAGTACGCCAGTCACTACTCTTGATGAACTGTGGTATCGTGTTGAAGCTGCATGGGCAGCTGTACCTGTACACGCCATCCAAGCTCTGTTTGAGTCAATGCCCAGGGGTATCAAGGCCGTTATTACGGTCAGAGGTGGTTGTTCTGGGTACTGATTTCTCAGGATATATGCACCCAAATTGCGTGAAAATGTAATCACATGTCAGTTCTAATATAATAGATTTGTCCAATGAATACTCGTTTATCATCAGCATTTATTCTTGGCGTAACAATTTTAATGGCAAGTAGTGTATAATGGAGCTTTTTCCGTCAGCCTTCGACCATTTCCAGGGAGATTCAATAGAAGAGATTAGTAAGATCCAGAGAAGGGCAGCTCGTTTCGATTGCGCTTCGGTTGAAAGGTTGGTCAATTCAGTAGGAGGGAGATCGTGACGGAGTGCTCATGGAGAACAAGGAGAGGCTTTGTGCTTAGCGGACAGCGTACGCTACAAAATCTGTCAGGTAATATATTACTTTTCCACACGTACACTGATCAGCCAGAACATTATGTCCACCGATCTACTACCGATATGAACCCGTCCAGGTGATAGCAGCGACACCTGGCGAGGAGTGCCTGCCGGTCAGACACAGGCAGGATGGCTGCAGTATCACTGAGTGTGCTGTCTGTGTGTAGAACGGTGAAGACGAGCGATCTGTGTGAGTTTGACCAAGGGCTGATTCTGTTGGTCCGGGGGGCTCAAGACGTGTCGGGTGTCTGAGGAGTGCAGTGGTGTTTTCACCACGTGGCGAAATCGAGGTGAAATCAAGCCAAATGTTCGTGGGGTTGGGCGGCCATCCGTCATTACACATGTCGGACGTCGTAGGCTGGGCAGACTGGTGAAACAGGACAGGCGGCGAACTGAGGCGGAACTAATATCTGGTCAGAGTACAAGTGCGTCTGAACACACATTGCACAGAACACCCATGCATGTGCCGATTAACACCACGAGATCAGTAATGACTGAAACGGGCACGTGACCACCGGCACTGGACGTTGGGGTTACATGGTGGCAGAGCGGTGCATGGTGTGATGGTGAAGATACCTTCATGACGCAGATGGGAGAGCACGAATCAGTCGTCTTCCAGGGGAGCAGCTCCTTGACACCCGTAGCGTGGGACGAAGACATGCTGGCGGCGGCTCCATTATGCCCTGGGGACCATTCACATGGCCACCTAAGGGACCAGTGGAGCTCGTGCAGGGCACCATGACGTGCAAGTAGTACTGTACACTGGTTGCAGACCACGAGAACTTCTGCATGGCGATCATGTTTCCACTGCGACAGCGGCATTTTTCAGCAACATGATGCGCCATATCACAAGGTCAGGAGTGTGATGGAGTGATTAGAGGAACACAGTGGCGAGTTCCAATTGATGACCCCCCCCCCCCAGCTCATATGATCTGAACCCAATCGAACACATCTGAGATGTGATTAACGTGACGTCACAGCCCACCGCTACCGTCCTCCGAATTTACGAGAATTAGCTGACTTGTGTGTGCAGATGTGGTGTTAAACCCATCCATCGACCTACCAAGACCTCATTGCTTCCATCTTCTTGATGCAATAATTTACCAACAGCCGTATGATTTGTATAAGTTTATTTTATTTTATGAACTTCTATGTGCTACCAGTTTCGGCATTACATTGATGCCATCTTCAGGGCCCACTCGTCATAGCCGTAAAATCCCTATACACTGAAGTCTGTGTCGCCTGACCACCAAGAGCTATTGCAGGACGATTCATTCACGGGTCCAATTATATGGCTTTTTCCGCGTATAGCTATTTTCCGGCTATGACGAGTGGGGCCTGAAGATGGCATCAATGTAATGCCGAAACTGGTAGCACATAGAAGTTAATAAAATAAAATAAACTTCTACAAATCATACGGCTGTTGGTAAATTATTTGATCAAGAAGTTCATGCCAGCCGTCGTCCCACGTTCCATAATGGATCAACGGAGATCTCATTGCTTCCCTGTCACGACGGGTCGGCGCTGTTAACCCTGCCGCAGGTGGACATACCGGCTCTTAGGTAGGTGGTCACAATGTCCTGGATGATCAGTGTAGTTCTCACGAAACGATGGTAACGGACACAAAGGAGAAACTACGTCATATCGAGACTCACCTGTAGCTCTTTTTCTGCACTCGTGAATGGAAGTAGAAAACGGGAAAATGATGGTAGCAGCCGAAGTACTCTGAGTCACGCACCGTAAGATGTCTTGCATAGTCTAGAAGCGATCAGAAACTTCCTGGCAGATTAAAACTGTGTGCCGGACCGAGACTCGAACTCGGGACCTTTGCTTTTCGCGGGCAAGTGCTCTGCTTGGCAGAACTGAAGCTGTGAGGACGCATCGTGAGTCATGCATGGGTAGCTCAGTTGGTACAGCACTTGCCTGCGAAAGGCAAAGGTCCCGAGTTCGAGTCTCCGTCCGGCATACAGTTTTAATCTGCCTGGAAGTTTCATATCAGGGCACACTCCGCTGCAGAGTGAAAATTTCATTCTAAAAGCGTTCAGATTATATGTACAGTGCAATTGACACTTTTGCAGAGTCAGTGAATATCAGTGTTCAACTTTGAAATGCCATATAGCGTAGAGTAAAGTTTCTGTAACAACATAACTGGTACCTATCTGTACTGTCAGAAGATGCGTCTGAAAACGCGCGCAGTCCTTTTCAAAGAAATCAGCGCAAGATTCTCTAGGCGTCGAGCAAGAAAACCATGGAATTCTTCAATTAAATACGCCCACTAAAAGATTTGAGTGCAGATTTCGCAGGTGTGAGCCTAGTGTCTGAACTGTCGTGAGCTGTAGAGAATGTGAATTTGCTGGATTATTATCATTGAATAAATGAATGAAATGATGGTATGGTATTTTTGGCTGGGAGACTCGGTAAGGTGTTGTTCGGGCGCCTTTTTGTTTGACGCCACTTCAGCGACTCACGAACTAATTTAAAAATTGCACTAACATTCTACTCGGAAGCAAAGGTGAACCCTTCGACTGGCAGGCTACACGAGGAAGAACGTGTAATCCCGAATGATACAAAGGGAGAAGCACTGGAAGTAGCCACGTATGAACAACTAGCTAAAAACAAACAGGCCGCAGAGCGGGGTATGCTAAATGAAATGCTGAAACTAGGTGGAAGTAAGCTATTCGAAGCTGTGAGAATGCTAATCTAAAAGTGGATCAAATCTCGAAGAATACCAGAAAAATGGAAAAATGCTGAAGTGGTACTACCCTTCAAAAAGACTGTTGAATAAAACTTGGCGAACTGCCGTCCAGTCAGTTTATTATCACATCTTTACAAATCTGACTAAAACTGTAACAAAGTGACTCAGAGAATTTTATTATCATACTGTTGAACAAGCGCGATTCCAGAAAAATTTTTGACCGTGGATCACATCGAGAATATTAGTCTTCTCCTCGAGAAGACAACTGAATATAATACCAGGATTCATACGGACTTTATCGGAGAGCTCTCGACTGTGTGAAGATTTGTCAATCATGAAGGCTATTGAAACTGCCAGGATAAATTCAAATTATATAAAGTTCATGAGATATGTCTAGGATAAGGTAACATTGACGATCAGAGTGGGTGACTACCTTATCACCAGTAAATCCCAGTCGGCAGAGGAGTTCGCCAAATCTGACACCATCTCTCCGAAAATGTTCACCGTTGCGTTGGGAGATGTATTTAGATCACTGGAGTGGAATAACAGAAGAATAAAAATCAGCAGATCATGTCTCATCCATCTGAGCTTTTCCGATGATGATCTGTTCGTAATTGGAGAATTGGAAGTGTTAAAGAGTCTGGCAAAGATCTAAAAATTGCCTCTTGAAGGACTGGCTTGAAAATGAACATCAGCAAAACAAAAATACTAAATCCAGAGAGCCAACCACTTACAGTCGGAAACCATTCTACAGAAGCTGTTGATAAATACGCCTTCCTGTGCCGCGAGATTAAAGCAGGGAAAAACAACCGAAATGGAGAGATTCCTAGCACGATAGGACAGAGCGTTCCCGTAACTGAAGTTAGTCCTGATCAAAATGGATGTCCCAAATAACCGGAAGGCTATGGTCCACGATATACGCCTACTATCAGTTGTAGCCTACGTTTCGGTAACCGTGACTCTAACCCAAGTGCCCCTAAGCTACAGCGCACACAACAAGCCACGGAGTGACAGATGCTGTGGACCAGAAGGAGACCAAAAGTAACATACGTCATACAGAGGATTACAAGACTGAAGTGGCAGTCGGTCTGAAACATAGCTCGACAGGATTGCAGCAGGTGGGCATCAAGAGCTAGTGACTGGAGGTAAAGGGACCACAGGAGAGGTACTGGAGGACCCTAAATGAGATAACTTGTCGATGTGAGGCTCATTGCTGGAACACGACGGTCCGGCGGTTCAAAAAGAAGTCAGTGGGAAAACATACAGGATGCCTATATCCAGCAGGGGATTGAGATGGGCTGAAGAAGAACAAGAAGTTTCTTCGATTGAGTTATCCGAATACATGTTAGAGATTGTAGAGGAATAAATAAGCCTCTCAGTATATTAATTCGATAATGTTGAAAGCTATCAGAGGATTGTTCAGTTTATAAAGGGATGGTTATAAAGTTGTAATTATCACCTCGTAAAAATAAAATTACACAATTAATGTTTTGCTTGTTTGCAGGTACACGCCCGCAGTGCAGGAACACATTAAATCCTCCTGCCTCGTCCTCACAGTAACGTAGCACGGCGCAAGAGGAATCAAAACAAAATGGCACGTCCCAGCCAAAGTGGAATGTCGTGACGCAGCCGCGACATTTCTGATGCCGCTGAAAGCGAATAATCGTACGATACTCCACATTGTCAATGGCATTACTGTCACGCGAGGGATTTCAATGTGTTCGTGCAGACGTGTATTTGCAAACAAGGAAAACATTAATTATTTAACTTAACTTTTCTGAAATAATAGTTGAAACTTAAAACTAATTAAACTCTTAAGTTTTAATTATCATCTCGGAAAACTAAAGTTACATAATTAATGTTTTCTGTGTTTGTAGGTACTCGTCTGCAGGTACACATCGTAATCTTCCGCGCCACAGTAGTTCCATTAATAAGACATGGTTGCAAAATACTGAACACGAGTTCTTTACAAAAGAATGGAAAAACTGGCAGTTGCCGTCCTTGGAGAAGATCAATTTGGATTCCCGAGAGATGTAGGAAGACGCAAGGCATTACTGACCTTACGACTTCTCATAAACAAAGGTAAACCTACGTTAGAGAGAATGTTTGCTGGAATATTTCCTTTGAAGAGTAAAATACAGGAAGCCAAAGGGTATTTACAACTTGTACAGAAATCAGATAACAGTTTTAAGAGCCGAGGGGCATCAAAGGGGAGCAGTGATTGAGAGGCGAATGAGGCAGGGTTGTAGCCTATCGCCTATGTCATTCAATCTGTACGTTCAACAAGCTGTAAAGGAGACCAAAGAATACCTTGGAGTATGAATGAAAGTTCAGTGACAAGAAATAAAAATGTTGAAGCTTGACGATGACGTTGTAACTTTCACACGTAAAGGTCTTGGAAGAACAGCTGAACGGAATGGACAGGCTCTTGTCAGGACATAAGGTGCACACCAACAGAATCAAAACAACGATAATGGAATGTAAACTAATTAAATCAGGTGATGCTGAGGGAACTGGATTAGCAAACGAGACACTTAAAGTAGTAGATGAGTTTTGTTGCTTGGGCACGAAAGTAGATGGTGACGGCCGAAGTGGAGGGGACATAAAATGCAGACTGGCAATGGCCAGAAAGGCGTTTATGAAGAAGACGCCTGTTTATATTGAATATAGATTGAAGTGTGAGAAAGTCTTTTCTTAAAGTATTTGCCTGAAGTGTTGCCATGTACGGAAGTGAAATATCAACGATGAAACAGTTCAGACAAGGCGAGAACAGAAGCTTCTGAAATATGGTGCTACAGAAGAATGCTGAAGATTAGATGGGTAAATCATTTAACTAATGAAGAAGTAATGAAGAGAATTGCAGAGAAAAAATTCGTGGCAGAATCTGACTAGAAAAAGTTGTGGTGGGGAAGGGAGGAATTCATTCATAGAGGGAGACCAAGAATGAAGAGGTTCGCACAAGTTAGAATAGGATGGAGAGCTGCATCAAAGCAGTCTCAAGAACAAAATAAAGAAAAACATTTAAAACTTTATGACCATCCCTCGTAAAGCTCGAGTGAAGTTCTTATTACCCTCAAGCTTATGAGGAGAGCACGGCAAGCGCCATAATCTGATTTGCCAAGAATCAAAATAAACGACCACGAGTCTCGGCTTACCCGTGGATATTCTACCGTCTCTGAGAAAACAATGGTAAGAGTTTTCGACGTATTTTATGTGCCTTTTAGCGAGTAAGTAGTCGAACTGACGCGGTGGCACAGTGGCTAGCGTTGCGACTTCACCCTTTTTCGCCCCGTGTCCGAAACTCGATTCTTATTTTTATTTTTGTTATTTATTGATCTAGCAATGGTAGTGCAAGATTACTACACGAATGTTTCCCAATGTATGATGAAATAACGGTGTTCGTATTCGTCTAGTAACTGTGTGTCTAGTGAATGAACAAAAAATTGTTACCGAATGGATTTTTTTAAAAGTGGCTTTTCGTGAAATTCCTGTAGTGTATATTGAATCATAATCAATTGCAAGCGCCAATTTTATGAAAAGTGGTCCGTTGTGCGAATTTCGCAAAGTTTCTTTCCCCAGTGAGAAGAAATTTTGCAGTGGCAATCCTACCTTATCGCAATGCTCGTTCTGTTCGAAATTTCTATGTTTCGAATGTTTCTACCATCGGTACCATCCAAGGAAATGCACCAAATCTTCCTCGAGAATAAAATATACTAATAAGAGTGTAAACCCTGATAAAACGATCCACGCATATATTATACAGGGTCTATCAAAAAGAGTCATCCGATTGGGCACGTCTATATTTCTGAAACTAATAAACGTATACAATGAATTTTATTTTTTGATGAACGGGAAACTCAAAAAGTTTTTTCATACCTTTTCACAGGTGTTCACTATGCGCTCCTTGAGATGCACGGCATATCTCAACTCCGTATTCAAATTGTTCCCACACTGCAGTGAGCAGGTCTTGAGTTACAGATTCTACAGCTGCTGTTATGCGATGTCTCAGTTCATTCATTGTTGCTGGTAATGGAGGCACATTAAGCCCCACAAGAAATAATCAAATACAGTCAGGTCTGTTGACCTTGAAGGCCAGTAATGTAAGGCTGAATCATTTGGTCCTGCGCGAACGATCCATCGTTCAGTAATCCTTTGGTTTAAAAATTCCCGCATTTCCCGACGCCAGTGTGGTGGTGCCACATCCTGTTGGTAAATGAAGTCGTTCGAATCAGTCTCCAACTGTGTGAAAAAGAAAGTTCTCAACCATATCGAGATGTTTTCTTGCTGTAACAGTGTCCTCGGCAAATAAAAATGGACCATACACCTTTTCCCATGAAGCTGCACAAAACACATTACATTTCGGTGAGCCGCTCTCATGGTGTAGAACTTCACGTGGTTGTTCTGTACCCCATATTCTCTCAT
This sequence comes from Schistocerca gregaria, assembly GCF_023897955.1. NCBI lineage: Eukaryota > Metazoa > Arthropoda > Insecta > Orthoptera > Acrididae > Schistocerca > Schistocerca gregaria. The sequence goes on from NC_064922.1 coordinate 950,098,101, forward strand.
TATCACGGTTCTCATTTCCATTTAAATGGAACGTAGCCTCGTCACTAAACACTAAGCGTGGAAGGAAACTGTAATCCTCCATCTTGCCAAGAACGCAATCACAGAACTCCACACGTTGTTGTTATTCGTCACCTCGACGAAGAGCTTGCAGCAGCTGAATTTTGTATGGTTTCATGTGTAAACGTCGAAGCAACACACGCCAGACGGACATCGGGGCCATGTTGGGCTGTCGAGCTGCACGGCGAACGGATTTCTGCGGACTCCTTGTGAAACTATGGCGGTTGCGTTCGACTTCTGCGTCAGACACTCGGGGAAGGCCCAGCGATTTTCCTTTACACAGACAACCTGTTTCTCGGAATTGTTCATGCCACCGCCTTATGCTCTGGGCTGTAGGAGGATCCACACCATACCTAGTACATAAGTCAAGCTGAACACTGCGCAAAACGTAGAACACAAAACGCTATCTGTTGTTCCGACACATTTTCACTAGAACTGAAGAGGGCGCACACTTCTGCTACCTAGCGGGAACCATGTGAAACTCGAGGATTTGCTCTTCCCAGCAATACGTTGTTCACGCACATATCTCAAATGACATAATAGTTATGTTTTTTTTTAATCGGATCATTCTTTTTGATACACCCGGTATAATAAACGTGGGAGGCGGAGGGGGAAATTAGTGTATTACGTCCCGTCGACAACAAGGTCATTAGAGACAAAGTACAAGCTCGGAATGGGGCAGGGTAAGGAAGGAAATCAGTCGCACCCTTTCGAAGGAACCATCCCAGCAGTCACGGAAAAACTAAATCAGGATGGCTGGATGTGGGTTTGAACCGTCGTCCTGCGGAATGCGAGTCCTGTGTGCTAACCATTGCTCCACCTCGCTCAGTAATAAACGTGTGATACTTATTCTAAAACCCACTAGTAATTTTATGTGTAATATAACTCCGCCGGCCGAAGTGCCCGAGCGGTTCTAGGCGCTACAGTCTGGAACCGCGCGACCGCTACGGTCGCAGGTTTGAATCCTGCCTCGGGTATGGACGTGTGTGATGTCCTTAGGTTAGCTAGGTTTAAGTAGTTCTAAGTCTAGGGGACTGATGACCTCGGAAGTTAAGTCACATAGTGCTCAGAACCATTTGAATCATAACTCCCTCGTATCCCCTAACTTGATAAGAAACGTTCTCTTCTCCGGACGTGTGTTGATAAATGAAAAAATAAAGAAGAAAATAAATGAAAACAGTAATCGAGTTTCGAACACGGGACCCAAAAGAGAAAGACTGCGGCGCTAGCCACGTTGCCGCCAGCTGGGCTGCGCTTAACACCCGCTAAAAGGCATTTAAAGCACGCCGAAATCTTTGACGTCCGTTTTCTAAGAAACAGTTGAGTATTTACGGATAAGGCGAGACCTATGTTTCGCTTATTTCGGCTCCTCTTCCACTGATCGAAGTTTGTGGGAAATCTGGTTATGGCACTTGCCCTGTTCTCGTCGTCGATGCACGACCGTGAAACCATAACGAGGTGATAAATTGATAAAAGTAGTGCATTTCTTAGGGGGATAGCGCCCTCGAGCAACACCGACTCAAAGGAAGGCCTCGGCACTTGTTCGTGACGTCACGTCAGCTAGGCACGGCGAACGCCAGGTCTGTTGAAGGCAGAACCACCTGGGCGTGCGTATCACTATAAATCTCTTATTTTTGGACAAAATGTTTGGTATTGTTTTGGATTCTGCAGTTTTATTTAGATGAAAGATTTTCTTACTATTGTAAAGCTACAAATGAAGATCATAGTTCTGTATTAGTGAATCCTGTCGTAAGAAACGTAGATTAATATGAGAAGATGCTTTGCCCCATTGCAAGCTTCGTAAATTTTACATTCAAGTAAATATATTTACTTGATCCATTTTGTTATCGAAACTTACCCCAATCCCCTTACAATGAACTCGTATCTTTTATTTATTTATTTATTTTCGTTTGACATCGTCACTGGAAATGTGAACTAATCTACTTGTGTAAATGTCCAACTGTTGCCAGTCATTAGATTACAGTCGTTTTCAACGAAGGAATTCTAAGCAGGAAACAAAATACCTTCATACATCGAAAATAGTGCTGAGCTTAAAATTTTCTAAATATGCACATTAGAAAAGATAAATATTCCCCTCTTGCAACTAAAAGGAGAAACTTTATAAGATGAAAAAATTTTATTTGATAAAACAAGTATCTCTCTTTTGCCTCTCCTTCTGTTCCCCACCCCGTCCCCCAACGTGTACAATCGCAAGATTAACATTCAGTGCTCCTCACCCCGTAGTCAACCAAGATACCCAAAGAAGAGCACCAGTATGTTCGCATTTTCTTGTAAAAGCAACCCAGTGCAAACATACCTTCCTCAGATTAACAAATAAGGTAAAGAAGCACGAATTCTGTTGCTGCTGGATCATGAAGTTGTTTTTGTATGTCGATCCTTAAAACAGGTGGAAATTTAAGTTCAGGAGTACACTATTTGTTAAGAAGTGTAATGAATTGCACAATTATTGACTGCAGAAATCTCTCAGAACAATGTGTGTTGGTCAACTACCGCCAATAGTTTCACGTTTTCCTGTGTCAGAGAGGGAGAGACCACCTTTATGTGTATGCCTACAACAGAGCTGGCGTTCGCCGTGCGTAGCTGACTCGACGTCACCAACAAGCGTCGAGGCCTTCTTTTGAGTCGGTGTTGCCTCAAGTCGCCCTCTGTTCGTCCCACTTTAGAACCTCTGCGCGCTGCTCGTATCAGTTGAGGAGGATGCACGGATGATCCTTGAGCAGCGGTAGAGGCTGGTTTTCTTTCCCCACCCTTTATGACTAAGCTAGTGCTCGATCTCTGCGGGACACGGACGTAGAAGTGTAACGGTAGATCACTTCCGGCGAAAGGCACACACCCTGTTGGTTATACATCCCCGGCACACATCGCTGTCTTGTCAGGTGGAGAACCGTCGAGTACTCTCGCCGGAATGTCGACGAGCATTTCGCGAGTAGAAAGCAATCGGAGCCGCTGGAAACACGAGCAGCTGTTCCTGGTGAAGTCCGCCAGTCCACACGCGCGTATCTGCGGAAGATAAAAAATTTCCGCGTAAGCATGTGGGCCATCTGCCGCTACTCCGGCGTACGCTACTTGGGCTAAAGCGCCGGGAGTAAACAGAGCCACTTACTTGAAGGTTCTCGGAGCAGTGGGCTGCACCGGCAGTGGTGTCTAGGAGGGGTGGTTGTGCACTGGCGCGCGGCCCCGTTGCCGTGGCTTTATAGGCGCCGCTGCCGGCTGCAACAATCGCCGGGAGAAAGGCTGGCAGGAAGTACGACGCGAAGGGAAGGCGGCTATCGCCCGCATCTCAGCCGCGCACCGCCGCGCCAGAATTCCCCCACCCCACCACCACCCTTTCGCCGCCGGCGCCCACCGCATCAGCCGGTGGCCCGGCCAGCTTCGGAAGCACATCACGCCCGGCCGCCTACATCCACACAGCAGAGCCTTCTGCGTCACTCACAGGCCACGGGATCCAAGTCATAATAGAATCCTGCCGATGTCTTATCTCTCATCTTTCTCTCCATTGTTGACAGTGTTGCTGCTGTGGCTGTATTAATTTCCTAACTGTTATTTAAACATATGATGCGTTTCGACCACTGAGGGCTCATCTTCAGGTACTTGATCAGCCTAAACTTTCCCAACTGAGCATCACTGAAATGAATAATTTACTTAAATTTTTGACGATACTCGGTTGTAATAGCCAATAAAACTAGCAAATTTCTGAATGATGGATTTAATGAAAGCGGATGTAAGTATTAAAACTGTAAATATTGGAAGTTTAAATTAAGTTAATGTAGATAATTTTACTGTTTACTGACTGAGGATCATTAAAATTAATGTAACTCAAGTTTTTCTAATTACATTTTTGTAATGCGTTTATCTGACATGTTCCACATCCAGGAGGATACCCTCTTTAATGGGTCTATGGAATGAATAATTAATCTAATCTAATAAATTGTTTATAGCGAAGACCACATTAATTAATATTTATTGTTAATGATGAATTTCGACAGCTGAAACTGTCACCTCCTAGTTTCCAAACAATTTCTGGTTATAAATCGTGTTTCATAATGAGTTTAACACTCACGCTATGTCGTCAACTGCTGAAGAGTATACACCGTATTATACATACATCTGTCAAAAGTATAAAAAGTACGTTATACACATGGCCATGTTCACACACTTAGCACTCAACTAGGGCGTGTTAGTTCTCACAGTTCCTCATATACGAGTAAAAGACGGCCTAGCTGACCCTACCGACAGGTTTCATGCAACCCGCAACACCTACAAAAACAAAGTGGGAGATTTTCATATGCTCTCGTTCGCAAACTGTTAGTCCTACAGTAAAAATAGCTTTTGGTAGGAAATTTAACGTAGTTAATCTTTTTACTAGGATATTTTTGCGCTAGATGCTGTACTTTTCGAATTATTCAAGAAAAACTGGGGCCTCCAGCTACAACGAATATCAATACAGAATTTAACTGCATCACATTTCCAACATAAAGGTTCTGCTTATTTTTTCTGCAGTACTAGCAGACAAGCGAGACAACATGAATATCTTTGAATGCTTTGCAGGTTGCGTAAAACCCATGGCTAGGCCCAGCTGAATCACCCCGTAGAGTAAAAATGTACATTTGTACAAATGTTTACGTTTACATAATATGTTGTATACATCACAGATACATCTGAGTCGAAGAATGCTTCCAAGTATAAAGGAACAATCATAACGGAACACAATTGATAATCAAAAATATTTTGAAGATTAGATGATGACAGTTTCAACTGTTGAAACTGATCGTCAATAATAAATATTAATTAAGGCTACTTTTGCTTTAGATAGTTTTTCAAGTTGAATATACAGGGTGAGTCACCTAACATTACAGTTGGATATATTTCGTAAACCACACCAAATACTGACGAATAGATTCTACAGACCGAACGTGAGGTGAGGGGGAAATGTAATTGGTTAATACAAACCATAAAAAAATGCACGGACGTATGTTTTTTAACACAAACCTACGTTTTTTTAAATACAACCTCGTTAGTTTTGTTAACACATCTGAACATATAAGTGCCGTTTGTTGCATTGTAAAATGTTAATTATATCCGGAGATATTGTAACCTAAAGTTGACGCTTGAGTACCACTCCTCCGCTGTTCGATCGTGTGTATCGGAGAGCACCGTATTACGTAGGGATCCAAAGGGAACGGTGATGGACCTCAGGTACAGAAGACACTGGAACAGCACATTACGTCCACATGCTAACACCTTTTTATTGGTCTTTTTCACTGACGCACATGTACATTACCATGAGGGGTGAGGTACACGTACAGACGTGGTTTCCGTTTTGAATTACGGAGTGGAATAGAGTGTGTCCCGACATGTCAGGCCAATAGATGTTCAATGTGGTGGCCATCATTTGCTGCACACAATTGCGTAATGAATGTCGTACACGCCAGCAGTACATCTGGTGTAATGTCGCCGCAGGCTGCCACAATACGTTGTTCCATATCCTCTAGGGTTGTAGGCACATCACGGTACACATTCTCCTTTAATGTACCCCACAGAAAGAAGTCAAGAGGTGTAAGATCAGGAGAACGGACTGGCCAATTTATGCGTTTCCACGTCCTATGAAACGCCCGTCGAACATCCTGTCAAGGGTCAGCCTAGTGTTAATTGCGGAATGTACAGGTGCACCATCATGCTTATACCACATACGTCGACGCGTTTCCAGTAGGACATTTTCGAGCAACGTTGGCAAATCATTCTGTAGAAACGCGATGTATGTTGCAGTTGTTTGGGCCCCTGCAATGAAGTGAGGACCAATGAGGTGGTCGCCAATGATTCCGCAGCATACATTTACAGTCCGCGGTCGCTGTCGCTCTACCTGTCTGAGCCAGCGAGGATTGTCCACGGACCAGCAATGCATGTTCCGTAGATTCACTGCCCCGTGGTTTGTGAAACCCGCTTCATCGGTAAACAGACAGAACTGCAACGCATTCTCTGTTAATGCCCATTGACAGAATTGCACTCGATTATTAAAGTCATCACCATGCAATTGCTGATGTAGCGACACATGAAACGGGTGAAAGCGGTGACGATGCAGTATGCGCATGACACTACTTTGACTCAGTCCACCGGCTCTCGCAGTGTTCTGTGTACTCATGTGTGCGTTCATGGCAACGGCAGCTAACACACCAACTGCACCCGCTGCACAACTGTGACGGGCCTGTTACGGGCCCGTTTGCGTGCTACGACCCTACCTGTTGCATACAGTTGGCGGTAGATGTTTTGCAATGTGCGGCACTTTGGATGCTCTCTGTCCGGGTACCGTTCTGCATACACCCTGCAGGCTTCAGCTGCATTTCGTCAACGCTCGCCGTAGATGAGTATCATCTCCGCCCTTTCAGAGTTCGAATACACCATGGTCACAGTTCCTACAACACTACACTATCACAGACGTCTGGTAACACGGTGTTCTACAGTTGGTCTGCGTGCGGAGACGAATGCAGAATAACAATAGCAGCAAGCGCTACATGCGGACACTGCGACAGCTAGACCAAACCACAACAGTGCACTACAGCCACACTCGTAAACACATGGTCGTCATCGTAAGCATGTCTCTGGAGATGCTGCTCGCCGACCGTGGCCCGTGTTTGTTACAACACGCAACTGAACGTCGGAGGTTTCAAGCGTCAACTTTAGGTTACAATATCTCCGGATGTAATTAACATTTTACAATGCAACAAACGGCACTGATTATGTATTTGTTTATATGTTCACATGTGCTAACAAAACTAACGGGGTTCCATTTTAAAAGAAAACGTTGGTTTGTTTTAAAAACATACTTCCGTGCATTTTTGTATGGTTTGTATTAAACAATTACACTAGCCCCTCTCGTCACGTTCGGTCTGTGGAATCTATTCTTCGGTATTTGATGTGGTTTACGAAATATATCCAGTTGTAATGTTAGGTGACTCACCCCGTATACAAGTCCTTCAGTTTTCCCAATATGAGGAAATTCAGTCAATCTAATCAGATTTGAAAGCAGGTTGCTACTGATACATATGTATGTTACAAGGTGAAGAATTGTGAATAGACGTTTTATAAAAGTAAGACCAACCGAGGATAATGCGCTGTCTTCAGCATAGGCTGCATAGTTTTTAGGCATGATATGTGTAGACATATTTTCATACGGGTATATATAAACACTTTCCGTCTAAGAGCATGTTTGCAAACAAAATTTTAAAAAAGAAGAAGAATATCTAATAGTAAAAGACATTCCATCTGGGTGTACGTGGAAATGTAACATCTTTACATTTATATATTCTTTGGCAAGTTCAAATTTTGCACAAAAATATGCTATAAGGTGAAAAGTGTTTGTATATCTACACATACAGTGCCAAAAACAATGATAAAAACACTATGTAATTATCGTTATTATCTCAGTTTTGCAAAATTTATAAATAACTCGCCAACAGGGACAGTTCAGAATTCAACTAGTAAAGAACTTGCCATTAGGAATAAAGTAGACAAAATAACCTTGGATAGAAACGAAGAAGAAAAGAAAAAAAGGAAAACGTATATTAAGAAATGTAAAAGTGAACCAAAACTACAGGGAGAAAGTAAACATTACCAACCGTACCAAATGAAGAAAGATACACTTCTTAATTTCCATGAAAGGCATTGTGCTCTATTTGTAAAAAGGTTATACAGCAAAGTAAAGATGGTGCCAGCTATAGGTAGACCTCAATTCCTCTGACATGTACTGTTTCGTATTCATGAATTTGTTCTTGATGCTGTTACGAGCACAAAAGATATTTTGACGTTTCTGTGTTTGGAATTACTTTCAGACTGTGCCAATAATGTACCAACCTACAGACAACCAATCTATTTGGACATGTCCAGTGATATGACACTTTTGTCATAGACAAAGCAATAACGAGTATAGTACGAAAATGAAGACGTCTTTGTCTACAAGAAGTTAAACAACACCTTAAAAGTGAAAACGGTAGCAACCAGACTACACAACTACGCTGACAATCATAACGAATACATTAGTCATTAATAAATATAGCATCAAGATGCATATAAGGTACACAATGTTACAGTTCAGGTCATTATTCATAATAGCGTAAGCGTAAAAGCAATAAAATTGGTAATTTTCGCTTGTCTGGTGCTTGCTTGGTCTCTTAGTATCATGTATGATGTAAGTTGGACTCCTTAATGTCTTACTTTATGCCACTCGATGTATCTTCAAAGCTTCATTTACGCAAATATGTTTCTAAAGACATTCGATTCTCATTTAACTAGACAGTACTCTTTTCGTTACACCAATGTGTCAGAAGCAAGTAAAATGGAGACAGCCTGGCGGGGTGGCCGAGCGGTTCTAGGCGCTACAGTCTGGAACCGCGTGACCGCTACGGTCGCAGGTTCGAAACCTGCCTCGGACATGGATGTGTGTGATGTCCTTCGGTTGGTTAGGTTTAAGTAGTTCTAAGTGCTAGGGGACTGATGACCTCAGAAATTAAGTCCCATAGTGCTCAGAGCCATGTTTGAAAACGAAGACAGATAAATTAAATTTTGATCAAGATACTGTCATAAATATGAAAGCACTTCAAGTAATGACTGCTGATGTCTTGAGTCAGAGGAAAGTCACACATCAGGCCGCGAGGCCTGACGGAACAGCTGAATAGCAAACAGTGACAGCGAAATGCAGTGAGCTAACTGTCCCAGAGGACGCTGTGTACTTCATTCACGAAAGCAGTCACTTTCGGGTCTGTGAGGAACACCCACCGGGGCCTCGTATTACCCTAAAGGCCAGTCACCTGCGACCGCTAGCGGTGAAATTGCGAACGGGCCGGCCATTAAACTGTTCGGTAGTACCTGAAACATGCGCGCACAGCGGCCGTTAGTTTTTAAAGTCCGTCCGAGATCGCCGTAACAGCTGTCGGTGCAGCTTTCCGACCGGCGCGCCGATCCAGTGGCCGATAATTCGTCATTATCCGGCACTACAGCCTCTATAACGACGTAATACTGTTTTCCCCCTTTTTGCTTGTATACTGATTTCAGTTCGCTCTCGGCCGCGATAAAGTCGATATTTCTCGGCGCTCTCTCTGTAACCAGAGGCCTTAATTCATTCCAATACAAACATCGTTTCAAAATAATGGTTCGTTTCTCTTATGAGTTAGATATAGCCAGGACAGATTACTAAAGGTTATGTACATACTGTTATTGGTTTCGTTACAAAAAGATCGCTATCTGAAATGTGTGATATGAAAAATAATTTCTCTATGTGTAGTAATGCGATATTCTCTTTACACCAGGCCACAGCAGAACCTGTAGTTAGGTAACGTGTTCCGGTGGCTTCTCAGAAACACATACTTTACACCAGGCCACAGCAGAACCTGTGGTTAGGTAACGTGTTCCGGTGGCTTCTCAGAAACACATACAAACGAAAAGCTGAAGTAATGTCGTGAGGGTCTGTAACTGCAGCGATATTCTCTTTACACCAGGCCACAGCAGATCCTGTAGTTAGGAAACGTGTTCCGGTGGCTTCTCAGAAACACATACAAACGAAAAGCTGAAGTAATGTTGTGAGGGTCTGTAACTGCAGCGGTTTTCAGTTACAGGGGTCGGAGAAAAGTATGAAAACACGAAAAAGCAACACATTACCTTGCCTAATACGGTGAAAGAAAACCTGGTATTCAAAATTGCTTACGGTCATCTCGGAATGGATGTCCTGTAAGGTTTTCAAGGGAATCTCATTTCATTCTTCCTGAAAAAAACAGTGCCAAGTGGAGGTAACCATGATGCAGGTGGATAGCGATCCTCCAAAGTAGATCCGTGTTGGAGATTTCGCTCTGCCCGGGAAATGGGTGTTTGCGTTGTCCTCATCATTTCATCTCCATCCTCATCATTCCTGACGGTGGCTGAAATGGACTGGGGAAAAAATTGGACTTGAAAAAGAATTGGGACTTAGCATGGACGCTGGTGACCGCGTAGTTGAGCGTCCCACAAACCAAACATCATCATCATCATCATCCAAAGTAGACCATAAAGTCTCAGTAATACTGAGATCTGGTGGCTCTTTTGGCCTGGAGACGTGCGACAATTCATTGTACTGTTTACAAACCCAGTCCTGGACGAGCCTGTCGCCTTGCAACACATCGCCATTGGCGAACAAACGTTGTTCCGTGGCAGGGACCTGATCAGCCAAAATATTCACATAATCATTGGCAGTAATCGGACCTTGCAGAGTACCAATAGGGTCCAAGGACTGCAATGATATTGGACTTCCCAAATCATCATGTACCTCCCCTCTCCTCCATGTTTCACTCTTGGGACGTAAATTCAGCCAGACGGTGAAAACAGTATGAAACGAGACTCATCCGACCAAATGAAATTCTTCCGTAACTCCAAAGGCCAGTCTTTCTGGCTTCTGCATCAAGATTTCTTTGTAAGGTTATCTGCATCAGTGATGGATGATTTTGGACATTCCACTCGACCTGCAATCCCCCGCTTATGGAGTTCCATTCTCACTGATCGCGTTGCTATGTTGCTGAAATGGCTCGCGACATTCAGTTCTGCAGCTCTACAGCTGTCGTCCTCTTATTTTTCGTCACACTCATCGTCAGTGATCGTCCTTCACGATCACTCAACACACACCCTCTCACTTAGCGGATGATGTTCTTCCGCTTTCCCTCGACGTGCTGTAAATCTTCGATACGGTTCCTCCTGAAACACATCGGCTACCTAGGTTACGGAAGCAAGCACCATGCTAGCAAGAACAATTTGCCGACGTTTGAATTCACTTAGGTCCGTGATAATGCCCTCACAACTAAATCGAACACTTTTCTGACCTCGACAGACACTTGCAACGCATTGGAAGACGTCACACAGGTGCCGTACGTGGTCAGATACAACAGTGCAACCTGCACGCTTAGCTGGCAGCTGCATTTGTGTTCAAGTTTGCGTTTCTCGCTGAGTTTCCATGAATTCCTCCATCCCCTATATGTCAGGCCTCATTGCTTTCGTGCAATGACCGCCAGATACGATTGACCGAAGCCTAATCACAACTTAGTTTGAACTGTTTTAAGGTCATTAAAACATCTGCTGTTAAAATCCAAGTAAAACTCAACAACGACAGTAAAATCCGCAGACGTTATGACAGTCCTGGAGAATGAAGAACAGAAACGAAATTAACGTCGGGTGTGCTCCAAGGAAGCGTGAAAGAACCAATAATTGTTCAATGTACATAAACATTTTTTCAGATAGGATCAACAGCACAGTCAAACTTTTCGCCGGCGATGCCCCTTTCTACAGGTAAATATACACTCCTGGAAATTGAAATAAGAACACCGTGAATTCATTGTCCCAGGAAGGGGAAACTTTATTGACACATTCCTGGGGTCAGATACATCACATGATCACACTGACACAACCACAGGCACATAGACACAGGCAACAGAGCATGCACAATGTCGGCACTAGTACAGTGTATATCCACCTTTCGCAGCAATGTAGGCTGCTATTCTCCCATGGAGACGATCGTAGAGATGCTGGATGCAGTCCTGTGGAACGGCTTGCCATGCCATTTCCACCTGGCGCCTCAGTTGGACCAGCGTTCGTGCTGGACGTGCAGAGCGCGTGAGACGACGCTTCATCCAGTCCCAAACATGCTCAATGGGGGACAGATCCGAAGATCTTGCTTTCCAGGGTAGTTGACTTACACCTTCTAGAGCACGTTGGGTGGCACGGGATACATGCGGACGTGCATTGTCCTGTTGGAACAGTAAGTTCCCTTGCCGGTCTAGGAATGGTAGAACGATGGGTTCGATGACGGTTTGGATGTAGCGTGCACTATTCAGTGTCCCCTCGACGATCACCAGAGGTGTATGGCCAGTGTAGGAGATCGCTCCCCATACCATGATGCCGGGTGTTGGCCCTGTGTGCCTCGGTCGTATGCAGTCCTGATTGTGGCGCTCACCTGCACGGCGCCAAACACGCATACGACCATCATTGGCACCAAGGCAGAAGCGACTCTCATCGCTGAAGACGACACGTCTCCGTTCGTCCCTCCATTCACGCCTGTCGCGACACCACTGGAGGCGGGCTGCACGATGTTGGGGCGTGAGCGGAAGACGGCCTAACGGTGTGCGGAACCGTAGCCCAGCTTCATGTAGACGGTTGCGAATGGTCCTCGCCGATACCTCAGGAGCAACAGTGTCCCTAATTTGCTGGGAAGTGGCGGTGCGGTCCCCTACGGCACTGCGTAGGATCCTACGGTCTTGGCGTGCATCCGTGCGTCGCTGCGGTCCGGTCCCAGGTCGACGGGCACGTGCACCTTCCGCCGACCACTGGCGACAACATCGATGTACTGTGGAGACCTCACGCCCCACGTGTTGAGCAATTCGGCGGTACGTCCACCCGGCCTCCCGCATGCCCACTATACGCCCTCGCTCAAAGTCCGTCAACTGCACATACGGTTCACGTCCATGCTGTCGCGGCATGCTACCAGTGTTAAAGACTGCGATGGAGCTCCGTATGCCACGGCAAACTGGCTGACACTGACGGCGGCGGTGCACAAATGCTGCGCAGCTAGCGCCATTTGACGGCCAACACCGCGGTTCCTGGTGTGTCCGCTGTGCCGTGCGTGTGATCATTGCTTGTACAGCCCTCTCGCAGTGTCCGGAGCAAGTATGGTGGGTCTGACACACCGGTGTCAATGTGTTCTTTTTTCCATTTCCAGGAGTGTAGTTATCAGTGGAGGGTAACGGTTTGCAAAAACACAATTTAGTGAAATATTGCTTTTTTTAAAAAAAAATGTGCATGCAGTCGAGAAAATTTCAACGAAGATGGAGATCCTGACAAGACCCGACTTAAAAAAAAAATTCTTGAATATTAGGAGCACGTCATATCTACGTCCACATTTATACTGCACAAGCCGCCTTACGGTGTGTTCCAGAGGCTACTTTTGGTGCTGCTATCTGTTCCGTGTTCCATAAGAGAAAGATGCGTGAGAATATCCATAGACCTCTGCGTTACGTCTAATTCCTCCAATTCTCTATTAACTTAGGCTTCCGCGGCCATTGTCACATTCTATAAAATTTCTCTGGGTGTGTGACCGCACTGTCAATATATAAAACTATCTGTTCCAAGTGACCTTCTTCAGGGTGTTTTTGTTTACAGTAAACAGGGAGTGAAACGTCGGTTTTATACAGGGTGTAAATTTTAAGTTGACACACCAGAATAACTCGAAAAATAAGCTTCACCCGAAAAAATGTGTACAATCCAAAGTTGATTATTTTCGAGGGGGACATCGGCTGGTGCTAAAATTAGCCCGCCACCCCAGCCCCCTGGGGGTGGGGTGGGAGGCAACTTAAAAATTTCAAATGGAAACCCCCAGTTTTTATTGCAGAATCAGAGTCTACATAAAAAACTACGCACATTTTATGTCAGACATTTGTTTTGATTCTTGGTGCTTGCCGCTGTAATTCAAGAAAACCCATATTCTCATTTGTGGGTGAAAATTGTTAAGGATGAATAAAAAATACTTGTTTACTTCGCTAAAACTAAAACTCCCTCTCTCCCCCTAGGGTGGCGTTGTGTGGCCTCATGACCACGAAACAAACAAAACTTATCCTAATCTGCGGAAAAAATTAATATTTGGGACAACACTTGTAAAACTCTAATTCCTTTCGCTCAAACCCCACCATATGGGGAGAGAGAGAGAGTTTTAGTTTTAGCGAATCCAAATATAGGAAGTAAATAAGAATTTTTTATTTATCGGTAACCATTTTCCACGCAAAAATGAGAACATGGATTTTCTTGAATTACAGCGCAGACTACCAACAATGAACAGAAATGTTTAAGACAGAATGTTCGTAGTTTTTATTATGTAGAATATCTGATTCTGCAATAAAAAATGGGGGTTCCCATTTGAAATTTTAAAGTTACCTCCCACCCCACCCCCAGGGGCCTGGGGTGGCGGTCTAATTTTAGCACCAGCAGATGTCTCCCTCTAAAATAATCAACGTTGGAGTCCACACATTTTTTCGTATGAAGCTTATTTTTCGAGTTATTCTGGTTTGTTAACTTAAAATTTACACCCTGTATATTGTCAATGCGGTCACAAACCCAGAAAAAATTTCTTGAATGTTCTGTCTGTAGCCATTTCACGAGAGTATGTGGGAGGATATACATGTTGTCCGACTCATTCCAAAACGTATCCCGTCGTTGTTTCAAAAGTGATCTCCCCGTGATTGACAACGCCTCTCTTGTAACGTCCTGAACTAGATTGTGCTCGAAACGCTTTCGCATCGACTAGATTATCCTGTGAACAAAGGCGCCGTTGATGTTGGATCTGGGCTATTTCTTCTATTAACGCGATCTGTTGTGGGTCTCAGACTGATGACCAATACTCAAGAATCGGTTCAACGAATGATTTGCAAGCCACTTCTTTCGTGCATGAATTACACTACTGGCCATTAAAGTTGCTACACCACGAAGATGACGTGCTACAGACGAGAAATTTAACCGACAGGGAGACGATGCTGTGATATGCAAATGATTATCTTTTCAGAGAAAGTTACCAACCGATCTCTCATACACAAACAGCAGTTGACGGGCGTTGCGTGGTGAAATGTTGTTGTGATGCCTCGTGTAAGAAGGAGAAATTCGTACCATCACGTTTCCGGCTTTGATAAAGGTCGAATTGTAGCCTATCGCGATTGCGCTTTATCGTATCGCGACATTGCTGGTCACGTTGGTCGAGATCCAATGACTATTAGCAGAATATGGAATCGTTGGGTTCAGGAGGGTAATACGGAACTCCGTGCTGGATCCCAACGGCCTCGTATGACTTGCAGTCAAATGACAGGCATCTTATCCACATGGCTGAAACAGATGTAACGGAACGAATGCTAAAACGTCATTTTTTCCGATGAATCCAGATTCTGTTTGCGGCATCATGATGGTCGCATCCGTGTTTGGCGACATCGCGGTGAACGCACTTTGGAAGTGTGTATTCGTGATGGCCATACTGGTGTATCACCCGGCGTGATGGTATGGGGTGCCATTGGTTACACGTCTCGGTCACCTCTCGTTCGCATTGACGGAACCTTGAACAGTGGACGTTGCATCAGATGTGTTGCGACTCGTGGCTCTAACCTTCATTCGATCCCTGCGAAACCCCACATTTCAGCAGGATAATGCACGACCGCATGTTGCAGGCCCTGTACGGGCCTTTCTGGATACAGGAAATGTTCGACTGCTGCCCTGGCCAGCACATTCTCCAGATCTCTCACCAATTGAAAACGTCTGGTCTATGGTGACCGAGCAACTGGCTCGTCACAATACGCCAGTCACTACTCTTGATGAACTGTGGTATCGTGTTGAAGCCGCATGGGCAGCTGTACCTGTACACCCCATCCAACCTGTGTTTGACTCAATGCCCAGGCGTATCGAGGCTGCTATTACGGCGAGTGGTTGTTGTTCTGGGTACTGATTTCTCTGGATCTAGGCACCGAAATTGCGTGAAAATGTTATCACTGGTCAGTTCTAGTATAATACATTTGTCCAATGAATACCCGTTTATCATCTGCATTTCTTCTAGTGTAGCAATTTTAATGGCCAGTAATGTACATCTCCTTAAGTCTTCATATGAGTCTCAGCCTGATCTCGGCAGTCAAATGAAAATCAACCAACCACAGTTATAGGTCTCTAATATCGGGTTAAAGCGAATTAATAAATAAACCCCAGCAGTAAAAAGAGTAGAAGAATGAACTAAAGCAGAAATAGAAGGGGAAAAAGTAAGTACAATTGCGTTTGTGGGTCTGCGACCGCATTGTCAATAAATAAAACTACCGACTTTTCGGTCCCTGTTTACTGTAAACAAAAACACCCTGAAGAAGGTCACTTGGAACAGGTAGTTTTATATACTGAAAGTGCGGTCACAACTTTCCTTCTCAATACTGTTACATTCCACCCTGGATTTTCCGTTGGTGGGTTTGTTATTTAAATTCGCAATAGTAATCGCCGTAACTGATAACACATCTATCCCACTGTGAGACAAGATGGTCAGTGCCTCCATAGAAAAATGATTGCGCTTGCCTTTGGAACCATTGGCAGCAGTCCTGCATCTTCCGTTCGAGCCGAATCGACGGCCACGGATGTATTTCTTCAGGGCTCCAAAAATACGGAAATCACACGAACAGGGTTCGGGCCTGTTGGTTGATGTGTAAGGGGTTCCCAGGGAAACTTTTGGTACGTAGTGGAAGCAACAAGCACACTACCTCAGGGAAAGTCATGACGACCGTTTTGTTTGACTGCAACTGTCCGCTGCTCATTCGCTTTCTGGAGCACGGCGCCACAATTAACGCACAGCGGTACGTGAAGCGTTTGCGAAAACTGAAACCATCAAGTCCAAACGCCCTGGAATGTCGACGGTCGACATCATTCTGTTGCAAGACATCGCCCGCCCACATCTCGCAAAGGTTGTAAGCTGTTTTACACATCGTCTATACAGTCCCGAACTCTCCCTATGCGATTTACGTATTTTTGGAGGCCTGAAGACACATCCGTGGCCTCCGATCTGCCGATTAAAAGGTGCACACCTGAGTACCCGTCATGGTTTTCTAGGTAATCGCGACAATTCTTTCATAAAAGCACTGACTGTCTTGTCTCACAGTGGTGTAAATGAATTAACAGTTATGACGAATACTTTTGAAGTAACAAACAGACTACTTACTTCTTCCCATATGTGTCATTTTCATTTGACAGCCTCGTATACACGTGTATGTGATCGACAAAAGTGTGAAGATGAGGTACCTTTCACGTCGCGTTGTATGCGGTATTTCGTAAGATGTTTTTAGCTTCCCAGGCATTGATATTTCACAACACTACGAATTCGTCGCCTTGTAGATGGAAATATTACATGATTTATGAAAACACTACTCGTCTTAAAAGAGTAACTCAATTGTGCGTGTTCAAAATTTACAGACATACCTACAACTTGTACGGAAGTAGCAAGAGAACACTAGTTTGTCGGTTTGTGAGCAGATTATCCAGATAAACACTAATCACTACCGTGTCGTATGGCAGATATCTGCCTCCCATGTACCTACAAGGTATTACAAAAAGATATGGCCAAACTTTCAGGAAACCTTCCTCACACACAAAGAAAGAAAATATGTTATGTGGACATGTGTCCGGGAACGCTTACTTTCCATGTTAGAGCTCATTTCATTACTTCTCTTCAAATCACATTAATCATGGAATGGAAACATACAGCAACAGAACGTAAGAGCATGACTTCAAACACTTTGTTACAAGGAATGTTGAAAATGTCCTCCGTTAGCTCGGATACATGCGTCCTCCCTCCGTCGCATGGAATCCCTGATGCGCTGATGCAGCCCTGGAGAATGGCGTATTGTATCACAGCCGTCCACAATACGAGCACGAAGAGTCTTTACATTTGGTAGCGGGGTTGCGTAGACACGAGCTTTCAAATGGCCCCTTAAATGAAAGTCAAGAGGGTTGAGGTTAGGAGAGCGTGGAGGCCACAGAATTGATCCGCCTCTACCAATCCATAGGTCACCGAATCTGTTGTTGAGAGGCGTGCGAACACTTCGACTGAAATGTGCAGGAGCTCCATCGTGCATGAACCACATGTTGTGTCGTACTTGTAAAGGCACATGTTCTAGCAGCATAGGTAGAGTTCCCGTATGAAATCATGATAACGTGCTCCATTGAGCGTAGGTGGAAGAACATGGGGCCCAATCAAGACATCACCAACAATGCCTGCTCAAACGTTCACAGAAAAACTGTGTTGATGACGTGATTGCACAATTGCGTGCGGTTTCTCGTCAGCCCACACATGTTGATTGTGAAAATTTTGCAATTTGATCACGTTGGAATGAAGCCTCATCCGTAAAGAGAACATTTGCACTGAAATGCGGATTGACACATTATTGGATGAACCATTCGCAGAAGTGTACCCGTGGAGGCCAATCAGCTGCAGATAGTGCCTGTACACGCGGTACATGGTACGGAAACAACTGGTTCTCCCGTAACACTCTCCATACAGTGACGTGGTTAACGTTACCTTGTACAGCAGCAACTTCTCTGACGCTGACATTAGGGTTATCGTCAACTGCACGAAGAATTGCCTCGTCTATTGCAGGTGTCCTCGTCGTTCTAGGTCTTCCCCAGTCGCGAGTCATGGGCTGGAATGTTCCGTGCTCCCTAAGACGCCGATCAGTTGCTTCAAACGTCTTCCTGTCGGAACACCTTTGTTCTAGAAATCTGTCTCGATACAAGAGTACCGCGCCACGGCTATTGCCCCGTGCTAATCCGTACATCAAATGGGCATCTGCCAACTCGACATTTGTAAACATTGCACTGACTGCAAAATCACGTTCGTGATGAACACTAACCTGTCGATGCTACGTACTGATGTGTTTGATACTAGTGCTGTAGAGCAATGAGTCGCATGTCAACACAAGCGCCAAAGTCAACATCACCTTCCTTCAATTGGGCCAACTAGCGGTACATAATGACGAAACTAAAATGAGCACTAACATGGAAGTTAAGCGTTTCCGGACACATGTCCACATAACATCTTTTCTTTATTTGTGTGTGAGGAATGTTTCCTGAACGTTTGGCCGTACCTTTTTGTAACACCCTGTATATCCAAATCCTGCGACTGACGAAGAGACGCGTGAAAACAAAAATACTAAAATATTTTGAAGTATCCCACATTTTTAAGATTATTGATCATCCACATATGGATCAAATTCTACGTATCATCCCCATAGCTTTCAGAAATATAGGTCGTTAGAAATTCGATACGTTACCTTCATGAGCGATAACAATCTTAGCGTACATGCAAAATAGAGATTGTACAGAGCACGAGTTAAGCATATAATATCGATTGACTATCGTCTGTCGAAAGGTAGAAAAAGCGCAATTATCAAAGAAACGTTGTCGACCTTCTTCGTTAGAACGTAGTGACGCACGATTAATGTTGTCATCGTAACATCAGTTCCACACAATAAGTGACTACTGCCATCAAGTTATTTCAAATGATGGGGATCAACGAGACGCCAATCCACAATGAAGCAGGAGGGAAGTAATGAAAGCTTACAATCTATCATTGTCATAACATTTGCATTATTGATGCTTTTTTTTATAACAGGAGAGAGCGAAGAAAAATTCGCTGTTATCATAAGGAAGAGCTTTTGTTAGAAATGTTGATGAAATCGTCTCACTGCTACGTGCTCACCTACATTTAGAAAAAAAATGTAAATCAACGTAAATCGAAGTCAGACATGGCGACTGTTACCAAGAGATGGGACATTGGTTTTGAGCAGTGATAATCGCCGCAGACAAAATAGTTTCTTGAATGAGATTTTCACTCTGCAGCGGAGTGTGCGCTGATATGAAACTTCCTGGCAGATTAAAACTGGTGTCGGTCCGAAATATATACAACGTGACAAGCCTGAGAGGTGTATGTGGTATTGCCAAATCCCACGTGTCAGCCCTAATAGAGTCTTCGTTGTATCACTGTGGGCAGAACGCCAAACAACTTAGGTCTTGTCCCATCTGATCCCATCTGTAGCGTCATTGAGCAAGTTATTTCTTGGTAACATAGCGAAGCATCAAATCGTTCTTAGGTTACACAAATAAAGGAGTAATTAACATCCAGAAGAACAACATGGAATGTACAGAGTAAGGTGCTACAATGTTCATAGCGTATATGTGGAAATTAAACAAGAATAGCGGATTCGTGGGACAGTAGCAAGGTTGCGTATAGTAACTATTGTGATACGATTTACATCCTAAGTTGTACAATATCTACTTGATTATTCCGTACAAACCACTAGTGGAATTGGGAGTGATTTTATTTTTAGGTGGATACAATCCAGTACTTACATCTAATACCAGGAAATTCGCCGACAGCATCGTTCCGACAATCCAGCATGCCTATCCAACCTTCTGAGGATACGAGAGCATTTACAACTCTCTTGTTACATTTCCACTTCCTCTCACAAGAAAATAATTGAACACGAGAAGTCCACAGGACGATACGTGTGTGACTGGGATAAATTCTGCCTAGGTTTCAGATAGTGAAAGTAGCGACTGCGGTTTATAGAAGCTGCTTGGCGGGTTTGGTGGCTGCGAGCGGCTAGACAAGGAAAGAACTAGTAGACTACGTTTACATACGTCAGAGCTGCGCGCACGCGCCTACTGAACTTGAGAAGTATCCTGGCTGGATGCCGTACGAAGAGGTGTTCCGGCGAGGAGAACAGGTTTCTATGAGACGCGAAACTAACATCTTATTCGAGATAGAAAGTCGTTAACAAATGACCACCGCTTTATTAATTATCCCATTCGTCTTCGCACGCACGTGAGCGGCTGTATCTCTTGTCGTTGGTTAGGGAGATGCCCCGAGGAAGACGCAGTTCGCTGTCTCGGACGCGAGTATTAATAACACAAGGACGGATCGGATTAGATACACCCAGTCGTCACATTCTGTCGTCCCTGTTTTGTAACGACCAACTATATTCCGTTTCGAAACGATAGAAGGTACTAGCATCGAGTCTGGAGTAGAAGTGTATGACTTTTTTTCAGTTCAGCTCTACTTCTATGTAGGTCACTATGTGGTTAAGCATAACGTGGCAGTGAAGAAAATGGAGCAACATAAAATGAGCTGACTGCCAAAATTTCTCCCTCCGGTTAGAGTTGTGCTAGCTGATGGGGAAAAGGTATTCCCAGTTTCGGACAGGCACGTGTTCGAACTGTAACTAAACGTAGTGCATTGTGTGCTCGATGTCAGACTCTTATTACCGCTTCTGTTGTTATGAGATGGTAGAGCTTGGTCTGCAGGTGAAGTTTATAGCGTAATGCTTCAAGGGGTACATCTCGACCTTGCTATGCAATCCCCAAAAGTCATGAACGTGATCATGTACTAAGCACGGACCTAGGAGCGTCGAGAGTGCTGAACATGTTTGAAGGCTTTGGAGGTTGTACCGGCAGCGTTCCCCGTTTACGGCAGGACAAAAGTCACGGAACACCTCCTAACATCCAGCCGGACTTCCTTTCCGTCAACTCGACATGGAATGAACTCGCCAAGTCGTTGACAGTCCCCTGCAGAAATACTGAGCTACGCTACCTCTACAGCCGTCCATAACTGCGAAAGTGTTGCCGATGCCGGATTTTGTGCACGAACTGATACCTCGATTATGTCTCATAAATGTTCGATGGGATTCATGTAAGGCGACCTGGGTCGCTCGAACTGTCCAGACTGTTCCTCAAACCCATCTTGAATAACTATGGTCCCTTACCATAACACACTCTCAACCATAAAAGTTACATCGTTGTTTGGCAACAAGAAGTCAGTGAATCATTGCAAATGGCCAATGATCGGTTCAGTTGGAGCACAGGACTCAGTCCATTCCGTGCAAACACGGCCACCACCAGCTTGCACAGTGCCTTGTTGACAACTTGGGTCCACGGCTTCTTGGGGTTTGCGCCACACTCGAACATTACCCTCAGCTCTTATCAACTGGAATCGGGATTCATCTGACCAGACCAAGCTTTTCCAGTCGCGTAGGGTCCAATCAGTGTAGCCACGAGCCCAGGAGAGGCGGTGCAGGCGATGTCGTGCTGTTAGAAGAGACTCTTCCGTCGGTCGCCTGCTGCCACAGCCCATGAACACCAAATTTCGCCGCACCGTCCTAACGGATGAGTTCGTCGTACGTCCCACATTGGTTTCTGTGGTTATTTCAAGCAGTGTTACTTGTCTGTCAGCACTGATAATTCGAAATGCAATGTCCCATGCGACTAGCTCCCACTACCATTCGGCGTTCAGAGTCCGTTAATTCCCCTCGTGCGGCCGTAATCACCTCAGAAACATTTTCTCATGATTCTCCTCAGTACAAACGATGGCTCCCCCAATCCACTGTCCTTTCATTCATTAGGTACGCGATACAACCACTATCTGCATATTTTTATATTGCTATCCATGACTTTGTCACCTCAGTGTGATTTACTTTGCTTTTAAAGAGCCACATGATTTTGTTCCCTTTCACGCAAACTAGAGACAGTGTTCTCTAAAACAGAGTAGACTCCTATAATACACTCCTGGAAATTGAAATAAGAACACCGTGAATTCATTGTCCCAGGAAGGGGAAATTTTATTGACACATTCCTGGGGTCAGATACATCACATGATCACACTGACACAACCACAGGCACATAGACACAGGTAACAGAGCATGCACAATGTCGGCACTAGTACAGTGTATATCCACCTTTCGCAGCAATGCAGGCTGCTATTCTCCCATGGAGACGATCGTAGAGATGCTGGATGTATTCCTGTGGAACGGCTTGCCATGCCATTTCCACCTGGCGCCTGTTGGACCAGCGTTCGTGCTGGACGTGCAGACCGCGTGAGACGACGCTTCATCCAGTCCCAAACATGCTCAATGGGGGACAGATCCGGAGATCTTGCTGGCCAGGGTAGTTGACTTACACCTTCTAGAGCACGTTGGGTGGCACGGGATACATGCGGACGTGCATTGTCCTGTTGGAACAGCAAGTTCCCTTGCCGGTCTAGGAATGGTAGAACGATGGGTTCGATGACGGTGTCCCCTCGACGATCACCAGAGGTGTACGGCCAGTGTAGGAGATCGCTCCCCACACCATGATGGCCCTGTGTGTCTCGGTCGTATGCAGTCCTGATTGTGGCGCTCACCTGCACGGCGCCAAACACGCATACGACCATCATTGGCACCAAGGCAGAAGCAACTCTCATCGCTGAAGACGACACGTCTCCATTCGTCCCTCCATTCACGCCTGTCGCGACACCACTGGAGGCGGGCTGCACGATGTTGGGGCTTGAGCGGAAGACGGCCTAACGGTGTGCCGGACCGTAGCCCAGCTTCATGGAGACGGTTGCGAATGGTCCTCGCCGATACCCCAGGAGCAACAGTGTCCCTAATTTGCTGGGAAGTGGTGGTGCGGTCCCCTACAGCACTGCGTAGGATCCTACGGTCTTGGCGTGCATCCGTGCGTCGCTGCGGTCCGGTCCCATGTCGACGGCCACGTGCATCTTCCGCCGACCACTGGCGACAACATCGATGTACTGTGGAGACCTCACGCCCCACGTGTTGAGCAATTCGGCGGTACGTCCATCCGGCCTCCCGCATGCCCACTATACGCCCTCGCTCAAAGTCCGTCAAGTGCACATACGGTTCACGTCCACACTGTCGCGGCATGCTACCAGTGTTAAAGACTGCGATGGAGCTCCGTATGCCACGGCAAACTGGCTGACACTGACGGCGGCGGTGCACAATTGCTGCGCAGCTAGCGCCATTCGACGGCCAACACAGCGGTTCCTGGTGTGTCCGCTGTGCCGTGCGTGTGATCATTGCTTGTACAGCCCTCTCGCAGTGTCCGGAGCAAGTATGGTGGGTCTGACACACCGGTGTCAATGTGTTCTTTTTTCCATTTCCAGGAGTGTAGTTTATATGTCAAGAATTTGTTTTAGCACAAAACTTATCATACTGTCCACAGAAGATATTAATAGTTACAGGTCACTTAAGATAAGAAATAACATTCTATATCATCACCTACTTGCAGTGTCCTCGCAGTGTTCAAACGGAAACTATCTTTTTTTGCAGTGAGATAAAACCGCCTTTTTTCTGTTCCTACAAAATCGCAGACTTCTAGTAACTTCTGAACACTTGCAGTGTAGATTGAAAAATGTGGAAACACTTTATGTATGATTGCTTCCACATTCAACTTGAGATTGTAACCGGCAGACTTGCTGGCATTATCAAGATATTGACAAGAACTGCGACTTCCTAAAATATGATCACACAGCATTTCAGTCTTGATCCTCTCCAATTAACACCAGAAAATTTACGTTAGCATGGTACCCACTGAAGTTAGCTACTTTTCTTAACATATTGTACTTATTAAATATCTCCAGAATGTACAGTGCAACAGCGTTGGAAGTTTCGTTTGGAACAGATTGAGAGATTGCGAATCAGTAAGTTTAAAATCGTTCAAATGGCTCTGAGCACTATGGGACTTAACATCTCAGGTCATTAGTTCCCTAGAACTTAGAACTACTTAAACCTAACTAACCTAAGGACATCACACACATCGATGCCCGAGGCAGGATTCGAACCTGCGATCATAGCAGTCGCGCGTTTCCGGACTGGAGCGCCTAAACTGCGTGGTCACCGCGGTCGGCTCCTTCATAAGGAGGAAAAAACTTCACTACTAGGGGGAAAATATTTTCGCTTCCATCATTGCTGGCATCAGTACTGACACCAGTATAATGAACTGATTCTAAAATTGTTTTAAGTTAATTAAGCAAGTCAAGCGTAATTTCTTTGGCCGCTGTTGCCACATATTTTGTCCGCTGCAGTACTGGAGACACTGAGACTTTTTTTTGTTAACTTTTCTGGTGCAATCTGTGGAGGTACAGCTCTGGTGGTGTTTAATGGAGTGAAATGACGGAGCAGCGTCTGCTGCTGCAATTTTTAGATCAGTTTCAGTAGACGATTTTCAGAAAAATACTTGTTACACTCAGAGCTGCTTCAGGGATCCATTAATTTTTCTTGTGTCTGTTTGTCGCATTAGGGTCAGTGGCATTGTGCGTTTTTAGATCAGTTTCGGAAAAAAACCTGTTAGATTCGGAGCTGCATGACAGATCGCTTTATTTTTGTTGTGTCTGTTTGTCGCATTATGCTTTGAAATATCAGAACGTCCTTGAAGTGAGATGGAATAATAGCATCTGAAACAATAATAACTTTTCAAGTCCTGTCTTAATACAAAATTATATAACTTATTTGTCTACGGTGCTGTATCACTATAAAATAACCTAGCTCCTGGAATGGTTGTGTGCTTCGTTAATAATAATTCATATACAACATGTCACAATAGCGGCAGTTCATGTTAATAAAGATTGATGTTACGTCCATGAAAATACTCGTCACTAATATTAGGAATACAGTATATACGTGAGGATATCCATATATGTTGCACTGGCTCATCAGTCATCCACTGCATCAGACAGCTTGTGGTGAGTCCGTAATGAGGCGTGATAGTGTGAACAGGGCATGACGCACAGCCAAATATGGAACGTCACCAGTCACGAGACTTGCCAGACACGCATTACATGTACGGATGGACAGGATGTTGTGTCTGTAATTTAGCACTAATGTACAGAGAAAGCTTTCCCCACAGGCTACATCCTAACTGGAAGAAGCTTTTATCTCTGGATACCAAATTACGGGAGACGCGTCGTTCACGCTACAGAGAACCGGCCAAGGTTCCCGGCCAGAGAGATGTCCGCACACCAGAGTTTGAGCAGATTGTGTTGGATCGCGTTGCCGACCGCGCAACAATAAGCACCTGTCAACTTGCCCGTGAAACGCTCACTTCGTTGGATACGGCGTGCAAAATACTGTTGGAACAAGTGTTGCACTCATATCGTAAAGAGAGTGTGCCACCGCGCGACTGCTGCGGTCGCAGGTTCGAATCCTGCCTCGGGCATGGATGTGTGTGATGTCCTTAGGTTAGTTAGGTTTAAGTAGTTCTAAGTTCTAGGGAACTAATGACCTGAGATGTTAAGTCCCTTAGTGCTCAGAGCAATTTGAGCCATTTTGGACCGCTCAGGATTGGCATCACTTTGTATTCACCGATGAGTGTCGCATATGCCTTGAAGCAAACTATCGTCGGAGTCGTGTTTGCAGGCAACCCGGTCAGGCTGAATGCCTTGGACACACTGTACAGCGAGTGGAGCAAGGTGGAGGTTCCCTGCTGTTTTGGGGTTGCATTACGTGGGGCCCACGTACGCCGCTGGTGGTCATGGAAGCTGCTGTAACGGCTGTACGATACGTGAATGCCATCCTCTGACCAATAGTGCAACCATATCGGCAGCGTATTGGTGAGTCATTCGTCTTCATGGACGACAATTCGCGGCCCCATCGTGCACATCTTGTGAATGACTTCCTACAGGATAACGACATCGCTGGAATAGAGTGGTCAGCATGTTTTCCAGGTACGAACCCTATCGTGCGTGCCTGGGATTAACTGAAAAGAGCTGTTTATGGACAACGTGACCTACCAACCACTCTGAGGGATCTGCACCGAATCGCCGTTGAGCAGTGGGACAGTGCAGACCAACAGTGCCTTGATAAACTCGTGGTTAGTATGCCACGATGAGTACAGGCATGCATCAATGCAGGAGGACGTGCTGCTGGGTATCAGAGGTACCGGTGTGTACAGCAGTCTGGACCACCACCTCTGAAGGTGTCACTGCATTGTGGTACAACGTGCAATGTGTGGGTTTCATGAGCAATAAAAAGGGCGGAAATGATGTTTATGTTGATCTCTGTTCTAATTTTCTGCACAGGTTCTGGAACGCTCGGAACCGAGGTGATACAAAACTTTTTTGATGTGTGTATAATGTAGAAAGTATTCTCGTAAAGGAAGACGGTACAAGCAATTACGAAGAAAATTTTTTGTACATTTAAACAGTACAAAAGAGATTTAAAAGTATGCCAGTTATGGAAACAATAAACATTGTTTCTGCTGCTTTCATTCCTTTACCGATCTCCCCGAGCAAACTTGTAGGCGTTTCGCATCAGTTTTGCTAGGTGCGCTACACTTACACAAGAAAAGGAGTTCTCAGTATGCCTGAACTAAGGCTTTCAGACTAACTTTACCCAACAGTATAACGTACATTGAAACTATGCTTCTGAGGTATTAATGTCGTGCTTAATTATTGTAGCCATTTTTAACTCTGAAAGCGTTTCGCATGTGTTACCGTCAATTGCGTTGCATATGTTAAAAGTTCGCTATGTTTTCAACATTTTATTATCAATCGTTGAGCAACTGACGGATGAAAAATAAGTTAAGTGATTATTTTTGCCGAAAAATAAGTCTTAAAATGGCTCAAATGGCTCTGAGCACTAAGGGACTTAACATCTCAGGTCATTAGTTCCCTAGAACTTAGAACTACTTAAACCTAACTAACCTAAGGACATCACACACATCCATGCCCGAGGCAGGATTCGAACCTGCGACCGCAGCAGTCGCGCGGTGGCACACTCTCTTTACGATATGAGTGCAACACTTGTTCCAACAGTATTTTGCACGCCGTATCCAACGAAGTGAGCGTTTCACGGGCAAGTTGACAGGTGCTTATTGTTGCGCGGTCGGCAACGCGATCCAACACAATCTGCTCAAACTCAGATGTGCGGACATCTCTCTGGCCGGGAACCTTGGCCGGTTCTCTGTAGCGTGAACGACGCGTCTCCCGTAATTTGGTATCCAGAGATAAAAGCTTCTTCCAGTTAGGATGTAGCCTGTGGGGAAAGCGTTCTCTGTACATTAGTGCTAAATTACAGACACAACATCCTGTCCATCCGTACATGTAATGCGTGTCTGCCAAGTCTCGTGACTGGTGACGTTCCATATTTGGCTGTGCGTCATGCCCTGTTCACACTATCACGCCTCGTTACGGACTCACCACAAGCTGTCTGATGCAATGGATGACTGATGAGCCAGTGCAACATATATGGATACCTTCACGTATATACTGTATTCCTAATATTAGTGACGAGTATTTCCTTACTTTCATGGACGTAACATCAATCTTTATTAACTTGAACTGTCGATATTGTGACATGTTGTATATGAATTATTATTAACGAAGCACACAACCATTCCAGGAGCTAGGTTATTTTATAGTGATACAGCACCGTAGACAAATAAGTAATATAATTTTGTATTAAGACAGGACTTGAAAAGTTATTATTGTTTCAGATGCTATTTTTCCATCTCGCTTGAAGGACGTTCTGATATTTGAAAGCATAATGCGACAAACAGACACAACAAAAATAAAACTACCCGTCATGCATCTCCGAGTCTACCAAGTTTTTTTCCAAAAATCGTCTGGTGAAACTGATCTAAAAAGCGCAGCAGCAGAAGCTGCTCCGTCATTTCACTCCATTATACGCCGCCAGAGCTTTAACTCCACAGATTGCACCGCTAAACTTACAAAAAATATCGAAACGCACAATGCTACTGACCCTATGAATATACATGGAGCATTAGAGTTTTGATCAGATTATCCTGCTGTTATTGACCGTGGACATAATTCTACATATTTGTCTCAGTCTTCCGTCCTGGTCAGGAGTTCAAAAAGTTACAAACAAATATTCACTCGATGTCTCTTTTGATCTTCGTTTATTAAACAATTTACGAACGTGAGTGAAGCTCGATAAAAGTTCAGTTTTTGAGTTAAGATCTCATGATTTGAGCCAATCGAGATTCAATCCACCCTCTTCCGCTTATTCTCTGAAGGTTAGACAATTAATACGAGCACAACCAGTATAGGTAGAAGGCCAATGATTAAGTTCGATAATTTGACGACCACTTTTTCATTGGGAGAAGCATTGGCAACTCTGTATTTGTCATAGTGTATTATCGCTGCAAGGTTTTTTTTTTCAAAAGTTAGGAAGTTTGTGTAATTATTGTCTTTCCTTTCGCTCAAAATTTCACTTCTGATTGTTGCTTCTGTAAATCGAACATTTCCAAAATAACATATCCAATATTTAACAGCGCACGGAAGAAACGAACGCGTGTATCTTTCCGCGCGAGTCCTGATTTCCCTTATTTTATTATTATAATCGTTTCCCCCTATGCAGATGGGCGTCAAGAAAATGTTTTCTCACTCAGAGGAGAAAGTTGATGGTTGTAATTTCGTGAAAAGATTCCGCAGCAACGAAAGACTCCTTCGTTTTAGTGATGTTCACCCCAGATACTGTACTATGTCAGTGACACTCTTCCCCCTATTTCTGGATAGTACGAAACGTGCTGCTCTTCTTTGAACTTTGTCGATGTACTCCGTTAACCCTATCTGGTAATGATCACAGACCGCGCAACACTACTCCAAAAGGGGACCGACAAGCGTAGCGTAGGCAACGTCTTTAGTAGATCTGTTGCATTTTCTAAGTGTTCTGCTAGTAAAAAGCAGTCTTTGGTTTGTTTTCCCGACAACGCTTTCTATGTGTTCTTTCCAATTTAAGTTTTTCG
The DNA here is from genome assembly GCF_023897955.1 of Schistocerca gregaria. Lineage (NCBI taxonomy): Eukaryota > Metazoa > Arthropoda > Insecta > Orthoptera > Acrididae > Schistocerca > Schistocerca gregaria. The sequence continues at coordinate 950,127,273 of NC_064922.1, forward strand.
TAATTGTAATTCTTAGGTATTTACTTGAACTTACAGCCTTTAGAATTTTTGTAATTTGTGGTTAGTTCCTATGGGAGCAAACAGCTAAGGTCATCGGTCTCTAGGCCTACACACTACTTAATCTAACTTAACTTAACTTACTCTAAGAACAACACATACACCTATGCCCGAGCGATGACTCAAACTTCCGACCGTGGTAGCCCTGCGAACCGTGGCAAGGTACTCTTAGAGCGCGCAGCGTGTAACCGAAGTTCAACGGACTTTTTATTACTTAGGATCAAGTGTCAATTTTTTCACCGTACAGATATCTTTAGTAAATCGTTTTGTAGTTTGTTTTGATTTTATGATGACTTTACTAGGAGAAAAACGACGGCATAATCTGCAAACAACCAAAGTGGGCTGCTCAGATTCTCTCCTAAATGGTTTTATAGATAAGGAACAGCAAAGGGCCTATAACACTACCTTGGTAAACGCAAGAAATCACTTCTGTTCTACTCGATGACTTTCCGTCAGTTGCTACTAACTATGACCTCTCTAACAGGAAGTCACGAATCGAATCACATAACTGAGACGATATTCCATATGCAGGCAATTTCACTATAAGCCGCTTGTCTGGTACGGTGTAAAAAGCCTTCTGGAAATCAGAAATACGGAATCGACTTGAAATCCCTTGTCAATATCACTCAACAGTTCATGTGAATAAAGAGCTAGTTGTGTTTCACAAGAACGATGTTTTCTAAACCCATATTGACTGTGTGTCAAAAGACCGTTTTCTTTGAGGCAATTCATGATGTTGGAACACAATATATGTTCCAGAATCCTGCTGCATATCGAAGTTAATGATATGGGCCTCTAATTTAGTGGATTACTCACACTAGTTTCCTGGAATATTTGTGTGACTTGTTCAACATTCCAGTGTTTCGGTACGGATCTTGCGTCGAGTGAGTATGGGGCTATTGCATCAGCATACTCCGAAAGGAACCTAATTGCTACATAGTCTCTACCGGAAGAATTGCTTTTATTGAGTGATTTAAGTTGCTTCCATACTGCAAGGATATCTTACTCATGTTGGCGGCTGTTCATGATTCGAATTCTGGAGTATTTACTTTGTCTTCTTTAGAGAAGGAATTTCCGAAGGCTGTGTTGACTAATTCTGCTTTGACAGCACTATCGTCGATAGCATTTCCATTGCTATCGCGCAGAGAAGGCATTGATTGTGTGTTGCCGCTAGCGTACTTTACATACGAGCAGAATCTCTTTGGATTTTCTGCCAGGTTTCGAGACAAAGTTTCGTTGCGGAAACCATTATAAGCATCTCGTATTAAAGTTCGTGGTAAATTTCGAGCTTCTGGAAAAGAACGCCAATCTTGGAGACTTTACGTTCGTTTAAATTTTAAATGTTTTTTTTCGTTGTTTCAGTTCAGAAACGACGGCGCTGCAGTCTAGGGGACTTGTCTGCATCTGCGGGTCATGTGATTGCGAAGCACCCGTGGATATCCTACGGGATCGTGGATCGAGTTCCAGCAGCATCTCTTCTCGTCTCATTTGTAGGCTTTACGCTGCCCACTTCCAGCAGACCATCACGGCGTCGTGCCTGCAGCTACCAGTATATGGCATGTGTTAGCAAGTAAAACGTGTGCTTAATTGTGATCGTCGCAACCAGTATCGTGAAGGACTCTTGATTTTGTATTCTTATGTCTGTGCTGGACGATCTTCCAGTTGTGTTATTTCTTAACCCGCATCATGTTGAACTGTGTTGGTTGTGCGATGCTATAATAAATCATGTTTGCAGTCAAGGACACATCCAGTGTGGTCATCTGGTGTCTCAGCATAGCTATCCGGCAACTGCTATGACCCCTCTGTTGATTTTTCATTGTATCAACAATTATTCATTTGTCCATCATCGTCTCATTCCATGGTATCATTTACCTCTGCGGCAGATCACAATTATTATTCAGTTGCATGTAATAAAATTTTATAAATTTTTCTGCACTGTGACTTTAACAACTACTAACTGTAAACTGCGCTGTACCATCGACAGACTACAACTACACTGAAGCAGCGAGCGACTGAAACTGCGCCAAGAGACTGCTCTGTCCTGCGACTCTATTGCAACTCTCTTTTAACGGGGCAAAGATATTTTATGTCTCAGGTAGCGCCAGTGAATTGTCGTTCTAGCAAGCGAGCAATACATCGTGATTACATGCGCTCCGGGAGGGTGGTGAACCGCTTACAGTGGAGGGATGTTATACCTGGACCAAACCTGTCAAATGAATAGCTATTGACGGAAAAGCAGATCGTAAACCCCCCTAACGCTTCTCCGAACGATACGAAATCCTGAAGGAGCGTCATACTGACGGCAATAAGCGAACAGCTTGCCTGTGGACTTCTCGCGCTTGCGCTGATGATGCACGGGTTCGACCGAATGATTGGTAGTCTTTTGGGGGATACACAAATGGTGAATCAGAACGAGGAATATTGGTATGAAAAGTAAAAAAAAACTTTTTTTGGAAAACAGTCTGTAGTATAACTATATGATAGTGACAGTTGACATATATGTTCGTTAATAAACACCCATAAATTACGCTAAAGGTAGATCGTGTAATGACGTAAAAGAAGAACATCATTACAGCAACGAAACAGATCTGCCCGAATTTTCAAACTTTAAAAAACATCATTAAGAAGTGTAAAATTCGAAACATTATTGTTTCAAAAAATGATTTAAAAAATTCTTCCCCTTGATAGTTAAAAGGATCAGAGTCTGTAGTGAATTTTGATATTTATTAAGAGTTGATATTTGAGTGCTAACATTTTAATTCTCTCACGTGAAACTTTTTCATTTAATTTTTTTAATCTTAAAATAATTTAGCATACTATTGTATGTCTCAGGCTTGTAATTCCTTCTGGGTTTATTGTTATACAGATGTTCACCTGAAGGTGTGGCTTTTAGTGCCACGAAACGGGCAGTGATCCAATAGCAAAGGACTAAATACAGCTGAAGCGGTTTATTAAAAGATGACAAAACGTTTCTGTTAGAGGGCGTTGCTGCAGCGTATAAGCAACGTAGAGCGACTCCGATGTGGGTGTATAAGCACCGACATGCAGACGAGGGATTAGTGTGACATTGGTGCCTTTCCAACGTGCGTATGCCAAATACGGAAACGTGAACTATGTCAACATAATTAACAAATACATCCAACCATGTCTAACATGCTGTTATTCTTTCCTTGCCTACCGAAGGAAAGACACCGGTAGACATCCATCGGAGAATGAAGAATGTGTGTGGGGCAGCGTGTTTCTCGAAAACTACCGTTGTGGAACGGTGCTGCAAGTTCCTCGCTGGTCGCGATGACGCACGTCGCCACGTCGCAAACGTCGTAACGCAGAAGTCACACCAGTTCGAGTGGGTGACTCTCTAGCACGCGACCTGTACTCCTTATTCCTCCCCACGCTATTATGACGCCTTCGGTTCCTTAAAAAAAGACCTTGAAAGGTAGACGATTGCTGTCGGTAGAGGACGTACAGCAGGCGTTTAACGGACTTCTTCACGCAGCAGGACACTCTCTTTTACCGAACAGGTACCCTCAAACTGGTACGATGATTGCCTCAATGGTAAAGATATTTTGCTTGATTTGCATACCGACCTGGACTTTGTACGGCCTTCGAATCGATAGTTTGGGATCGACCCTTACATGACCGGCGTGTTTGACCATTTTTAACATGTGAATGTGAGATACGCAACACGAATGCGCAAAGCAACCTAAACTTGGGATTGCCGACTGGGCAATGGAAAACGTGTCTGGAATTAAGAGAAGGGACTGAATTTCGCATAAATAAGACGAAAAATGGTAGTCAACACATTATTTACCAGACTTCCTGCCGGTGCGTCGTGTACGAATACGAAGGAAGCTGGGCTAAGTAGCTTATTTATGACATCGTGTCAGGACATGAGACAAACTGCAAAATAATAGGAGATATTACAAAGAAAGAAGGGTGCGTAAAGCTATCCACCAGAATAAATGGTTCATTGAACTTCTCGTAAAAGTAAGAAAAAAATTACAATGGCACATGGAAACGAAATCGTTTTTAATAAGAAGCAAACTCAAATACGGAAACAAGAAGGGAAAGTGAAATAGAGAAAATAGTGTATCTTACGAGGGGAATGACTGGTACCGTTTTCCTGGACTACTAATGTCGTGACACGGTAGTTCTTGAATGTCATTTGCAAGAAGGAAGACTACGGATTAGCTTCCCGCTGAGTTCAAGGTTCTACCAGATGGAGGATAGGACATATCTGGGAAAGAAATCGGCCGGGTCATTTCACATTGAAGGACCAAACAAACTTGTTCACCTGCTTATTATCGTGCAAGGCCCCCACGAGTACGCAGCAGTGCCGCAACACGGCGCCGCAGGGACTCCACTGATGTCTGCAGCAGTGCTGCAGGGATCTGACACCACGAATCCTGCAGGGCTGTCTATAAATCCGTAAGAGTGCGAACGGGTGGAGACCTCTTCTGAACAGCACGTTGCAAGGCATCCCTGATATGCTCAATAATGTTCGTGTCTGGGGAGTTGGGTAGCCAGTGGAAGTGTTTAAACTCAGACGAGCGTTCCAAGAGCCACTCTGTAGCAATTCTGGACGCGTTGTGTGTCGTATTGTCCTGCTGGAATTGCCCAAGCCCGTCGGAATGCACAATGGACATGAATGGATGCACGTGATCAGACAGGATGCTTAAGTAGGTGTCACCTGCCAGAGTCGTATCTAGACGTATCAGGGGTCCCATATCACTCCAACTATACACGCCCCAAACAATTACAGAGCCTCCAACAGCTTGAACAGTCCCCTGCTGATATGCAGGGTCCATGGATTCATGAGGTTGTCTTCATACTCGTACACGCCCATCCGCTCTATACAATTTGAAACGAGGCTCGTCCGACCAGGCAACAATGTTTCCAGTTGTCAACAATCCAATGTCGATGTGAGCCGTAACGCTTTGTGTCGTCCAGTCATCAAGGGTACACGGGTGGGCCTCCGGCTCCAAAAGTCCATATCGATGATATTTTGTTAAATGTTTCGCCAGCTGACACTTGTTGATGGTCCTGCATCGAAAACTGCAGCAGTCTGCGGAAGGGCTGCACTTCTGTCACCTTGAACGATTCTCCTCAGTCATCGTTTGTCCCGTTCTTGCTGGATCTCTTTCCTGCCGCAACCATGTCGGACATCTGATGTTTTAGCGGATTTCTGATATTCACGGTACACTCGTGAAATGGTCGTACCAGAAAATCTCCACGTCAACGTTACCTCGGAGATACTACCTGTTTATGTGTCTCTGTATTTGGATAAGCCTGCTTATACCAGTTTCTTTGCTGCTTTGGTGTAGAAGAAACATACCGGCAAAGGCGGCATTCCCTTCAGTCGTGTCGGGGAAAGAGTGGAAGACCAAAGTCTGTGGTCCTCCTGCTCGCTATTTCAATGTCTTCACCACTTCACCTCCTCACTCGTTCCTTACGGAACAGTGACAGAAATATTTATAGTACAGGGTGTTTATAAATGCATATCTGGGTTTAATTACATTAAACGTACAGTTATAAATGACATTTCAAATGAAAAATCCACTCAAACAGTTGTGTTTGGAACCAGTGCGCGCTACCTCACTAGCATAACGAAGTACGCGATGACTAAATTTCACTGTACCCAAGTGCTGGATAGGCCGCAAGGGGCCCAATGAGAGGGGTTGCTTTGCATGGCCTCCACATCACCCGACCTAACACCATGCGATGTTTTCCTTTGGGGCTTCATCAAGGATCGTGTGTACGTGGCTCCGCTACCAGCAGACCTCCCTGAATTAAGAAACCGGACTGAAGCACCTGTTGCTACAATCACTAGACTCACTTATCAACGTTTGGGAAGAACTTGGCTATAGACTTGATGTGTGGCATGTGAGAAATGGTGCTCTTGGTAACACCGTTTGAGCTGCTGTTTCATTTGACATAACATTTCAAACTGTAAGTTTAATATAATAAATATTATAAAGCGTTAAAACCGCGATATTCATTTATAAAGACCCTGTATTTTTACACAAAATCTGGCTCCACGCTTCTGGTTGATCATATGTGATACGTTGTGCAACGTCTACAAACATTTCAGAAGGAACGCTTTCTGTAGAGAACCGCTTACTAAACCTGTCGCACACACCGCGGCTACGTGTGTGTTATTTCGGCGCCCTACGTGGGAACGGCCCTACCCCCTCTCACACGGCTAGACGCGAGGCGTTCCCTACTCCACTTTCGTGTTTCATCGAACGCAAATTGGTGGGTCCAGGGCGTGCTTCGTAATTAAGAGTAATAATTCAACGCCCGTCCCGGTCGCGCCATTACGTTTCGTGCCACTCTGCATAATCCGTTACCACGCTCTTCACTCCTGGAAGGTAAACGGCCATCCTTCTCCCAGCTGTCTCTGTCTCCGAGCTGGAAACGAGCCAGCAGTCCAACGGAGCTGTGATCTGAAGACTCAGGATTCAGTTCTTAACATCAGAATCAAACCGGGCGTTAAGCCGAGTTGTCGTTTCCGTTACACGAACACCACTCTGCGAATATAATTGCGTAGTCTTCAGCGGCCAGAGTCAGTCGACATAAAAGTTTTCTTTGTATGGTACCGCGTCATAATGTGTAAAACTACTGCTGCTGGGGAAAAAATTCAGCCGCGCGGGATTAGCCGAGTGGTCTGCCGCGCTGCAGTCATGGACTGTGCGGAGGTTCGAGTCCTCCCTCAGGCATGGGTGTGGGTGTTTGTCCTTAGGATAATTTAGGTTAAGTATTGCGTAAGCTTAGGGACTAATGACCATAGCAGTTAAGTCCCATAAGATTTCACACACATTTGAACATTTTTTTGAAAAAATTCAGCGAAGCATGCATGTTAGCCAAGCAGCCGGCTATGACGGAACGCAAAATGAGAGAGGCCACCGAAATACTTAAACACCCTAATAGGATGAACAGGGAGGATGGCCTCAGGCTTGCCCCACCTTGGTTGCCAGCAATCAGAGTCCAACAGACCGCACTGCCAACACGAGGCACGAGGACTATCGGCGAGTAGCTGCCGTCGCGCGGCCGACACCCAGCAGCCGGCCGCATTGGCCGAGGGGTTACAGGCGCTTCAGTCTGGAGCCGCGCGAACGCTACGGTCGTAGTGTAAGTAGGCTGTTCAGGTTTTCTTATTGGTAACGCCACGCAGCGCTCTGTATGAAAATCACCGGCTGTGCTGTGTGCAGTCTGTGGCTAGTTTGCATTGTTGTCTGCCATTGTAGTGTTGGGCAGCTGGATGTTAACAGCGCGTAGCGTTGCGCAGTTGAAGGTGAGCCGCCAGCAGTGGTGGACGTGGGGAAGTGAGATGGCGGATCTGTGAGAGCGGATGATCTGGACAGAGACAGTAAATTTGTAAGACTGGATATCATGAACTGCTATATATATTATGACCTTTGAACACTATTAAGGTAAATACATTGTTTGTTCTCTATCAAAATCTTTCATTTGCTTACTATGCCTATCAGTAGTTAGTGCCTTCAATAGTTTGAATCTTTTATTTAGCTGGCAGTAGTGGCGCTCGCTGTATTGCATAGTTCGAGTAACGAAGGGTTTTGCGAGGTAAGTGATTTGATATAGGTTAATGTTAGTCGGGACCATTGTTTTGTAGGGATTATTGAAAGTCAGATTCCGTTGCGCTAAAAATATATATAATTTTTCTAAGGGGACGTTTCAGTAGGTTCGAATCCTGCCTCGTGCATGGATGTGTGTGATGTCCTTAGATTAATTAGGGTTAAGTAGTTCTAAGTTCTCGAGGACTGATGACCTCAGATGTTAAGTCCCATAGTGCTCAGAGCCATTTGAACCATTTGACCTCCAGCACTTGGTAAACAGCAGCCAACTTCTCATTCGACGGTGACCACCAGTCATGGCACATAACAGAAGAGCCAATAGACAACAGACGTTACGCTCTCCCTCCACGGCAATATCCTATTAAAATAAAGCTCCTTCTCCTTCTTCTTTAATTGACCAATGAAACGAAGTATCTGTTTAAATTATGACGTAATGGCATGTGCAGAGAACACTAACAATAAAATATAACGGACACTGCATGGGTATAACGCACTAGTAGATCTAGAAGGAGGCCGCTGCAACCGTGGCCGAAACGTTGGTTTTTCTCCAGCAGCAGTGGTTTTACACATTATGACGCGGTACGATACCCAGAAAAGTTTTATCTCAACACACTGAGGGAAAAGAAGTTAAAAGCTGAGAAAACATGGGCGGACGTCACCGTAACTTGGTAGAAGTACGTATCGTCGACGGATACGTAAATGACTTAATCTTCTATTTCGTTTAGCAGGTACAACACGCATCAGAGTGCATTAGTGATGTTCGTGTTTAATGTACCGGACAGGACTCAAAACAAGCATGAACAACTTCAGATGTTAAGTTGGCACTGTGAAGGACACAGAGATGTTGCGTACTCGTGTGACACAGCGTTATCAGCACCTGACAGAGTTTCACAGAGGCTTGATTGTGAGTCTCCAACTGACCAGCTGGTCGAATCGTGCAATATCTGGATTTGTGTGACATTCGGACGTGACAGTGGCTGTGCTGGCGCCAGCACACATGTGGCTCAGAGATTACGAGGGTAACGATAGAGGCCAATGACAAGACTCACTGGAAACGCGCCGCCAACGCCATCTCAGCCGCCAGCATTTAGGATAGCCGGCGCAGACTGGAGGGCCAGTTCATTCGAGTTAAGTGGCCAGTTAGTTGGAGCCTGTTGCGCCAGTTAGTTCGAGTCTGCATGCCGTGCTGTCCCAGAGTGTCACTGAGACAGATCCTCAGACTTTATCACAGAGACACACAGGACATAGTAACCTTAGAGTGAACATAGCGCATTGAGGCTACATGGACTATACCGAAGAGAGCTTGTACCACAGCACATGGAAACTTAAGTACCTCTTGGTTTACGAATAAACAACCCAGTTATTAACTGCTTGCAGGTCGTGTTGTAGAACGAGGATACCGGCCACCATCCAATATTCTTTCCTTGTTTCCCATGGTACAGCTTTACAGAGACAATGAGATGACATGAAAGCAACCAAAGAGAATACAAAGTGGACCAATATTCGACTGGATGGAACGAGAAATCAGGCGAACCCTTCGGCAATGTCCCAGTCCACCACATGTGACCACTTCAACGGTGGACCCCGCATTGCGCACCAAGAACATCGTGAAGCCTTCATTTCTGCGCCTGCCATCCGAGGACAAGAAGTGGATTCCCAGAAACATGCCCGCACCATTGGCCAGGGATCACCAGCAGTCGGACTAGAGAAATATAGTCCGACTGCTGCTGTTATCACCACAATACAAACTGTAGAGTGCATAATAATCACGTATAATAATTATGTGCTATTTATGGTTTTTCAAAGCAGAAAAATACGTAAAGTCTTTCGTGAACATTTTAGAGACTTTCACACGTTAAGCCACAATATTCGGGAGTGGGAGTAGTCGAACAAGGAAAGCCGACACGTGTGTGACGTTTGTGCCCAACATGAGAGGGCCGATGACCGGCGGAGTTTGCGGAGCAGCATTTAGCACTTCGACAGGTGAAGGGCCGGGCAGACGGGAAATGCTTCCAAGGGAACAGCGACCAGCGGTGTTCGCACATCAGTGGCCAATGCTCGCGCACTGAACTCACCTGAGTGACGTGTCTGGCGACGCCGATGGGGACGACACGGCAATGCCCGACCACGCCTGCATAGAAGCAAAACAATGGTCACGTTTCGGCCCAACATGAGAAGCATAGATCAAGGACCGAAGAGTCAGTCGCCGCCCTAGATACACCGAATAAATACCTCCGACAAACGGCCGCTTTGAGGTGTTCCTTTGGACGGTCCTTCGAGGGGAGAAAGAAGTCACGAAGAAACGTTGCCTGCACGGACGGACCGATGGTTGGTCAGCGGACGCCATACTTCGCTACAACGACAGAAGAAGATGTCGGCACCGTTCCGATAGGTCAACGCAAAAGACGGCATTCCAGATGTTACCAGAAAGAAGTTCGAGTGATACTTATGTGTGGTGAGGACGAAGGAACTCCGGCCTCACCAAATGGGTCACCTGTGAACTTAGAAGCTGATGCACTCCGCCAGAAGGCGCCGAAAATTAAGGTCGCTGGTTCGATTCCGGGACGGAGCACTCCGCGCCACCCCGTAGCCGCACGACTCCACCGCTCCGCCACCGCGAGGAATGGAGCGAGCTGAAACACAGTGTGTTAGTCTGTTTGTTTAGAGCGTCTTATGCCTCAATAATTGACTGTTGGTGGAACGACCAACGCTTCACTCACACCTCACCCATTGAACCGTGGACAGAGCCCACTCCGTCGCTCAATAAGTGTCACTTCCTTCCCGCCATCCTTGACAAAACAATGACCTCTGCTCCTATCTGTCACTGACGCTCAGTATCAGACCCCGACCCGCTACAGAACATTTGCGTTTGGGATGGTATCGTGACTGGGAAACATGAACTGCTGGTGAGTGCCGTCTGACTGTGATGAGCGATGAATCGCAGTTATGCACCACCTCGGTGGACCGTCGTCGGCGAATATGGCGCGGACCTCGGAAGAGGTCCAATTCGTCTAGTGTTTTGAAGAGGCCCAATCATGTTATTCCTGGCGTCATGGTTCGGGGATCAATCGGGCATGACTGTAGGTCATGGCCGGTAGTGGTTGAGAACACTATGGAACATCGTAGACATCCTGAGTCCTCACACGTTCCTTCTCATGTCGCAATATTGTGATGCCATATTCCTGGAGGACATTGCTCCTCTGTACGAACTGCTTGATGTTGAGGTACTTCCATGGTCAGTAATATTCTCATATCTGTCCCCGATATAATATGTGTGTGAGAGGCTCGAATATCAACTGCGTCCCAGTGCTGGTACCCAAGAATCAAGGACCACTCACAACTGATGTTGGCCATCTTGCCTCAAAAGAGCAGAAAATTACTTTATGGTAAATTCTCTAATCGAATCATTGCATGTATGTAGGCTAGAGCCAATAAATGTATATTGAGAAGTTCTTTATTAATCTGACTCAATTTTTTAATCACTGAGGCCACTCCCGCCGGACATTCGAGTCCTACCTTGGGCATGGGTGTGGTGTTGTTCTTAGCATAAGTTAGTTTAACTTACAGGTAGTTTAAGTAGTGTGTAAGTCTAGGGACCGATAACCTATGCAGTTTGGTCCCTTAGGAAATCAAACACATTTAAACATTTTTGTAATCACTGAAATAACGTCACATACCCTCTCTACATGTGTAGTTGCATTTCGTTTCCTTCACTCTATCTGGGCGCGTCACTAATATGTCAGGCAGTGTATTTCGATGACCATCCATTCGTCTTCTTCAGGTGCTGCAAGCTACGTTGTTACGTGTACTGGCTGCTTGGACTCTAGACAGACTGTATAAAGTGTTGTTGATCTCGTGCTGCTATTTATAACTGTTTGTCAATTCGTCACCCGACCCCTCTCCGCCTTACGATGGTCCTTTCATCTTTCATAGCGAATATTCCGTGAAACAGGCGTGGTATCAGCGTTTCCTAGCTTTAGCGGATGTGATGGCCGGCTAGGTCTCAATAAGTTCCCCAAGAATTGCTTAAATTGAGTTCTCCATCCCTGTTTATTAGGTTTTCCGACATACTTATTTCGACCGACTCCTAACTCGTGCTGTTTCTGAAACTAGGCATTTCTACCACGATACCGGCCTCATCACATTTTATTTCACGATTATATTCTAATAGTCTGCTCCAAGAACGACGTCATATTTGTATGGAATACAGTACACACCCAGCTTTCGGTGGGCTAGATCTTCTTTAATACTACAGATGGAAGTGGCTTATTAGTTTTCGTTTTATGGTAATGTTTAGTTATATATACTGGTATTTTGTCTGTGTGGTAATATGAAGTTGAACTCGTGATTAGAGAAACAGTTAAGCTCGTATTTAAGTTTGTAAGTAATCTCGTAATTCTTGAAAGTTATCGCCAGTGCTAAAGTTAATCAGAACAGCAGCATTAAAATGTGAACTGTAACGCTCTTGGCGAGAGTATAGTCTGTTCTGTTAAATTTATGGAAACTGTCCTGTTAACAATAATACAAAGAATCTGACTGTTACAAAAATATTAAATATAAATAACTACCAAAAATCCCCTGTCTGAAAAATATGTCACTTTGCAAAAACAGAGCTAATGTCTGAAGGAATAACGCAATCACTGGTTATACAATGTTACTTACAATCTGACTTGGTTGCAAAAATGTTTATTCACGTGACCCGTTTCGGTTCCTCTAGAACCATGTTCAGATCTGCAATTTCGGTTACAGGAGTATGTGACGCACAATATGAAGGTTGCTGTGTGGACGGGTTACTCCTGTAACCGAAATTGTACATCTGAACATGGTTCTAGATACACTGGATCCCATCTTTGAATAGGGGACTACCGATCTTCCCACGTACTGGACCGTCATAAAGTAGACAAGCGATTCTTCGCTTCTGTTTCTTTGTCTGAGTCGCAACCTCTTTCACACGCGTTCATGGTTTGGACTGCAACGCTCACTCAGTTTGACGATTGGGAAACCTATTCCCCCGAACAGTATTGGAAGCTGTTGCAAATCTTAGGGCAGACTCTCGCAGTTTGAAGTCATTACAGTTTAAGTGGCAGAGTGTTTACGCCGAATTTATTTGTGACGGATGGTGATGGACTGGGACATGGAGATAAGAGGTCGGTTTGCATGGGCTTTCTACATGCACATCGACCCAGGTATCCGTCCAGACTTCTCTTAACTAACTCGTGAAGGAAAGGTAATTGCTCTCTTTTCCAAATTCTATAATGAATTTTATATCAGGATGGAAAAGAAGTCCCTATTTGTTTTTCGTTCCATGTGACGAAACCACAAACACTTCACTGTTCCTCCCCTTAGAAGACGTGTCCTGTGTAGCAGTGATCGAAGACTTTGATGATCGTTCCTTTCGTAGAATTCAGCACTGTAACTCTACACCATTTCCTGTCCATTACTATCGTTCACCTTTACTGATGTGCCCAATGTCTAACATGTCGCTCTGTAAAGTCAATGCAGAATAATTTAAAGTTTCGGTGACATTCATTTTTTAGAGATGTTACTTTAACTCAGGATGGACAGAAATGGTTCGAATTCACAGTATGTTGTTGTTGTTCTTGTTGTTGTTGTTGTGGTCGTCTGTCCAAAGACTGGTTTGATGCAGCGCTGAATGCTACTGTTTCCTATGCACACCTCTTCATCTCCGAGTAACTAGTGCAACCTACATCCTTCTGAATATGCTTAGTATATTCATCTCTTGGTCTCCCTCTACCATTTTTACCCTCCACGCTTCCCTCCAACACTAAATTGCTGATCCCTTGATGCCTCAGAACGCGTCCTACCAACCGATCCCTTCTTCTAGTCAAGTTGTGTCCCAAATTCCTCTTCTCCCCAGTTCTATTCAGTACCTCCTCATTAGCTGATCTACCCATCTGATCTTCAGCATCATTCCGTAGCACCACATTTCGAAAGCTTCTATTCTCTGCTTGTCTAAGCAGTTAATCGTCAATGTTTCACATCAATACATGGCTACACTCGATACAAATACTTTCAGAAAAGACTTCCTGACACTTAAATCTATACTCGATGTTAACAAATTTCTCTTCTTGAGAAACGCTTTCCTTGCCATCGGCAGTCTGCATTTTATATCCTCTCTACTCCGACCATCCTCAGTTATTTTGCTGTTCAAATAGCAAAACTCATCTACTACTTCAAGTGATTCATTTCCTACTCTAATTTCCTCAGCGTCACCTGATTTAATTCGGGTACATTGTGTTATCCTCGTTTTACTTTTGTTGACGTTAAAGTTACACTCCTGGAAATGGAGAAAAGAACACATTGACACCGGTGTGTCAGACCCACCATACTTGCTCCGGACACTGCGAGAGGGCTGTACAAGCAATGATCACACGCACGGCACAGCGGACACACCAGGAACCGCGGTGGTGGCCGTCGAATGGCGCTAGCTGCGCAGCATTTGTGCACCGCCGCCGTCAGCGTCAGCCAGTTTGCCGTGGCATACGGAGCTCCATCGCAGTCTTTAACACTGGTAGCATGCCGCGACAGCGTGGACGTGAACCGTATGTGCAGCTGACGGACTTTGAGCTAAGGCGTATAGTGGGCATGCTGGAGGCCGGGTGGACGTACCGCCGAATTGCTCAACACGTGGGGCGTGAGGTCTCCACAGTACATCGATGTTGTCGCCAGTGGTCGGCGGAAGGTGCACGTGCCCGTCGACCTGGGAACAGACCGCAGCGACGCACGGATGCACGCCAAGACCATAGGATCCTACGCAGTGCCGTAGGGGACCGCACCGCCACTTCCCAGCAAATTAGGGACACTGTTGCTCCTGCGGTATCGGCGAGGACCATTCGCAACCGTCTCCATGAAACTGGGCTACGGTCCCGCACACAGTTAGGCCGTCTTCCGCTCACGCCCCAACATCGTGCAGCCCGCCTCCAGTGGTGTCGCGACAGGCGTGAATGGAGGGACGAATGGAGACCTGTCGTCTTCAGCGATGAGAGTCGCTTCTGCCTTGGTGCCAATGATGGTGGTATGCGTGTTTGGCGCCGTGCAGGTGAGCACCACAATCAGGACTGCATACGACCGAGGCACACAGGGCCAACACCCGGCATCATGGTGTGGGGAGCGTTCTCCTACACTGGCCGTACACCTCTGGTGATCGTCGAGGGGCACTGAATAGTGCACGCTACATCCAAACCGCCATCGAACCCATCGTTCTACCATTCCTAGACCGGCAAGGGAACTTGCTGTTCCAACAGGACAATGCACGTCCGGATGTATCCCGTGCCACCCAACGTGCTCTAGAAGGTGTAAGTCAACTACCCTGGCCAGCAAGATCTCCGGATCTGTCCCCCATTGAGCGTGTTTGGAACTGGATGAAGCGTCGTCTCACACGGTCTGCACGTCCATCACGAACGCTGGTCCAATTGAGTCGCCAGGTGGAAATGGCATGGCAAGCCGTTCCACAGGACTACATCCAGCATCTATACGATCGTCTCCATGGGAGAATAGCAGCCTGCATTGCTGCGAAAGTTGGATATACACTGTACTAGTGCCGACATTGTGCATGCTCTGTTGCCTGTGTCTATGTGCCTGTGGTTGTGTCAGTGTGATCATGTGATGTATCTGACCCCAGGAATGTGTCAATTAAGTTTCCCCTTCCTGGGACAATGAATTCACGGTGTTCTTATTTCAATTTCCAGGAGTGTATATCCAACTTTTGAGACACTGTTCATTCCGTTCAACTGTTCTTCCAAGTTCTTTTCTGTCTCTGAAAGAAAGAGAGTGTCATCTATAAACCTCAACGTTTTTATTACTTCTCCCTGAATTTTAATTCCTACTCCAAATTTCCCTTTCGTTCCCTTTACTGCCTGTTCAATGTACAGATTGAATAACAACGAAGAGAGGCCACAACACTGTCTCATTCCCTTCTTAACGATTGGTTCCCTTTCGTGTTCCTCGACTCTTTTAACTGCGTTCCGGTTTCTGTGCAAATTATAAATAGCTTTTCGCTCTCTGTATTTTACCCCGGCCAGCTTCAGAATTTGAAAGAGTGCATTCTAGTCAAAATTATCTAACGGTTGCTCTACAAATGCTATAACCGCCACTTTATCTAACTTTAACCTGTCCATTTCCGTTTTTAAATTTTGTAACTTACCTGCCCCATTAAGGAATCTGACATTACACGCTCGGAACTGAAGAACACCAGTTTTATTTGTCCTGATAACGACGTTTTTCTGATTAGTCCCCGCCTGGTGATCCGAATGGAGGACTATTTTACCTCCAGAATATTTTACCCAAGAGGACGCCATCATCATTTAACCGTACAGTAAAGCTGCATGCCCTCTGGATAAATTACGGCTGTAGTATCCCCTTGCTTTCAGCCGTTCTCAGTAGACCAGCACAGCAAGACCGTTTTGGTTAGTGTTACACGGCCAGACTGTTGCCCCTGTAACTACTGAAAAGGCTGCTGCCCCTCTTCAGGAACCACACGTTTGTCTGGCCTCTCAACAGATACCCCTTCGTTGTGGGCTATCTGCATCGCTGAGGCACACAAACCTTCCCGCCAACGGTAACGTCCATGGTTCATGTGGGAGGGGATTCACAGTCGGCGAAAAGCTAGACGTGGAAACCGCCAGACGCTGTAGTCGAAGGCGGAGTCCGACATGGGAAAACTGGCGTTACAGCGGCTTCCTTCCAAGAAAGTTGGAAGGCGCGACACTTCCTGGGGAAGTTACGGTGGTGTGTTACATTTCTGAACAAGTCTTGAGGACAGGAAGCGGACTACCTTTTTAGAAGGTACATGGCGCTATTTAACGAAGATGCACAGCTTTTCATATCTTTGTAGCTAAGAAAGTTACAACAATGACAACCATTCTGGGTATTATCCCCTCTGGTGACAGGAACATTTGCTTGATTCGTTTTCATTTTGCTTCTAGATAAAAAATTGTATAGGGGATGGTCATGATTATTGAAGCATTAGTTCTTGTCGATATATGTTGAAGGAATCTGAAGTAAGTCTCGATCCGTTTTCTTTCGATGCCTGCAGTGCATGATGTAGTGCTGGATGTTGCCGTACACTCATATACCATGCGCGAGTTAGGGAAAGGCGTTCGGAACGAGGTGTATTGAGCAGGTAGTGAAATATGTGGCCGCTTTAGTCTCGCTTTTTATTGGGCGGCGGTGGACAGCGTCGAGTGGCGGAAGCCTGCGACGCTCCACGCCACGGGGAACCGCCCCACCCCGGCCACCTAGCGCCGTGTTAATTGCATTTGCATATTCATCAGCGCTGACTTCATCCACTTCTTTTTTAACGAATATCTTTCACTAGGCCCTACACTCTCTTAGTCAACCGCTAGTTCGGAAATTATGTGCAACACCGCTCTCATAAACTATACAGCACGGTATATTCAGTATATTTTGTTCGAAAATCCACATCCGTACAAATCTGAAACTTCTGGGCAAGTTCTTGCACAGGATCAATTGCTCATCACTGCTTCCATAAATGTTCTTTGTTGTTTCTCACTCGTCAGAAAAACTGAATTGGTTGTTTTTGAAACCCCGTAAGTCGCGTAATGTTAACTTGTGACCAAACTGATAAAATTGCTGAATAAACTAAAAACTATTCGTAAACTGTTTTACCTCTGAGGGTTATTAGTCATGGATGACAAGATGGAAGTATGATATGGACTTGAATGACACGTTAAATTTCCTCAGAGACAAGTTTAAAACTCTGCGACTCATTCGATTATAGAATTAACCGAACAATATTTTGTTGCTGTCTTAGGGAAGAAACAAAATTCATACTCAAAGGATGTGTTGATATGTGTCTCTGCTTCCTTTTCTTTAAATTCAAAATTCTTGCTGGGAATTGAATGTTCGATGAGATTTTGGGATTCAGCCGGTCTTCGTAACCTTCACATCCAGGACATTTCAGCTGTACACCTGCCACTCATCTGCAGGTGAGCCATTGCAGACTGACGAAGACGGCGGAGCGGAGAACGTCTTCGTTTGCCTTCGATAGCTCACCTGGAGTTCAGTGGCAGGTGTACAGCTGAAATGTCCTGGATGTGAAGGTTACGACGACCGGCTGCAATCCCAAAATCTTATCGAACAATGCTTCATTCTTGGTTGGTTTTATTCTCGATTCTACACTACTGGCCATTAAAATTGATACACCCAGAAGAAATGCAGATGATAAACGGGTATTCATTGGACAAATATATTACTCTAGAACTGATATGTGATTACATTTTCACCCAATTTGGGTGTATAGATCCTGGGAAATCAGTACCCATAACAACCACCTCTGGCCGTAATAACGGCCTTGATACTCCAGGGCATTGAGTGAAACAGAGCTTTGATAGTGTGTACAGGTACAGCTCCCCATGCAGCTTCAACACGATACCACAGTTCATCAAGAGTAGTGACTGCCGTATTGTGACGAGCCAGTTGCTCGGCCACCATTGACCAGACCTTTTCAATTGGTGAGAGATCTGGAGAATGTGCTGACCAGGGCAGCAGTCGAACATCTTCTCTATACAGAAAGGCCGGTACAGGACCTGTAGCATGCGGTCGTGCATTATCCCGCTGAAATGTGGGGCTTCGTAAGCATCGAATGAAGGGTAGAGCCACGGGTCATAATACATCTGAAATGTAACGTGCCGTCAAGGCGAACAAGTGGTGACCGAGACGCCGGGTAATACGCCAGTATAGCGATGACGAATACAGTCTTCCAATGTGCGTTCACCTCGATGTCGCCGAACACAGATGCGACCATTATGATGCTCCAAACAGAGACTGGATTCATTCGAAAAAATGACATTTTGGGATTCGTGCATCCAGGTTCGTCGTTGAGTACACCATCGCAGCCACTCCTGTCTGTGATGCAGCTTCAAGGGTAACCGCAACCGTGGTCTCCGAGCTGATAGTCAATGCTGCTGCAAACTTCGTCGAACTGTTCGTGCACACCACGAAGATGACGTGCTACAGACGCGAAATTTAACCCACAGGAAAAAGTTGTTACGATGTGCAAATGATTACCTTTTCAGAGCATTCACACAAGGTTGGCGCCGGTGGCGACACCTACAACGTGCTGACATGAGGAAAATTTCCAACCGATTTCTCATGCACAAGCAGCAGTTGCCGGCGTTGCCTGGTGAAACGTTGTTGTGATGCCTCGTGTAAGGAGGAGAAGTACGTACCATCAAGTCAAGGTCGGATTATAGCCTATCGCGATTGAGGTTTATTGTATCGCGATATTGCTGCTCGAGTTGTCTTGCGAACGTCCCCATCTGTTGACTCAGGGATCGAGACGTGGCTGCACGATCCGTTACAGCATTCGGATAAAGTGCCTGTCATCTCGTCTGCTAGTGATACGAGGCCGTTTGGATACAGCACGGCGTTCCGTATTACCCTCCTGAACCCACTGATTCCATATTCTGCTAACAGTCATTGGATCTCGACCATCTCGAGCAGCAATATCGCGATACAATAAACCTCAATCGCGATAGGCTACAATCCGACCTTGACTTGATGGTACGTACTTCTCCTCCTTACACGAGGCATCACAACAACGTTTCACCAGGCAACGCCGGCAACTGCTGCTTGTGTATGAGAAATCGGTTGGAAATTTTCCTCATGTTGGAGGTGTCGCCACCGGCGCCAACCTTGTGTGAATGCACTGAAAAGCTAATCATTTGCATATCACAGCAACTTTTTCCTGTGGGTTAAATTTCGCGTCTGTATTACGTCATCTTCGTGGTGTAGCAATTGTAATGGCCAGTAGTGTAGTATACAATATTATTCCGAAGTCGTTTGCTACAGAGCCCTATGTCTCAGCATAACTCCGTTAATTGCCACTTTACTGGGACGCCCTGTATGCCCGCATAGTACCACTCTACTGGTCGACGTCGAAGCTAACGTTTTGGTGCATCAGTAACCTCCCTATCGTCTAAGCTTGATGTGGGTTGTGTCTGACTGTGATCCGTTGATCACCTGGAATGAGAGAGTCCGCACGCTTCAGCATCGAAGGAGTCACAGCTGTGTGGAGCCAGAGGGCACGCGAGAGATCGGACAAGTTTCCGTGACCTTGTTGCGATGATGACAGACGCCGTCCTTTTTGTACTGTCAGGCCTGCGTAGACATTCTGCATGCGCCTATCACTATCTGCGAGGCTCTGGCTTCCCGCCAAAAGACAGCTCTCTGCTTGGAACGAACCCGCTTTACAGACTCCACTTCGATGGCTACGTCTAGCGCTGCTACATATCGGAAGTTCCTAGAACTATGGGGACTGAAGGAGAAGTATCTGATAATGTTGTTGTTGTGGTTTTCAGACCTGAGACTGGTTTGATGCAGCTCTCCATGCTACTCTATCCTGTGCAAGCTCCTTCATCTCCCAGAACTTACTGCAACCTACGTCCTTCTGAATCTGCTTACTGTATTCATCTCTTGGTTCTCTTGGTCTTCTTCTACGACTTTTACCTTCCACGCTGCCCTCCAATACTAAATTGGTGATCCCTTGATGCCTCAGAATATGTCCTACCAACCGATCCCTTCTCTTAGTCAAGTTGTGCCACAACCTCCTCCACAATTCTATTCAGTACCTCCTCATTAGTTATGTGATGTACCCATCTAATCTTCAGCATTCTTCTGTAGCACCACATTTCGAAAGCTTCTATTCTCTGCTTGTCCAAACTATTTATCGTCCATGTTTCACTTCCATACATGGCTACACTCCATACAAATACTTTCAGAAAAGACTTCCTGACACTTAAATCTATACTCAATGTTAAGAAATTTTTCTTTTTCAGAAACGCTTTCCTTGCCATTGCCAGTCTACATTTTATATCCTCTCTACTTCGACCATCATCAGTTATTTTGCTCCCCAAATAGCAAAACTCCTTTACTACTTTAAGTGTCTCATTTCCTCATCTAATTCCTTCAGCAGCACCTGACTTAATTCGACTACATTCCATTATCCTCGTTTTGCTTTTCTTGATGTTCATTTTATATCCTCCTTTCAAGACACTATCCATTCCGTTCAACTGCTCTTCCAAGTCTTTTGCTGTCTCTGACAGAATTACGATGTCATTGGCGAACCTCAAAGTTTTTATTTCTTCTCCATGGATTTTAATATCTACTCCAAATTTTTCTTTTGTTTCCTTTACTGCTTGCTCAATATGCAGATTGAATAACATAGGGGAGAGGCTACAACCCTGTCTCACTCCCTTCCCAACCACTGCTTCCCTTTCATGCCCCTCGACTCTTATAACTGCCATCTGGTTTCTGTACAAATTGTAAATAGCCTTTCGCTCCCTGTATTTTACCCCTGCCACCTTCAGAATTTGAAAGAGAGTATTCCAGTCAACATTGTCAAAAGCTTTCTCTAAGTCTACAAATGCTAGAAATGTAGGTTTGCCTTTCCTTAATCTTTCTTCTAAGATAAGTCGTAGGGTCAGTATTGCCTCACGTGTTCCAACATTTCTACGGAAGCCAAACTGATCTTCCCCGAGGTCGGCTTCTACTAGTTTTTCCATTCGTCTGTAAAGAATTCGCGTTAGTATTTTGAAGCCATGACTTATTAAACTGATAGTTCGGTAATTTTTACATCTGTCAACACCTGCTTTCTTTGGGATTGGAATTATTATATTCTTCTTGAAGTCTGAGCATATTTCGCCTGTCTCATACATCTTGCTCACCAGATGGTAGAGTTTTGTAAGGACTGGCTCTCCCGAGGCCTTCAGTAGTTCCAATGGAATGTTCTCTACTCCGGGGGCCTTGTTTCGACTCAGGTCTTTCAGTGCTCTGTCAAACTCTACACGCAGTATCGTATCTCCCATTTCATCTTCATCTACATCCTCTTCCAATTCCATAATATTGTCCTCAAATATATCGCCCTTATATAGACCCTCTATATACTCCTTCCACCTTTCTGCTTTATCTTCTTTGCTTAGAACTGGGTTTCCATCTGAGCTCTTGATGTTCATACAAGTGGTTCTCTTCTCTCCAAAGGTCTCTTCAATTTTCCTGTAGGCAGTATCTATCGTACCCCTAGTGAGATAAGGTTCTACATCCTTACATTTGTCCTCTAGCCATCCCTGCTTAGCCATTTTGCACTTCCTGTCGATCTCATTTTTGAGACGTTTGTATTCCTTTTTGCCTGCTTCATTTACTGCATTTTTATATTTTCTCCTTTCATCAATTAAATTCAATATTTCTTCTGTCACTCAAGGATTTCTACTAGCCCTCGTCTTTTTACCTACTTGATCCTCTGCTGCCTTCACTACTTCATCCCTCAAAGCTACCCATTCTTCTTCTACCCTATTTATTTCCCCCATTCCTGTCAATTGCTCCCTTATGCTCTCCCTGAAGCTCAGTACAACCTCTGGTTCTTTCAGTTTATCAGGGTCCCATCTCCTTAAATTCCCACGTTTTTGCAGTTTCTTCAGTTTTAATCTACAGGTCATAACCAATAGATTGTGGTCAGAGTCCACATCTGCTCCTGGAAATGTCTTACAATTGAAAACCTGGTTCCTAATCTCTGTCTTACCATTATATAATCTATCTGATACTTTTTAGTATCTCCAGGGTTCTTCCAAGTATACAGTCTTCTTTTATGATTCTTGAACCAAGTGTTACCTATGATTAAGTTGTGCTCTGTGCAAAATTCTACCAGGCGGCTTCCTCTTTCATTTCTTTGCCCCAGTCCATATTCACCTACTACGTTTCCTTCTCTCCCTTTCCCTGCTACCGAATTCCAGTCACCCATGACTATTAAATTTTCATCTCCCTTCACTATCAAAATAATTTCTTTTATTTGATGATACATTTCTTCAATTTCTTCGTCATCTGCAGAGCTAGTTGGCATATAAACTTGTACTACTGTAGTAGGTGTGGGCTTCGTATCTATCTTTGCCACAATCTATGCTGTTTTTTAGTAGCTTACCCGCATTCCTATTTTCCTATTTATTATTAAAGCTACTCCTGCATTACCCCTATTTGATTTTGTGTTTATAACCCTGTAGTCTCCTGACCAGAAGCCTTGTTCCTCCTGCCACCGAACTTCACTAATTCCCACTATATCTAACTTTAACCTATCCATTTCCCTTTTTAAATTTTCTAACCTACCTGCCCGATTAAGGGATCTGACATTCCACGCTCCGATCCGTAGAACGCCAGTTTTCTTTCTCCTGATAACGACATCCTCTTGAGTAGTCCCCGCCCGGAGATCCGAATGGGGGACTATTTTACCTCCGGAATATTTTACCCAAGAGGACGCCATCATCATTTAATCATACAGTAAAGCTGCATGCCCTCGGGAAAGATTACGGCCGTAGTTTCCCCTTGCTTTCAGCCGTTCGCAGTACCAGCACAGCAAGGCTGTTTTGGTTATTGTTACAAGGCCAGATCAGTCAATCATCCAGACTGTTGCCCCTGCAACTACTGAAAAGGCTGCTGCCCCTCTTCAGGAACCACGCATTTGTCTGGCCTCTCAACAGATAACCCTCCGTTGTGGTTGCACCTACGGTACAGCTATCTGTATCGCTGAGGCACGCAAGCCTCCCCACCAACGGCAAGGTCCATGGTTCATGGGTGGTATCCGATAATACCCCGCAACAAATTCCGCATTTTTTGAACCAAAAGTGGATGCGAAAGAAAACATGTAGCAATACTTAACGAAACTCTCTCGTATATAGTATTCCAAAAACATTCAATTTTCTTCTCATTATACGGGTAGCCCTCTAAGTTTTTAAACTTCTCCACTAATTTAATATCCTTTGGAAACTTACTGGAGAATATCACTTCTCTGAATCGTAATAGCGTTGGGATCACGCTACAGTATCCTGAATGTGTGACGTACAAGGACATTACCCCAATATCTGGGCTTAACTACAACAAACTGGTCTCTCGATAAACACAATGATTATATTGTGGTACTTGCAACGACATTTTCTCACAACGAGGCATTGCTCTACTGAGGAATTCAAGCCACAGGGAAAGTATCTTGTATAATCAAGGCCACTAGTTTCTCTAAGCAACAATATTATTACTTCTGCAACGTTAAATGGGAATCTACATATACACATCAAAAAAAGTTTTGCATCACCCCACTTCCCAGAACTCCTGAAGATTTGACTGTGGGTACTGTATCACAGACACAGTCCCTCTGGCTGTTCAGAGATGTCACAAACACGCCCAAAGATCTAAACAACGATGCATGACCAGCGCCATTAGACGGAGGGGTTCCGACAGCCGACCAGTTCGTCATTCTACCAGGAAGGAGGTACACGGCTCATGTTCTCTGCAGTTCAATCGTGCGTGGACAGTCAATACCGTGGTTCGATCGCGTCCTCATTGTTACTTCGTGCCAGGAAGGGCTCTCATCCAGGGGAGTGTCCAGGCGTCTCGGAGTGAACCAAAGTGATATTGTTCAAACATGAAGGAGATAGACAGGAGCTGTCAATGACACGCCTCGTTAAGGCCGCCCAAGGGCTACTCCTGCAGTGGATGACCGCTGCCTACGGATTACGGCTCGGAGGAACCCTGACAGCAACGCCACCATGTTGAATAATGTTTTTCGTGCAACCACAGGATGTCGTGTTACGGCTGATACTTTGCACAATATGCTGCATGATGCGCAACTTTACTCTTGATGTCCATCTTTGCGGCGGGCCATCTTCGCAATCACGACACCGTGCAGCGCGGTACAGATGGACCAAACAACATGCCGAATGGACCGCTCAGGATGAGGCAACCCGGTCAGAGTGAACGCCTTAGAAGCGCTGTCCAGCGAGTGAGGCAAGATGGCGGTTCCGTGCTGTTTTGGGATGGTATTATGTGGGGCTGACATACGCCGTGGTCGCCATGGAAGGCGCCGTAACGCCTGTACGATACGTGAGTGCCGTCTCCCTATCGATAGTGCAACTATATCGACAGCATATTGGCTCGAAGGGGGAAACCAGATGGCGCTATGGTTGGCCCGCTAGATGCCGCTGCCATAGGTCAAACGGGTATCACCTGCCTTTTTTTAAAAATAGGAACTCCCATTTTTATTACATATTCGGGTAGTACGTAAATAAATATGAATGTTTTAGTTGGACCACTTCTTTCGCTTTGTGATAGATGCTGCTGTGAGAGTCACAGACACATGGCTCACAATTTTAGACGAACAGTTGGTAGTAGGTAGGGTTTTTAAATTAAAATACATAACGTAGGTACGTTGGAACATTTTATTTCGTTTGTTCCAATGTGATACATCTACCTCTGTGAATTTATCATTTCTGAGAACGCGTAAGTACGTGGTATCACGTAACATTCCGCCAGTGAGGACGGTATTTGCCTCGTGATACATTACCCGTGTTAAAATGGACCGTTTACCAGTTGCGGAAATGTCGTTATCGTGTTGATGTACGGCTGTTGTGATCAAAATGCCCAACGGCCGCGTGCTATGTATGTTGCTCGGTATCCTGGACGACATCATGCAAGTGCCCGGACCGTTCGCCGGATAGTTACGTTATTTAAGGAAACGGGAAGTGTTCAGTCACATGTGAAACGTCAACCACGACCTGCAACAAATTACGATGCCCAAGTAGGTGTTTTAGCTGCTGTCGCGGCTAATCCGTACATCAGTAGCAGACAAACTGTGCGAGAATCGGGAATCTTAAAAACGTCGGTGTTGAGAATGCTACATCAATATCGATTGCACCCGTACCATATTTCTATGCACGAGGAATTGCATGGCGACGACTTTGAACGTCGTGTACAATTCTGCCACTGTGCACAAGAGAAATTACGGAACGGTGACAGATTTCTTGCACTCGTTCTATTTAGCGACGACGCGTCGTTCACCAACAGCGGTACCGTAAACCGGCATAATATGCACTATTGCGAACCTGAAAATCCACGGTGGCTGCGACAGGTGGAATATCAGCGACCTTGGCGGGTTAATGTATGGTGCAGCATTGTGGGAGGAAGGATAATTGGCTCCAATTTTATCGATGGCAATCTGAATGGTGCAATGTATGCTGATTTCGTACGTAATATTCTACCGATGTTTCTACAAGATGTTTCACTGCCTGACAGAATGGCGATGTACTTCCAGCATGATGGATGTCCGGCACACAGCTCGCGTGCGTTTGAAGCGGTACTGAACAGCATATTTGATGACAGGTGGACTGGTCGTCGAAGCACCATACCATGGTCCGCACGTTCACCGGATCTGACGTCCCCGGGTTTCTTTCTGCGGGGAAAGTTGAAGGATATTTGCTATTGTGATCCACCGACAACGTCTGACAACATGCGTCAGCGCATTGTCAATGCACGTGCGAACATTGTGGAAGGCGAACTACTCGCTGTTGAATGTCGTTACGCGTATTGCCAGAAGCATTGAGGTTGACGGACGTCATTTTGAGCATTTATTGTATTAATGTGGTATTTACAGGTAATCACGCTGTAACAGCATGCGTTCTCAGAAATAAGTTCACAAAGGTAGATGTATCACATTGGAACAAGCGAAATAAAATGTTTAAACGTACGTACGTCCTGTATTTTAATTTAAAAAACCTAGCTCTTACCAATCGTTTGTTTAAAATTGTGAGCCATGTATTTGTGACTATTACAGCGCCATCTATCACAAAGCGAAAAAAGTGGTCCAAGTAAAACATTCATATTCCTTACGTACTACAGGAATATGGAACAAAAAATTGAGGTTCCTATTTAAAAAACCGCAGTTGATATCCGTTTGACCTATGGTAGCGCCATCTAGCGGGCCAACCACAGCGCCATCTGGTTTCCCCCTTCAAGCTA
Organism: Schistocerca gregaria; assembly: GCF_023897955.1. Classification (NCBI taxonomy): domain Eukaryota; kingdom Metazoa; phylum Arthropoda; class Insecta; order Orthoptera; family Acrididae; genus Schistocerca; species Schistocerca gregaria. The sequence continues at coordinate 950,153,738 of NC_064922.1, forward strand.
GACAAGTTTCGTTCTTTTTAGTTTTTCGTTTGACGCTTTTTTCGTGAGATATTTCGCCCGGCCACGATCAATGGACCACCCTGTATATAAATATACATTTTATAAATTAAAGTGTCCTGCCACGGTGTCTGTCTATATGTTTGGGATAATCTCACGAACTACTGTAGCGATTTTGATATAGTTTGCGCTGATGGATAGAGTGGTTTACGAGGAGCGTTTGCGTGTAGAATTTACAAAAAATTCGTGCAAACTCGGTGAAGTGTGATGAGTTGAAGTCCCCTTTGCTGTCAAAGCGATACCATTGCCATCTGGCAAGTGGCTCACAGAACTCCCTGGAATCATTCATATAGGCGAAAGGGCACCCGATTGCAACAACGGCCTGGCTCCAGTTACCACTGCCGGGAGACCGGGCGACTTCCTAAATGGCCTCCAAAGCAGGATGTATCAGTTATAGAGCTCATACGATCGGACATTTGTGGTACAGATTTGACGGAACTTGCGCTGCAGTCAGACGAACTGGCCGGTGTGGTAGCTTGGACATGGATCGGTTCTTTATGTCTGATGAAACCTGGTTTCACCTGAGTGATCATGCCAACTCGCAGAATCGCAGGTTCTGGGCAGCGGCGAATCTGTGTAACTTCCACGAAACACCATTGCATGATCGAAAGTTTGGTGTTTGGTGTTAAGTGTCGGCACCCCGCATTGTTGATTTCATCTTCGTTCATCAGAAGCCGGGACTTCAGGGTGGTACATTGCCAAGAAGTTGAAACCATTTGTGGCAGCATTAACGAAGGAGGACAACACCTACAGTTACTTCCAACAGGATGGAGCGACTGCCCATACAGCCGGCCGACCCTGAAGCAAATTGATACGATCTTCACGCCTTACGGAGCTGATAACAGAGGTCAGCCTGGTCGTGGCCCCAGTTGGTCACTCACGTCACGTGATCTGTCACTGTCCGATTACTTTTGGCGGGGAGGCCTCAAGTCTAAGGTGTATCGCAACAACCTCATACTCATAGTCTTCAAGAACTGCAGCAGAATATTTCGGATGAGACTTGAGCAATTCCAGCACCCCAACTGCGATCCGCCTTGAACAACTTCCTGACCAGGCCCCAAAAGAGCTAAGAGATAAATGGTGGCCACTTTCAACGTGTTCTATTGTCATGTTAGTACTGTATTTCTTTTCCTCTATTGTGTTTCTATGTGTCATGGAACTCTGTCCTCCAAGCCACTTTCATTTGCTCCACCGCCGGCATCTTTGACCGAGCGGTACTAGACGCTTCAGTCCGGAAGCGCGCTGCTGCTTCGGTCGCAGGTTCGAATCCTGCCTAGAGCATGGATGTGTGTGATGTCCTTAGGTTATTTAGCTTTAAGTAGTTCTAAGTTCTAGGCGACTGATGACCTCAGATGGTAAGTCCCATAGTGCTCAGAGCCATTTGAACCATTTGCCAAACCCTGTACGCAGTTTCTAACTGTACTTCTTATCTTACTGTGTTGAGCTTTTGACATAAGATTAGACATCCTAATGATTTCATTATGATAGTATTTTAAAATTTTAAATTCGTTCAGTAATTAAGTGGAAGAATTGAACGGGGTTAACCATTTAGCGATATAGATTATATAAACAATTGCTGTCAAGGATTTGTCACTTTATGTGTTTTCGAAGAGTTTGGTTAAAAACATATGCAGAGGTCTGCAGTGTTTAGCCTTCTATGTAGCCAGTTGCCAGCTCACCAAAATTTCACAGCTACAGCAGAGGATTTGAGGAAAATATTTGGAAATTTGTGGTAAGGTTGTAAGTAGGCTGTTTAGGTTTTCTTATTGGTAACGCCACGTAGTGCTCTGTATGAAAATCACTGGCTGTGCTGTGTGCAGTCCGTGGCTAGTTTGCATTGTTGTCTGTCAATGTAGTGTTGGGCAGCTGGTTGTTAAAAGCGCGTAGCGTTGCGTAGTTGGAGGTGAGCCGCCACCAGTGGTGGATGTGGGGAGACAAATGGCGGCGTTTTCAGAGCGGATGATATGGACGTGTGTCCATCAGAGACAGTACATTTGTAAGACTGGGTGTCATGAACTGCTATACATATTATGACTTTTGAACACTATTAAGGTAAATACATTGTTTGTTCTCTATCAAAATCTTTCATTTCCTAACTATGCCTATCAGTAGTTAGTGCCTTCAGTAGTTTGAATGTTTTATTTAGCTGGCAGTAGTGGCGCTCGCTGTATTGCGGTAGTTCGAGTAACGAAGATTTTTGTGAGGTAAGTGATTTGTGAAACGTATAGGTTAATGTTAGTCAGGGCCATTCTTTTGTAGGGATTATTGAATGTCAGATTGCATTGCGCTAAAAAATATTGTGTGTCAGTTTACTGTTGATCAGAATAAGTAAAGTGAGAAATGTCTGAGTACGTTCAGTTCTGCTCAGCTGTTTGAAAATAAAATAACGTAACAGGTTTATCAGCACAGTCGTGTATAATTTTTCTAAGGGGACGTTTCCAGGTCTTATGGGACCAAAGTGCTTACGGCAACGGGCCCTAAGGTTACGCGCTATTTAATCTAGCTTTAACTCACGCTAAGGACAACACACACACACACACCCATGCCCGAAGAGCACTCGAACCTCCGACGGTGTGTGCCGCGCGGGCAGTGGGAAGACGTCCGCGCCGGTAGCTGAGTGGTCAGCGCGACAGACTGTCAATCCCAAGAGCCCGGGTTCGATTCCCGGCTGGCTCGCAGATTTTCTCCACTCAGAGACTGGGTGTTGTGTTGTCCTAATCATCATCATTTCATCCCCATCGATGCGCAAGTCGCCGAAGTGGCGTCAAATCTCAAGACTTGCACCAGGCGAACTGTCTACCCGACGGGAGGCCCTCGTCACACGACATTTCAGTGGGAAGATGCCTTAGACTGCGTGGCTACCCCACGCGGCGAGGATCTGTGTTTCAGGGAAAACACCTAAAGCAGCCGGCAGGTAATTAGACGCTTGGAGTCGCTGATTTTTCCAGTAGTTCTCAGGTCATCCGTCTGAGCCGTCCCTGGAGAGCCGGATGGAGAGTTCACATTTTTCGTAACAACGACGTAAAATGACGGAACAGCGCTCATCCCAGTAAATCTTTTGAGTGTCAACGGATCAATGCCTGCCTGTCCGATACAAATTAGCTATTACGCAGGTGTCGATTAATATAATGCTCGATCGCTTGTTAAGAGAATGACTGAAGGTAATGAAGTGTTATGACTCAGCGTGTTGTAGCCACGTTACAAACGCCCTGCAAACTTGCCAATTCTGAATGACTGTCTCTACCGGCAGCTGGTATGTTTCGTGGGTAACTTAATAGAGCTTCAGTACGTCGCAACACCAAAGTAAGCTGACAGCTCATCAATCTTAACTCTTTTTGTAGGAATACGATCGTGACTACTGGCAGCAGATAATCTAGTAGGGGAGGAAACAGCAAAACTGGTTTCATCCACCGAACTGATAATCCCGTAATTCGCGAAAGCTGTACGCCATACATTCTGAGCACATTGCTGCTACACATTCTTTTCGTGATATTACATGCAAGTTGTACGTCAGAAACTGCCATGGCGCCTGAGATGTGGAATCATTTCTGGTGAGCGAAAAACCAAAAGACAGTGGAAACCAGATCACACATTGATGTGTAGGACCTACTTCAACAGCTATATTACGCCGATACAATAAAAGAAGTCACAGAATACATAACGAAACAAAAGAAAATTCGCTGTTGCCTCTTAATATTCCGTCTCACAGTTATATTTGGCATTGTTTTTCCATCTCCCCAGAAGTTTGTGTTTGTTGTTTTCATTTCCGTCCTCTCAGGACAAGCACCTATGCCACGCTTACGTGCGACAATCGCAAACGTTATTCTAAAGTGATGACATGTGTTCGACAGAAACACTCAGAAATCGTCGGATGCTCTGCTGAAGATGACGAGCACGCAAGTATTATGGAGATGTGTCGTGAACTCAAAAGGCAATCCCTGGAGGGAAGGAAACGCTTTTTGCGAGACACTGTTGCGGACGTTTAGAGAACCGGCCTTTGAGGCCGAGTGCAGAATGATGATTCTGGTCTCGCCAACATACATTTCGCGTAAGAATCACAAAGATAAGAGGGGAGAAATTAGGCCTCGTACAGAGAATCATACTATATAGTCATTTTTCCCTCGATTATATGCGAGTGCAACAGGAAAGCAAATGACGAGTAGTGTACGTAGTACCCTCCGCCATGTACCGTACAGTGACTTGCGGGGTACGTCATGGTGACAGTTGCCGACCTACATGAAGAAAATATGTAAATTAGTTGCTGGCCGTGGTGGCCGAGCGGTTCTAGACGCTACAGTCTTGAACCACGCGACCGCTACGGTCGCAGATTCGAATCCTGCTTCGGGCATGGATGTGTGCGATGTCTTTAGGTTAGTCAGGTTTAAGTAGTTCTAAGTTCTAGGGGACTGATGACCTCAATAGTTAAGTCCCACAATGCTCAGAGCCATTTTTGAATTAGTTACACACGATGGCGTGCACACAATTTATTCAACATGTAAATGTCACTACAGATATTCGGATTTAGGTTATGACATCTTCAATACACCTGCCACCGTTGGCGATGATGTGGCGCAGACGAATAGCGAAATTCTGCACGACCCGCTCAAGTGTCGGAACATAGATGCTATCTATGACCTCCTGAATGGCTCAGAAATGGTTTTGGGGTTAACTCTATATACCTTGTCTTTAATATGGCCCCACAAAAAGAAGTCACTTGTGTTCAGATCAGGAGAATATGACGGCTAATGGAGGCCCATGCCAGTGCCTTCTGGATACCCGGAGTCAGAACGCGGCCCCCAAAGTGCTCCTCCACGACATCAAAAACTCTCCTGCTTCGATGGGGTCGAGCTCCGTCTTGTCGAAATTGGGGTCACTTTGGTTAATGGGGGTGAAATCATCTTCCAAAAACCTTCACGTACCGTTCGGTAGTCACCGCGCCATCAAGAAATATCGCACCGATTATTCCGTGACCGGACGTTGCACAGCGCACAGTCACACGTTGAAGATGAGGAGACTTCTCAATCTCGAAATGCGGATTCTCAGTCTCCTGGATGCGTCGATTTTGCTCACTGACGATCCCTTGAAATTAAATTGGCTTCGTCGCTAAACAATGGATGCATGCGCATACTAATTTCCATTATGCCGTGCGGCCAGCCGTGCACTTTTACCGCCCCAGTCCAAACCCTACAGGAGTTGTGATGACTTTATTTCACATAGTTCAATAATTGTCACCCTGTTTGTAGATGGAGATGATATGTTGTGAAGAAGGAGGGAGAGGGAAGATGACGGGACGCCTGTAGCTGTTATCTTTATTAACATACCTGCGACGTAGTTTGTGTTCGAGAATTTTGGTATTAGATGTGTGTAAATAACTTTTATCGTCTAATCTTGCAGTTTCAATGGAGTCACGTATTGTAGGGCGGCGGGTTAATAATAATTTCTGTTGCCAGCCAGATAGCGATGAAGAACGTACTGACCACGGTTCCTAGTCTACAAGTCCACATTCCTGTCCAGCCCACTGAAAGAAATGTTTCTATGCTCTATTTGTTTAACGCTATCAGGACTGTAACTATAAATGAAGATTTTGAATTCTAATTGACAGATGTATTTCGTAAAGTTTCACATGCTTATTATTGTAATATTCATTATTTTAATATTAATAATTCTTTCTTGTCCGGAACCACGGGGCTGCTACGATCGCAGGTTCGAACCCTGCCTCGGGCATCAGTGTGTCTGATGTCCTTAGGTTAATTAGGTTTAAATAGTTCTAAGTCTAGGTGACTCATGACGTAGGATGTTAAGTCCCATAGTGCTTAGAACCATTTGAATTCTTTCTATCCTAAACAGCACTATGAGCAGTATTGATGCGACTTCTATTTTCTTTTCTTTATTGTATTTACGCTGCTCTTCAGCTTACAGAATTTTTAAAGTGTAAGGGGGAGTTAAGAAACAATAAAAGCAGGCGATAAAACGGGGACTTAAATAGTAAATGGCGGAAAATTGGGGAAAGTTAGAACATAAAGCAAAGGGTTGGCAAAGCTAATAAAAATACACAGGATTCAGACAGGTAACATGAGAGGTACACATTAAAAAACATGGCGACAGTCTGGTTTCTGTTCGCAAGAGACTCACTGGAAACACTGCACTAAAATGTTGGTACATAACCTAGGGCAGATGGGGGGGGGGGGGGGATGGACAGATGAGGGGGAGAACAAGGAGCGAGGAGAGGAAAAATCATAGGGAGGGGGAGAGAGCCAAAGGAGGGAGAGGACTCATAAGGGGGGGGGGGATGGTAGAGAGGTGCAACCCCCATGTCCGGCCAGAGAGGAGTTTGAGGAGTTGGAGGCGGTTGTGGGCTTTGGATTGGATGGAGCGGAGACGAGGGATCCAGGTGAGGCGACGGTGAATGGTGAGGCCAAGGTAGGGCGACTTCTACTGGAAGTTCCTGTTAAATTGTCTTTCGCCTTGAATTCTGATAATCAAAACAATTTCTCGCCACAAAAGTGGGAAGTAATGTCACCATGTGCCACGCGGGTTTGTTAACATTACGGGCGGCACGCTAACAGTTACTTCTGCAAAATCTAAGCTATCCAGGACGGTGTACAGTCCTCGCGATTTCACTTCCTATGTGTACCGAAAATATGAGTTTAGTTGCGGTCTGGCTGTGACGTCATCCGAGGCATCGCGTACTCCAGCGTTAGACTTACACGGTTTGTACGGCGGCTGGGTGTGAAGTAAAGAGCAGTCTTAAGTTGCGTTGTTTTCGTGACTCGCGTGCATTCAGTGCGCGCTTGGAGCAGGTTAAGCTGCGCGTGCTGTTCCTGCATCGTAGATTCACAGTAGGTGTGTGGCCCTCTCTCTGTGGTTCGGCTTCTCTTTGTTAATAGAGCAGTCTTGCCTCTCGGCCAAGAGAACATCTGCTGATATCCGCTCTATGGCCACGGTAGCAGCCTCTAAACGGCCGCTTTGTCAGCCCCATAATATTTTATAATATTGTCGTTTATTAATTTTGAATTTTATTAATTTTTGTATGAATGTAGTTAAGTTGGATAAAATTACAGAAAAAGCTATAGCTCGCCTGCGGTTGAACTTTGCAGTCTAGAATTTTAGAATGAAAGTGACAGTAGAACGTGACCTCCGAACTACAACTTTAAGAGACATTGTATTTGTTATTATTTACATCCAGGCCTTGAAACTTATCATAGCTCTGTTGTTTAATAGCTTTCATCAAGTGCAGTAACCAAAACTTTCCGGTATTACTAGAAAAGATACTTAATGTACCACAAATAAGGTCGTTTTTGTTCCAAATTTAGTTTTCAGCAAATTACTCGAAAACTATTCGACGTAGCTCAGTGGGGTTACATAATTAATGTTTTTATACTTAACTGAAACTTCACACAAATTTTCATGTTTCTAAGTCTAATATTTAGCGCCTTCAATTTTTCTAAAGTTGTGGATTCTGACCAAAATATTGCTTTAATTACGTTGAGACTTGTACGAGTTAATTTTGACATAAATGTGCACTTTGTGAAGAATTTTTGGGATTCTAGCTTCATTATTTAGCGCCACTTACTTTGTTATAAAACGATCTATTTAGGAGAAAATATTCGTCTGATCAATCTGAGCGTTGACAATTTAAACATTAATATACTAAAGCACATGCTGACAAATTTTGGAAAATAAGCTTTAACTTTTAATTCCAGTCTTAACTTACGGTGCAAGACTGATGTGTTGTTAGGCACAGGCGAGTTGTCGTGACGTGGCGCAGTGAAGTGGGGGAAGTCGCGGCGGCAGACTCACTCGCCTCTGTATCTGTCAAATGATGCACCGCTTGTTTCGCCACAGTATGAGCAAGATATGCTTTCAGAGCGTTGCTTTGGAATGAATTAAAACACTTCATTAATATAATGAGTCACAGCACAATAAAGCATAAACAAATACAAATAAATATCTCAGAAGAGTCACCATATTTTTACATATGCACTATTTTCAGCAGCGGAACATGTCTGCCTCTATTTACGACGAACAACCACGTTGTTGGTCTATGTGCTTAAAGTGAGTTACATAGACAGTGTTTTGAAACATAAACATGATTCGGAATTCTTGTCGTTTTAGTGCATTGCGGTTTCCCATATCATTGTAGGGATATTGATACATGTAATCCTAAAGGCGTGTAGTAAATAGGTGTGCAGTGGATATTTTAGTGTTGATTCGGTAGCATGAGTATGCTTAATGCTTACAGCGACGCGATGCGTTTCAATGATGAAAGGTATTCAGTCACACAAAAATTAATTCACTACCTGGAAGCTCTGATCGAGTCACTGCACAGGCTGGTAAATAAATTTCGTGAACGTCTATTACGGAGACTACTGAAAGCAGGTCAAATGCTCCATACGGAGAGAGTGGATATGGAGCGGAATGTGGTGTGATGATGTCAGTAGCAGTAAACGTTTCCACAAACGAGCAGAACGTATTCTCGCAATGGTTGTACATTTCGTGGCCGTAGCTATATAAAACTGATATTATTAATTGTTCACTCAAGAACGTGCCTTCTATCACTCGTATTTAGAAGCAGTAACATAGGCCCCCTGTTCAATGACAATTTTTGAGTGTGATTTGTCTCACTTTGTGGTGACGAAATCTGCCGAATCGCATTTACGACTTACGCCTCCTGATTATTTTTTTCTGTGTGGCTACCTTAAATGACAAGTCTGAGTAAAAACCACAAATTGTTGTTTACGTTAAGCAGCAGACTCAACGCGCCACTCACGAAATCAATTTACCGTCGTGTTAGAGAGAGCTGGGTAGAGTGTGTATGTGGTGAAGTGAGAATAGAGAAGGTCCAACGGAGAGCAGCGCGCTTCGTTACAGGGTCATTTAGTAATCGCGAAAACGTTACGGAGATGATAGATAAACGCCAGTGGAAGACTCTGCAAGAGAAACGCTCAGTAGCTCGGTACGGGCTTTTGTTGAAGTTTCGAGAATATACCTTCACCGGGGAGTCAAGCAGTATACTGTTCCCTCCTACGTATATCTCGCGAAGAGACCACGAGGATAAAATCAGAGAGATTAGAGCCCACACAGAGGCATACCGACAATCTTTCTTTCCACGAATAATACGAGACTGGAAAAGAAGGAAGAACCGATAGAGGTACTCAAGGTACCCTCCGCCACACACCGTGAGGTGGCTTGCGGAGTATGGATGTAGATGTAGATGACAGAGATGTGGTTATTCCACGTATCGTTTATCATATTTAAAGATCTTTCTATGTATTATTCTTTACAATCTACTCTGAGCAATTGGAATTGTTTCAAAACATGAAATTTTCTGAACTTGCCTATAATTTGCAAACATCTCGGCTACTCATCGGCAGATTAATGAGGTAAAGTTTGCAAAGCTGCAATAATTGATCAGGAATTTAGGAACCAGAAAAAGAAGACGAAGAAAACTCTGAATATCCCAGCGTATTCATGGCTTGTAAATGTCTGGGCTATATATTCTGTCTTAAATCCGAAACTTTTCTTAGGAGGCGAAACGAAAGAATGCATTCACTTGCTCAGTAAAGCTATTCACCTGAATTCTTCATGCGAACACTTGAATTGCCCGTGGGTACTGCTCCTTGTTCTCAGTTCTTGGAAACGAATCCGGTAGCCGATATTTCTGCCCGTTGGGCTAAAGAGAGAAACACGCGCCTGCCGAACACGGCACTCAGAGATGTAGACGGGGCATTCTCTCGACGTACCGGTGCATGTTCGACAGACAGTCGGAGACCGTTTAGCTCCAGAGAGCAAGTATGCTGTCAAACACGTTTAAGCTGTTCCCTCGACAACTAGGCTTTACCGCGAACGCAATCAGAAGCAGCCATTGCTCTGTAAGGAGATCGTTTTATTGCCGACTCACTAAATTCTGAAAGACAACTTTCACGGCCTGATTATGCATACAGTCAGCACTTGTTGAAAGCGCAAGAAAAGAGAAACAGGCGCGCAAAACTCGGAATGTCGACGCAGTGATAGCTGTACGGCCCGATCTGTGGCAAGGACCACCACCTCTTTTTGAGACACGTGCAATACCGCTGCTGTCTCAAGCTACCCGAGAGTAACAGTCGCGGTCGTAGCAGGTTGAGGAATCATGACAGAAAAGGAGTATGTGAAATGTTACATCAATGTTACTTAAAAGTGTTGTCTAAAGGCACAAAAGAATGCACAATAAGCAGCGACGGCCATTAAGTGACATGGTCATTTAAATGTGTCAGATATGGGTACGCAGCGCGGAGTGGCCGAGCGGTTTGAGGCGCCATGGCACATGTTGCGCGGTCCCTCCCGCCGGAGGTTCGAGTCCTCACTCGGGCAGGCTATGTGTGTTGTTCTTAGCATAAGTTAATTTTAGCTAGATTAAGTAGTGTGTGAGTCTAGGGATCGATGACCTCGGCAGTTTGGTCCCTTAGGAATTCACACACATTTGAGATACGGGTACAATACCTTGTGAACCGTACCCAGACTTCTGTTAGTGGACATTATGTAGGTTGGTTCAACCCTTAGCCGGTATGATGGCTTGAAGTGCGCTGGCGACGCTTTCAATGAGACGTCTGAGTGTCTATGGAGGAATGTCAGCCCATTCCTCTTCAAAAGCAGAGTTATGAGAAACTAGTGGCGATGGGTGCTGGGAGCTGAAGTGAAGTTCACGTTCTAACTCATCCCAAACGTGCCCTTAGAGATCACGTATGGACTCTGGGCAAGTGAGTCTTGGTTTTCATAAACCACTGCCTAACAGGTAATCCTTTATGACATGATGTATTGTCATGCTCATTGTCTCCTTTACTGTATGACAATGCTATAAAATTGTGTTCATGTCCTTCTATATACCAGGTGACAATTATTGAACTACATGAAAAAAAACTTAAATGTGTTACAAACTATTGGCGTGTGCACACTTTATTCAACATGAAAACGTAGCTATAGATATTCGGATTTAGGTTGTGCCATGTTCGATGTGACCACCATCATTGGCGACGATGTGACGCAGACGAATAACGAAATTCTTCATGGCCCTCTGAAGTGTCGGAAAATCGATGCAGTCGATGACCTCCTGAATGGCTGTTTTTAGCTCAGAAATGGTTTTGAGGCTATTGCTGTACACCTTGCCTTTAATACAGCCCCACAAAAAGGTCTCTTGTGTTCAGATCCGGGCAATATGGCGTCCAATCGAAGCCCATGCCAGTGGCCTCTGGGTACTCCAGTGAAAAAATGCGGTCCCCAAAGTGCTCGTCGAGGAAAGCAAACACTCTCCTGCTTCGATGGCGTTGACATCCATCTTGCATGAACCATATGTTGTCGAAATCAGGGACATTTTGGATAATAGGGATGGAGTCGCCTCCCACAACCTTCATGTACCTTTTGGTAGTCACCTTGCCATCAAGGAGTATCGCACCGATTATTTCGCGCCTGGACAATGCACACCACCCAGTCATCTGTTGAGGGTGAAGAGACTTCTCGATGGCAGAACACGGATTCGCAGTCCCCCAGATGCGCCAATGTTTCCTACTGATGAACCCATCCAAATGAAAGTGGGCATCGTCGCTAAACCAAACCATGCATGCACATACCAATTCCAATATTCCCCCCGCGGCCAACCGTGCAGGTGGAACGTCCAAATGCAAACGGTTCAGAAGTCATGACGATTTTATTTCATACAGTTGAATAATTGTCACCCTGTGTATATATGTGGGGCAGTAAGATGAAAACAAGATAGATGGAAAATACCAAGTAAACAGTTTAGTATTTAAAAAGTAATCCCCATAACTCTTAATTCATTTGCCCCACTGTGAGACAAAATGTCCTGTGCCTTCACGGAAAAATGCTTGAGGTTGCCTAGTGTAATCCGACTGGTTATAGGGTAGTAAATTAATCCTTCGACAACACTAAAAATTTAGCAGATTGTCTATTACCCGATCCGCAATATGTAATAGACAAAAGCGAGAAAGTATGGTTTTTCTTCATTTCTATCGGCAAATTAAAATCTACGGATCAGTTGTATACAGAATTAACATCATTAACATTATTTCATATCATTTAGCTGTAATTAACGTAAGTTATAATGAGTTAATGAGTTAGAAAACCTGATATTGTTAGTTACAACACTGCTGTAAATTGCAGAAAAATTTATAATTTCATTCTCGTTATTGGATTATTATATTACCGTAGAAATGTTGGGAGAACTATCTGTGTTGTAATTAAACTTGTAATTAATTAGCAAATCTCATAAATTTGAACTTCCCTAAAAAACAGACTTTGAAACATTTGTCAATCATCTGATGTATTTGACGCTTTATGTATCATGCCAATAACGAAAAAACCAATTAGATCAATTGTAATTAACTTTTTCATTAGCAATTATCGAACACTGTCATGTGAACGGTATTGATTTTCAGCCATTCCTGTACCACGAAACTATCATAGAGAACTTTAAACTGAAATTCCGTTTTGGCATTTTGTACTGTGTCTCAATTAATGCTAGGAATAAAACCCAACGTGAAATCGTGATGTAATTAATCATTTTACGATAGGTATTGTTATTGTAACTTCATAATCAAATTTTCACACGAAAGTCAAAAGAACAATATTTAGAAATGTATTGAGAATCAATCATCAATTTATTGTCTTTAAAACAGTACTAGCAGTTTGTTGTAGATCATTAACATTACTTTATAAATCAGTAAATGTAATTGTTGTTGGCAATAACCAAAGAATACACATTGTTAAGATGAGGTATGTATACATTGAGCGGAGCAAAGCACTGGAATTCAGTCGCAGCTTGGCCAATGTAGTGACGCAAAGTCTGTAACAGTTGCTGTCTTGTCACTCATGTTGATGGAAAACAGTTTGTGTGTGAACTTTTTTATAAATGCTTACGGAAAATAAATCTGCTGTTATAAGGATGCATCAGTGTCTTGGAAAATACTATTTTAAGATCTAAGTTTTCATCACGACCGAAATCCAGGAAAATTTGCAGTATAGACCCCCAAATGGTATTCATTGGTGGAGGAGATTCAACAATTCGAAGCTAAGCATTCCATTACAAAAACTACATCACTCTCGTACTACTATGTATCACTCGTAATGAAAAGTATTTTAGCCAGTACTGCAATTGGAGTAACATTAGATTACGGAACCATGGTTGTGCCCAGACGTGTCCATCTTCTCTTCTTACGAAGAAAAACGACGACCACGTATGTGGTCGGACATTTTGTCGGCAGGTTGCTTCGACTATGTTGCAGAAATTTCGCCGGTAAGCCCTTACAAATCGTCTATACAGTCCCGATAACTCCCCAACTCATTTCCATATTTTTGGAGCCTTCAGGACAGACATTCATCGCCGTTGATTTATTTCGGACAAAGAGGAGCACGGCTGGGTCCACACAGGTATCTTGAGGCAACCGCAAACATTTTTCCATTAAGACACTAGCTGTCTTGTCTCACAGCGGGACAAATGTAGTAAGAGTTACAGCAATTACTTTTGAAATAATAGTTATTTACTTTTTCTCCATCTGTCTCGTTTTCATTTGGTTTGATAACTACTCGTACACATACGTGTTTTCTTAGGGGTACGAAGGACGTTTATTCTGCTGGAAAGTCTTTATTTCGCTCACCAGATTTTGATCAAGAAATGTTACGAAGCTACTGATAACAGAGTGCTTTGCAACAAGGAATACTTGTGAAAAACAGCCGAGGTGGACAGCTTCAAAATGTGCTTTTACATTTGTGGTTTATTTTATTCAAAATACACTTCTGTTGTATTCCACATGAAGAAAATGATCAATTAAGAAGGTTTGGGAAATTTCACAGAACGTTTCTGTCACGAGCATCAGGGTGTGTCAACGCACCTCTCGAAGTTTGCGTCTTTCAGTAGAAGATGAACCTCAGCAGTCTCTTCCGCGACTATCAGGAACTAAATTCCCTCATCAGAATCTCGCTACCTCCTTCTTATCTTTTTAGAGATTGTGTCTGGAGAGGAGAGTGTAAACTGAGCCTTCTTTTTAAGATGCCTTATTTACCACACATCGATCCCCGCCGTTGGGGAGCGAAGAAAAAATGCCATTTGTTTGCAGCCACAGCAAAGCAGGTCTGAATTGTTCCAAGCGTTCTGTTTCGAAAGAATCCAAGTATCACCGCCCGAATTATAGTTCAAGACCTCATCATCACTTATTGGTATCATTTCATGACAGTACGTGGTGCACATCATCACATAGAGGTACTTCTGTGGTAACAGTTTTATTTCCGCAGTGACATGATACCTTTCAGTAGTTTCAGAAAGTTTAAAGTTTAATACAGTTCGACCCACTTCCAGCTCATCAACTGTCCTTCTGGAGTCATAGTGTCTCAGAAGCAGACCTTCGCCCTCTTCAGTTTTCTCCGTACATTGCCCTTGTAGATTTCCGAGCGGTATTAAGTGTAAATATTTACAACAAAAACGAAACAAACACTGAAACAAGTAGCCTTCGCTATGTTTACAAACATATCGTTCATCAACTTCATTAAGGCCACTGGACTCAGGCGCATTGTTACGAACTGTATTCCATTGTTTTAACCAGAACTATGGAAAACATCTCGACCAATGGCATAAACATACGATGTAAGGTAAAAACGACTGCGAGAAAGAAAATGCTCTGCTGTAAAAATGAGCAGTTCGTTTTCTTTTTCTGTGTCCAGTTTAAGTGCGATAGGGAGCATTTAAACCATTAGACAAATTCTCTGTATCATAATAGGCCTATTCTTTCTCGAAAATAAATTCTACACCCAACAATGTCCTATTTGGTTTCCTCCCTCGCCAACGGTTTTCACTGAAAACAGGAAAATTATGCTTGTGGCTCATCGCCTTATGATTACAATATTTCTGTGGAATCTGAATTTGTCGTAACAATAAATATGGCTCAAGGTCGGAGAGAGGAGGGAAGAGGAGATGGTCAGTGGGATGGGAAGGAATGGTCCTAGAGAATGGAAAGTAGGAGAGAGAAAGTCTGAAAAGAAGGGGATTAGGAGGCCTAGCCTATATTAGGAAGGAGTGTTTTCTCTTTTCTTTCTTTTCCATTTGACCACACAGACCAACAGCAGCATGTGGGCAGGAAGATCTAGTTAAAAATAAAAATATGCCATTTTTGTTATAACAATGTCATTCAGTATTTAAGTGACATTCCGGTTTGTTAATAAATATGAAGGTTAAATGAAATGCTACTGAGATTTATTTTTTAAGAACTGCCTCGTACCGTCTTAGGCAACAGATATCCGAACACTGGCCGTCAAACACTATAGGTGTGAAAGAAATCGAAGAGAGAGATACTCCAAATGGTTCCCTTGTCGGATGACGCACTCTGCTGGCTGGTGTGGCCGAGCGGTTCTAGGCACTTCACTCTGGAACCGCGCGACCGCTACGGTCGCAGGTTCGAATCCTGCCTCGGGCATGGATGTGTGTGATGTCCTTAGGTTAGTTGGGTTTAAGTAGTTCTAAGTTCTAGGGGACTGATGACCTCCGCTGTTAAGTCCCATAGTGCTCAGAGCGATTTGAACCATTTTTCACGCACTCTGACCGGATTATGCGCCTTACACATCTGTACCTTTTGTCCCCGCCTGAGTTGACAGTTGGTACGGTGGCTGTCGGGATCGACCGTGTCTGCGCATTACGGCTGCCGTGGGGAGGGGAGTGGTTATGGCGGAGGGGTGGGGGGAGGGTGGGGGGCAGGAAACCTCAGCTGCTTGCAGAAGTGCCGGCATCACAACGCACCTCTTGCGCTTAACACGAAATCGCAGGCGGCACTCGAGGAAATGCTGCCTACTAAAGCGACACTTCCTAATCTGTTGACATAATCACGCTCCAGTGTTTCACCTACAACTTATGAATCAGTTATCATACAAACAATGAAACAGGAAAGTAGATGAATGTACGTCTTACGACACTATGAATCAAAAGTCAAAAACTGATTTTTGGAATCTGTTTGTGAGCTCTGCAAGATCCAGGAGCTATTTTATATTAACGTGACAAATCCTAATTCTAGAGCTATGTTTTATTTTTGACGCATGGATCTATGCCGACAATTGTAAAAACGGCGATGGTACATTAGTCCTTACTAATGTAAAATTGTTACCTTCTGAAGAAGACAAATTTATATTTTCGAAACCTGGGTAAAGAATTTCTTTATCCATTGCAACTGGTCGGCTGTTTATAATTTTATTACGTGAAACGTTGCTGTTGTGCAGCTATGTTGAAAATATTGAAACTGTAATTAATTATGC
The DNA here is from genome assembly GCF_023897955.1 of Schistocerca gregaria. Taxonomy (NCBI): domain Eukaryota; kingdom Metazoa; phylum Arthropoda; class Insecta; order Orthoptera; family Acrididae; genus Schistocerca; species Schistocerca gregaria. The sequence goes on from NC_064922.1 coordinate 950,170,079, forward strand.
CTTGGAGAACTGTCAATATGTGATGATAACCTCATCGATAGCCATTTCCATTATTCCGTCTCGTGTCCAATACTAATGATCCAGCTGCTGCGCTTTGCTGCAGTAGCTTTCGCAGTCCTGTGCAGCAACTGAACGGAAAGCAACGTCAACAAAATTCCCCGATCTTTCCTTCGACTGTTCCCCGCGAAACTGTGTTTTACTTAGGCCCACACAAACTCTGATCACGGTTGTAGGGCGGCAAACGGACTGCATTTCGGCTTCTGCTCTCAGCGATTTTATCTACGACGTACTCTGTCACGGCCGGTTTGTTTTCCTTTATTGCAGCTAGGACTTGAGCCTTCCTCTTTGAGTCGTTGCAGTTTCTTTGCGCCCCCACCCCCCCTCTCTCCTATCGACGTCCGCTAGTTTCATCGACTTCAAGAAGCCCGCAAGTTAGTGGAAACAGTTTTTTGAATCACACTTCCTGGCAAATTAAAACTGTGTGCCAGTTCTGAGCCTCGGTCCGCCATACAGTTTTTAATTTGTCACGAAGTTTAAAATCAGAGCGCACTCCACTACAGGATGAAAATTCATTCTAATTCCTTGCACTTTGCTGCAAGTACTTGCCGCATTTGTCTTTTCATGGAAGTTCTTCTCTGACTTACAGAGCTTGTGTGCGTTCAATACTGGTGCGAAAATAACGTTGTCGAAAACGAGTACGGCACAAAGACAGATGGGCCCAAATCAAATGGACCGTTAGAACCTCCAAATGCACATAGTTGGCAGCACCAGCCAAGGAAACGCGAAATGAGTTTGCCAATCAATTTGTTTCAGCAGAAGGGAAAGCAAAATAGCAGTTCAGATGTCATTAAACTTAAGCTGATTTTTTAATTGATGGTTGAATGACGCTAGGAGGTTTTTGCTTTGCTGATTTTTATTTCTATGACCTAGTTTTCGGCTTATTACGCCATCTTCAGATAACTACTGGCTATTGTTTACAATGAGCTTGTGTTCTTACGAACCAGACATTCTGGACTAATTACAACGCACTTACATACGATATTTAGTTATGGTATTGTCTTTGGAATTATCAAACGGGACTTTTGACTTTTTTGTTCTGTAAAACTGTTCTTTAACATAAAAATGACATTTTATGCTTTGTCAGTACCATCTTAAAGAACAGTTTTTACAGAACAAAAAGCCAAAACATCCGTTTGACTACTCCAAAGACAATACCACAACTAAAGATCGTATGTAAGTGCGTTGTATCTTAGTCCAGAATGTTTGGTTCGTAAGAACACAAGCTCCTTGTAAACAATAGCCAGTAGTTATCTGAAGATGGCCTGATAAGCTGAAAACAAGTTCACACAAATAAAAGTCAGTAGAAGAAAAAGCTGCCTCAGTGTCATTCAACCCTCAATATGGAATTGTTCTATTAAAAAGCGGCGGAAGAATCCATAAATGTGATGTTTTAATGTTACCATAAACATAAATGCATTGCTTTTGTGGTAAAAGTAGTGAATACAGATCGCAAAAATCGAAAAGTAAGTAAATGGCAGTCTCTTGGTGAGGTACTGCGCCACATTTTTGCTTTCTTTTATCAAATACTTTATTATCAACAGACAAGAGGTGTCGGAATTAGCTCACGACACCCGCAAAGTTTTTGAGCTACGTGAACTCCTCTGATTTTAGTTATATGAATAGTGTTTATTGGTAACATCAATATATAATCTCTGACCTTTCTGTGTTTCGTCACGATTTTTATTCATTGTTAATTATGCCCCAACAGTGGCGACTGCTCTGGTTGAGAATAAGTGCACTTCTGTACCAAGTACTGTAAGTAAGCTGTTTAGGTTTTTATGTTGTTAACGCCACGTAGCGCTCTGTATGAATATCGCTGACTGTGCTGTGTGTAGTCTGTGGCTGGTTTGCATTGTTGTCCGCCATTGCAGTGTTGGCCAGCGGCAGATGGATGTGAACAGCGCGTAGCGTTGTGCAGTTGGAGGTGGGGATGTGGGGAGAGATGGCGGAGTTTTGAGAGCGGATCATCTGGACGTGTGTCCATCAGAAAGAGTAAATTTGTAATACTGGATATCATGAACTGATATATATGATGACTTATGAACATTATTAATGTAAATACATTGTTTGCTCTCTATCAAAATCTTTCATTTGCTAACTATGCCTATCTGTAGTTAGTGCCTTCAGTAGTTTGAATCTTTTATTCAGCTGGCAGTAGTGACGCTCGCTGTATTGCAGTAGTTTGAGTAACGAAGATTTTTGTGAGGTAAGTGTTTTGTGAAACGTATAGGTTAATAGGGCCATTCTTTTGTAGGGATTATTGAAAGTCAGATTGAGTTGCACTAAAAATATTGCGTCAGTTTAATGTACATCGGAATAGGTATAGAGCGAAATGTCTGTGTACGTTCAGTTCTGCTGAGCTGTTTGAAAATCAAATAATGTAAGAGGTTTATCAGCACAGTCATACATTAATTTTTCTAAGGGGACGCTTCAGTTGATTCACGGTTGGGAATATATGAGCTATTTAGCCCCGTCCCAGGTATACACTTCCTCGTATTCGTATGCGCATTCAAGTAACTTCCCTTGTCTTGGGCATCGGGTCGGGCGTGTAAGTGAGCGGCCATTTGTAGCTGCAGTTTATGGCGGGTCATGGTCCATCGAACATAGGCCGGTGTGAGGTGGAGCGTACACCATTAAGTTAAGTAGTGGTTTTGACTTTGTACATATGTACTGTTTGTGTTTTCCTTTTCTTTTTCGTCTATAAATGTATAGCTATGGTGTTCTTTAAATCATTGACAAAGGTTTTCTTAGGCACTTCTGCGTTTTATTGTTGTTCTGAAGACGGTGTTTTTATCTACGCCGAAACCTGGGTTGACACTTAACACTAGGTGCTTTTTTCGCAATCGAGGCGGGTTTTTAGTTTTTTCATATTTCCTCAGTTTTTAGTCAATTGAATAGTGTTTCTTGGCAACATCAATGTATATTCTCTGACTTTTTCTGAGTTTCGTTAGGATTTTTATTCATTAATAATAATGCAAACACAGTGGCGACTGCATGGTTGAGAATAAATGCACTTCTGTAACAAGTACTTCCGACGAATTCCTGAAATAAACTGGTCCCAGTAACTTTAAGACTTAAACGTGAGTGAGTTAGTTCTCTTGGACGCAAGCATTATACAATACTGGCCATTGAAATTGCTACACCAAGAAGAAATGCAGATGATAAACGGGTGTTCATTGGACAAATATATTATAGTATAACTGACATGTGATTACATTTTTACGCAATTTGGGGCCATAGATCCTGAGAAATCAGTAACCACAACAACCACCTCTGGCCGTAATAACGGCACCGATACGCCTGGGCATTGAGTCAAACAGAGCTTGGATGGTGTGTACAGGTACAGCTGCCCATGCAGCTTCAACACGATACCACAGTTAATCAAGAGTAATAACTGGAGTATTGTGACGAGCCAGTTGCTTGGCCACCATTGACCAGACATTTTCAATTGGTGAGAAATCTGGAGAATGTGCTGCCCAAGGCAGCAGTCGATCATTTTCTTTATCCAGAAAGGCCCGTACAGGACTTGCAACTGCTGTCTTGCATTATCCTGCTGAAATGTAGGGTTCCGCAGGGATCGAATGACGGGTTGAGCCACGGGTCTAAACACATGTGAAATGTAACGTCCACTGTTCAAAGTGCTGCCAATGGGAACAAGAGGTGACCGAGACATGTAAAAAATGGCACTGCATACCATCACGGTGGGTGATACGCCAGTATGGCGATGACGAATACACGCTTCCAATGTAAGTTCACCGCAATGTCGCCAGACACGGATGCGACCATCACGATGCTGTAAACAGGACCTGGATTCATCTGAAAAAATGACGTGTTGCCATTCGTGCACCCAGGTTCGTCGTGGAGTACAGCATCGCAGGCGCTCCTGTCTCTGATGCAGCGTCAAGGGTAACCGCAGCCACGGTCTCCGAGCTGATAGTCCATGCTGCTGCAAACGTCGTCGAACTGTTCGTGCAGGTGGTTCGTGCCTTGCAAACGTCGCCATCTTTTGACTCCGGGATCGAGACGTGGCTGCACGATCCGTTACAGCGATTCAGATAAGATGCCTGTCACGTCGACTGCTAGTGATACGAGGCCGTTGGGATTCAGCACGGCTTTCCGTATTACCTTCCTGAACCCATCGATTCCACATTCTGCTAACAGTCATTGGATATCGACCAATGCGAGCAGCAATGTTGCGATACGATAAATCGCAATCGCGCTAGGCTTCAATCCGAGCTTTATCAAAGTCGGAAACGTGATGGTACGTACTTGTCTTCCTTACACGAGGCATCACAACAACGATTCACGAGGCAACGCTTGTCAAATGCTGTTTGTGTATGAGAAATCGGTTGGAAGCGTTCCTCAAGTCAGCACGTTGTAGGTGTCGCCACCAGCGCCAACCGTGTGTGAATTCTCTGAAAAGCTAATCATTTGCATATCATAGCATCTTCTTCCTGTCGGTTAAATTTCGCGTCTGCATCACGCCATGTTCGTGGTGTAGCAATTTTAATGGCCAGTAGTGTACTTCTCGTCTAGCGGCACCTTGACGACAGCGCTCGTATGCAAATGAATATCTTCCAAGTAGTGCTGATTTCCTCCGCTTCTGGCAGCACTAGCGACATCGCCAAATTGTCGGGGCCAAACAGTACATATTATTGCTATCGCCTTCGACAGTCTTCCTGCAGTGGGCCCAGAGACTGTCGGTGTCAGGTTCAGCCTGCAAAGCGAGCTGTGGTTGCGCCGTAGCGTGTGTCGCTGGAGCAAACACCACTTGTCATCGCCCTGCAACACCTAAATCCGACCGCGTACGACGGGAATGGAAATCTTCTTTGTTCCCTTGCGACTGTAAATCAGAGTACTTTAGAGCCGTAAGGAAGCCGGTACGTGTTACAAAAGCAGAGAGCAGCAGCCAGGGCGTGCGTGGTTGTGGTGGCGGTGGGGCCCGCGCTGTTGGCGCGCCAGCAAGTGAGGTCTCCAGCTTGGCCTGCCGGGCTACGTGTGGGAGAGCAGAGCAGAGCAGAGGAGAGGAGAGGAGGCAAGAGAAACCGACGCCGGCCGGCATGGCCCGGCACTGCACGCCTTCTTTTTGCGTCGTACGCCCGCCGGAGCGGCAAACGCAACCGTAATTGGGCGGGCGCACTGCGTAACTCAGCGGTGACAAATTGCGTTGTGTCGCACCGGTGCTCCCGGGGCTTATTGCTCGTTGCGCCCCTCATTGTTCCGTATCGCTATCTCGTCTCTCTCCTTTTATGCTAAGTACTGCGTCGTATGTATTCGGCAATGAGGCCGTCTGTAGCCGGGAGTACATTCTCTGCGCTCGTGCGTAATGGTGTCCTCAACAGGAAGTCGTGGGGTCCCTACAAGGCAAAGCAATACCGTGTTCACGCTCTTACCACAATAGCCACTCCTTCGGTCTACATTTCAGGATCACGTTTTTTACATAGCAATAAGATCTGGCAACATATTTTTTATTTTATTTTCCCGGCGCGGTCAGGGATTTTCTCTGCCTCGTCATAACTGGGTGTTGCGTGATGTCCTTAGGTTAGTTACGTTTAAGTAGTTCTAAGTTCTAGGGGACTGATGACCGTAGATGTTAAGTCCCATAGTGCTCAGAGCCATTTTTATTTTATTTTATTTGTGGCCTTCGGACGTGATCCTTTCAGCCAGCCTCTGATATAAGACACGTTACAAATTATGTGACACCTATTTCGGTAAATTAAAAACACATTCAACCACACAAACACAAAAACAGTAATATCAGAAATTGAGACCGCCTTGGTGCAAAACACCTTGTTATTCGTTTATTTCTTTATTCTCCAAAACTAGTTTCGGCGACAAATATCACCATCATCAGTGGTTTTTTTAATCTTATTTATTGTGTTTTACAGCATGTTTTAAGCAATTATTGTCGCTGTTTGCGAAATATTTGCTGTGCGATGTTTTTTCTGTTGCCGTTTTTTACTTAGCGAACATCTTGTCATGTTCTTTGGATGGTATGTAGCTGCTTTTATACACTGTGGTTTCCATTTCGCGAACATAAACAATTTATCTAGTTTAAGGTGTAAGTGGTTGCAGATGACAAACTGTGGAACAAAAGAGTGACTGTAGAAACACAGCACATCAGAAAAACCACACCATGTGGTAAAAAGGTATGAATTCGTAATTTGTGTTTTTTTCAAATACCTGTAATTACGATTTAAAAACTAATAGTTACATGTATACAAACAGTAAAGAACATTCTTTATATTTAACAGATGAAAAATAAAAGGCCACTGAAGATGCTGCAAATGCAGTGAAACATGTCTGGGTTAAAAAACAAAATTGTGTTTTTCTAAAGGGGGACCCTATCCAAAAACATACGTAACGTAAGTGTTTTCACGTGACCAGAAAGATGAAACATAGCTCATCACTCATTAAATGCAGTCTCGGTGCAAAACAACGACTCGAACTTTTTTTTTTTGTGGGTGGCTGAAATACAGCTTCAGCTGTGGCTCACGGTCTTACTGTCTTGGTGGATAGTAAAACTGTTCCATTCGACAATGATGTCATTCCAAAGGCATCACCGGAGTGCATGTTGAAGGTGTGGCGGTGACACTTGAAGTCCCATACCACCCTCCGACGGTGGAAGTTCAGGTCGCAGGAAAATATTAACTGACTGTGAACTACAATACGGATCAACAGTGGTGGTCGGCTATGGTTGATACCCATCAAGTGGACAAGTCAACATTAACGCTCCATTAGTGGCCGTAACAGTGGTGTCGTTAGCCATGGTCAGAATCGGAGTCTTCAAGGATGGTGAGGGAACAGGGTGTCGGTACCATTGCCGGGGAGGCGTTGTGCCAATGTTTTGTAAGCCAGCGACCGTGTTGCGTAGGGCTTCTACTTTTGCTCAGAGACGCCTTGCCTTCTCTCACATGGACGTCTTGAGAGCGGCCATGCCCGTTCCCTCGTGGAAGGTAACTACCCTCGTGAGGGGAGGCGCATCAGACCGAAGCACATTCTACAGGAGCTGGAGGTTTGCGTCCGGGAGGCACTAATCGTAGCCCACGCAGTGGAACTTGGTGTCGAGGTTCAGTTTCTACATCTACATCTACATGATTACTCTGCAATTCACATTTAAGTGCTCCCAGAGGGTTCATCGAACCACAATCATACTATCTCGCTACCATTCCACTCCCGAACAGTGCGCGGGAAAAACGAACACCTAAACCTTTCTGTTCGAGCTCTAATGTATTTTATTTTATTTTGAAGATTATTCCTATCTATGTAGGTTGGGTTCAACAAAATATTTTCGCATTCGGAAGAGAAAGTTAGTGACTGAAATTTCGTAAATAGATCTCGCTGCGACGAAAAACGTCTTTGCTTTAATGACTTCCATTCCAACTCGCGTATCATATCTGCCACACTCTCTCCCCTATTACGTGATAATACAAAACGAGCTGCCCTTTTTTGTACCCTTTCTATGTCCTCCGTCAATCCCACCTGGTAAGGATTCCACACCGCGCAGCAATATTCTAACAGAGGACGAACGAGTGTAGTGTAAGTTGTCTCTTTAGTGGACTTGTTGCATCTTCTAAGTGCCCTGCCAATGAAACGCAACCTTTGGCTCGCCTTCCCGACAATATTATCTGTGTGGTCTTTCCAACTGAAGTCGTTCGTAATTTTTACATCCAGGTGCTTAGTTGAATTGACAGCCTTGAGAATTGTACTATTTATCGAGTAATCGAATACCAACGGATTTCTTTTGGAACTCGTCTGGATCACTTCACACTTTTCGTTATTTAGCGTCGACTGCCACCTGCCACACCATAAACAAATCTTTTATAAATCGCTTTACAACTGATACTGGTCTTCGGATGACCTTACTAGACGGTAAATTACAGCATCATCTGCGAACAATCTAGGAGAACTGCTCAGATTGTCACCCAGGTCATTTATATAGACCAGGAACAGCAGATGTCCCAGGACACTTCCCTGGGGAACACCTGATCTCACTTCAATTTTACTCGATGATTTGCCGTCTATTATTACGAACTGCGACCTTCCTGACAGGAAATCACGAATCCAGTCGCACAATTGAGACCATACCCCATAGGCCCGCAGCTTGCATAGAAGTCGCTTGTGAGGAACAGTGTCAAAAGCTTTCCGGAAATCTAGAAATACGGAATCAACTTGAGATCCCCTGTCGATAGCGACCATTACTTCGTGCGAATAAAGAGCTAGCTGCGTTCCATAAGAGCGATGTTTTCTGAAGCCATGATGGTTACGTATCAATAGATCGTTCCCTTCGAGGTGATTCATAATGTCTGAATATAGTATATGCTCAAAAACCCTACAGCAAACCGACGTCAATGATATAGGTCTGTAGTTCGATGGATTACTCCTACTGCCCTTCTTAAACACTGGTGCGACCTGCGTAATTTTCCAATCTGTAGGTACAGATCTATCGGTGAGCGAGCGGTTGTATATGATTGCTAAGTAGGGAGCTATTGTATTAGCGTAATCTGAAAGGAACCTAATCGGTATACAATATTGACCAGAAGACTTGCCCGTATCAAGCTTCGCAACCCTTAAGGTATCTACTTCTAAGAAACTCATGCTAGCAGCTGTTCGTGTTTCAAATTCTGGAATATTCCATTCGTCTTCCCTGGTGAAGGAATTGCCTGCTGCTGAATATTGGATACAACGCTTTTATGAGCATGAGTCCGTTTTGGGTTACATATTCTGCATGGAGATGGAAGAATAGTTTTTAATCCATCTCGGCACGTAGGTATTTGGTATCAGGGGACCATGGGACCGGGCGTCTGCAATGTTCATGTGACGGAGAATGGTGCCCCGTTTGGTGAAGTAATCTACCGTAATTTTGGAGTTATTGAGAGCAATCTTGTTAGAGCGACATCAGGTCACTGTCGCGTCGATTTGCCTCACGAGGCGTGCAATGAGCTGCTCTGTGTTGTAGCAGATGGTATAGAGCGTCGAATCGTCGGCGTATTCCGCCAGTTGGTAGTACTGATATACCGTTAACACTAATGTTACTAACGAATGAGAGACAACACAAAGTCCCAACGTGTACCCATCGTCATGTGCCTCGAGCTGGGACTTTTGGCCGTTTTAATAATTCGCCGCAGCTAAACCGACCGAGAGAGAAATTGCTCCCTGTGAGCTCAGATACGGGAATCGATTTGTAACGCAATGAACTGTATAATGAGAAAGATGAGACCCTCCAAAATAAGAAAATTAGTTGTAAGTGTGCTACTTACACAAAATCGTTAAGAATTTCTAATTATAGTGGGCCAACCATCTCCTGAATTGAAAAGCGTGGTCTAAATTTTCCCCAATTTTGTTCGCTCTTTGCGGGCACACACATGAAAAAATGGCAAAACTACATATTAATAAGAGCACCAGGGATACAAAATAAATAAATCCTGCTCTGCTTTATCAGAACACTGAGGGATAGAGTTAGGCGGCTTCACTCGTTGCTTATTAATTATCACTGTCGATAACCTCTGAGATAGGTCTGTGGCACCTCTGGCGTAAAGCGCCATATCTTTGGACTCGATAATCTTTAATTTATCTTTGTCTATGTTCTATCGGCGAGCTACGTTTGTACTGCAATGTTGTCTTCGCTTGTTTCTGTGATAAATAAATGTATATTCTACCTCGAAAGCGTGTTGTTACCGCCCTACGACACGTAATAGCCACAGGTGATCTTTGATTGTGTTTTCACTGTGTTATGTCAGTTATATTTGTGAAGTTTCTCTGCGGGTAGAGGTTTAAAATTTTCCTACACAGCTCTTATTTGCTGCAGTTTTGCATTGAAAATGACAGGGTGTGCTCTTATCGAAACATCAAGCGATTGTCGACAACATCATCCAGCTGTAATCTCGTAAGTTATTTAAACATTCTTTCCTGTTCCACTCGCATATGGAACGCGGAAGAAACAACTGTCTGTGTGCTTCTGTACGAGCCCTGATTTCACGTATCTTCGCCGTCCTTTCGCGAGACTTACGCTCAAAGTAGTAGGATCGTTATGTATTTTGTCGTGAATACCAAGTCTTTAAGCTTTCTCAGTAATGTTTCGCCAAAAGAATGTCTTATTCTCTCCAAGGATTTCCATTTAAGTTCACGGAGCGTTTCAATAATACTCGCTTGTTGACTGAACCTATCGTAACACTAATCTTAAATGTTTTGATATCTTCTACTCCGGAAAGGGTCATACACATATAGTTTTAAGCATCGCTGCTTGGTTCAGTGACCGTTTATAATTTAAAATTGAAACAAATGAGCCCTCGGTCACAATTTTTTTTAGTCTTCTTAACCAGGTTTCAACGCTTGCAAGAGTGCCATCGTTAGAATTTAGGCATTTAATGTGGCTTATAACGTAATTACAAATTTATGTTAAAAAATTTTTATATAAAAAAGGCGTAAGTACTGACTGACAACACAATACAGAGACAGTACTTACACGTCACGTATAAAACTGAGTGTCACACAAGTTCCACTTGGTTACAATATGTCTGAAATGCAAAATTTTCAAGTTTTGCTTGACAAGCGCCCTGTTTTTGGCGTAGAAACGAACGTACGTGTCTGAGTTTCTACGCATGCGTGAAAGGCGTGAGGGCAGTGCACTTAATGCTGAACTGCAGTTCCACTCTCTTCCTTATCATTATTCCAAAACTTTGAACATATGTCGGTTGACGCTTTTCGACGACTTCTCATTAAACTGAGGAGGAAATTTAAAGACATAAATCTTATTCCGGACGATCAACATTTTCTAAAGAAAGGCCAGCATTATCTGCTACTGGTGATGGCAATTGTTCCGTATTTTCATAGCTGCTGGATGTCAGTCATTCCTTGATGTCTACAATAACGCACGCGAAGCGCTGCAAAAATTTTATCGGAGTTTCTGTAGGGAAGATAATGTCAATAAAATATAATTAATGGAATGTGAAATATTCGTACAGTCCGTTACATCGGTTACTTGATAAAATCTGCTGCGTAATTTTATAGAGAGGAGATAGTGTAGCATCTACTTCTGCATCTATACTCTACAAACCACTATGAAGTGCATTGTAGATGGTACTTCTCATAGTCCCATTTACTGGGACTTTCCGCCCTTCCACACCTTTGAAGTACTGCGGGAAGAATGATAGCGTAAACGTTTTTGTGCGTGCTGGGATTTAATCTGTCCTTGTCTACGGGATCCCAATGTCAGAGATAAATAGAGCATAATAGCATATTCTCAGTTTCTTCATCTACATCTACGTGAGTACTCTGCTATTAGCAATAAAGTGCCTGGCGGAGGGTTTAATGAACCACTTTCAAGCTGTCTCTCTACCGTTTGCTCTCTCGAACGGCGTGCGGGAAAAAAACAGCACTTAAATTTTTTTCTGTGAGAGCCTACATTTCTCTTATTTTATCGTGATGATCATTTCTCTCTATGTAGGCAGGTGCCAACAGAATGTTTTCTCAATAGGAGGAGAAAACTGGTGATAGAAATTTCATGAGACAATAACATCGCAGCGGAAAACGCCTTTGTTTTAATGATTGCCACTCCAATTCACGTATCATGTCTGGGGCACTATCTCTCCTACTTCTCTATAATAATAAACGACCTACTCTTCTTTGTACCTTCTCGATGTCATCTGCCAGTCTCATCTGATGCGGATCCCACACAACGCCCCAATACTCCAGAATAGGGCGGACAAGCGTGGTGTAAGCAGTCTCTTTAGTAGACCTGTTGCACCTTCTAAGTGTTCTGCCAATGAATCGCAGCTTTTAGTTGGCTCTACCCACAACATTATCTATGGACCGTTACAGTTTAGGGTATTTGTAATTGTAATCCCTAAGCATTTAGTTGAATTTACAGCCTTCAGATTTGTGTGACTAATCGCGTAATCGAAATTTAGCGGATTTCTTTTAGTACTCATGTGAAAAACTAACAATTGCCACTTTTCGCGCCATACAAATATCTTATCTAAATAATTTTGCAATTAGTTTTGGTCATCTGATGACTTTACAAGACGGTAAATGACAGTATCATCTGGAAACAATCTAAGACGACAAATGAGATTGTCTCGTATGTCGTTAATGTAGATCAGAAACAATAGAGGGCCTATAACACTTCCTTGGGGAACGCTGGATATTATCTCTATTTTACTCGATGACTCTCCGTCTATTATTACGAAGTGTGACCTTACTGACAGGAAATCACGAATCCAGCCGCATAACTGAGGGAATATTCCAGTTTGATTAGAACATGCTTGTGAGAAACGGTGTCGAAAGCCTTCTGGAAATCTAAAAATATGTAATCAATTTGACATCCCCCTTCGATATTACTTATTACTTCATGAGTGTAAAGAGCTAGTCGTGTTTCGCAACAACGATATTTTCTGAACCCGTGCTGACTACGTGTCAGAAAATCGTTTTTTCGAGGTGCTTCATAACGTTCAAATACAGTATATGCTCGCACTGCAAATAGACGTTAGTGATGAGGGCCTGTAATTCAGCGGATTACTCCTACTTCCCTTTTTTGCTACTGGTGTGACTTGAGCAATTTTAAAGTCGTTGGGTACGGATATTTCCGTAAGCGGGCGGTTGTATATAATTGTAAATATGGAGCTATTGTGTCAGCATACTCTGAGAGGAACCTGACTGGTATACAATCTGAACCGGAAGCCTTGCTTTTATTAAGTGATTTAAGCTGCTTTGCGACACAGAGGAGATCTGTTTCTATGTTTCTCATCTTGGCAGTTGTTCTTGATTGGAATTCAGGAATATTTATTTCGTCTTCTTTGGTGAAGGAGTTTCGGAAGATCATGTTTAATAACTCTGCTTTAGTGGCAGTGTCATCAATGACTGCATCGTTGTTATCGGGCAGTGAAGTTATTGATTGCGTCTTGCCACTGGTGTGTTTTATGTGTGACCAGAATCTCTTCGGGTTTTCTGCCAGATTTAGACACAGAATTTTGCTGTGGTAATTATTAAAAGCATCTCGCATTGAAGTACACGCTATATTTTGAACTTCTGTAATACTTTGGCAATCTTGGAGAGTTTGCTTTCTTTTACATTTGGCATGGTTTTTTTCGCTGCTTCCCTAACAGCGATCTGACCTGTTATGTGTACCATGAGGGATCAATACAATCACTTATTAATTTATGTGGTATATATCTCTCCGCTACGCTCGCAGGTTCGAATCCTGCCTCGGGCATGGATGCGTGTGATGTCCTTAGGTTAGTTAGGTTTAACTAGTTCTAAGTTCTAGGGGACTGATGACCTCAGAAGTTACGTCCCATAGCGCTCAGAGCCAATTTTGAACTCCATCACCAATTGTATTTAATCTATCCTTTCTGAACACTGTTTGACCGTTAGAAAAAAATTCTGCTGATCTTATTTCCGGCTTTAGCCAGCTTTGTGTACCTATAACTATTTGAGATTCTGTGCTTTGTATTAGTCGCTTCAGAGTTGGTTCTAGAATCTTTTTAAGTAGGCTTTCGCGGTAAATTTTCCGACTATTTTCAAGAATCTGCCTGTTTAGGTGCTTCACCGTCCACCTCCGATCAAACAAACCTGTAACCCATCGCGCTGAACATTCTTATGTAAGTTCATTACCCCTGTTAGTCCTGTCTGCTCACTTGCGCAGTATTCTACAATGAGTTGCACGAGTAATCAGTAAGTCATTTCCTGTGTAGACCGGTTTGAATTTCCTTAGTACTTTAGTAAGAAACCGCGGTCTGCCCCCTGTTTTACCAACGACTGAGTTTATTTGAACGTTCCATTTCGTATCCCTACAAATTGTTACACCTAGATACTCGTGGGAGTTGGCCGATTCCAACTGTTACTTGTTGATATTGTAGTCACAGGATACTAACTTCCTCGTTTGTGAAGTGCACAGTTTTACATTTCTGTAAATTTTAAGCAAGTTTCCGATGTTTGCATCACTTTTCTATGTTATCAAGACCTGACTGAATATTTGTGCAGGCTTTCTTCTCTGATAGTACTTCACGTCTGCTACCAGTATTGGCTGCATGCACGGCAGTTCCAACGTACTTCCCTGGTGCACACGCGAATTTACTGCTATGTCATCGATGACTTTCAATACCAGGTAACATGCTGTGTCCTCCCCCCCACCGCCTCTTCAGCCTCGTAACAAGAAATACAGTCACATATATCGCTAGATATGTTATATGTTTGTACTTTCGATAATAAACGTTTATGTGGCACTAGGATCAAAAAGTCTACCTGGAAGTGAACAAACACTGTACCTACCTGACTGGCTTGATCCATAGATTTCAGAAACACATGTGAGAAAAGCCTGACTTGGGTTTGAAATGATCGAAGTTTTCGGAATCCATTATGTTTAGCATGGAGAACGTCGTTCTGTTCGAGAAACATCATTACATTTGAACTCAGAATACTTTCTAAGGTTCTAAAGTAAGTGGGTGTTTGGGATTTTGGGTGATAGTTTTTCTGGATTACTTGGCCTTCTTGTAGATGCATGTTGTAATGTTATGTGAGCCTCACTGCCCCACCCCCCTTTTTTTAGCTAATTTGTGTCTGATTTTATCCTGACAAGCTCAGTAATATATGTAAATACCATGGGGAAAAAGATACATGAGAGCAGACTAAGGTGGTACGGACACTTACAGAGAAAAGGGGAAGAGTACATCGGAAACAGAGTTGAAGATATAAAGATTGAAGGAGCGAGAAGGAGAGAACGACAAAATCAGGTGGAAGGATAAGATATCCGAGGATCTAAACGAGAAAGGATGGAAGAAGGAAGAGGCAATGGATAGAGTACTATGGAGGAGAAGGATCCAGAAGAGCAACGACGACCCTACGTGACGTGGGACAAGGCGGCGATAAAGCAGAAGAAGAAGAAGAAGAAGAAGAAGAAAGAAGGAGGCCGTAACGTAAATGTAAATTTGATTCAAAAAGTACTTGGAGTGAAGTGAAGCGCAGCTGGACAGCAACAAACTCTTTAGCGCAATCCCCTCAACGATACTAATAGTGAACCTTTGAGTATTTATTAAAAAAAAGAGGACGTGTTACTAGGCCGTCGCTCAGAACGTATTGTTACATTTAATGAAAATTGCTATTTTAGTGATAAAACTGAGTAAAGTATGTGTAAGAGTGGCCAAACATTTATGTATACCAATTTTCTGGAAGTGAAGAACAGAAATATCTTGTATTTGGAAAAGGAGGTGAACTTCACGGTCAAGGCCGTCTGTCAATCGACAGAATAGTAAGTGTACAAAGTTCACTAAAATACAGGAAAAGAAATGCATTCTCTATAGATTTCATTCAATAAGCAACAACCTCTCATAATTTAAGTACAGCAATTGGATTATGTTCTTGTACAATAGTATGGTGCTGAACTCCACTGACCAATTTTGATGTAGCAAGACGTGTAGTTTGAAGGAAGTTTGTGTGCTAAGCAATCTCCTTTTCTCACGAAAAGCAGATTGCTGTTTGATCTTATTTACTTACAACAATATTCCCTTAAGTATGAAAAGCTACGAGAACTTGGGTTCAGAGCTATCCGCAATACGGCCCAGTAGCTAACAGAGTCGTATTATAACCTTAAAGAACAATAACTTCCTTCAAATTGTAATACGTCACCAACTGGTTCGGAAGCTGATCATTCAAGGAGACAGCAACCAAAATTCAGGTACCAGTTACGACTTAAAGTAAAAATCTCAATCAAAAATCAGTCTCTCACTCTCTCTCTCTCTCCAGCCACATATACATTACTGGCCATTAAAATTGCTACACCACGAAGATGACGTGCTACAGACGCGGAATTTAACCGACAGGAAGAAGATGCTGTGATATGCAAATGATTAGCTTTTCAGAGCATTCACACAAGGTTGGCGCCGGTGGCGACAGCTACAACGTGCTGACATGAGCTAAGTTTCCAACCGACTTCTCGTACACAACAGCAGTTGACCGGCGTTGCCTGGTGAAACGTTGTTGTGATGCCTCGTGTGAGGAGGAGAAATGCGTACCATCACGTTTCCGACTTTGATAAAGGTTGGATTGCAGCCTACCGCGATTGCGGTTTATCGTATCGCGACATTGCTGCTCGAGTTGGTGGAGCTCCAATGGCTGTTAGCAGAATATGGAATCGATGGGTTCAGGAGGGTAATAGGGAACACCGTGCTGGATCCCAACGGCCTCGTATCACTAGCAGTCGAGATGACTTATCCGCGGCATCTTATCCGCGTGGCTGTAACGGATCGTGCAGCCACGTCTCGATCCCTGAGTCAACAGAAAGGGACGTTTGCAAGACAACAACCATCTCACGAACAGTTCGATGACGTTTGCAACAGCATGGAGTATCAGTTTGGAGACCATGGCTGCAGTTACCCTTGACGCTGCATCAGAGACAGGAGCGTCTGCGATGGTGTACTCAACGACGAACCTGGGTGCACGAATTGCAAAACGTAATTTTTTCGGATGAATCCAGGTTCTGTTAACAGCTTCATGATGTCACATCCGTGTTTGGCGACATCTCGGTGAACGCACGAAACGTGTATTCGTCATCGCCATACTGGCGTATCACCCGGCGTGATGGTATGGGGTGCCATTGCTTACACGTGTCGGTTACCTCTTGTTCGCAGCGTCGGCACTTTGAACAGTGGACGTTACATTTCAGATGTGTTACGACCCGTGACTCTACCCTTCATTCGATCCCTGTGAAACCCTACATTTCAGCAGGATAATGCACGACCGCATGTTGCAGGTCCTGTACGGGTCTTTCTGTATACAGAAAATGTTCGACTGCTGCCCTGAGCAGCACATTCTCCAGATGTCTCACCGATTGAAAACGTCTGGTCAATGGTGGCCGGGCTTCTGGGTCGTTACAATACGCCAGTCACTACTCCTGATGAACTGTGGTATCGTGTTGAAGCTGCATGGGCAGCTGTACCTGTACACGCCATCGAAGCTCTGTTTGACTTATTGCCCAGGCGTATGAAGGCCGTTATTAAAGCCAGAGGTGGTTGTTATGGATACTGATTTCTCAGGATCTATGCACCCAAATTGCGTGAAAATGTAATCACAAGTCAGTTCTACTATAATATATTTGTCCAATGAATAGCCGTTAATCATATGCATTTCTTCTTGGTGTAGCAATTTTAATTGCCAGTAGTGTATAAATATTCATATTATTAAAAAAAGTCATTTTATAAAGCATGACAGTTTCTTTTATGAACTGTCAGGTTTCAATGTGACCTTTGTTTTTTCCTTCAACTGGGCACAGTGTCTTGTTTAAAGGCGTCTTCGTTCCATTGTAGTTCAACGATGGGCTAACTCAGCCGCAGATTCAGCCCGGAGGCTTTAAGTGCAGTGCTGAGACGTCCAGTAGAAGAGCTTAGCAGTGACTTCACTCGGCAGTGCCTTGCGTCGAGACAGTCAGGCTGTCTGTCTCTGCCGGTAGGTGGGGCATCTGGCTCACGAGGGGAAGGCCTCAGACACGGCCAACCGATTGGGCTCAAATTTGGCAGGTCGCTTGTAGACAACCTAAAACGAAGGACTCTAAGATATTTTGGGTCAACACCCCTGCAATTTTGAGAAAATCACCCCTAAAATTTAAGACGAGCAATCTACTCAAAATTGGAGGGATCGGTAGATAATTGTAAATAGAGCATTTTTCATCATCAGGTATGGGTTCCGCAAACAGAAAATTTTCGAGGAAAGAAACTTTTACAACTGCCTCTTCTGTACCCACACGGTAAACGCTTTTCGCCGACAGCACCGACAGCGCAGCGGACGAGGTAAGAGGCTGGGAATCGAAAAACCCGAGTTCGAATCTCGAAGAAACGTAGCGGATGTCATTCCTTTAGTTTGTATTTTTCCGTATCTCAATTGATAGGGATAGGAGGTTTAATAAGGTAAGTAATTCAACAGGGAATGACAATAATAAGGTAGGCAAACTAATTTCCCAAACGCCTTGAGTTAGATAACTCCCCGTAATAGTTCAGCGAATTCCTGACGAGGGATCACAGATAACCAACCGCGCGACGCTTGTTTACAGCGAGGCACGGGACAGAATGCACTCGGGGAGAGTTATGTTGTCCCGATTGCCTCTTCGTCATTTCATAGTTGTGAACCTGGAAGAGTGAAGGTGTCTAGCATGGACCTTATAGAAGTCAATCGGAAAGAGTTGTTTTCCGTTATCAGGCTGCCGCGAACCTCGCGGATACATGTGGTGATGTTTCCGTCGTGAAATACGTTTTGCGAATGAATACAGTTTCTTTGAGATTCGAACCCGGGTTCTCCGATTCTGAGGCAGTTACCTTGGCCGTTGGGCTATCGGTGCTGGCGGCGAAAATCGTTTACCGTGTGGGTACAGAAGGGACAGTTGTAAAAGTTTCTTACCTAGATTTCTGGAAATGTATACGTTTTCGGGTCCCACACCTAATGGTGAAAAATGCTCTATTTACAATTATAGTTCAATTCTTTTATCTTGGAGGTTCTCGCATGCCCGCCCAAACGCGGGAGATTGCGTTGCCAGTTGCACGCGCCAAGCAAACTCACGTTTAGGGGGGAGCGCGCAGTTTATGAAGTAAAGCCATCACGACCGCATTAATCCTTTCGCTGCTACAGAGACGTGCTCCCCACATTCCGCGCTGTGCGCTATTTTGTCATCACTGCACTGCTGCCGGCCGCGGTGGTCTCGCGGTTCTAGGCGCGCAGTCCGGAACCGTGCGACTGCTACGGTCGCAGGTTCGAATCCTGCCTCGGGCATGGATGTGTGTGATGTCCTTAGGTTAGTTAGGTTTAAGTAGTTCTAAGTTCTAGGGGACTAATGACCACAGCAGTTGAGTCCCATAGTGCTCAGAGCCATCTGAACCATTTTTTTGAACTGCACTGCTAGTCTGTGCAGACACATGGTGTTCCGTCTGCTTTGACACACTTATCACTAGATTTCACAAAAGTTCTGGCCCAAAAATTTGATTTTTACACGTCTTCTTGACTGATACTTTCCCCCCATAAATGACTTAATTTTGTTTCGATGTTCAACGCAATTATTGTGCAGCATCAAATGTGGCAAACCACTGCACGAAATTTTGAAGAGTTTGCAGAGGTAAAGTCCATTGCGTGTACTTTACGTATGGTTGATTTCAGTTGCCACCAGAAATTATATTAAAAAAAAAATACATTCAAACGAATAAAATTCATGAAGTAAGACACTTCGATATTATTTTTAAATAAAGAAAATATTAAGCACTGAACAAGGTTAGAACTTGGAACATTTCGCTTAGCAGCGAAACACTTCAACCATTACGCTAACGCAGCTGGTCATTCTATGTACTTCCTGGAAGACGTTAAACTAGGACGCAAAATACCGGCAAATACTGTTGGTATGACTACGAATTACTCACGTTTCGTCGAAGTACAGCAGGAAATAAACAATTACCGCTGTTCTTCATTGCGAAAAAGCGGTTAGTGAGACTGATACAAACACCTTTCCTTGCTATCTCCTGAATTAGGAGGCTTATTGCTTGTTTGGTTTAATTAATTAATTAATAGAATATGAATCAATTTGTATAAAGAATGCTTTTTCCAAACGTTCTAGAAAAGAAATTCTGCTATCAAGACATTGGTTTTTTTTTTTCAGTTACTTTATTTATGACTGAACGTTTCTAAAACTGACTACACTCGTCCGTGCTCTGCTCTGCATTCGATCTTTGGCAACGTCGCTCTCTGTTCATTGGCGGACTGTGATTTGTGACGTCAGATGCGCAGAACGAACCTAAACTCGGCCGCCGTCATAAATGATGTGCACTTTATCTATCGATCCCGCCAATTTTGAGTCGATTCCTCGTCATTACCCTTATGGGTGATTTTCTCAAAAACGCGGGGTTGTTGACCCAGAGTATCTTAGATTCCTTCGTTTTAGATTGTACACAAGCGACCTGTGAAATTTGAGCCGAATCGGTTGGCCGTGTCTGAGGCGTTCCCCTTGTCAGTCTCGCCTAGCGGCTCCTGCGCAGCAAGTAACCACTCGGTTCGCCGCCGCTGCCGCCGCCGCCTCCGGTTCCCGCCCTGTTCGGCGGACCCCAAACCACTCCCTGGTCGGAGGCAGGGCCGCGTCACGCCCTTCCTTCTGCACACCGCCGCCGGCGGGGGCAGCGCCGCCGCCTCCCGACTAAGCGCTCGCTCGCGGAATCCCAATATATCTCGCCTCGCCGATAGCATCTACGGGCACCAGCAGATACACCAGCTCTCGTGCCCGCACGAATTATGTCACTCCAGTTACCGACGAAACACGGCAGGGCTCAGAGCCGTACAACTTTCTAAATTCCGCTTACCACCATTACCTCACACTGGAGAAATACTCCTTACATAATGGACCGCCGCCCGAATTCTGCCCACCGGGTGTTGCATGCGTGTTGTTCTCTTTACCTAAACCGCGGTCTCACGTTAACGCGCTAGCGGTACGCGGCACCGCTCCTTGATCCACTGGGGGAGGAAGACTGTTTCACCACTGTCAAGCGCCCTCTTTAGTTTACTTCGGTTATTTGCCTGTCCTACCACATATATTACCTCTCAAATTAACATCTCTTATTCTCAACAAATACTGATCGTACAGGGATCAATAAGGTTTTTTTTTTTTTAATCCTGTGATATAGCATACCGATTTTGCCCCAAAGCTTCCTACAAGGGTTGGAACTTAAAGGGTGGCTCACGAAATGTGTTACCATTTTGTTTTTGAATATAAACTTTATTGTCAATACAATCTGAAAGGAACATATACTACAATGAAGCGCCGTCCAAAGAAATTTGTTCTAACTCGTCACATGCCCAATATGTCCACCATTTCGTTTCCTAACTGACTTCGAACGAACACTGAAGTTAGTGTTTACCCTGTGGCACATGTCTTCCGTAATTTCACTGCAAGCTTGAAGAATATGTCTTCTGAGGTCCATTAAATCAAGTGGACGTTTCGGAAAATTTTTTTCCTTTAGGTACCCCCAAAGAAAAAAGTCACTTGGATTGAGGTCTCGACTACTGGGGGACCAATTTTGTCCGCCGTTGAAGCGACCTGGAAACCTGAGTGAAATGATCCGCATGTCGAAATGCCCCAGCAAAAACTCCAACACAGTGTTTGCAGTATGTAGCCTTGCTCCATCTTGCATGAAGGGCAAGGCTGTAGCAAGAAGCTGTGGAATGAAGCTATTGCGAAGCATGTTCAAATAACGCTCGCTGTTCAGTTTCTTCAAAGAAAAAGGGTCCAATAAGTCCACGACTTGAAATTGCTGCTCACGCTGTAATCCTCGGAGCATAATGTTGTCGTTCATGAAGCACTTGTGGGTTTTCAGTGGCCCAAAACCGTACATTTTGTTTGTTAACCACACCGTGTAAATGAAAATGCGCCTCGTCTGAAATCCAAACGTTGTTGAGAGTTTCTTCCCTATCCTCCGCCAACGGAGCAAACACTAGTCTCTGCTGCTTGTGTTCTTCAGTGAGCTTCTGAGCACAGGTCATCTTGTGGGGGTACATATGGAGGTTACTTCTAAGAAAGCGTTGAACGGAGCGCCTGGATATTCCCAGTTGCACTGCTGCCTTTCTACACGATTTCCCGGGACTTCTCTGTACAGCAACTCGTACCGCTTCAATATTCTCCTGCGAACAAACAGGCTTAGGCCGAGGTCGCTTCGCTTCCAATATTGTTCCTTCCTGTACAAATTTATCGTACAACCTGTGGATGGTCTTCTTGAAAGGGACCCATCTTGTGTTAAAACGATTGTCGAAAATGCCTCTGAGTCACAACAAGGCCTTTCGTTTCATGAAAAAGTAACACAATTGCCGGTCGTTGCTTTGTCGTCAGTCTTCCATTGTCAGCCATTGCTGCTTACTAGTCTGCTAGCGGCAGTATCGTGAATTAAACGTCATTTCGTAACTCGTTTGTTTTTCCAAGCTCTGCTGCTACTGCTGTAGATATCCCAGCGGGATATCTAATGTGCGTCGTAAATTGTGAAAGAAACAATTAGTAACACATTTCGTGCGCCAGCCTGTAAATAGTGGCAACTATTTATTCACAACCGATACAAAAGAGTCACATGTTTGCACCTGTTACAGTCCTTCAAGGCAGTCACCAGCGTTGAGTAGAACCCGTTGCCAGCGACGTGGAAGGCGTAGTATACCGTCAGCAGAACCTGTTGCGTTGATGGTCCGAATGGAGCAGGCTACTCCCTGTCGAATCTCTGTTGTGAAGCGAATACCACGAAGTGGTTCCTTCATCTTTGGAATCAAATCAGAGTCGCAAGGACTAAAGTCCGGGGTGTACGATGGATGGTACAGTACTTGCCAGTCCCATCGACCGACGATAGCAGCCACAGCTTGCGCTGTATGCGCCCGAGCATTGTCGTGCAAAATTATGGGTGGGTTGCGCAGAAAGTGTCACGCTTCTTTCGAAAGCTGGTCGCAGGTGGTGTTCCAAAAACGAACGGTAATACTGTGCTACGACGGTCTGCCGTGGAGGAAAGTAAAGCGTTAGGATAACACAGCCACAGTCGTACACCACAATCACA
The DNA here is from genome assembly GCF_023897955.1 of Schistocerca gregaria. Lineage (NCBI taxonomy): Eukaryota > Metazoa > Arthropoda > Insecta > Orthoptera > Acrididae > Schistocerca > Schistocerca gregaria. Next base: position 950,192,680 of record NC_064922.1, read on the forward strand.
ATAAATTTAGACCACTCTCACTTTAGACCTCTTCATTCGCATCATCAACAGAATAAACTGTGCTAACAGGGTGCTACGCCTTCCACGTCGCTGCCAACGGGTTCGACACAACGGTGGTGATTACTTTCAAGGAGAGTAACATGTGCAAACATGTAATACTTTTGTATCGGTTGTGGATTAATAATTGCCACTATTTTAAGTTACAACCCTCGTATTTGTGGAAAATTCTTACATAAAAGAGACTTTTAACTACGATAGACGAAAGAGCAACATGTATGTCCAGTTTCGAACCTACATTTTAGTAAGCTAACTTTTTAATCACGAATAAGTCAATTCCTTTACATATTATTATAAGTAGCATTTTAATTATTTTAAAGTACTTGTTAATGGGTAATTTGTACACAGCATTCATCTACATCTACATGGATACCCTGCAAATTATGCTTAGGTGCCTGACAGAAGGTTCATCGAACCATATTCACAATAATTCAGTATTATTCCAATCTCGAACAGCCGGAAAAAACGAACACCTACCTTTCCATATTTCGTGAGAATATTCTGCGGCGACGAGAAACTCCTTTGTTTTAATGATCTCCATCCCAGATCCTGTATCATGTCACTGACATACTCTCCCCTATTTCGCGAACTACTTTGAACTTTCTCGATGTGCTCCGTTTATCCTATCAGGTAAGATTCCCAGACCGCACAGCAGTATTCTAAAAGAGGACAGAGAATGATTGTCCACGTAGTCTCTTTACCAGATGTGTTGCATCTTCTAAGTGTACTGCCAATAAATCGCAGTCTTTTGTTTGCTTTCCCCCCCAACACTATGTACCTCGTCGTTCCAGTTGAAATTGTTCGTCTGTAATCCCCAAGTATTTACTTGCATTTACGGCCTTTGTATTTGACTGATTTATCGTGTAACCGAAATTTAAATTATTCCTTTTAGCTCCCCTGTGGATGAACTCACACGTTTCATTATTTACAGCCAATTTTCGCACAATAGAGATATACTTTCTAAATCGTTTTTTTTTATCTTCTGAGGACTTTACTAGACGATAAACGGCAACATCATCTGCAAACAACCCGAGTCGGGTGCTCAGACTATCTCCTAAATCGTTTTATAGATAAGGAACAGCAGACGGCCTGTAACACTACCTTGGGGGATGTCAGAAATCACTTCTGTTTTACGCAATTACTACGAACTGTAACATCTCTGACAGGAAATCACGAATCCCGTCGTATAACCGAGACGATATTCCATCAGCACGCAATTTCACCCCAAGCCGATGGTGTGGTACAGTGTCGAAAGCATTTCTCAAATCTAGAGATGCGGAATCAATTTGAACTCCCTTGTCTATAGCACTCAACACTTTGTGTGTGTAAAGAGCTAGTTCGGTTTCCACAACAACGAATATAACTATGTTAACGAAGTTAACTATGTGTCAATAGACCGGTCCCTTCGAGGAACTTCATAATTTTACAACACAATACATGTTCCAGAATCCTGCTTCATATCGACGTTAATGATGTGATCCTGTAATTTAGTGGATAACTCCTACTACCTTTGTTGAATACTGGTGTGGCCTGTGCAACATTCCAGTCTTTGGGTACGGTTCTTTGGCCGAGCGAGCGGCTGTATATGACTTTTAAATATAGAGCTATTGCATCAGCATACTCTGAAAGAAACCTAATAGGTATACAGTCCGTTGGGGGAACTTGCTCTTTTTAGTGATTTAAGGTGCTTCACTGCTTCGAAGATACCTACTTCCAAGTTACTCATGTTGGCAGCTGTTCTCTATTACAATTCTAAAATATCTACTTCGTTGTCTTTTGTGAAGGCATTTCGGAAGGCTGTGTTTTCGCAACACTGTTGTCGATGGTATTTCCATTGCTATCGCGCAGACAAGACATTTATTATGTCTTGCGCTAGCATACTTTATATACGACAAAATCTCTTGATTTTCTGCCAGATTTCGAGACAGTCTCGTTGTGGAAACAATTATAGGCATCTCGCATTGAAGTTCGTGCTAATGTTAGAGATTGCGTTCATTTGGATTCGACGTGCTTATTTCGTTGTTCCTGCAACAATGTTCGTTGTCACAGGTGACAATCGTGACAACTTCCGTAGTCCATTATCTCTGTCTCTTGTGCAAGTCGACTTTTCCAGATGAGTATACTGTCGAAACGACAAACGTATCTGTCATTGCCGCTTTGAATTGTGATTTACCTGTTACATCTACGGTCTAACGTGCATATTGTAGTTGAAGATGTTTGTCGAATTAAACTTATAATTTATGTGACCCTACCGACAGTCTCTGATCTCTGGTCGTCGTATAAGCCGGGACACATGGAAATGTGTATGCGAGGATGTATCAAAAATTCATGATTGTTATTTCATGTCAGTCGGTTCATTTTTGAAGATGTTTTCTTTTCATTCTCACAACTTCACTTATCCCACCGACTACTCTTATCGCAATACTGTTAGTATTTAAAACTATAAAAGTGCGAAAGTTTCGTCCGGGTCGCCTAGTGGATCATAATTACGACATATCTAAAATGAGTAGGTTTTATAATTACGCTGAACTTAATCTTTGAAAATACATCACCACGCCGATCATTCACAAGTCTGTCTTTAAGTTGTTGTTGTTTTTTTTTACTCACATACTGCGATATAAATGCTGTCCTTAAACAACTTTTCATCCAGAAAGGAAAGGAAAATTTTCAAAAAAGAAAAAGTTGTGTATCTCTCAGGAAGAGTTTCATCACCGCCATAGCTGCTTTTCTTGTAATTTTCTTCGTTACGAAGATACGAGCAGCAGTGCGTCTTTCTTTAGCACTCTATATTATATTCGGTAATCCGCTTCCTCTGCTGAAGACCTGTTCAAAATTATATCACAATGTGTCATTCACATGTAGATGACGTTACTGAAAACGTAGCTTAAAACTGACTTTGATTCTCTTGTACCAGCACACAGCCAAAGTAACTTCACTGTTTCACTTGCTGGAACTGGCAGTTAACAAATGGAAACAGAAGGTCATTATACTCCGGTCACTCAGTGAATTGCCCGTTTGTGTGAGTGCAATGTACACATACGGGGGAGAAGGTAGAAATGCTACTCGTCTGTGGAGAATGATGTTATTTGTTTTTCTTGTATTTCCAACTGTTTACTGTGAACTCCACCCCGTGGATGTTTCCTTCGGCCCCTTGCCTCTTCGTGCAACGGTTCATCCGGGGACTCGGTAATTGTGTTGTCCTCGTCATTTCATCGTCATTAATGAGAGCGGCGAGACTGGACTGAGTAAACATTGGGATTTTGTACGGGCGCTGATAACCGCGCAGTTGCCGCCCCACAAATCAGACACCATCATCATCATCATCATCATGATCACCATCATCGTGCAACGGCCGCATGCACCTGGCGCGTACGGGAAGCTGCGCAGTTGCAAAGCCACCTGGAGGCTGAGCGTCTATAGCGAGCTCCCTGTGAACATTCTCAGCACGACTGCTCTGCCTTCGAGCAGTTGTTTGGTGGCGCGTGATATGGAACTGACTGACGGAAAAGTATTACTAAACACGACAAATCTAGTTGCATCGCAGTGCTTCTGATGCTAATCGACCGATGAATCCCCAGAATTCAGATGATAAATATTGTTAATCACCTTGCAGTTGCACCATCACCGTTTTCGGAAGGATAAGGGGGAGTTATTGCTCCAATTCTTTCTAAGACTGTCGTACTTATTTATAAGAACTAATTTATATTTACGCGAGCGAACTTTGAAAGAATATTGAGCACTTGGTTTCACCCAAACGCTATATGAAGTAAGTTCTGATGTTTCTTCCTACAAAGCTGCGTTGCATAATTCTGCTACGATAATTTATAGTGACATGCCATTATACACTCAAATGGAGGGGAAGCGTTGGATGAAATGGCCATGCCTGATGTATTGCATATGAATGAATTACCTTTATGTGGAGTATATGCTACGTTGTTTTTACATTACTAGTTAAAACTGTGTTACGGACACAGGCTTCTGCCTTTTTCGAGCAGTGCGCTATCAGAGAAGCTGTCCAGATGGCGAGCGCAGAGTCAATGGAAATCAGGGGCTGAGTTCGAAACTTGTTCGAAACATCTGTTTAGCTTGCCTCGTACAATTCTAAGGTTCACAGGACGTAGCCAGTGACGGAAGGGGCCAAAAACAAATACGATCTTCACAAACGGAATTCGCATCCTGCCCCAGTACACAGACATACGTATTAATTCAGTAATAATTTGAATGAAACCGAATATGTAAACCATATCGAATAGCAGGAAGTATATCCAGAGTCAGTTATAAATTCTCAAAATTATTTCTCCGTTCGCTGCTTTGTCCTTGCAAGTGAAAATCTTAGATGACTCTGTCTCAGGTAGCATGCTACTTCCAACTCACGATGTTACTTCCTGCTCGTGTTAAGAGCCAGTACGAAAAACATGTGAATTCAAAAAGTAATGCCGTATATCTGAACGTCACATGCCTGATAACAAAATATCGTGCTTTGTTTCCTCCACAACTCCCCCTTCCATGAAACTAATGCAAATACACCCCATTCCCCCCCCTCTCTAGCTCATATCGTGGACACGCTTTTGCGAAACTGTACGAAAAGCATAATCCGTCAGAATGACTCTAAAAGAGAACATTCATCACCGTTTCCCAGTAAAATTTAGAAAAGGAGGTTGAATGCTTATTTAAACGAATGATGCACATCTTGCAATATGATCTACTAATAGATGCAGTGAAAATCAGGCAAAAGATGCTGTGCTTCATTTTCCGAGTATGTGTGTTAAGAGACAGTGTGCACACCATCCCATCTGATCATGTAAGTGTAGAAAAGTTGTGGAATGATTTCAGACAGATAGTATCGACAGCAATTGAAAGATGTATACGACATAAATTGATAAGTGATGGTACTGATCCGCCATGGTGCACATAACGGGTCAGATCGCTGTTGCAGAAGCAGCCAAGATGAGAAACATAGAAGTAGACATCCTCGGAGTAACGTAGCAGCTTAAATCACTTACTAAAGGCAAGGCCTCCGATGCAGATTGTATACCAGTCAGGTTCCTCTCAGAGTATGCTGATACAATAGCTCCATATTTAGCAATTATATACAACCGCTCGCTCACAGAAAGATCGGTATCTAAAGACTGGAAAATTGCTCAAGTCACACCTATACCCAAAAAGGGAAGTAGGAGTAATCTGTTGAATTACAGGCCCATATCACTAACGTCGATTTTCAGTAGGGTTTTGGAACATACACCGTATACCACCATTATGAAGTACCTCGAAGAAAACGATTAATTGACACGTAGTCAGCACGGATTCAGAAAATATCGTTCTTGCGGAACACATCTAGCTCTTTATACTCATGAAGTAATGAGAAATATCGACAGAGGATGTCAAATTGATTTCATATTTTTAGATTTCCAGACACTGTTCCTCACAAGCGTCTTTTAAACGAACTGTGTGCGTATGGAATATCGCCTCAAGTTATGCGACTGGATACTTGGTTTCCTGTCAGAAAGGTCACAGTTCGTAGTAATACACGGAAAGTCATCGAGTAAACAGAAATAATATCCGGCGTTCCCCAAGGAAGTGTTATAGGCCCTCTACTGTTCCTGATCTATATTAACGACATAGGAGACAATCTCAGTAGCTGTCTTGGATTGTTTGCAGATAATGCTGCCATTTATCATCTTTTAAAGTCATGAGATGACCAAAACGAATTGCAAAAGATTTAGGTATCTGTATGGTACGCAAAGTGGCAATTGACCCTGAATAAAGAAAAGTGTGAAGTTATTCACATGAGTACTAATAGAATTCCGGTAAATTTCGATTACACGATAAGTCACACAAATGTGAAGGCTGTAAATTCACCTACATACTTAGCGATTACAATTATAAATAACCTAAATTGGAACAATCACATACATGATACGTGAATTGGAGTGGCAATCATTAAAACAAAGGCGTTTTTTGTTGCGACGGTGTATTCTCATGAAATTTCAATCACCAGTTTTCTCCCTAAGAAAATTAGCGGATTCTTTTTAGTGCTCATGTGGATGACTTCACACACTGTAGGATTTAAAGTCAATTGCCTCTTCTTGCACCATACGGATATCTTTTCTAAATCATTCTTAAATTATTTTGATCATCTGATGACTTCATAGGACAGTAAATGGCACATCAGCTGCAGACGGTGTAACAGTGCTACTCAGATTGTCTCCTAAATCGTTAATGTAGGCCACGAACAGCAGAGGGCCTATGATACTTCCCTGGGGATCACAAAGTATTCTTCCGTTTTACTCGATGACTTTCCGTCCGTCACTACGAACTGTGACCTGTCTGTCAGGAATCCAGTATAGTCCATCGGCACGCAGTTTGATTACAGTCCGCTTGTGAGGTTCTGGAAATCTAGAAATATATAGTTAATTTGAAGCCCGCTGTCGATAGTGCACATTACTTTATGAGAATAAAAAACAGAAAAAAGAACTAGTCGTGTTCCACAAGAACGATGTTCTCTGAATCCGTGTTGGCTATTTGTCAATAAATCGTTTTCATAACGTTCGAGCACAGCATGTGTTCCAAAACCCTACAGCAAATCGACGTTAGTGATATGTGTTCGTGATTGAACGGAATACTCCTATTCCCTTTCTTGGGTATTGGTATGACTCGGACAACGTCGCTACTGAATAGCCTCCAACGTTATCCAACAGATCAATGATATAAACTGTAAATAGTACCGGTCTTACAAGGTTCATTTGGGGCACTTCTGAAATTACCTGTCGATTTTGTTCCGTTAAGAATGACGCGTTGAGTTCAGTCTGTCACAAACTCCTATATCGAGTCAAAATCTTGTCCAACACCCTGTAAGCCCATAGTTGCATACAGTGCGGAACTTTACTAGACGCCTTCTTAAAATCTAGCAACCCGGCGTCAGTCTGAGCGCCATTGTCTGTGTCACTGTGGGTTTCCTGGACGACCAGAGAGAATTCAGTTTCGCATGGTCCCTGTTTGCGGAACCCATGTGATTTTTAAAGAGGAGATTATCGTTCTTCAAAAACGTGATAATAATTGAGCATAAAACATGTTCCATGATTCTACAACAGGTTGACGTCAGCAATATAGGTCTACAATCAGGCACATCTGTGTGACGGCCTTTGCTGAAAACAGGAATGACCTGAGCTTTATTCGAACCACTAGATATCCTTCGTTGCTCCACTGGCGCATTACCGTATTTTACTGACAGTAAGACGCTACGACCGATAAGACACACCATAATTCTTAAGCATTTTTTTTAAAAAATAACATTTTTATACCATATTTAGTATTAGAATGAAAAGCCAGATTGAAGAGCAATCTTAGTTTACAAAACCGAACTGGCCTTTAAAGTCCCTGAAAATCGTCATTTAAACTTTCTTCTTCTTCCTTTTCGTCGTCAGCGTTGCCGTCTTCATGTATAAAATGGTCTTCACTGCCATCGAGAGCATTAATTATGCTGCAATTTATGCTGCACTTCTTGAACGAATTAACAAAAACTGCTTCTCTTACTCATACCACGATTGTTTTATCCACTGACCCACTTGTTTCAGTGGCGTGAATTCATGTTGGGTATCATCCATCGTCCATTTTTCCAGTCCTCTCCCATATACATTTTACGGTAAATGGTTTATTATAGAGACATCAAGAAGTTGCGGTTGTTAAGTCTGTCTTCTCGAAATAACAGCAAACTCTTTCTCAATTTCTCTTTCATAGAATGTTCCAAATGACTACCGAGCTAATGTAGCACAATCAGAGAACTCTTCTTCAATAAAGCAGTTTTCCTTCTCGCCCACACTACAGTAACCGAAAATATTCTTACTAGCCTCGTCCGTCCTCCCTCGTTATGTAATACCTGCCGGCATTTCAGAAGATTTTGGCATTTTTTTCCACTTAAAAATGATCGTTGTACACACATCAAATAAATTTTGCATCACCTCAGCTCCGAGAGCTCCGGAACCTGTACAAAAACTTGGAATAGTGGTCAACATAAACATCATTCCCGCCATTTTTATTGCTCATTAAAACCACACATTGCATGTTGCACCAACATACAGCGAGACCTTCAGAGGTGCTGGTCCAGACTGCTGAACACACTGGTACGTCTAATACCCAGTAGCACGTCCTCTTGCATTGATCCATGCCTGCATTCGTCGCGGCATACTATCCACAAGTTCACCAAAGCACTGTTCGTCCAGATTGTCCTACTCGCCAACGGTGATTCGACCTAGATCCCTCAGAGTGGTCCATAAACAGCCCTTTTCCATCTATCCCATACATGTACGATACGGTTCATCTCTGGAGAACACGCTGGCCACTCTAGTCGAGCTATCTCGTTATGCTGAAGGAAGTCATTCACAAGATGTGCACGGTGGGGTCGCGAATTGTCGTCCATGAAGACGAATGCCTCGCCAGTATGCTGCCGATATGGTTGCACTGACGGTCGGAGGATGGCACTGACGTATCGTACAGCCGTCACGGCGCCTTCCACGACCACCAGCGGGGTACGTCGGCCGCACATAATGCCACCCAAAACAGAAAGGGGCCACCGCCTTGCTGCATCGCAGGACAGACTGTGTAAGGCGTTCAGCCCGACCGGGTTGCCTCCAAACACGTCTCCAACGATTGTCTGGTTGAAGGCATATGCGACACTCATCGGAGAAGAGAACGTGATGCTAATCCTGAGCGGTACATTCGGGATGTTGTTGGGCCCGTCTGTACCGCGCTGCATGGTGTCGTGGTTGCAAAGATGGATCTTGCCATGGACGTCAGGAGTGAAGTTGCGCATCATGCAAGCTTATTGCGCACAGTTTGAGTCGTAACACGACGTCCTGTGGCTGCACGAAAAGCATTATTCAACATGGTGGCGTTGCTGTCAGGGTTCCTCCGAGCCATAATCCGTAGGTAGCGGTCATCCACTACAGTAGTAGCCCTTGGGTGGTCTGAGCGAGGCAGGTCATCGACAGTTCCTGTCTTTATCTACCTCCTCCATGTCCGAACAACATCGCTTTGGTTCACTCCGAGATGGCTGGACACTTCCCTTCTTGAGAACTCTTTCTCACACAAAGTAACAATGCGGACGCGATACGACCGCGGTATTGACCGTCTGGGCATAGTTGAGGTACAGACAACAAGAGCCGTGTACTTCTTCCCTGGTGGAATGACTGAAACTGATCGGCTGTCGGGCCCGTTCCGTCTAATGGGCGCTGGTCATGCATGGTTGTTTACATCTTTGGGCGGGTTTAGTGACATCTCTGAACAATCAAAGGGACTGTGTCGATTATCCGCAGTCAACGTCTATCTTCAGGAGTTATAGGAACAAGGAAGATGCAAAACTTTTTTTGGTGTGTGTATTAAATTTAGTGCCGCCAGGACAAAATGCAGTGTAGTGGATTTTTTGTTTCTTTTTGTTTTTAGGCTTACAGTTTTAACACCTTTCATGCAACAGTTCTGTTACTCGTCATATCAAATGTCAGAGCAGTTTCACCCAAATTTAATATTTTGCTTAGTTCCCCATTGGGTTTCTTTCGATGTTGACTAATAAAGCGATGGAAAGATAATATTTTCTCTTCAAACTCTTGAGGCACTTTCTCCCATATTTTGGTTTTGGTTTGTGTGCCAAGTCCATGACTCTTCATAAACCTGTAGCACCAACTAACTCCACCTTTAAAGTGTGAGATATTCCACTGTAGCGCTAGCTTGTGGGTGTGTATTTGAATCATTATTGTACAAATTCCAGTTCCAGTTCGACAGTGTGCTTGAATCCATTTCAATACATCATCTTCTAGTTTTGGCCATTTTGGATTCAGTCCACTCATTTCTTTCAGTTCTTCTTTACTAGCCCACGAATCGCAAATGTTTTTTTTTTCTATTGATGGATGGCCGAAATGCCTCTCAACTGCTCTGTTTCCATGTTCTGGATATGCTTTTACTTTCAATTTATAGCCCGCAACATATGCATACCTTTTATATTTTTCCATTTCGAAACTAACTAGTAAAAAAAAAATATTGTATTGTTACCGGTAACACAAATCACTTTCAGTTGAAGATCACTGGCACCGTAAACTGCAATGACTCATCATAGGCTACACAGTGTTCTGGATTTGCGATGGCGGGGCGAGAGGGAGACAGTGTTATCAAGATTGGGAATCCCCGCAGCTCGTGTTCATCGCGTCGATGTACTGATGCTCTCAGTTGAATCCATATTCCTGCGGGATCGAGTATATGTCATTTTTAAGACTGACGGGAATTTCAAATCAAACTTCGGACATTTTTAATTAATTTCGAGTACAACACGTTCTTGAATTTTGGAGGCAACTTTTCGAAGAATACAGTCTGTCTTATAGTGCGTTGAAGTGTACTCATATTTGCATGAATTTTTATTGAATTTTGAATGTTATGTATCTGTTTACTAATTTTTATCATTACAAAAAATGTTATTTCTACAGGCAAATCAGAATCTTTATCAAGCGCCTTTAAACTTGTTCATATTAGATCTGTAGCAGGAACTTCTGCCATCGAATGTAACAGCAAGAGCAAATGTAGCAAGAAGAGGTATAAGGCACTGTATTAAGACTCATCCCAGCTTTACAAGTGATTTATTGTTTCCAACAACAGTGCCCCCGTTCCTCTCGATCTGTGTCACTGGGTCCCGCAGTGCTGAGGACACCACCTCGCTGCCTGCAAAACGGCTTGGCACGGAATGCCTGCCTCAGTGACCCACGCTGTGAGTCAGCCTTCTACGGCAGCGGAGTTGTAGCACGGTCAGGATGCCGGCAGCTGACTCAGCGGTCTGTGTCCCCCTGCCAACTCAGCTCCGCTCAGTGTGGGCCGCAGGTGGCCCAGCTGTATGCTTCTCACTGGCGTGGCTGAGATTGTGGGAGCAACAAGCGCCCGTGATCCGGAGCCCGACTCTGCGGCCTTCGCCTCAGGATTTCTCCTGCGAGTGTTGGAAGCCAGGACGACTGCATACGGTAGCGAGCTGTGGAGTGGCCCGCCGCTGGCTGGCTACGGACCCCGCGTCGGCCTCAGAGGGTCGAACCAGCTACCCGCCGGCTGGAACGCTGGCGCACCATCTGCTGCTGCGTGTAGCTGGTGGTGTGACATTCCTCGTCGTCCACACTTGAATGAATCTCGTTACAAGCCAGCACCAATTTATATGCAGCTGTGCACCTCTGTTTTGCCATACGCACCACATCGCGTCACGTACTCATAACACACTAGGTTGGCGAGTGGTCCCCTTCTGCCTGTCATTTGTGACATGCAAAACCGCTACGTATACTCTTTCAGCAATTTGACGCCCCTGTGGCCTCTATTTTGCTTCGCAACTGTTGGTATGCGTAACTCACTGCAATCCGGCCCATACCTGGCTGTAACTTGTGCTCAGAACATTGCACAAAACTAACTTTCCCTTTCCTAAACGGTCGTGCCATGGTGCCACTACAGATCGACAATGAACGAGAAACTGCTTGTCTTGTATTTCCACTTTGGGCAGTTACAGCAATATCTGACATTTCGACGTTCCTACTGTAACTGAAGGTTGGAACCGTATTATAATCTTCCTCGGTGAAAAAGATGTGCAAGACAGAATGAAATATTTTGGCCTCCTCTCTGTCGTCTTCTATTTCGCAGCCAGTCAGTGACCGATTAAATAGATGAATTCGATCCTTTCATTGACATTACGTAAGACCAGAACTACTTAAGATTTTTAGTCTGCAGGCTTTTATTTTGAAATGCACTGCATCTTTCTCATTTCACTCCCTCACATGCATTCAGCTTCTGTTTGTCAACCAGGTTTGACTTCGCTTAAAGTTGAGATGAAGCCCCTTTGCTTTCGCAACAACTTTCTCCCACTGCTACTGAACCAAGATGGGTCCTTTCCATCCTTCGCAACATTGCTCGGCACATATTTGTCTAATGCGTATTGTACGACGCTTTAAAATTTTGCCGTTTTGTGCTCCAAATCTTCGTCATCAGAGCTGAATACTTGATTTGACTACTTAGACTGCAATTTGTCTCCTGCTCTCTTGCTCATCCCACCTTTCTTAACATTCCTTGTAGTACCTATACCCACTGTGCCATCAGGACCTTTTGATCACAGATCCTGTCTTGAACATTAAGGGAGTCGAAGAGTTTGGGTCTGTTGGTTACCCAGACATCTAAGACTTCATCTCACTCGTTTATTATTTAACTATTTGCTAGAAATAGTTCCCACACAAGACGTTCAGAACTATCTCACACGAATGCCTCTCGCTGGCACCAGATTTAATTGCGTGATTCTCACAATGTATACACGACAAGTTGAAATCTCCCATCTATTACAGTGACATGACCAATGAGAATCCGACCAATCCATTTAATGTCCAAGAAAATGCCTACACAACACTGTATTAAGTACTTTGAGAATAGACATCATACTTGGAAATTTGTGGTAAGGAGTATGCGACTGAACTGCTGAGGTCATCGGTGCCTAGGCTTCGGCACTACTTCAGTAACTTAGACTGACTTATGCTAAGGACAACATGCGCACCCACGCCTGAGGGAGGACTTGAACCTCCGGCGGGAGCAGCCACAAACATCGTACTTCATATGTTGCGTAATCGTGAGAGACGTACAGGTTTCTTGGGTGTGACAAAGCCAATCTCCATTTTTAGTCCATGCTGCTATAGAGCCAGTAGTTAAATGTGTAATCAACTTAATCTTACGAGCTTGTTTTATTCGTTGAATCTGTTGCAGTGCCTACAGCCTATAGACACTTCGGATGTTTCTGTGCCGCTATTTATCATTATACGCCCGTCAAGGCACTAATTTCTAAAACGCAGCGTCACAGTTCAAATGTTCGCGGCCTATGCCAGCAGTTACAACCACCATCTTTTTGAAAATAAACACAGATGGGCAAAACTTCAGGAACAGAAATAATGTGATAAAATACATCGTCTCTCGTGGCAGTATGTCATTCATTCGTTACTGTGGTATTGTATTGTATTGTATGTTAACCGGGGGCCTACAAACGACGGAGAGGCTCCGTCCCGGCCGCAGCCGCTGTGGTCCACAACCCCACGACGACTACCGCAGTCCACTTCACCCCTCCGCCGCCCCACACCGAACCCAGGTTTATTGTGCGGTTCGGCCGCAGTGGACCCCCCAGGGAACGTCTCACACCAGACGGGTGTAACCCCTATGTTTGCGTGACAGAGTAATGGTGGTGTACGCGTACGTGGAGAACTTGTTTGCGCAGCAATCGCCGACATAGTGTAACTGAGGCGGAATAAGGGCAACCAGCTTGCGTTCGCCGAAGCAGATGGAAAACCTCCTAAAAATCACTCAGGCTGGCCGGCTCACCGGGCGGATTTGTGCCAGGGAGCAGGTGCTCCTTTCCACTTCAGAAAGCCTTGCGTTAGACTGCACGGTTAACCGGGTGGGTCGTTACTATGGTAATTAATTGTTGAGAATCTTCACCAAGAGCCGAAACCAGAGAAAGCAGGGATCTTGGAAGCTGGGGTCTGAAGCAAAGTCTACGTTCTAAGTCACCCCACAGGTGTTCCATTGCGTTCGTGTCGGGAATCTTGGCAGGCCACTCCATTTAAGGAATATTATGACCAAAAACCATCGCCTCACAAACGCTGCTACTTGACAGGATGCATTGCCATGCCGATCTGTTCCTCTACTGTGCACAATACAGAATGTGTAAAGTGTGTTCGTACCCTTTCACATTTAGCGTTTTCTTAAGCGCGAATAGGGGACCACACGCTAACAACGAAGAACACCGATACAACAACACCGTCTTGCCGGTTCTTCATTGTTGGCATTACTCATGGCGGCAGGGAACGTTCTATAAACAACCGCCAAATTCAAACCCAAACGCTTCCTTCGGTCTGCCACAGGGTACAACTGGATCTGCCACTCTGAATCACTCCCGTCATTCGCTGTCCAGCGACGTCACTCTCTGTACCATTTCAAGCATCGCTCATCACTGCTGCAGAAACGTGTGTCTCATAAGGAGATGCTCGACCATTCTTTTTCTAACTCCCTATACACAGTCACTGTGCTAACTGGACCGCTGGGAGCAGTTTGGAACTCACGACTGATTTTTTCAGCTGATTTCATTGTATCGTTCACAACCACTGTGCTAAAAGTTCGACGATCGCCCTCCATCAATGCAGGACATCTGTCTGGTCATGATTTAACTTTGGCTGTTCCTTCGTATTCCCACTTCATAGCCACGTCACCAACAGTCGAATTGGGCAGCTTTAGAAGGGTTGGAACGTGCCTGGTGGATAGGTTATTCAGATGACATCCAATAGGTAGTCTACATTCGAAGTCACTAAGCTCTACTTTTACTGCTTCTCTGTTGACAACACAGTAATCCACGTCTCCTTTTATACTGGCAGATCCGTGCCCCGTGACATGTAGTGTTCAATTCCGCATTACGTAGTTCTATCCGAATATTTGTAATCAGATAAGAAGGGTATTCTCGAAATGAAACCTGAGTGCGACACCTTTCATGTCAACAATATGGGAATTTAGGGACACTATTTTAATAGAAACAACAATGGTAATTAATTGTTACGAACAGCAAAGACCGGGATACTCCATTTAACTGTGCGTTCTGACACCACAAAAGAGCCCAATTAATCAAATTCTCGGTAGCTTCACCTCTTCACGTTCCAACCCCAGCCGCGGACAACGCATTCTGCGTAAGCGAGATTATTTAATGAGTGGGCCTACTTTGAATTGGGAACCTGTTCGCCTCTGGTTCTGATTTATGAGGTCCCGTGCAAGAGCAATATGCGAACATTAACATACGTTTCGGCCAGGCGTGTGCTGGGCGCTTCAGAAATTCTACGGCTATTGGCCACGGAAACGTCAGGTCATTAATTATGAAAAAGGACTTTCGAGCAGCAATAAAGTTACGGAAAAGTATACGCAGCCCGGCGGGGTATAAATCCGAAACGGTTTTAAGCTATTGGTTAATTGGCAGCAGAATTCATTGCGGCGCCTTAGAAGTCGTTTCCCGAGCTGGTCGTGGTGACGAAAGCGGCTTTTACACGCAACAACGCGGTCCCTGGTATCCTTACGAAAATCACACAATGGCCACTGGTGTACCTGTCTTGGCGATTTACTACTGATAGGGTTTCTTTCGACATGATGCATTGCTGGTGATTCCTTCTCATTCCCCACCCCTATCTCAACCCACCACCCCTTTACATCCCTGATAACAAAGAAGCAGACAGGATGTTAAACGCTACTTTTCCTTACTTTTTTTACCATTTTCCCGCTGCTAGACAAGAAAATGGTGCTTTCAAGTCATTGAGAAACTTGGTTTCGAACACCTCTTACACCTAGCATTCGAAACAACAATTGTGGCAGCAAAGGAAAAGCTGTGTGGAAAGTGTGCAACTGTTGTAGTGCAGAACTTCTGTGTTGAAGCTGCACGTGCATCATTGTTCGTCATATCGCTCGGTAGTCAACGTTTCCACTGCGCTCTCAAACTCTACAAATAAACGAACAACGTGGGAACGACTTCTGTAAGGTAATACTACTGTTGCTCGCTTTGTACGTTTCTATTTTTACAGTGCGCAGTGAAAGGAAATTCAAAACGTGTGTAACACTTAATGTGTATCGTGTCATCGTCATCATCACCACCGCCATCATCATCATCGTCATCATTTTATTCTTCTTCTACCATCAAAGTCGCCTGTTTCAATTCCCATTCTTTTCACACTGCCCGTGGCTTCTCGTACCTGTAAATGAATCTCAGGCAGCAAAGTACCTCAGCACGCAATTTATCCATAGCTTTCCGTACTTCTCTCTACAATCAAACTTTCATTTCATGTCCTTCCGCGGGTCATTTATACACAAATCGCTTATGAAAAAAAAAGAGAGAAAGAGAAAAGAAGGTCAGCGTTTAACGTCCCGTTGACATCGAGGTCACTAGAGCCGGAGCATAAGTTAGGATTGTTTGAAGGACGGGGAAGGAAACTGGTCGTGCTCTTTCAAGGGAACCATCCCAGCATTTACGGGGATCGATTCAGGAAAGTCAGGGACAACCCAAATCAGGACGGCCGGACGCGGGTTTGAACCGTCGTCCTCCCGAATGCGAGGCGAGTGTGTTAACCACTGCGCTACCTCGCACGGTATCGCTGTCGGCAGCGCAACCCTTTATCGAACTAACACACTGCCTATTATCTCATATACTTGCTCAAAGTAAGACCATTCTGACAGGAAATCGTTGTAGAGAGTTAGCCACATCTCCATCTTTGTATTACCTGGGTACGAGAAGATGCGTAAATGAATTCCCAGTAAATGTCTTTAGAATGTGAATTCGGTGTTTGTTACATAATTCATACGGACCATTTAGATCTGCTAATGACTTAACGTAAGACCATCTGAATCCCTACTCTACGTTCAGCGAATCGAAAAGTTCATCTCTGTTTGACAACTAAAGATATATTGCGATACGTTATTATCACGAATTAATCCCATAATTAGCTTCTCAATGTATTTTTCAGATAGCACAGTAGGGTACCATTCAAATTTGCATTCCATCTCTCTTTTCTGGCCGTGCAGTCTATAGCTGAAATATCCTCCTCTTATTATTGAACGATCAGAAAAATTACACTCATTGTTCTCCAAGTTTTCTCAGAAGCGTTAAGGCTCTATCCTGTGAATCCGATTTCGATGTTTGTCACCATATTTGAAGCTTACCCTCGCCGAAATTGTTTAGCGTTCTGAATATGTAATAATCCCTGTCCCACAACTGCCGTGCCGGCCGGGGTGGCCGCCGGTTCTATGCGCTACAGTCTGGAACCGCGCGACCGCTACGGTCGAAGGTCGAATCCTGCCTCGGGCATGGATGTGT
Organism: Schistocerca gregaria; assembly: GCF_023897955.1. NCBI lineage: Eukaryota > Metazoa > Arthropoda > Insecta > Orthoptera > Acrididae > Schistocerca > Schistocerca gregaria. The sequence continues at coordinate 950,209,619 of NC_064922.1, forward strand.
GTGGTGTCCTTAGGTTAGTTAGGTTTAAGTAGTTCTAAGTTCTAGGGGACTGATGAGCACAGAAGTCAAGTCCCATAGTGCTCAGAGCCATTTGACTCATTTTGAACTACTGCCGTACTACCTACAGGTGCGATATACGAGAGCACGCTGGAAAGTATTTGCTCTAAATTTTTTATTCTGTTGTCAGTGTCGGTTGAGATATTACATGTCATGCATTTTACTCGGTTGACTTTCCCCCTTCGCTGACGCAAGTTGAATTCTCTGCCGCTAGAGGTTTCCTAACTGCAGTGTGTTTAACGTAACTATGGCTGTGCTTGAAAAACATTGTGCTATAATCGAGTTTAGAATTCGAAGAGTTCGTCCATACATGGCAGATCCTCTCCTTACACACGACAATATTCGACCATACACGACCGCCTTAACATCTGCGACAATCTGACGCCTTTGATTTACTGTCATCGACCATCCGCCACACGGTCCCGTTTCACCCGTTCCCGGAACCTAAAGAACACATTCGAGGACTTCACTTCGATAGTCATGAAGCAGTGCAAGTAGAGGTGGTGTTGCAGCCCCGTCAACATATTTAAACATTCAGCAGCGGCGGTATCAAGAAACTGGTCTCTCGTTGGGAAGAATGTCCTCGTCGTCAGGGTATCAGTGTTGAGAAATAAATATGCAGACATGAAGAATAAAGATGCAAAGTGTTAAAATCGTTTATTTTATTTGAAACTTCAAGGTTTTTCACATGAACAATTCGGAGGCTTTAATTTACAGCTCGCCCTAGTATGTTACTCGTAATGGTATGTGAGAATGTGCTACTATTCATGTCTTATTTTAATGAATATTCTTTTCCTAAAAACATGGTTCAAATGGCTCTGACCACTTTGGGTCTTAACATCTGAGGCCATCAGTCCCCTAGAACATAGAACTACTTAAAGCTAACTAACCTAAGAACATCACACTCATCCATGCCCGAGGCAGGATTCGAACGTGTAACCGTAGCAGCAGCACGGTTCCGGACTGAATCGCCTAGAACCGTTCGGCCATCGCGACTGGCTTCTGTTCCTAGTAACATGTCGCAACAGTTCAGATTAATTCTATGACGTGGCATTGACGGTTCCCGTCATATCACCAAAATTAAGCGTTGGCGGACTTGGCTAGCACTTGGATGGGTCGCCGTTCGGGTCTGCTGAGTGCTGTTAGCAAGCGGTGCCCGCTCAGCCCTTGTGAGACCAACTGAGGAGTTACCTGAGTGAGAAGCAGCGACTCCGGTCACGAAAACTGACATCAGCTGGGAGAGCAGTCTGCTGACCACATGCCCCCTCCATGTCCACATCCGATGACGCCTAAGGGCTGAGGGCGAGGAGGATGACACGGCGGTCGGTCGGCACCTGTGGGAATTCAAGGCCTAAAATGAAGTCCCTTATTCACTGGGATTGTTATGTACTGAGGAAGCTTTTTACTCAGTTCAGTTTCGCAATGATTTAACCCCACAAGGAGGCAACACTCGATTACGCGAGATTGACCCCCTCAAGTAGCATTACGGTCTACCACGCAGGGGGCCCGCGTTCGATTCCCGGCATGGGACTGGGTGTTGTGTATCCTTCATCATCATTGACTCCCAAGTCTCCGACGTGGCGTCACTTAAAAAGCACTTGCAATACGGCGACCGAACTCCCCCAAATGGGGCCTCCCGGCCAACAGTGCCATACGATTATTTTCTTTTTGTCTAGCTGGCAAATATCTTCAACGGCAAAAAATTCAGATCTTGGAGCGGAATTCTGAGACCTTAGATATTATAGCGATGCATATCTGCTTGTAGTCCACTCCCTACGATGAGAGCACCCTTAGAAGCAGGCATCGTCCTAAAAACTTTACTCAAAGCATTTCTATTTTTACTAATATCCGTTTCCAAGCCAGTGAGCTAATTTTCGGAAAATAAACGTGAAAACAGTCTAAAAATGACAATAAACTGTAGAAACTTGCTTGCCTGAGGACGTGTCCAGATGGAAGCGCTTGCGGCATGACCGCTTGGGGACCACTCACAGGCTGGCGCCGTCAACGATAACAAACCCGACGCAGTTCGTGGGGTCAAGTATAGAGGCAGGAAGCCACAGGAAGTGCCGCAAAGCTGGAAAAAAATGAAAAAAAAGAACACAATTTACAGGACGACTAAAGGAAATTCATCCTTCCCTTCCGTGCTCACATAGCCACGGACGGCAGACCTGTTTTCACTATCGTGGTGCTGAGTGCATTAATGATAACGGGTAGTGTACATACTGATTTTATGCTATTAAATTATGACGTTCATAGTTTTATATAACATTATTTGGAACACCAATGTGTCAGTAAAGTAAAATGATTAAAAAAACAGTCTCAATGGCACTCTTATTTATTAAAAATATGAGCGATTTCAGCCTCTAGTAACAGACCGTCCTCAGATAATGCTCCATTCGGCTGAAGAAGATGACGCTTGGAGCAGATGTGCCAACCCCAGACTCAAAACTGCTATTGCTGGAGAGGCCTAAACTGAACATCACTGTGCGATCGAGACTGTTCTTTTACTAATTTTAATCTTGACCTTGTTAAAATTGTGTAAATGTCGTGGAAACAGCAGTCTTGATTGCAGAATTGATTTTCTTAGTTTATCTACTCATGACGCACGTTTCGCCTAATACAAGGCATCTTCAGATTGACCAGATTAATGTTGATAAGTGCATTTTGGTTTCCATGTCTAGGACACCGGCAAAAGTATGCTGTTCATATAGTTTCAATTAAATGTCCATGAAGTATAGTCCGGTTTGGGTAGGCAATAAATAGGTACTCGACATACAGATCGAACAACGTATGTGAACATCTCGTATGTTGAAAGTGTAACACCTGATAATCTTGCAGGTCTGTGTGGCATAGATCAGTGGAACCAAGGCGGGATCACACGTGTACACAGTCCATCACATGATAAATACGCTTCGTCCTCCTGTCTGAGACACTGATGATGGTTACTGTACACATCGATTTTACGTTGCTGTCTAAACATATGACGTGAGCAAATACTTGCTTCGATCTGTTTTACAGCATATGACAAGGGTAGTTTATTTTTGCCAATGCTCTAATCGTGGTACTCAAAACCCACTTGCCAACACCAGGCTGGTCAATATGAAGATGCCTTGCATTAGGCGAAACACGGGTCATGACTAAATGAAGCAATAATGCCATTTCTGCAAAATTCTGCATATTTGTTGGTGTACCAAAATTCCTTGAAATGGAACTGCTTGTGCGAATGTATTGCTGCAATAATTCTCAAATCAGTTACATGACGGTTGATCTTCCCTAATTTCCGGATGATTGCTTCTGAAAAGTCGTATTATTTTGAACTGCAATTTCTTACAATTATGATAAAACGGCGTGCTAAGAAGTAATACATACAGATCTTATTTTTTCTGTATTTGTCTTCGTACTGTCCGACCTACATCACTTAACAAATTCAATTCCCGCTTCTTCTTCTTTGTTTCCTATTTTTCCAATACTCGCCTAACTGTTGAGTAACAGAGTCTAGCATCGATGGGAAGAAAAGTGGCTGGAAGAGACAGACAATAAGCTGCATGTAGTAAAGTCCACAACGTGGCCGTGGCGTACTGTTTCCCAGCTACGCAGATGGGATGAGGTCCGTGGCACTTGTCCTCACGTTGTCCTATAAAGCGTGTCTTCGTGCTCCGACGGGAGGAACCTGTAAGGTGTGGTGCTTGTGGCAGACCCATCACATTGCGCCAGATTTCAGTACACTGTGTTTTATTCTCATACCAGCGTGCAGCGGCTCATTTGCCAACAGATTTTCCCTCTACTTTAATTGGCAATCAATCTAATGTGGTACGAATTGCAAGGTTTTGGGATTTGTCAGGATTGTTCCCAGAAAATTTTACGGAGAAGTTTTTAACGTGTTATAAGTGTGGCTGGCTCACCCACTTTTTTTTTTTTTTTTTTTTTTGTAAGTGGCCACCCAATTGCATTTCCCTGTGCAGATATTTTAGCTCTTTTCTGCCATTGCTTATGTATAAATTACCAGTTTCTCAGGAGATATAAGATAGTGTGTTTGGATGACAGTGAGCCGGCCGGTGTTCTAGGCACTTCAGGCTGGAACCGCGCGACCGCTACGGTCGCAGGTTCGAATCCTGCCTCGGACATGGATGTGTGTGATGTCCTTAGGTTAGTTAGGTTATAACACTCTTGTCTGCTGCTACTATACCATAACCTCGAAACTGAAGGCAGTTCGTATAAGGAAATTATTCTTATTCTAGTAATTATGGTATGAAGAAGCAGAGCAGTGTTACCCTCTGAGAGGAATTGTGTTATATTGACCGCGTTGTACCTAACGGAAGTGGAAGTCAGAATTGCGTAATTATTCAAACAGCAATTAATAAGGTTTTACCTAACTACACTGTTTAAAGAATAAGGAAATCGGTCGCCAGCCTAATTAGGCAAGAGAAAGATTAACTTTCTTGTTAAACAAAGTAGGTAAGAGTAACTTTAACGGATAACACAATCTATATTTTACCACACGCGAGTGCAATGAACTCTGACACCTGCATATGTTAACGTTAAGGTTGGAACTCACAGCTAGGGCAGCACAAACTATTTGCAAAAATATAACAAATAACGAAACACACTATTACTTTCAGTGCTTATTCAAACTGAATGGTCTTTATAACGTAACTATTACTATTCACTGCAGAATCATTAATTGGACATAGGTTCAGTATTATTGCTCAAATATTTTCCTAGCTGACATAAAATTATAAATGCAGTTCACTGCATTTTTATGAAGTGGTCACAGATTAAATATATCGCAACTAAATACTATTCTATTTAGAATGAAAATTAAATGGAATTCACTAACAGGTTACTTCTCACTGTCTTTTGAATAAAGAAATTATTGTTTTCATAAATAGTGGTCTTCCCGTTACTTGTTACCTAGCATTAGCACAATAGGCAAACTGTGGATCCTGTTATACTATAAATATGCACTTCCAATACACAAGAGAGACAAACACTTAGAAATCATGAACATATAATTTTCTACTATTGCAGTTTTCCACTTTTATTACAGTGAAACACAATGTTGACAAAATTGAAAGAAACTGACTCATCTTTTAAAATTTACTTCAGGCAGCAATGCGATCATTTACTAAGTAAAACTTTATAAGCCTCAGTTTTATGAACTTTTAATCTTTAAAAGAAACTGCAAATTGTCTTTATTACCACACTCTTCTACTTGCAAGTAAATGATTAAATAGGTGACTTTGAAACTCCAAAAAAACTATAAATTGGACTGTTTCCATCACTGGGAGGCTTTCACAAAACTACATTTACTACCTCCCACAATTTCATGAAATCCACAGTAAACCTGAATACTCTCTTATTACCAAATATCAAACAACATCATGTAATGTTTTCATGCTTTCATTTTTTCCACAAACTAGGACACTCGGTAATCAAAGTTGAAATGGAGAGGAACCTGAGAGGTGTTGCAATAGGGAAAAAAATCAAGGTAGGTACATGAATTCAGTTACAAGTTACCTTATATTTGTGCACACTAAATCGCCCAATAAGCTGATCCTTCACTGTACATTATTATAGTACTCCTCTACAGGGGTTGCGCAATCTGGTGGCAACTGCATGCTGGTAGGCGGATTTGCAGACAGAATTGCTGGACTCTGGCCCCTTCTTGGTGGCGATGATGGATACCAGTTCCAGAATCGTCCCATCTATTTATCCATCCATCCGAGGCATTGGAAAGTAGCAGAAAAAGCCTCTCTCGGAACCAGCATAATATACAACTTTTACATGGGCAGTGCACAGTTTGGTAGCTCGTCCCCGACTGACTCTTGTTCCACCTTTTCTACCTAGGCTAACCATAATTTGCGCGCGCTACACAGTTCCGTTCCTGAGGGGAAGTACAACTTTTACATATGACATAATTAAGAACCCTAAGTGAGGATCAGCAGTTTACATAACATCAACCAAACACATTAAATAAAACAGAACATTTGCACATATTGACATTTCTACAAAAAAAATTATTCACACAGAAATTACAATTACATATAGTAAGTTTTGTTCCCTCCAAATGGGACAAAGAATTTAAATGACAGATATACTACATTGCATAGATCAAATCACGACATCAAAGTTTTAACAAAGAAAGGAATATACAATTTTGTGTTATCGATTCAAACACATTTACAGAAGCCCAACGATGTAACATGAAATAAAACAAAAGCAAAATACATCAGTAGAGTATTAGAGATATGGTGTTACAACGTTTAAGTAGTTCTAAGTTCTTGCGGACTGATGACCTCAGATGTTAATTCCCATAGTGCTCAGAGCCATTTTTGAATAATTAAGCATTAACGTGTATGTAAACACTCACTGTAGTGTAGTGTTTTAGTTTCGTTTTTATTCTTGTTATACACTCATGCTCATAAATTGAGGATAACTGCAGAATGTGGTGCCACACTACGTGGCGCTACACAAAACTGGCGCTAATAGCATAGACACATAGGGAACACACACGACACAGATCTATAAGTCCACGGTATTGGTGATGTTGAGAAAACCGTCCCATAATACATGTGCTACAAAACGCCCCTCTTTCCTGCGCATGTACCCCGACATGAGTTTGGGATATGATCACCATGTACACGTACACAGGTCTTACAACGGGTTGGCATACTCTAGATCGGGTGGCCGAGCAGCTGCTGGTGTATAGCCTCCCATTCCTACACCAGTGCGTGTCGGAGTTCGTGAAGTGTCGTACGGGTTGGAAGATGTGAGGCGAAACGTTGACCGAGAGCATCCCAGACGTGCAAGGTAGGGTTTAGGTCTGTTTCAAGGCACTCCTTCACGATGGCAGCTCGGTGGGGCCGTGCGCTACCATCCATCAGGAGGAAGGTGCGACCCCATTGCACCCCTGAAAAGGCAGACATACTGGTGCAAAGTGACGTCCCGATAAACCTGACCTGTTACAGATCCTCTGCCAAAGATATGCATAGGCGTACGTGCACCAATCACAATCCCACCCCACATCATCAAACCACGACATCCGTACAGGTCCCTTTCAAGGACATTAAGGGGTTGGTATCTGGTTCACGGGAGATGAAAACCAGGCGAGAGTTACTGTTCAGACTATACCTGGACTCGTTCGTGAACATAACCTGGCACCACTGTTCCAGTGACCATGTACTGTGTCCTTGACACCAGGATTTACGGGCTCTCCTGTGCCCAAGGGTCAGCGGGATGCACCTTGCAGGTCTCCGGGCAAATAAACCATGTCTGTTCAGTCGTATGTAGACTGTGTGACTGGAGACAACTGTTCCAGTGGCTGCGGTAAGGTCCTGAGCAAGCTTACCTGCAGTACTCCGTGGCCGTCTGCAGGCACTGATGGTGAGATATCGGTCTTCTTGTGGTGTTGCACGCTGTGGACGTCCCGTACTGTAGCGCCTGGACACGTTTCCTGTCTGTTGGAATCGTTGCCATACCCTTGAGATCACACTCAGTGGCACACGGAGGATCCGTGATGTGACCAGCTGTGTTTGACCAGCCTCCAGTCGCCCCAGTATTTACCTCTCATAACATCATCAATATGTGTTCTCTGAGCCATTTTCAACCCACAGTCACTATTAGCACGTCTGAAAACGTCTGCACACTTACTCGCTGCACCGTACTCTGACATGCACCAACACACCTCTGCGTATGTGGACTGCTGCAAGCCCACCGTACGACGACCGCAGGTCAAATGCACCACCAGAGGGTTGTTTCACTGTCTATCAGCATTATCCTTCATTTATAAGCATCAGTGTAGATTATATTGTATGTTAACCGGGGACCGAGAACCGACGGAGAGGCTCCAATCCCGCTGCAGCCGCAGTGGTCCACAACCCCACGACGACTACCGCAGTCCACTTCACCCCTCCGCCGTCCCACACCGAACCCAGGGTTATTGTGCGGTTCGGCCCCCGGTGGACTCCCCAGGGAACGTCTCACACAAGACGAGTGTAACCCCTATGTTTGCATGGTGGGGCAATGGCGGTGTAAGCGTACGTGGAGAACTTGTTTGCGCAGCAATCACCGACATAGTGTAACTGAGGCGGAATAAGGGGAACCAGCCCGCATTCGCCGAGGCAGATGAAAAACCGCCTAAAAACCATCGACAGACTGGCCGGTTCACCGGACCGCTACACAAATCCGCCGGGCGGATTTGTGCCGGGGACCAGGCGCTTCTTGCCGCCCGGAAAGCCGTGAGTTAGACCGCACGGCCAACCGGGCGGGCATGAGTGTAGATACTATAGGTGAACCGTACGCTTTTTCCATTTTATTAACGCTTACACCTATTCCAAATTTGTCTCGTCTATTCTGCTGTATCGTTTGTGTAATGTATGTAAATTTACTAATTCGCTCTATTCTTATATATCTGCGTTTCTATTCTTTAAACATTTCACCTGAATTTCGTTCTTTCAGCTGAAATTATGTTACCAGTTCTATTGACTATTTTTTCCATAATATTTTTTTGAGTGACTGGGTCTATCATAATTTCTGAAAGTATTGCACAAGCCAAAATTATCGGTTCAGATTTGCGAATTTCTAGCTCCAGATTCCATATCTTTAAGGTTATTTCTGCAAAACACATCTGATAAACTGCGATCTTCCTCTAACACCAGCTCCTACTTTAGATGGCTGAGATATGTTTCCCGCCAATTTCAATTTAAATGCTTTTGTTAAAATTCCGTGAACCATTTTTTCTCATTTCGATTGAACACCAAACTCCATAGTAATTTTATTTAATGGTTCTCTGTCTAGAAAATCGAATTCGCTCTTGAAATGAATGTATGGTACTACGGTACTTTAGCTGTGGCGAGCTAATGAATTTAGGTTAAAAAACTTTTTTCGGTGCAGTATCTTCCTTTTCGAAACCATTCTTTCTCCCAGATTTTTGTCTGAAGTTATTGCATCTCTGTAGAGGTAAACTTTTATAATATTTTGTATGCCACTGAAATGTCGTGCGGCTAAGGCCTCCCGTCGGGTAGACCGTTCGCCTGGTGCAGGTCTTTCGATTTGACGCCACTTCGGCGACCTGCGCGTCGATGGGGATGAAATGATGATGATGAGGACAACACAACACCCAGCCCCTGAGCGGAGAAAATCTCCCACCCAGCCGGGAATCGAACCCGGGCCCTTAGGATTGACTTACCGTCACGCTGACCACTCAGCTACCGTGGGCGGACTATGCCACTCATAGATGTTATACTCTTCCGTAGAAGCTGCCATTTTATTTATCTCCTCTTTTTATGGAATCCTTTCTGTGTCTCAAATGTTGTAAAAAGGGAAGTGTAGTTCTCTTATAATGTGTGGTTCTGGCCACTTCAACAACTCTGCTTTTAATTGAGTCTTCGCTACTTGGTTTGTTGTTGGAATCTTTTGATAGCTTTATAAATTTCTAACTCCGTTGGTGAAAATCTTACTCAAGATTCTAATCTGTCAAACTTTTTCTAAAATTTTACAGTTTTCCTGTTAATTTATCCTCTTCTGCTAATTCCATCTTTGAAACAAATACTCGGTACGTATTTAAAAGTTTGGTACAAATTTCTAGTATAATTTCTGGCGCAGTCTCTTGTATTTTTCTAAGCCAGGGTTTTCAAAGGTGATTTTGATTTTCCTGATTACGTTGTACTGAAGTTTCTATTATTGATGTTGATATTGAAGGTTCTTCTAAACGAATTTCAAATTTAAGCGTCTTATGCAGTTTTTTTTTTTTTTTTATACAGTCGTATTGACCAACTAGGATCACGTTAACAACTTCAGTTCCTCTTCTTCCTTTGTCGTTGTTTCCTATTTTTCCAGTATTCCCCCATTTTGTCCCCATGAAGTCTCTTTCTTTCTTCTGTCCATGTTGTTCCCGATTTTTTTATTTCTTCTGCTTTGAAAGCCTTCCAAATTTAGTATTTTGTTTTTAAAACGGTTTCTTTCTGCTATTTCTGATTCTTTGATGTTGTTTCTTTCAAGATCTTGTCTTATTTCTGTAAACCATGCTATTGTCTGTTTCTTCTTCCAGAAATATAGGAGTATTTGTTTTGTCAGTCTATTTCCATCCATTCGGTAGAGATGTCGAAAAAAGGTTAATCTTCGTTTGGCCATTACCTCAGATATTTTCTCTATATTTTTGTAGATCTCCTCATTACTTCTTATTTTCCAACCATCTGCAGTTGTCATTGCACCCGTTATCTTTCTAATAATCCTTCTTTCCAGTAACTCTAATTTGTCCATATTATAGTTCATTGTTAGGCATTCAGGTCCGTATAAAGATTCTGGTCGTACCACTGTGGTGTAGTGTTTTAGTTTTGTTTTTCTAGATATACATTTCTTGTTGTAAATATTTTTGGTCAAACCATATGCTCTTTCCATTTTGTTAATTCTTGCATCTATTGCAGATTTTTCTAGTCCATTCTGTTCTATAGTTTCTCCAAGATATTTAAATTTATTTACTCGCTCTATTTTACCTATTTGTGTTTCTATGCATTTTTTATATTTGTCATGAATTTTGTTTTTTTAGCTGAAATTTTGAGAACTGATCTGTTTGCTAATTTTTCCAGAATGTTTATTTGAGTAACTGCTTCTGTCAGGTTTTCTGAAAGTATTGCGAAATCATCCGCAAAAGCCAAGCAGTTTACCTTAATTCCATTTGTTTTCCTTCCCAGAGTTATTGGTTCAATTTTGTGATTTTTTAGCTCCGAATTCCAGATCCTTACAATTTTTCTAATACTGTTTATTATTATTATTATTAAAATCCAGCAAACTTTGAACTAAAAAGGGGAAGGGACAGGAACTTGTATTTAGGGGAGGGAAAGGAAGAGAAAATAATTAACTGTATCTCCTTGCTCCTTCTCAGAAACCAATCCTGGGTCCGCTGCTGTACCTGTATCAGTCGCAGGGACAACGCAGGCAACCAGAGACTATCAAATGGGCCTGCGCATGCTACCGAGGCGGTTTGTCTACTGCATCAGGTACCTCATTTATGGCATCTGTCGATCGAGCCTGTCTAAAACCGGATTTGCGCCGTCCACGAACCTCCCTGTACTCCTGCAGTCGGTCACAAAGATTGAGTTTCTCGACATTAACCAAGGTATTTATAAGGCAAACAGGCCTAAAGTATACATCCCGAAGGGCTCCGCAAGAATCAAGGAAAGAAGATTGTCGTTTAACGTCCCAACCACATTCTTGTCTTTTAATAATTTCTGCTCTCGCGTTGTTCCATGATTCAGATACCCGCCCTATCCGAAGATATTCATTTATCCCCTGAGTCGGCATGTTTCCTCTTTCTGTAACTTGACCAACGTCACTGCAAAGACCTCTTGAGCATATGGAAAAATGACTGTGTCTGTGTTATAATGATCATCTAATTTGATGCGATTTCCGTGTATAAGTTGTCATGTGTGAATGGCTCATCATCGAAGAGGAGTTGATGCAGCATATCTACGTTTGCCTGCCCAGCCAGGAATTTATAGTGTCTGACTGTCTGTTGCGTGTGGCTGTTTGAAAGTGACTGCAGTGTCTTGTAACGGTATTTAATAACTCAGTAAAAAGCTATCCTTTTCTTCTTCCCTGTAATGAGGCGTTGGAACAGCCTCCAAGCAATTCTAATTTGCCTTCTTAGTTTGGTCTTCTATGGACCATATGGGGCAAACTGTAACTTGCACCATTTTATCCTTGAAATCGAACTCTTCTGTATGGCCGCTTTGAATTCACGCTGCTTTCCACTGCGTCCAATGGGAGATCAGACAGAAACTAATGCATTTGGGCACTTTCATATTCAACATTAATTTCCTCATCTTGCTGACACGACGTAATGGTGTCGATGCGTTAGTTTGTATGTGTATGCCATTGTAATTAGTAGGAGTGAGTCCTTGTCACACAATCCAGTAGCTGACTTGACGCAACCCATTCTTGTTCGACACGATGTTCCTTCATACACTCGTGCTTCGCCAGGTCTGTGCAGTACAACCCTTGCTTCATTACAGATTTGCCTCTAACTACGCTCAGCTGCAGTGAGCTGACCCAGTAACCTCTCGGTAGCTACCTCCGCCTGCAGGCGGCCCTAAATTTTAGCGCAGACCCGCCTTTCTAAAAACTCGGGTGGCTTATTAGCACCGTTCACCGGGTCTGCGACCTCGGCCTTTACCGCACTAATCACAATGAGAGCGCGTAAGAAGGACCTGGGCGTGTACACGGCGGCCGGTCGTAAATACGTTAGCCGAATTTCTGTGTAATCGGTGACAGAGGCAGCAAAGTGGCTGTCGCAGGCGGCCCCCGGCGCCGACACCAGCGGCGGCAACCTTCACAGGCAGATAAGATCAGAGCACGCGGTTCTCCCGTCACCGACCTGCCGCGGCAGGAGCTCTGTACGGGAAAGGAATGCGGATAGCGGACGCTGGCTGAGTCCGTGTCGGTACTGTTATTCTGACACCAGTTTGATCTTCTGTTTGCGGCGACGATGAGTCCGCAAAATTCTCCCAAGCTCTCACGAAGAACATCTAGCCCACGGCCACGTAAGCCCCAGCTGGGGAACGGTACATTACTTAACGGCACATGACTCATATCCAGTTTACCTATATAGCCTCAGTGAACGAAGAAATTAGAAATGGCGCACGGCAACAGACAAGGTCGCTAACAACATTACCTCCCATTCCCCTTGGCTATCTCCATCCCCCACCCCCCTCTGACCATCGCAGACACGACAAATATTCTGGGAATATGTTACACAGTTCTGCAAAAAAAAAATTTTTAGTCAGGTGCATGAGATAGTTTTACTGAATTATATGTTTTAGAATGCGCTGGTATCAGAAGTATTGTCCATTTTTTTCTATCACATAAAGTCTTTTTTGCAAATTCAAACACAAATAAACGGTAAAACCACACGTTTATCCAAAATTATCAAACATAATATTTTTTTTACAATCAATAAAACATTATTTTGAGACATATAGTAGCAATATTACACTTATTCATATTTTTTATGAAATAGTTTCTTCTTTTCCTTGGTACTTCACCGAGTCCTTTTCCGATTTCCGTCTTTAGTTTCCCGCTTAAGCATCCAACAGTAGTCACCAAACATAGTGACATGCCACCTTCTTTGGTACCGTCTCTCGATATCAAGGACATTCTGGTGAAATGCCCCCCCCCCCCCCCCCCCTGTTCTTCACTGTAAGCTCCCAGGTTTTCAGGAAAACTATCTGGGAGCGTGAAAAATGGACCTTCGAGCTCATCTGGCAGCCTTGAGCTTCGTATGCTGCTAGCATCCGTTGAACAATGGTTTTGTAGTCAGGACCCTTAGTACTTCCCAAAAACTTTCGCACTACATCCTTGAACGATACCCAAGCTTCTTTTTCCTTCTCAGTCACACATTCCACAAAGAGGGTGTCGGTTAGAAGTTTTCTTACGTGGGGGCCAGTGAAAACTCCCTCTTTCAACTTTGCTTCTGATAGCTTATAGAGTTTTTTTAATAGATATTTAAAACAGTCTCCATCCTTTTTCAGCGATTTTACAAATTGTTTCATCAACCCCAAATTGATATGGAGAGTGGGCAACAAAACCTTTTCTGGTGGTACCAAAGTAGTATTGATAACATTTTTCTCTTCTGGTTTTAAAGTTTATCGGGGTGGCCAATCACTTTTAGTCCTGTGCTGTTCTCTGGCTCTACTATCCCCCAAGCAGAAGAAGCATGGGTATTTAAAATAACCTGCCTGCTGACCGAGAAGCATCGTGAGTATTTTGAAGTTCTCGAAAACCATCCAATTTGATGGTCCTACAATTGGATTTTGTCCCGGATAATGGCTGAATCGTTATAGTTTTCGTCCATATGCACAGAATGTCCCATAGGAAGCGATGCAAATTTATTTCCATTGTGCAATAATACTTCCTTAAGACTAGTTTTGGATGAACGAATGAATAGGCGCCATTCAGATGAGTCATACTGCACATCAAAGCAATGCATGCGTCCTTCCACATCATTGCAAAAACCTAAATTTCCTTCTTTTTAGAAAAACTGGGTAAATTCTTTTCCTCGGTGTCTCTACCATGAAAATGAGGTGTCAGATGATAAAAGGTTTTTACTTTTTAATCTGGAACCTAACAGTTCGGCTGCATGTTTTGAAAGACCTAAATATCTTACTAGATCATAGAGCTCACTATGAGACAATAGTTTTAGGTGCTTCGTCTGAACAAAAATCTGAGCTTTTTTCACCCTGAGCAGGTAATCTAACTTCGTCCTCCAACTCAATCGGGTATTCATTCAAAGTGGAAGGTTGCTGTGGGATAGGTATTTCAGACCTATGGGACACTGGATTTCCATCTGAGTCAAGTTTAGGATAATGTATGCTTCTTTTGTTTTTTGAATTGAATCCCTTCACGTCAACTGAACGGAAGTAAGAATCAGTGGTGTCGTTTCCCTGCTCACGCCATATCATAGGAATGTAAAAATCGAAATGCTTTTTTCTTAACCTTATACATTCTACATTCTACATTCATACTCCGCAAGCCACCCAACGGTGTGTGGCGGAGGGCACAAACGAAGATCTTCTTCACATCTTCTACTCAACTTATGCGGGGTCCATGGTTTAAATGGTTCAAATGGCTCTGAGCACTATGGGACTTAACTTCTGAGGTCATCAGTCCCCTAGAATTAAGAACTACTTAAACCTAACTAACCTAAGGACATCACACAAACATCCATGCCAGAGGCAGGATTCGAACCTGCGACCGTAGCGGTCTCGCGGTTCCAGACTGTAGCGCCTACAACCCATGGTTTCTCTTGATCACCAAGGTTTAATTTAAAGTAAGCAAAATAAACTTTCCTCAGAAAATCGCTTATGTTTCTCTGTTAATTTTTAATAGTTGATTCACCACAGATATAACAAAAACTGTTTGCAGAAATAACACAACTTCTTGTAGTCGTGACTAGACAGAAACAACAGCACTGTTCACTTGAATAACAATATGTCTACTGAGTTTTTCTTCATTTCAGGAGAGATACTAATCGTCATTTGACTTGTCGCAACACGATAAGACTGAACAATAAGATTGTTTGCATTTGCTTCTGGCGCTAGGGAGTTGACTGTAAAACCTGCAAGTGATAAAAAAACATTGTAATTAAAAAAATTAAGTTCATTTTATCAATTATAATTGATATAATTTTTACTAATTATTAAATTTAAATAAACCACATAGGTTTATTACTAATGAACATAAATACTGCACTATGCATAAAATCGTATGTGATAGAATTTTTTGAACATTTTTGGAAGGTCAAAATCTATAAGAAAATGTTAAAAAATCCAATGCAGTTTTTTAGTCGTAGACCTTTGTTGTTTGGAATTTGCACATCTATTGTTGTAGAATCTGTGAATCTGAGAATGTGCGTGTCCAAGCCTGAGCACAGTGAGACACGAGCCGGCGCTGCTTCAGCCCGATGCTGGCGCAGCACTCAGAGCCACGTTGGCTCCGCGCCTCCAGGGGAGCGCGTCACCTTAACGCAGTGTCACAAAGTAGCGCCGATGATTTTCCTAGACTGTTTCCTAATACACAGTAAATAGTGATGTTTATAACAGAGTTCGAATGGTAAAGAGATACGACGTCATTGCAGAGTATTTATAGCGAT
This sequence comes from Schistocerca gregaria, assembly GCF_023897955.1. Classification (NCBI taxonomy): domain Eukaryota; kingdom Metazoa; phylum Arthropoda; class Insecta; order Orthoptera; family Acrididae; genus Schistocerca; species Schistocerca gregaria. The sequence goes on from NC_064922.1 coordinate 950,225,322, forward strand.
AGACCGGGTGTAACAGGAATGAGCGCAGACATTTCTATTCGTGACTGAGGACGGTGTACTGAACAACATTACATCAGTATTTGCTCCCTTTGAAGACTAAAATTATAACTATTAGGAGTACTATGTTTTACGTTAGTTAGTACCTCCACGTACATGTGGCGGGAGGAAGCCATTAATGATTATTTTTCAGTGCGCAGAAGGTCTGGTATTTAAGTGTGTACTCATAGATGCAAAACCGTTGTCTATATTGACAGCTATAGTCCATTTAGTGGTGCAGTTTCGACCGTGCAAAACACATCACGTCGTAAAGTTTGTGATGTTTTTATGGAAGAGTGTTCAACACAGAGAAAGAACAACCAACACGTTGATGTGTGCACATATTAAAGTACCACAAATCAAAGTACCTGCGATTATATCACTACACCATGTATAAAAATATCTGCAGTTATGGCCACCAGACTCTATACATATATATGCACTTAAAACCTTGTAGGATAAAGATATTAACTCTATTACACTCTGCCCTAAGCCTAATTATTTTAAAAATTATAATATATGTCTTGCTGCTAAGTTTTCTCTGTCTAGTATTAATTCTTATTTTTAGGTTTTTCATTTCCAAATTTTAATCCAATACTTACAAGTTTAATTTTTCAATTAATACTATTCCTGGCGCATAATTTTTTAGTATCCATTAAATATGTTTATATTATTACTAGCTATATCCAGCAAACTTCGTTCCACCTCCGAAAATCTTTATATGCTATAGCTGACCCGGCAAACGTTGTTTTACCATGTAAATTACCTCTAGTCTATAAGAATAAGGTATACGTGTAACACAATGTATACGTGTAACACAATAGCAGTTGTTGGCGGGAGCTCGTGACACAAACAATAATAATGGCCGAAAACTCTGTAGGGAGTGAGAAACGGCTTAGGGGGAACTCCCTCAGTATCGGCCACTATTAGTCCTAGCGTTTCTACGGTGGATCGCGCGGATTTAACAACTGCAGCCGATACACGGCTCGTCCGTGAGCATACAGACATAGCGGCAGTTTAGTGTCGAAACGTGTTCACCAGTATTATGAATAAGGCCTCCTTTGTAGAACAAAAAGAATTTGATCGTACGAAATATTTCCGTACGATAAAAATCGATGCGTGTGTGCTAGGCCTGAATGTCGGTTTGGCGAATGACGCGTGCTACCTAGCTAAATTTGTAGGTCTAGTTACGTCGATTCAAAGAGGGATATTCGAGTCGTTGCTTTTGGTACGTTTTCTTCAATTACCTATCTATCGAATAGTGAAAGACTATCACCGGTAGACACCTGGCGAGGATAACTGATCGATAATTGGTCACTTATCGACCGGAGTTGAAAATCATTAAGCTACTAAAATCGCTATTAAAAAATAGGGGTTTATGATAGAAGGGTACAAATTTAAGGTTGTGTCTATTTTGTAATGTAAGATCATAAAACAATTAAAAAAATATTCTATTCAAAAAATAAGAAAAAAACTTTTGGGGTGGACCACTCTATCACTTGGGGGTATGAAAAATAGATTACGACCGATTCTCAGACATACCGATTATACAGGTAAAATTTTCTTACCATTATTGAAATACAACTTCCTAATCAATCAACTCGAAAGACTTGCACCCGGCGAACGGTCTACCCAACGGGAGACGCTAGTCACACGACATTTATTTATAACAACTAAAGAGTTTAAAAAATGTTGAGATGACATGTTATGTTGATACACACAGTACATCTAAGGTAAGCAATTAATGAAGTTTTCGAATGTCTTATTAGTGCTAGACACAATCACATCACTTGAATATACGGGGAAAGTGATACCATGAAGACACTCAATTTTTTGCACTTTTCTCTACTTTTGTTAGAAGATTCTTAGGAAACTATGGTGTCGTCCACAGATCGTGGAAGTTGGCAACACACTTCAATACCGCAGACGCTATCGAGGACCCGCTGCAATACACATTAATGGACAGCAGATGACCCTGAAGACTGCCTTTCCGTCAGCACTCACACGTGGAAGCCAGTATAGAGCCAAACATGGAAGTGCTCTGCCCAGTTTATGACGTCAGGTGAAGCAGTCAGTATCATCGAGTAGAACTAAAGAGTTAATAAAGTCCAGATGGATGTGTGCTTTTGTAAATGTTGAACACTGTGTTTCAAGACAAGAGTTGTAGTTGTGTGCATGAAGTGATATTTCATTGTGAATGACAGTTGTGGCAGAGGATTGTATCCAGTTAAGTAAATATTTTTATTCATTCATGTAGTAAAGTGGACTAATACTTCATATGTTGTAGTTCTAATGAACCATATGCCATATCCCGCGCCCGGGTCCCCGGGTTCGATTCCCGGCGGGGTCAGGGATTTTCTCTGCCTTGTGATGACTGGGTGTTGTGTGTTGTCCTTAGGTTTGTTAGGTTTAAGTATTTCTAAGTTCTACGGGACTGATGACCATAGATGTTAAGTCCCATAATGCTCAGAGTCATTTGAACCATATGCCATAGCAGTCAAAGAATCCACAGTTATGGTCAGACAACTTAGTTTCGTCTGGTAACAACAGGAAGTGTATGAAAAACAGACCGTGTAGAGGATTCCAGTTCTCGTGCATATGACTCTCTGCTACTCATCAAGTGTTTGCAAATACTGAGTCAGTCGGACTGAAGGAGGAAGTTGAAAAGGTACAGTGAAGATGAAGTGTGTAAAGACGAAAGGAAGAAGACTGATTACAAATCTGTACTGGAATGAGAAGGCAATGGTAAGAATCGTGAATGAGACATCGAAAGACACAGAGAAAATAGTGAAAAGTGGTTGGGATTGGAAAAGACGGATCAGGGTAGGTGAATAGAAAGTAGAATGCCGCAAGATTCGCAGATTACTTGGGGAATCCTGCAGAAAATGATTAAAATGCTAAATGATATGAATGAAACATGTGCAAGAAACTGTACGAAAATAAATAAAAAAGAAAAGTAAATGCTTTATATGCTTAAAGAAATGAAGAGCGAAGTAAGAGATAGAAATCCCGGAACAGGTGAGACTATTCCGGTATGAGTTAGAGACGAAAAATCATAGAACAGGTGACAGCATTCATGTACTTGGGAAGTCGGATTAAAAAAGATAAACAGTCTGGACAGTACATCGACATCAGAATGGCTCTGGCGAAAGACGCATTTCAAAAGCAGAGAGCACTTTTAGATGGTGGTCTCAATAGAGAATTAAGGCACTAACTAGTGAAATACTCCCCCCCCCCCCCTCCCTGTCCCTGGCATGGAGATGAGAACTGAAGCTTGTGAACTGTAGATATGTGGCATAATGGTGGAGATAAGCTGGACTGATAAAGTAAGGAATGATGAGGTACTGTTAAAGAGTTGGAGGAGGTCGAAGGGTGTTGCTGACAGTGAAGAATAGGAAGTTAAACGGAGTAGGATAGACGAGATTGCCTTCTAGCAGAGGAAATTAAAATTTTGTTCCGCGAACGAGAGGAACGGATGTAAGAAGGTAGCAGATGCTGGAAGACGTCAGTAGACAACAAGGAGGGTTCTAAAGAATGTGAGGAAAGCAGAGGGCAGAGTAACATGGAGGACTGTGTAGTCTATAACTGCCGCTAGGCAGGTAAACAAATGATGATGATGATAACAGAATATTTTAACGCTTTTGCTGTTCAAAGAAGTGTCTTGATTAGCTCCAACTATAAGCGAAAGAAGAACCACGTGCTACGTCCGGATATGGATGAATAAAAGCAGGTAATAATACCAAATTTCGAATTTCAGTAACACCTGACAATTGATGGTATGAATGTGAGACTGTTTCTTCCTCTCCTTACCCTCTCTCACCCCCCCGCCCCCCCCCCCCCCCCCCCCCCCCCCCCCTCTCTCTCTCTCTCTCTCTCTCTCTCTCTCTCTCGCTGGCGCCTCCTCTCTTTTTTGTTCACTTGTTCTCTCTGTACATGTGTGTGTGTGTGTGTGTGTGTGTGTGTGTGTGTGTGTGTGTGTGTAATGGTGGTGTGCCGAAAACTGGAACCTGCAACCGGAGGCAGCCCTAACGTCCGCACGGGAACACGCATTACACGAGCAATTGCGCCGCTGTGCAGTCCAGAAACCTGTCTTCAGTGCCGACAAATCGAGCAGCAGCCGTGAACTCGCCAACTCGTAATCCGCCAGCCCGACAGTTTCGTGTACGGCAAGGAGCCGCTGCTCGGATGGAAATGGAAGCTGTCAGCTTACTGCTGGCCTTAGTGCACTCGCATCCAGACTTTATGGTGCAATCGCTGTACTCTCAGAACATGCACAAGAGAGAGCATACGGTCTCATACATATCAGCGTTGCCGTAATGAACTGCCCACTGCACGATGCGGAGATTACCGCTCGCCTGATGACTCGCCGAAGCGAGACGGGCAGTAAATTTTGCACGCTAGTGACACAACTGTGACGTTTTAAATCCTTCCGTTCATTAGCTGAATTGTGAAATGCCTCCCCATCTTCAGGAAATGTACGCTAAATTATCTGGGCACCGAAGGAGTAAGTCACTCTTTTTTAGATCCGTGTCTAATTTTGTAAGAGGGATTCATATGTACTAATCAGTAAATGCGTCTGCAGTCGGTTCGGTAAAACGCAGAAGTGAACGGAATGGGAAAACAGCTTGAGCAACAAAGAGAAACCAAAGCTCGAGAATGATGTACAGTGTGAGCCAAAAGCTCGTTAACATTTGAAAATGCACAAATTCACAGAATAATGTAGGCAGAGAGGTAAAAATCGACACATATGCCTGAAATGAAATAGGTTGTTATTGCAACCAAAAACTAGTGCAAAAACTGGCCAACAGATGGCACTGAACAGCAACACGTCATTGACGCCGCATGAGGGTGGTGTATAAAATGAGATATAGTTAGAGAGGGAGCATATCATCTCCAGGCTGGCTGGAAAACACCTACTGGAAAGCATAAATTTTATGCAGGATGGCGCTCCAACTCGTATTGCTACACGTGTGAAAGATCTCTTGCACACTTCGTTTGGTGAGATCTCGTACTGAGCCGCCACATCCGTCATTATTGGCCTCCTAGGTCCACAGATATTAATCCGTGTGATTATTAAAAAAAAATGTTCAAATGTGTGTGTATTCCTAAAGGACCAAACTGCTGAGGTCATCGGTCCATAAACTTACACACTCTTAAGCTAACTTAAAGTAACTTATGCTAAGAACAACAGGCACACCCATGCCGAGGGAGGACTTGAACGTCAGGCGGGAGGGTCTGCGCAATCCGTGGCATGGCGCCTCAAACCGAGCGGTCACTCCGCGCGGCGTGGATTATTAGTTGTGGGGGTTTCCTCAAGTCGTAGGTCTACCATCATAGCTCATTGGGTATACTAACATTCGATGACAGTTTCTCAAGATACCTACTGATATGCTGTGTACACAGCTGTTCTCAACATTGTCACTCGACTACGATTACAGCCGACATGTTGAGCATTTATTATAAACAACATCGTCTTTCCAAAAAATCTGTTGATATTTTAATTATGGTTTTGTATTACACGAATCGCCATCCATTGTTCATTTTGCGCACATTTTTTGGTTTCATAAAAGCCCATGTCATTTCAAGCAAATGTCTGAGTTTTTACTTCTCTACCTGCATTATTCCGTCAAGTATTAAATTTTCATATGTTGACAGACTTTTGGGTGATCCTGTACCTTCAATAACTGAAAACAACTTACGTTGTTCGTGTTGTACGCCGGGGTTTTGAAATCGTAATATATGTTAAAGCCATACAATGAATGAACCGATGTTACGATGATGGAGCTAAATTTGAGAGTTTTGAACGATACTAGATTTTGAACGGTTATGACAAATTTCCATCACAAGTCTTGTAAAATTTCAAAATATCTAAACATACGGCCGCGGTGGCCGAGCGGTTCCAGGCGCTTCAGTCCGGAACCGTACTGTTGCTACAGTCACAGGTTCGAATCCTGCCTCGGGCATGGATGTGTGTGACGTCGTTACGTTTAAGTAGTTCTGAGTTTAGGGGACTGATGACCTCATCTGTTAAGTCTCATAGTGCTTAGAGCCATTTGAGCAAACAGTACGTGTCGATACATTCAAGACACAGAGATATCATAAGAATCCTTCATAAACCATTCTCGCACTTATTGTCAGTGTGCTACTGCTGTTACGTTGCTATGTGTCAACGTGCAGCTCAGACGTGATTATTCAACACAAACAACTATAAGCAATGAAAAATATTAAACTGATTTATGTTATGATGTCCTAATAAGATTAACTGAAAATGAATAAATCTTTCGATATTCAGAGAGGTTATTATTTTTACTGGTATTAAAAGCAGTGGGTTGCTTTACAATTCTGACTAACTTTTAGTGCAGTTTTTTGCTAAATCTTGTTGATATTTATTTCTAGGCCATAATAAATGTTGAGCTAAAATAAATGCTCATTTAAAAATACACAAATTTTTGCTCCTGTTCAGAAACTTAAACTGCCTTTGAAAACTATTTTTAACTCACTTTAAACAATGCGAAATTAATCTCACAATTTGTTAATTTTGTGTAAATTTCAGTGTAATAACTTCTGTGGTACTGCAGTTTTTCATAGCGCTTTCTTACCTCATGACGAAGAAGCAACACCACCTTGACGGAAAGGCCGAACAACTGCGAGAACTCGAAACTGTGACGTCGAAGGGAAGCGGCAAAAACCTACAGCCGTGTTGTGTTGAATCGACAGCGTGTTGAGTATAAAAAAAAACTCGTTGTGGTATCTGATCGTTATGAGATTGTTATTTAAGTACACATAAATCATGCAGTGTGTTATTGTGTTGGAGTGAGTTTAACGCAACATCATGTACTGTAGGCCTATGGTTATACAGTTTCAGCTTCAATGCGGTTGTGAAATGTTGCATACCAAAGAGTAATGTTAATTATACAATAGGAAACAAGGTTCAGGACTACAGGTTTCCTAAAGACGATATAATGAGACAGAAACGGCTTCATTCAATTCCAAGGCGGTATTTCGCTGTTATTAATCATCGTGTTTAAGTAAGTTTTGTTTTGAATGTAATTCAGTAACGCATGACTTATATTATGCTTTATTATTATTTACCGGAGCATTTTGGTTGAAAACATTGCGATTAATGTACCTCACTTCTCATTTTTTAGGTACGTCACAAAAATTTCCATGCTAGCGACATTACCTGCGATTTATATGCAACAGACGAGAAAACCATAACTCCTTCGCTTTAAAAACAACGACTTGATTCAAATTCAGTGCGAGACATTTTTCCTATTTGTCCAGCCTACTTATCTTCAGTTGCAGAGTCATCTAGAGATGGCCCCGAAGAAAAAACTCGTCGGAGACAGTAGTATTTCATGAAAGCTACAGGCATTTGTTTAGTCACCCGCAATGAGTATTTAAAAAGAATGTCATCTAAGGGGTGTTAGCAAGTGAAAGATACAATTAATATAACATTCTTCAGAAGAATTCGGCGAAAATAGTGTACTGTTTTTATGTGCACTGATCTGCCTATGCAGCGTGGTTACATAGTGCATGTTGCGATTCATAATCTTTTTTTTTTTTTTTTTGAAAGTGGAATACTCGTACTTCAAAACGAGTTGCATGAAACAGAATCTGTTTATGGAGTAGTGCTGGTAACAGAAAATTGTGTGATTAATTTCCGATTATGATGTGGATGCCTCCATACTATTGTATAAAAATATTGTCTGGAAATGCGTGAATGTTTTACTATATGACACCCGTAAATTTAAAATGTTCCAGATGTCCCAAACAGCATACACAGGGAAAAACGCATTTTATCAAAGACGTCAGTAGTTTTGTTTGCAAATGTGCTAGTCATATAACATACGCTGTGTGTGAAATTAATCGAAGTTATGCGTTCTTAATTGGTTCTGTCTCATATCCACATACACAATATACATGTTTTCTCTGTTAACTAAGCTTATTGAAGTATCAACTCATAAATGGCGCATTTTACGAGCAACACAGTTATTTTGTTGTTGGATGCTGTGTATTACGATCGCCGCTTAGTATGACGTCACTATATGGTTTTGGCCTTCTCTCTAGGTTATCTGCCTCGCTGACTGATGTCCCTAAGATTGCGTGGTGCCTTTCTTAATATTATGCGACTACACAACAAAGTGTTATTGTCACTCTTAGGTGACATATGGGTTGGATCAAATGTCTTTTCTGAAAAACACAGAAGTAGGTTCAGGAATATTCGGGGGGGGGGGGGGGGGGGGCTACACACTTTCAGTACGCTCACAAATACGAAGAGTTAGTAACAGTTGATAGCAACATCCGATAAATAATTGATATAGCGCAATCGTTAACTAAACATAAAAAGAGACAAAGCGACAAAGAAAATACTTCTTAAAAATGAAATACTCTTCACCGTCCTTCAATATGTACTAGTACAATGTACCGCCGCAAAGAAGCTTTATGTCCGGTAATTCCTACTTGTATCGCAGCGCTTTTAAGTTTAAAACACATTAGCAGAATCTCAAAAAAATATTTCAGTTGACATCGAACGGCCTGTGTTTCACTTTTACATACCATCGTAAGTAACTTTTAGCTGTTCGACCCTCAACTCCACCATTCCATCTATCCAATATTCAGTCGATCTACACTCCTGGAAATGGAAAAAAGAACACATTGACACCGGTGTGTCAGACCCACCATACTTGCTCCGGACACTGCGAGAGGGCTGTACAAGCAATGATCACACGCACGGCACAGCGGACACACCAGGAACCGCGGTGTTGGCCGTCGAATGGCGCTAGCTGCGCAGCATTTGTGCACCGCCGCCGTCAGTGTCAGCCAGTTTGCCGTGCCATACGGAGCTCCATCGCAGTCTTTAACTCTGGTAGCATGCCGCGACAGCGTGGACGTGAAATGTATGTGCAGTTGACGGACTTTGAGCGAGGGCGTATAGTGGGCATGCGGGAGGCCGGGTGGACGTACCGCCAAATTGCTCAACACGTGGGGCATGAGGTCTCCACAGTACATCGATGTTGTCGCCAGTGGTCGGCGGAAGGTGCACGTGCCCATCGACCTGGGACCGGACCGCAGCGACGCACGGATGCACGCCAAGACCGCAGGATCCTACGCAGTGCCGTAGGGGACCGCACCGCCACTTCCCAGCAAATTAGGGACACTGTTGCTCCTGGGGTATCGGCGAGGACCATTCGCAACCGTCTCCATGAAGCTGGGCTACGGCCCCTCACACCGTTAGGACGTCTTCAGCTCACGCCCCAACATCGTGCAGCCCGCCTCCAGTGGTGTCGCGACAGGCGTGAATGGAGGGACGAATGGACACGTGTCGCCTTCAGCGATGATAGTCGCTTCTGCCTTGGTGCCAATGATGGTCGTATGCGTGTTTGGCGCCGTGCAGGTGAGCGCCACAATCAGGACTGCATACGACCGAGGCACACAGGGCCAACACCCGGCATCATGGTGTGGGGAGAGATCTCCTACACTGGCCGTACAGCTCTGGTGATTGTCGAGGGGACACTGAATAGTGCACGGTACATCCAAATCGTCATCGAACCCATCGTTCTACCATTCCTAGACCGGCAAGGGAACTTGCTGTTCCAACAGGACAATGCACGTCCGCATGTATCCCGTGGCACCCAACGTGCTCTAGAAGGTGTAAGTCAACTACCTTGGCCAGCAAGATCTCCGGATCTGTCCCCCATTGAGCATGTTTGGGACTGGATGAAGCGTCGTCTCACGCGGTCTGCACGTCCAGCAGGAACGCTGGTCCAACTGAGGCGGCAGGTGGAAATGGCATGGCAAGCCGTTCCACAGGACTACATCCAGCATCTCTACGATCGTCTCCATGGGAGAATAGCAGCCTGCATTGCTGCGAAAGGTGGATATACACTGTACTAGTGCCGACATTGTGCATGCTCTGTTGCCTGTGTCTATGTGCCTGTGGTTCTGTCAGTGTGATCATGTGATGTATCTGACCCCAGGAATGTGTCAATAAAGTTTCCCTTCCTGGGACAATGTATTCACGGTGTTCTTATTTCAATTTCCAGGAGTGTATTATGGAAGACACTCTCACGGTATCTTCCTCTCTTCCACTGACTGTCCTGCTCCTACGATCGCTAAGCTTCCCCAATTACACATTATTATATTATTTTCCCTGAGCAAAACACCTTACAATGAACTTTACATACAGTAATTTGTTTACAAGTTACCATTACGCAGTTTATATTGCGTAGGAGTACTTAAAAACTTTTGTGGTACATAGGTTTACACTTACACAAGAGATCAAGATTATGCAAGCATCACTCCGTCACAGTTTTAATTCATGTTCTCACAAAAACGCCAGATGTGGAGCTAACAGCTCGTAGAACATCAGTTTGTTACGTTACCGCATTTAATAACCAGGAACGGTTTTTTCTCTGATTCTGATTACTCTATCCGCCATTTTTTAAATTATTTCTGAATAATAGTTAACAAAAGTTGCTGAATTTTTGAGAGAATTTCCTGCGCACAACCGAAAGTATTCATTGAAGAGATGAAACTGTAACTGGGGATTTTTGATAGTTGAACGCATTGCATTAAACTATGATGCAACAGTCTTTGTTTTGTGGAATTAAGAAAAGAGTCCACTCAAAAATTTTGCCACATTGTGGAAACAATGCTATTACGTAAAATGTATTTGATCAATATCTACGTTCGTCATACCCTCGTTACCTCTACATCAGTTTCTCTGTGTTTCAAAATTTTCTTGGACTCTGCAGGTTATAGTTACATTTATTCAGACTTTGCAGAATAATGTTTAAAATTATTACATTATTTTGGTGAACGATAAGCGCCATGTTAAGGGCAATGGTAAGAGGTAACTGATTAATTGTAAGAAATTCGTTTGTTAGATTGGGTGCAGCTACTTGCGAAGAAAATATGATTTATATCTAATATTCCTATTCCATCACATCCACAGGAACGATTGTTTGGTACACAAAAATGGTTAAAATGGCTCTGAGCATTATGGGACAACGTCTGAGGTCATCAGTCCCCTAGATTTAGAATTAACCTAAGGACATCACACACATCCATGCCCGAGGCAGGATTCGAACCTGTGACCGTAGCAGCAGGGCGGTTCCGGACTGAAGCGCCTAGAGCCGCTCGGCCACAATGGACGGCTTGTTTGGTACACATGTTTGCTAAAAATGTCCAAGACCTTAGAATATATTCTCCACAATCAGATAAAGAACTATTTATCACAAATAACTTGCTAGACCACTTTTCTGCAAACATGACAGTTCAGCATCTGCTTTACTGAAAGTAACAGACGACCTGAAGCTTTGCGTGAGTACGCAAGAAAAGACTATCCTGTGTTTCTTGGACTTTATTAAAGCCCATGACGCTACAGACTTCGACATTTTGTCTGACAACCTTACCAGCCTAAATTCCTCGCCAGGTGCAGCTCAATAGTTTTTTTCATACCTGACGTTTCACCAGCAGTGGGTCAGGTCTAACCCCATAAAGTCACTACTGAGACAGGTAGTGCCATGCGTACCCGAGGTATTAGATCCTAAACTCTATTCATTGTACATCAGTGACGTGTTATTAGTTTTGTCTGCAAGTATCACATGATACTTACGATCTACAGTCGTATCTAAATTCAAAACCAATAAACCGAAGACAGCTATCAAGAATTGGAATACTGACCTACGCGCACTATCAAAATGCACACAGAATCTAGGATTAAAGCTCAAACCATCATAAAAACAAGAATTCCTCTTGCTAATTCTGGGCTCATTAGCGCGAAATATCTAGAATGCAATCATCTTTAATGCTCTGCGTCACAAAAAGAGTCCAGGAGCAATAATAGATGGAAAGCTAAATTGGTCTGAGCACATAGCTGGAATGTGCAAGATGGCTTCAGAATATCTCCAAACCGTGCAAAAATATAGAAATATCTTCCCTCTTGACCTGAAGTATAAAATAGTACAAACGCTTGCACTTCCAATTGTTGATCAGCTTTCTTGCCCCGCAAGATCTTTCTCAGAAAAACTCGAAGCCCGGGGGAATGGTGATGAACGCCTGTGTTGGATATATCTGCGACGTTCGACTCTTTGATTGAATTTCACGATCATACGCTCAGTAATCCTGGTCAAGTACAGAAAAGCAGAGAAGCTTATTATATGCACTCTCTCTCATTTGCTGTCTTATCAACATACACGATCCCTCGTATCTCTCATTGACCTTAACGATTTTGCCTGAGTAACACAGCAGAAAAAATCGTCCCCATCACATCAGAATCGTTCCTTTCCCACTCCTTCACTCAGCCGCTTAATCGAAGACTTTTACAGCATCAGGAACCCAGAACTAGCATGATCTCACTCGTTACCTCAGGGAACAGAATAAAATATCCAGCTTCAATAGACAGTAAATGTCGTAGCTACGGTAACAACTATAATGTCTGCTTTTGTATCCGTCTGCACTCGGTAATTACATTACATTCTTCTTTTCATCCAGGTCTTTATCGTTTCCTAATGATCTTAACTGGTGCGCCTAGATTTTGCCACCTCGGCGCTCGGTAAGTCTGAAAATATGACTTTTGGTACACTTATAAATCCATTCAGTATCTGACACAGTCACTATAGTTACACTGAAGAGCCAAAGAAACTGACACACCTGCCTAATATTGAGTAGGGTGCACGCGAGTACGCAGAAGTGCCACAACACTACGTGGCATGGACTCTACTAATGTCTGAAGTAGCGAACTGACACCATGAATCCTGCAGGGCTGTCCATCAATCCATAAGAGTACGAGGGGGTGGAAATCTCCTCCGAATAGCGAGTTGCAAGGCATCCCTGATATGCTAAATAATGTCCACGTCTCGAGAGTTTGGTGGCCAGCAGAAGTATTTGAACTGCGTTCCTGGAACCACTGTGTACCAATTCAGGACGTGTGGAGTGACGCATTGTCCTGCTGGAATTGCCCAAGTCCGTCGGAGTTCACAATGGACACGAATGGATGCAGGTGATGAGGCAGTATGCTTATGTGCCTTGTCAGGGTCGTAGCTACACGTATCAGGGATCCCATATCACTCCAAATGCACACGCCCCACACCCTTGCAGAGCCTCCACCAGCTTGAATAGTTCCCTGCTGACGTGGAGGGTCCATGGATTCATCACGTTTTCGCCATACCCGTACACGTCGATCCGCTAGATACAATTTGAAACGAGGCTCGTCCGACCAGGCAACATGTTCCCAGTCATCAACAGTGCAATGCCGGTGTTGACGGGTTCCGGCCAGATATACACTTTGTTTCGTGCAGTCATCAAGGGTACACGAGTGTGCCTTCGGCTGCGAAAGCCCCTATCGGTGTTGTTTCGTTCAATGGTTCGCACGCTGACACTTGTTGCTGGCCCAGCACTGAAATGTGCAGCAATCTGCGGAACGGGTGCACTTCTGTCACGTTGAACGATTCTCTTCAGTCGTCGTTGGTCCCGTTGATGCAGGATCTTTTTCCGGCCGTAGCGAAGCCGGAGATATGATGTTTTACCGGATTCCTGATATTCACGGTACACTCGTGAAATGGTCGTACGGAAAAAAAAACCCACTTCATCGCTATCACGGAGATGTCGTGTCCCATCACTTGTGCGTCGACTATAACACCACTTTAAAACTCACATAAATCTTGATAACTTGTCATTGTAGCTACAGTAACTGATCTAACAATTGTGCCAAGAAGTTGCCGACCGCAGTGACGTATTCTGCCCGTTTACCTTTTGCTGTGTTTGAATGTGCAAGACCACAGCTTCCAGTCGTCTTGGAACGGGTAAATAGGGGCCATGTGTGGCTTTCAAAGGAATCTTATACTATTCTTCCCGTAATATAGTGGAAAGTTCAAATGGTTCTAATGGCTCTGAGCACTATGGGACTTAACTACTGTGGTCATCAGTCCCCTAGAACTTAGAACTACCTAAACCTAACTAAACGAAGGACATCACACATCCATGCCCGAGGCAGGATTCGAACCTGTGACCGTAGCGGTCACGCGGTTCCAGACTGTAGTGCCTAGAACCGCTCGGCCACTCCGGCCGGCTGGAAAGTTCAGGTAACTATGATGGAGAGGATAGTGATGACGCACAATTCTCTCCAAAGTACACTACAAAGGCTCAACATTAGTGAGATCTGTGGTGGCCAAGAGAGATGTTACAGTTTATCTTCGTGCTCGCGAAACTTGCGCTGGACGATACGAGCTGTGTTAACAATGGTCCTGGCATCTAGCATCACAGTACCACCGTTGGGAACAAACATTGTAGCATTGGATGGATCTGATCAGGAGAAACGATCACATAATCCTTAGCAGTAATGGGGCCTTGCAGAACAACTACGGATACGACGTACTAGCACGACATGGATCCCCAAATCATCACCGAACCTCCACCATGTTTCACTGGTGTGACGTCAACTCGGCCATATGTTTAAAACAGTGTGAAGGAAGACTCATCCGATAAAATGACATTATACAATTTTACATCTACATCTACATTTATACTCCCTAAGCCACCCAACGGTGTGTAGCGGAGGGCACTTTACGTGCCACTGTCATTACCTCCCTTTCCCGTTCCAGTCGCGTTGGTTCCCGGGAAGAACGACTGCCGGAAAGCCTCCGTGCGCCCTCGAATCTCTCTAATTTTACATTCGTGGTGTCCTCGGGAGGTATAAGTAGGGGGAAGCAATATATTCGATACCTCATCCAGAAACGCACCCTCTCGAAACCTGGACAGCAAGCTTCACCGCGAAGCAGAGCGCCTCTCTTGCAGAGTCTGCCACTTGAGTTTGCTAAACATCTCCGTAACGCTATCACGCTTACCAAATAACCCTGTGACGAAACGCGGTGCTCTTCTTTGGATCTTCTCTATCCCCTCTGGTACGGATCCCACACTGATGAGCAATACTCAAGTATAGGTCGAACGAGTGTTTTGTAAGCCACCTCCTTTGTCGATGGACTACATTTTCTAAGGACTCTCCGAATGAATCTCAACCTGGTACCCGCCTTACCAACAATTAATTTTATATGATCATTCCACTTCAAATTGTCCGCCACGCATCCTCCCAGATATTTTACAGAAGTAACTCCTACCAGTGTTTGTTCCGCTATCATTTAATCATGCAATAAAGGATCCTTCTTTCTATGTATTCGCAATACATTACATTTGTCTATGTTAAGGGTCAGTTGCCACTCCCTGCACTAAGTGCCTATCCGCTGCAGATCTTCCTGCATTTCGCTACAATTTTCTAATGCTGCAACTTCCTTGTATACTGCAGCATCATCCGCGAAAAGCCGCATGGAACTTCCGACACTATCTACTAGGTCATTTATATATATTCTGAAAAGCTCTATAGTTCAGGTTATAATGGCTTCGGCATCATATTTTTCTGTTATGGGCATTTACATCACTGGGGAGTGGTTTTAGAATTCCAGCTGGCCCAGCAATTCGCTATTTATATAGCTCTCTTAGTGTTGTTTTGATGCTGACAAGGACCGCGAGTGTGACATTCAGTTCTGTAACGGTAAGTGCGGCTTGCGTCCTTCTATTTTTCGTCAAAGCCCTCTTCAGTGACCATCCGTGGTTGTCCCACGCACCACGACTGTAAATTTGTCCGTCCGTCTCGTCATTCATCGTGCTGACCCACCATTCCTAGACAGCATTCCAGCGGTTGTTTTCCAACAGGATAACACTCGCCAACATACCGCTGTTGTAACCCAACTACTCTACAGAGTGGGGACGTGTTGCTTTGGTGTACTGGATCACCAGATCTGTCGCCAATCGAGCAGCTATGGAACATTATCGGACGGCAACTAAATCATCATCCACAAACAGAATTAACCGTGTCTGTATTGATCGACCAACTGGAACAGGCATGGAACCCCATCGCACAGACTGACATCCGGGACGTGTGCAACAGAATGCATGCTTATTTGCACGCCTGCCTTAAACATTTTGGCGGTTACACCGGTTGTTAATGTATCAGTCTTCAGATTTGCAATGGCTTATCTCGCTCTTAGATTAATCTGTGATGTTGCAATTTTAATCACTTAAATATGCATTAACCTGCGATCTTGCAATGTTAATCACTTAAATATGTTACCTAGACAAAGGTATTCCCGAAGGTTCATCACTCTACAGTAATTACTTTCTGAGGGAATTTTTTTCCGCCAGTGCACTTTGTCTCTGATGCTACGAGGCTACAACAGCCTAAGATTTATCGTTTACCGAGCGAGGTGGCGCAGTGGTTAGGACACTGCACTTGCATTCGGGAGGAAGACGGTACAATCCCGCGTCCCGCCGTCCTGATTTAGGTTTTCCGTGATTTCCCTAAATCGCTCCTGGCAAATGCCGGGATGGTTCCTTTCAAAGGGCACGGCCGGCTTCCTTCCCCGTCCTTCCCTAATCCGATGAGACCGATGACCTCGCAGTTTGATGTATTCCCTCGAAAAAAAAATATCGTTTACATCTCAGAGTATTGTATGTTTGTATGTTTTGTTAGGAGTTTGTTAATACTTTTTGAATGAAGATCACATTTTTGATTTTTTTCACTTGACGTCCAGCTATTCACAGGGGTCCAACGTGGGTCGTAATGATCCTATGGCAGCGAAACTTGGCAGATATTCTAGTGCTTCAATGCGGAGCCAGTTAACACGTTAAAAATTAGTTCGAATTTGCAAGACCATGTTCAAATTTGCGCTGTGAATGCAAGAAAGACGTATAGAAATGTTTCCTTATGTAATAAATTACGAACGGGACGTGAACAGAAAGGAATTCAAAAATGTGTTCTAATGTGTGTGAATTCCTGAGGGACCAAACTGCTTAGGACATCGTTCCCTATACTTACACACTACTTAAACTAACTTTGACTTGCTCTAAGAACAACACACAACACCCATGCCCGAGGGAGGACTCGAACCTGAGGCGGGAGAGGCTGCCCCAACCGTGACATGGCGCCTCAAACTGGGCGGCCACTCCGCATGGCAGAAAACAATGATGCCGATTATTAATCCCCACTCAGACGATTTGTTGAGTGTGACGTGTGATCAACAGTTGCTGGCAGCATTTCCTTTTGTAATCTCTGTGCAACGTGTCGTTGTATACTGGCCTTCAGATCAGATAAGAGGCCGAACGTTTTCCTGGTAAACGTGCTCCTTCAGCTATCCCAGACACGAAAGTGACGTGGGCTCAGATCAGGTGATGTTGCAGGCCTTGCATCTGGAAAACCTCTTGAGGGAACACGTTCGTGGCAGATGCTTCACTGGGCGTTGGACATGAGGTGCTGTCCCTCTGTGGTTTCCACACAGCTGCACTCCTCCAAAGCAGGTATCACATACTGTGCAAGAAGGCCTCGATAACGTGTAGACGTTGGGGTACACTTGAAACCTCTCCAAAGAAAGACAGAACGAGAATAAAGGCACTTATGAATCCCTACCACGCAGTTATACATGGCAAGAGCAAAGACTCTTGGTGCAAAACACGCGGTTTAACATTACTCCAAATTAGGTAGTTCTGTGTATTCACTGCACCCTGTAGTGTAATGTGCCCGGCCACATGTAAACAGTTTTGGTTTATTTCAGAAAAAATGTTCAAACGATTGTGAAATCTTATGGGACTGAACTGCTAAGGTCATCAATCCCTAAGCTTACACGCTACGTAATCTAAAATATCATAAGGACAAAACACACACACCCATGCCCGCGGAAGGACTCGAATCTCCGCCGGGATCTATTTCAGAACGCCTCTGTGCATCATGAAGTTTCAGTTGTTGCACGGCCTATGTCTCATGTGGGTTTGTTGTAGGTTTGTGGTTTGATGCAACTCTCCATGCTACTCTATCCTGTGCAAGCTTCTCCATCTCTCAGTACCTGCTGCAACCTACATCCTTCTGAATCTGTTTAGTGTATTCATCTCTTGGTCTCCCTCTACGATTTTTACCCTCCACGCTGCCCTCCAATACTAAATTGGTGATCCCTTGATGCCTCAGAATATGTCCTACCAACCGATCCCTTCTTCTAGTCAAGTTGTGCCACAAATTTCTCTTCTCCCGAATTCTAGTCAATACCCTCTTGTTGGTACCACTATAAAATAGGCTGAAAATACATTTTGTGCTTTTGACTATGGGATGGAAAATCCTCGTGACACAGTACGAGCATTAGCTCTACCAGCAGCAAGTGCTGCATCGTCAGTTACAGCAACAGCAACCTCGTCAGTGATTTCCACCGGGACAGAACTCCTTCCTCTTGCAGGTGCAGCACCAAGCTGTCCCCAGTTTTAGAATATTATTTTTATCTTCCTTACACCATTTAATGACATCGGCCTCTCCTCAGACCTTTGAGTCGGCGACACTATCTCAATTCAGCACTGTAATTCTCACCTTGCGCATAGAACAGTTTCGCTAATAGCGCACGCTCTTCACATTAAGGCTTATAAAATGAGGGCGTGGACCTCATAGCGTCACGCAAACAGAGTATGGCGACAGATTTTCACCTGGTGGCCACAACTGGAACTACGTGTTTTTGGGGCGTAAATCAGTTCCGTACTTACGCGTCAGCATATCCAGCAAATTTCGCTGTCGTACTATAATCACAGCCCACCTCCCTGAGTAGCTGCTCTTTAATTATAACCGCCTGCTACATTAGCATACCGCTTTTTCTTTGTGTTCTGGCGTAGCCACAAGCGCCGGAACGAAGAGGAAGAACACAAGACAAGAGAAGGCGGTGGGGCGACGTCAGCCAGTAGCCCGGCGACGTCAGCCAGTAGCCGGGTGACGAGGAAGCGGCAGGCCGCGACAGCAGCGACCTCTGCAAGGAGTGAGTGGAAGCGCCGTTCCAGCCAGCTCCGGCCAGACATTAGTGGAGTAGTAGCACGGTCTAGCATTATCTGAAAACTGTCTTGAGCAGTTAAACAGAGAACCGACTCGTGGCGATAACATAGTAGACCTTCTGGTGACAAACAGACCCGAACTATTTGAAACAGTTAACGCAGAACATGGAATCAACGATCATAAAGCGGTTACTGCATCCATGATTCCCGCCGTAAATAGAAATATTAAAAAAGGTAGGAAGATTTTTCTGTTTAGCAAAAGTGACAAAAAGCAGATTTCAGAGTGCTTGACAGCCCAACACAAAAGGTTTGTCTCAAGTACAAATAGCGTTGAGGATCAGTTGACAAAGTTCAAAACCATCGTACAATATGCGTTATATGAGTATGTGCCAAGCAAGATCGTAAGAGATGGAAGAGAGCCACCGTGGTACAACAACCGAGTTCGAAAACTTCACAGCAAACATAAACATAGCCAAAGCCTTGCAGACAAACAAAAATTACGCGAAGGGAAATGTGTGCTGAGGGCTGTGCGAGAGGCGTTCACTGAATACGAAAGTAAAGTGCTATTTACTGACTTAACAGAATATCCTAACAAATTTTCGTCTTATTTCAAAGCGGTAGGGGGATCAAAACAAAATGTCCAGACACTATGCGACCAAAATGGTACTGAAACAGAGGGTGACAGACTAAAGGCCGAAATACTAAATGTCTTTTTCTAAAGCTGTTTCACAGAGGAAACTACACTGCAGTTCCTTCTCTAGATTGTCGCACAGATAACAAAATGGTAGGTATCGAAATAGACGACAGCGGGATAGAGAAACAATTAAAATCGCTCAAAAGAGGAAAGGCCGCTGGACCTGGTGGGATGCCAGTTCGATTTTACACAGAGTACGCGAAGGAAGTTTCCCCCCTTCTTGTAACGGTGTACCGTAGGTCTCTAGACGAGCGTAGGGTTCCAAAGGATTGGAAAAGGGCACAGGTCATCCCCGTTCTCAAGAAGTGACGTCGAACAGATGTGCAGAACTATAGACCTATATGTCTAACGTCGATCAGTTGCACAATTTTGGAACACGTATTATGTTCGAGTATAATGACTTTTATGGAGACTAGAAATCTATTCTGTAGGAATCAGCATGGCTTTCGAAAAAGACGATCACGTGTAACCCAGCTCGCATTATTCGTCCACGACACTCAGATGGCCATAGACACGGGTTCCCAGGTAGATGCCGTGTTTCTTGACTTGCGCAAAGCCTTCGATACATTTCCCCAACATCGTTTAATGAGCAAAGTAAGAGCATATATTTACTATCACATTAATTGTGTGATTGGATTCAAGCGTTCCTAGATAACAGAACGCAGCATGTCATTCCCAAGGGAGAGAAGTCTTCCAAAGTAAGGGTGATTTCAGGTGTGCCGCAGGGAAGTGACGTAGGACCGTTGCTATTCACAATATACATAAATTACCTTGTGGATAACATCGGAAGTTCACTGAGGCTTTTTGCGGATGATGCTGTGGTATATCGAGAGGTTGTAACAAGGGAAAATTGTACTGAACAACGAATTGACTCATGGTGCAGGGAATGGCTGTTGAATCTTAATGTAGACAAGTGTTATGTGCTAGGAATACATAGAAAGAAAGATCGTTTATCATTTAGCTATAATATAGCAGGTCAGCAACTGGAAGCAGTTAATTCCATAAATTATCTGGGAGTACTCATTAGGAGTGATTTAAAATGGAATGATCATATAAAGTTGATCGTCGGTGAAGCAGATGCCAGACTTTGTATGTGTGTATTCTATACTCTTGTTTTATAACATTTTCTGCATCCTAAATGATCTAATCACAATGGATCTTGGGAGAAACAGTACAACAAACCTAACAGAAAAATCACTTGATGACGTGCCTGCAGGGACGTGAATAGTGGTTCATTTATAAACATCAGAAGTTCAAAAGTAACTAGTTGTATGTTCTTCAGAAATCACCTGCAATTGCTCGATACGTGTAAATGAAATGAGGGAACTTGTAGTGTCCCGCAGAGCACTCTGTTGTCTTTCCTGAGCAAGTGATGGATGTCTGTTGCCGACGGACTGCGCTGCCGTATTTCTGCAGGAGCAGTAATTTATCTCACTTAACTACCCTGGAATTCCTGCCCCCTAAGGCGCGGCGGCATGCCTTAAGCGTACTCGCTTGTAATTACCGATAATTTCCAACGTCGTTCCGGGAGCGTGGTCGTTAGGGAACTTAGACGCTGCCACAGCGGACTACCGCGGTTTAATTGCTGAATTATCGGGCCTTAATCTGGTTAGTGACATGACTCATGTTGTAACCCCTTGTGAACGGACGCACGGCGGTGCAGGCCCGCCGAGAAACTGACACGTCCGACCTCGACCTCCTCTGGGTTTTGGGTCCGGGTTTGTTCGCGTAAGGTCTCGCTGCAACGTCAGCACCCACACCCACGAATGCCCAGCACACCTAAAAAGAGGAAACAATGAAGAGAATTTTCTCTCTCTCATATACAGGGTGTTACAAAAAGGTACGGACAAACTTTCAGGAAACATTCCTCAGACACAAATAAAGAAAAGATGTTATGTGGACGTGTGTCCGGAAACGCTTAATTTCCATGTTAGAGCTCATTTTAGTTTCGTCAGTATGTACTGTACTTCCTAGATTCACCGCCATGATTTCATACGGAATACTATATCTGTACTCTACAAGTGCGACACAACGTGTGGTTCATGCACGATGGAGCTCCTGCACATTTCAGTCAAAGTGTTCGTACGCTTGTCAACAACAGATTCGGTGACGGTTGGATTGGTAGAGGCGAACCAATTCCATGGCCTCCACGCTCTCCTGACCTCAACCCTCTTGACTTACATTTATGGGGGCATTTGAAAGCTCTTGTCTACGCAACCCCGGTACCAAATGTAGAGACTCTTTGTGCTTGTATTGTGGACGGCTGTGATACAATACGCCATTCTCCAGCGCTGCATCAGCGCATCAGGGATTCCATGCGACGGAGGGTGGATGCACGTATCCTCGCTAACGGAGGACATTTTGAACATGTCCTGTAAGACAGTGTTTGAAGTCACGCTGGTACGTTCTGTTGCTGTGTGTTTCCATTCCATGATTAATGTGATTTGAAGAGAAGTAATAAAATCAGCTCTGACTTGGAAAGTAAGCGTTTCCGGACACATGTCCACATAATATATTTTCTTTCTTTGTGTGTGAGTAATGTTTCCTGAAAGTTTGGCCATATCTTTTTGTGACACCCTGTATTATTCTTATTTTCTATTACTCCGCTTTAGCAGAGCAAGTGAACTTCAGGCACTCATAGTTTCACTCTTTTCTTCTTCTTTCTTTTCACAAACCTCTTCATTTATTCATTGTGTTTTTCTTCCTTTCCTCTGTCCATTTTTTTCCCTGTAGTTTCTTTTCCTGAGACCTGATCAGTTTTCTTGTTTCTGATTTTATGTCTTGAATTGTTTTTGTCCTTAATTCCTTCTTCTGAGATTTCCAATTATTCCAGGTCTTCTTGTGTTTCTTTCATCCAATAGCTCTTTAATTTACTCGCATTAACGGAGTTAATAATTTTCTCAGTGTGTCTGTTTTCATCCATTCTACATAGGTGTCCATATTATGGTACGTGTCTTCTTCTAAATCTATCTGCGATGTTTTGTTTTCGTTCCGTTCCTTTCTAGTTTGTGTGGTGTCACCGCCAGACACCACACTTACTAGGTGGTAGCCTTTCAATCGGCCGCGGTCCGGTAGTATACGTCGGACCCGCGATTCGCCACTATCAGTGATTGCAGACCAAGAGCTGCCACACGGCAGGTCTAGAGAGACTCCACTACCACTCGCCCCAGTTGTACAGCCGACTCTGCTAGCGATGGTTCACTGTCTACATTCGCTCTCATTTGCAGAGACGACAGTTTAGCATGGCCTTTAGCTACGTCATTTTCTACGACCTAGCAAGGCGCCATGTCCAGTTACTATGCATGTATTCTCAACAGATAATAATGTGAATCATGTACCGTCAAGAGCGACAATCATCATTAATGGATTAAAGTTAAGTATCAAACTAGCTACGTCCGCTTTCTGAATTCTAATTCCTTGTCGTGTTCCAGACCTCACGTCAGTATTGTTCTTCCCTCCTCACGCCAGCCTGCGTGAGCTAAAACGCGTGCATTTCGGCCTCCTCTAGTAACACGGTGTTGGCTCTTCTGCCAACACAAAAGTTTGTCTGATCCAAGTCCGGTTTCAGAGGACAGCGCAGCAAATGTTACTAAAAATTTTCCGTACTTATTTCTCGATGTGAAAAATCCGTGTCATTACTGAGGTTTCCTACGCAGACAAGGCTTCTGCTAAAACGAACGTGTTGTAGTCTGGTAGATTTGCACTGTGACATATTGCTCTTTTGTTGCATTGATTCCATGTCAATTTCTACGCAGGCTGTAGCCTGAAAATCCTTTCTGTGTTGGAGATTGTATTCAGCCCTGTGTGTTGGATGGTATATGCTAAACGACGTGAGTAACCTCCGAGTTATTCCCATACTTTGTTTTCGGTGGGAGTTTCCGTGTTGAGAATTTTCGTAGCTGACTGTACTGGCCAGTTAGGGAAAGAGGAAGAAATACAGGAGATACACAAGACCATACACCGCTCACAACAGGACCAACACAAGTGGTGAGCGCCTCATAACTTTCTGTCCATAAAATACTCGGTGATTTCCACATTGAGCTCACATACACACATACGTACACACACTTACCCCCCCCCCCCCCCCCCCCACACACACACATAATGTGGATTATAGCAGGCTATTCAATCCGCCAATGGCGTCGGTCTCAAAGTGCGTGCGCATCCAAAGCAGTCCGTATCACTTCGTCAATCTGTCGTCAGAAAGACGAATAAAGAAAAATAGTGGAAGATCGCTGCCTGACTTGTTAAATTATACAGAGCTACTATGCCGTGTTCGGACGAATTTCTTGCTGTCTGGGTTTCAACAAGAACAAACGGCCGCGGCACAATGTAACTGAATACTTTAAAAAGTAAGATATTTCCGGTTATGAAAGTTTACAATTTACAAAATATCAATGTTTACATACCATTTGGAAACTCACCTCCCTCCCTCCCTTCACCGTTTCCACCTCTTTAAGCAGATTGTATAAAACCGAATGTATGGGTCAATACCCCCCCCCCCCCCAATGAACCATGGACCTTGCCGTTGGTGGGGAGGCTTGCGTGCCTCAGCGATACAGATGGCCGTACCGTAGGTGCAACCACAACGGAGGGGTATCTGTTGAGAGGACAGACAAACGTGTGGTTCCTGAAGAGGGGCAGCAGCCTTTTCAGTAGTTGCAAGGGCAACAGTCTGGATGATTGACTGATCTGGCCTTGCAACATTAACCAAAACGGCGTTGCTGTGCTGGTACTGCGAACGGCTGAAAGCAAGGGGAAACTACAGCCGTAATTTTTCCCGAGGACATGCAGCTTTACTGTATGATTAAATGATGATGGCATCCTCTTGCGTAAAATATTCCGGAGGTAAAATAGTCCCCCATTCGGATCTCCGGGCGGGGACTACTCAGGAGGATGTCGTTATCAGGAGAAAGAAAACTGGCGTTCTACGGATCGGAGCGTGGAATGTCAGATCCCTTAATCGGGCAGGTAGGTTAGAAAATTTAAAAAGGGAAATGGATAGGTTAAAGTTAGATATAGTGGGAATTAGTGAAGTTCGGTGGCAGGAGGAACAAGACTTCTGGTCAGGTG